>NC_138775.1:283228057-283828057 GCF_965119305.1 Pelophylax lessonae | reverse complement strand
CATCAATGCAGTTTCGAATTTTGATAGCAAGCGGTTCTAGAGCCAGGACAAACAACAGTGGGGATAGAGGACATCCCTGCCAAGTTCCTTTGTAGTGTCGACAGGAATCGCGGTCCAAAGCCGAAATGAGATAAAACATGGAACAGATAGTCCCAAGACAGTGTGTTGAAGGCTTTATGGACATTTAAGGATAGCAGAATGTCCCTTCGAGGTCCCTTAGTGTCCCAATTGGAATGAATGACTGTGATAAACTCTATCACTCTCCTAGTTTGATTGGAAGCCTGGTGAGTCAGAACAAATCCCGCTGGGTCAGGACGAATATACTGTCCAAGGAATGAGTTTTGGACAATATTTTGAAGGTATATGTTTAGCAGAGAAATGGGTCGATAGTTCGGGCAGTCCCTATGGTCTTTTTGTGGTTTTGGTATTACATGTACGTAAGCCGCATTTTCATGTGCTGGAAGATTGGCCCGTGCCTAATTTAGTTAAAAAAAGAGCAAAGGTGCGGAGTCAAAATGTCATGGTATTTCTTATAGTAATTGCCTGTGAAACCATCCGGACCTGGTACCTTAGAAGGATGTACATTTTTAATGGCCAGATTACCTCTGAATCTGAAAAATTCTTTATCCATAAGCTCTATATGAGCTTGTGTCAGAGAAGGCAAGGGAAGACCATGAAAAAATGCCTGCGCCATCTCCTGCTGGAACGCCTCAGTTTTAGCATATAGAAAGTAGAATAGAAATTATAAAATTATTTTACGATCTGTTCAGGGTTCTGGGTTGGATGACTATTTGCCAGTCTTGGTTTAGGTAAAGTCGATGAGTAGACATGTGGGACCAATTTACGTGCTAACAAAATGGTAGGCTTATCTCCCATTGTGTAGAATTTGTGATGCTTCCAGCGTATAACTTTTTCTAAAACAAAGTGAAAATATCAGCGCAAAACAATGGTGCAGCATATAAAATGTGCAAAAAATATGAGAAGTGATAAACAAATAGTGCCCTCAAATATATAAATGCAAAAATATATATATATATAATGTATTATTGTGTTAAAATTAAATCAATATTAAAGTTAATAATTGGCAGCATCCACTAACTGTGTTCACACTACACAATGAAAATATAGAAAAACCCAAAACAGTGTTGCGCCAAATCTATAATAACACTTAAATACAAAGTGGTAAGAAGTGCTTCCAGGTGAAAAATAAAGAGTCCACAGAAATCAGTGAAAAAATCTTCAGTGCTTGACACCACAGTGACTGTGCTCACCAACCCTTCACCAATAAATGTGGCCTCTCACCTCACATTTAGACCCCCGCATCACCAAGGGTCTAAAACAGCTTGTTCCCTCTAATGGGGTATGCCCGAGATGGTAACATCAATGGATATATGGAAGATTGCTCAGATCCAAAATCGGCCCAATACATACATAGAGAGATAAAGGAACGAATCTAGTGCTCTCCGTATGATAAATAAATTCAGGTATTTATTAAAGTTGCACTTACATGAGTGAATGATAAAATCAGCATAAAATATTCGGTATCAAACAATCCAGGATGCTAGTCTTGAGAGGATATGATGTCAGGCATGCAGGCTCCGCCCCCTATACGCGTTACGTCTGCCCATACCGAGGAAGTCAATGCTTATGGGCAGACGTAATGCATATAGGGGGCGGAGCCTGCATGCCTGACATCATATCCTCTCAAGACTAGCATGCTGGATTGTTTGATACTGAATCTTTTATGCTGATTTTATCATTCACTCATGAAAGTGCAACTTTAATAAATACCTGGATTTATTTATCATACGGAGAGCACTAGATTTGTTCCTTTATCCCTCTATGTATGTATTGGACCGATTTTGGACCTGTATTACTTTTTCTGCCTGTGTGGTGAGACTCACGTTTAGTGCTACTCTAGCCGTGTCAATTCTATGTCAGATGTCAACCCGTGGGGATTCCCGCTGTTCTTTTAAAAGGGTTTGGAGTTCGCCCTCCTGTTGCTTTATTATGCATTCGTGGTTACGCTTCATCCCTGCTGCCACCTGGATCAGTTACCAATTAGTAGTTGGGGAGGTATCCCAAGATTTTCCCGAAAGAACGCTTGCAACTCCAACTCTATTTTCTTGGCAACAATCGGATCATTAAGTATGGACTTATTGAGGTGCCAAGGAGAGGGCCGGGGTTTCGTCCATAGGTCAGACAAGGATAACTGTACCGGAGAATGGTCTGACCAAGAAACCGACAGGTTTTTAACCGACGTTATATATGACAACAGTGAAAATGTGAGCAATTAGGGAATATGTGCCATGTGCATGTGAGAAATGTGTGTAGTCTCTGGTAGAGGGGTTGTTTTCCCTCCAAGCGTCCACCAGATCATGGAGATGTAGCATTGGTTGGCCACCCATTTGATGGTTGTTGTGCTTTATTGACCATCTATTTCATGATTGATGGGACTGGCTGGCTGCCCATTTGATGGTTGATGTGGCTGATTGACCGCCCATTTGATGGTGCCTACATAGTTTACCGTCACTTAGCAGAGCCATTACCAGGACACCAAAAACCATTTTAGCTGTCTGTAAGGGTGGTACTGTAAGGAAGCATGACTCCCACTGTCTCCTGATGAATTCATTTTAGCAGGGTTTCCCTGAGAAGTAAAAATTACTTCCAAGGGTTTTTCTGGATTAAAAAGGTTGAGAAATGCTGGTCAAGATCCATATACTGTACAGAAGGACATCAAAAATAGTTATAATAACTTTTACATGAAGATGCCTCTGGCTCAACTTAAACAAGTAAAGATGCTGTCACTATCTTGTATATCCCCTAAAGGAATTTCAGCCGTTCACAAGATAAATGAGAAGTTCTTATATCAATGCCATTAAAGAGCATTAAGGATAATCTTCACTGCCAAACTGCAGTATCAACTATAGTATATCATCTACAGAGGCCTGTATGATGAATGCTCCATGTAGGGTAAATATCAAGTAGATGTATGGCTTTTCTCCCACTATCAGGTTCTTCTTGTGTGCATCTTAAAGGAATTTCAGCAGTTCACAAAGTAACTGTTAAGAATGCAACAAGGATGTCCTTATATTAATGCCACCAAGGAGCATTAATCGTAATCTTCACTTCAAGTGTGCATTGTCAACAGAGGTACATGAACTGGTGAATGGCTCATACAAGGTAAAAAATAGCCAACTGTATTCGCACAACTGTAATATTAATCAGGAAAACACAAATATTTGCACAGAATAAATGCACATAATAATGCATAAGAACAGCATGAAGCATGATGAGTAAAAAAACAGCTGTAATCCCGCAGGGGTATTTAATCTATATCCTTTGAACGGCTGTAGTTCCTTTGGGGCATATACAGAATCCTGACAGTATACTTGTTTATGTTGAATCAGAGGCATCTTCATGTGAAAGTTACAATTAATATTTTTAATGTCCTTATTTATATGTATATAGATCAGTTATTCTCAACCAGGGTTCACATGAACTCTAGGGTTCCTCTAAAGATTGTTAGGGGTTCCTTGAGCTGTGGCTGATTGACCTTTGATTTTATGTTGCCATGTGGTAAAGCCATCAGCGTGACACCAGTGATCTCTGTCTCTGTAGCTGTCTGCAGTCTGACCACCAATGTAAAGGGGGCATTTTTTTTACACTGATCACCAATGTAAGGACCATTCTTCCCACTGACCTCCAGTGGAAAGAGCATTTTTCCCACTGAGCACCAATGTAAGGAAGATTCTACCCACTGACCACCAGTGTTAATTTTGGCAGCAAATTTCAATTTAGTTTTAGTCTTAGTCTTAAGACTAAAATGGCATTATAGTTTTAGTCCCATTTTAGTCTTCTGCAAGTGTTTTAGTTTTAGTCGTATTTAGTCGACTAAAACTCCAGTACATTTTAGTCAACGAAAACGTCCTACATTTTGGTCGACTAAAACTCATTTTAGTCATCTATAATCGAATGGGTGTAGTTCAATTGTAATTTGTAATGCATTATTTAAGCATTTCTCTACAATTTCCAAACTCATTATATACTACTGCTGGTCCTGGAGTGAAAAATCTAATATGTTATTATTTATGGTATTAAGCTTTGAGCATGCACCAGTGTTAATTTTGGCAGCAAATTTCGATTTACTTTTTGTTATAGTCTTTTGACTAAAATGCCATTTTAGTTTTAGTCGTATTTTAGTCGACTAAAATTGTGTTAATTTAGTCGACGAAAACGTTTTAGTCGGTTTTAGTCGACAAAATTAACACTGCTGACCACCAATGTAAGGACCATTCTTCCCACTGACCTCCAATGTAAGGAGCATTCTTCCCACTGAACACCAATGTAAGGACCATTCTTTCCACTGAACACCAATGTAAGGACCATTCTTCCCACTGACCTACAGTGGAAAGAGCATTTTTCCCACTGAGCACCAATGTAAGGAAGATTCTACCCACTGACCACCAATGTAAGGAGCATTCTTCCCAATGACCACCAATGTAAAGAGCATTCTTCCCACTGAACACCAATGTAAGGAATATTCTTCCCACTGAGCACCAATGTAAGGAACATTCTACCCACTGACCACCAATGTAGGGAACATTCTACCCACTGACCACCAATGTAGGGAACATTCTTCCCACTGACCTCCAATGTAAGGATCATTCTTCCCACTGACCACCAATGTAAGGAACATTTCTACCCTCTGGCCACCAATGTAAAGGGCATTTTCCCCATTAACGACCTGTGATATGGTTTCAGTATGGGTTCCCAAACACCTGAGAGGGGTCCTAACCCGATCCCTACTAAATATAAAAAAATATTAAAAGGTCTGGCTAGATCTCAAAGCCCCTTTAACTTCCCTAAATCAGTTCCCATCTGACACACACAGTTCTGGGCCTTCTTTCTTCTTCACTGCTTAGGAGGACCTTTCTTTGGGGTGTCTATGTTGCTACCTTGGTGATGTGGACAATTCCTATTAGGTGTCCAGTGCTGGTGTCCTCTCAGGCTCCAGAAGATTGCACTGCATTATAAAGTCTTGAAGAGTGGACCAGTCTGCACTGCCACATACTGCAGCATTGGATTACCACTCTCCACATCCGAAACAATTCTGTGGTTGGGTGGGATGGATGGGAGAAGGGGTTGGGTGGGACGGATGGGAGAAGGGTTTTGTTGTGTCCAGAGATGGGCTTTAGATCACATTCAATCCAGAGATGGGGTAGATTGCTTTTAGTGAAGTTTTTTCATACAAGAAGTGAGCACAGCAGGTACGTTCTTACTGGCCACAACCAGCTTTATGGTGTTTAGTATCAGTTACAACACTTGCAGCATTTAATAATTTCGGCAACTTGTCCAAAGTAAACAAACTTGAAACATAAAACCAAAATTGTATCCCTTCCAGATCCAACCATATGAAATTGTGTCTAATGAAAACCTTCTGACCTTGTGTCTAGATCCCCTAAAACAGTAGTTATTTTTTGCCAAAGCTGCCGCCAAGCAGTGTCTCTATTCAGAGCAACATGCTCTGGCTTTTTCCAAGGTTTGGTAGATGTTGAGAGAGACCTGAGAGGGCAGCTGCCTTCTCCATCAAGTAAACAATCACAGCAATGGCCCAAATGCCGCAGGTCAGTCATTTTTTTTCCATTGGCTGCCATTTACTGTTTAGTATTTTGTCCAAATTAAATTATTTTTAACCAGCTCCCACCCGGTCTATAGTCAAATGAGGGCCGCGCAGGGCCACTCTAGATCCAGCTGGACGTCATATTACATTCTCCCCATTATCCCACAAGCCGCGATGCGCCACGATCTGTCATCCGCTGTGTCCACAGGACACAGAAGATGACAAATCAATGTACCGGCCCCCTTTCCGGTACCATGTGATTACTGCGACCAATCACAGCAGATCACATGACAATTGTACACAATGGATGGCTTCCATTCATGTGTCAAGATCTTCTTGCCTTCTTTTTGGCAGCTATCTTGGACATGTGCAGCCTGCTGTCTTTTATAAACTGTTTGCATCATCACTTGCCTTGGGCGTCACTTGGTGATGATGTTGCACACCTCACTATATATATATATATATATCACCTGTTGGCTTGCAGTCCTTTGCCCTTGTGTTTGTGCTCCAAGGTGCATCACTGCTAGTAGTCATCTGTTCTCCGTGTTCCTCCGTGCTTGACCTGGCTTGGCGGATGACTTTCCTGGGTCTCGATGCTGCATTGACAGACAACCCCGCATGGGCAGATGATCCAGCATCGGTAGACTACCCGCCTCTGGACTCGACCCCGAATTGGATGACTACCTGCTTCTAGACTCAATCCCGGCTTGAATGACTACCCGCTCTGGACTTGACCCCGGCTTGGATGACTACCTGCTTCTAGACTCAATCCCGGCTTGGATAACTACCTGCTCTGGACTTGACCCTGGCTGTTCCTGATTTCGCTCCTCACTCTTGCTGTGCGTTTATTGTTGTTGCTCTAATAAACTGCTTTATTTTACTTACATCTTCGTGTGGTCTGGTTTCCTGGCACCCTGACATCAAACCATTCATTGTGTTCTATTGTGTTGATCTCTATGATTGGTCACAGTGATCACATGGTACAGAGAGGACCAATCACAGCCCATCTGTACCATGTTATTAGCTGTGGCCAATCATAGCTAATCACAATAGTAAACACTGAAAGAATTGATTTCATTCAGGATAAATGGTTGATTATAACAGTGATAATCACTGTTATAAGCAATCACCCAGACAGTTGATCCGCATTTTTATGGCCCCTTTCCCATCCACCTTCAAGCAAACATGGAGGCCATTTGGATAAGTACACATTGCAGCATTAAATTATTATTCTGGCCAATTAACTAAATTAACGCCCAAGCACTCGATGCGTCTATCTGCGTTACATGCATTTACAAGTGTCAAACGTTTCTTTCCTGCCAAAACTCTAATGCCAGGAGGAAGGGCATCTAGTAGAGATGGTCAAACGTCCAATGTGCATGAGGCCTAATATCAGGTTGCTGGTAGCCGTAGGTATTCTCGGCTGTCCGCACAGCCTGCGGTGATCGCTGCTGGACACACATAAATTAGGGGGGGGGGGGGGTGGACCAGGGAAGCCAGATTTAACTTCAGATTTAAGTGAAGTATACCTGTAAAAATTAACCGACGTTCCCTTTAAATCCAGATCCACAGCCTTCAGATATGACAGCTGCAGCCATCACCAGCCTAGGACTGTGGATTTGGCCGTCCCGCAAGGCCCCGAGGGGCTCCCGCAGTCAGGTTAAATTAGTACATATCCTTATGTCCCTTGTAAACAGCTGAACTGTATAGAATCTGAACTGTGTGCACATGATTTATGTTAAAACATCTGGTTCCCAACTGGCTGAGACAGCGTGACCCTCCAGTTACACCGCCAGCCATTCATCATCCGGCTACATCAAATAATATGCTGAGTGTTAAAATGTCATTTGTTTTTCATGGGGAAGGAAGGATTATTCCAGTATTACCAGCTCCGCTCCGTTCCTCCCGGGATCATCCGACTCCATCCCCTCTCTTCTCCTCTCATCACACACGGCTATCCTTACACAGCGCTCTGATTACGGATCAGACCAATTCTGAGGGTTTATTTCCCAGAGATATTGGGGAAAATTTTAGTCCATTTTGGGGAAAAGAATTGGAGTCAATGGCAAAGACAAAATTAAAGTAGTTTAATGGGGTGCAGTAGGATTTAAGGGCACAGATGGGCTCCTGAGGGGTAGCCTAGCTCATTGCACCCATCCTAGTCCTCTTCCTCAAGAATTCCAGGTATGGATATTTTCTCATAGTTACATTGTTTCAGCTTGGAGCAATGTAACTTTGTATATACCATACCGTGGGGTCCCTCTAGAAGCCGGAAATCACTGTAGTAGGCACCACTACTACACCGCAACTACAGCCCTGATACACTTCTACTACATCACTACTACATTCCTACTACACACCTATTACACTGCTACTACACCGCTATTACACCCCTGATACACTTCTACTACATTGCTTCTACACTGCTAATACACCACTACTACACCCCTGCTATGCTTCAACTACATCACTATTACACTGCTACTACACTCCTATTACACCACAACTGCACCTCTATTATATTGCTTTTACAACACTACTACACCCTTATCACACCACTACTACACATCTGCTACGCTTCTACTACATCACTATTACACCACTACTGCACCATATTACACTGCTGCTACAACCCTCTTACACCCCTACTACACTACTATTAGACCCCTGATACACTTCTACTACATTGCTTCTACACCATTACTACACTTCTTCTATGCTTCAACTACATCACTATTACACTGCTACTACACTCCTATTACACCACAACTACACCTCTATTATACTACTTTTACAACACTACTACACCCTTATCACACCACTACTACACCTCTGCTACCCTTCTACTACATCACTACTACACCACTACTACACAATGTTACACTGCTGCTACACCCAGTGGTGTATTTTGGTTTTGTGCTGCCCTAGGCAAGACTAAAATTGCGCGCCCCTCCTATGTAAATTTGCTCCACTCCAAAATTGAAGGACTACAAGTCCCAGCATGAACCCCTGAGATCTCACGAGAGGGGAGTGAGAGGGGGTGGGAGAGAGAGAGAGAGAGAGAGGGGGGTGGGTGAGGGGGAGTAAGAGAGGGGTGAGGAAGGGAGAGAGAGCGGGGGTGAGGGGGCTGAAAGAGAGAAGGGTGAGAGAGAGGGGGGATCAAGGAGAGAGAAAGAGGGGGGGTGAGAGAGAGAGTGAGGGGGATGTGAGAGAGGGGGGGATGAGAAAGAGAGAGGGGGGATAAGAGAGAGCGTGGGGGGGATGAGAGAGCGAGAGAGAGGGGGGACGAAAGAGGGGGATGAGAGAGAGAGGAATGAGAGAGAGAGAGGGGGGATGAGAGAGAAAGAGAGAGGTGAGAGTGAGGGAGAAAGAGAGGAGGGATGAGAGAGAGAGAGAAAGAGAGGGGGGAGAAAGAGAGGAGGGGGTGAGTGAGAGAGAGAGGGGGGTGAGAGAGTGTGGGGTGAGAAAGGCGGCTCTAGCAACCAGTGGCCAATAGAGTCTCAGGTGGGGGGGTGGCTTTTTTGCTGCCCCCCTGCAAAGTGCCGCTCTAGGCCTGGGCCTTGTTGGCGTGCGTTCCCCCTTTCAATGCAGAGACCAGCATGCCCCTTTCAATGCAGAGACCAGCGTGCATGCCCCCTTTCAATGCAGAGACCAGCGTGCATGCCCCCTTCAATGCACAGACCATCGTGCGGCCCCCTTTCAATGCAGAGACCATCGTGGGTGCCCCCTTTCAATGCAGAGACCAGCCTGCATTTCCCCTTCAATGCAGAGACCAGCGTGCATGCCCCCTTTAATGCAGAGACCAGCGTGCGTGCCCCCTTTAATGCAGAGACCAGCGTGCGTGCCCCCTTTAAAGCAGAGACCAGCGTGCGTGCCCCCTGCAATGCAGAGACCAGCGTGCGTGCCCCCTGCAATGCAGAGACCAGCGTGCGTGCCCCTTTCAATGCAGAGACCAGCATGCGTGCCCCCTTCAATGCAGAGACCAGCGTGCGTGCCCCCTTCAATGCAATGTGCCCCCCCCCCCCGAGACCAGTGCATGTACCTGCAGCGGCAGTGGCGGCTTCTCCTCAGTCCCCCAGTGTCTCATCGAGTCCTCCCGCCTCCTCCTCGGCCAATAGCATGGGGTTTGCCTTGCGGCCAATCAGGAAGCGGGTATTAGACCCGCTTCCTGATTGGCCAGGAGGAGAATCCATGTGACAATAGTGAATTTTCATTCGCTATTGTCACACAATGGGTGGGCTCGGGGCGCACTGCTCTGCGCCCCGGGTCCACCCTTTGCTGAAGCCTATTAGAGCCTCTGGCTCTAATCAGGTGATTTTAAAAAAAAATAAATAAAACCCATGCACCGGCCGCCACTGCTAGAAAGTGAGGTGAATAAATTAATAAATTAGCTAGCGCTCCGCGGGCCGGATTCAAAGGTCCCCCGGGCCGTAGTTTGCCCATTCCTGCTCTAGACCTTCTCTGTAACTGTAAACTGTTAACCTGTAAAAAAATTTTAAAGCGTCGCTTTTAAGTACCGAAGGTTGGCGCCATTCCATGAGTGTGCGCAATTTTAAACATGACAAGTTAGGTATCTATTTACTTGGCGTAGCATCATCTTTTACATTATACAAAAAAAAAATCGGGTTAACTTTAGTGTTTTTTTTTTTTTTTAAATTCATGAAAGTGATTTTGTTTTCCAAAAAAATTGCGTTTAAAAAATTGCTGCGCAAACACCGCATGACATAAGAAGTTGCAACAACCGACATTTTATTCCTCAGGGTCTCTGCTTAAAAAAATGTATCCAATGTTTGGGGGTCCTTAATAATTTTCTGGCAAAAAATGATGATTTTTCCATGTAGGAGAGAAGTGTCAGAATTAGCTTGGGAGGCAAGTGGTTAAAATTGTTTTATTGCTATCACAAGAAATGTAAACATCCCTTGTCATAACAATAAAGCATGACAGGACATTTTTGTGGAGAAATCTGGGGTCTAGAAGACCCCACATCTCTCCTCTACCATTGAAAGCAACAGATTAAAAAAAGAAAAAAAAAATTGATCTGATGCTTTCCAGAAAAAATAAATGAATAAATAAATAAAATTGTTTACATCCACCCTAAACTAGAAGTGATGTCAAAGCAATCCGCTCAGATCGGCATGATTGGAAAAATGTATAATTTCCAAGTCCTTATCAATACCTGGAAATCATTCAGATTGGTGGTGAATTTTTATTAATAAAAACCTGTTAAGCCTGTTTAGTTTCCCTGAATATCTTGACCCGATACAATCCGTATTTTTTTAGTTTTCCTAAATCCCCGAAGCGGCATGTATCGGCGAGCGTTGGAGCGCCCATCGCCGCCTCCTAGCAGGGAAAGTCTGTTTTATTTCTCTTTTATCAGCGTGAAGTCTAATTATTTTTCCTCCGTCTGCCCAGGAAACCAGGTCGTGTCTCCAGGAGTTTGTGTCGGGAACAAGCTTACATCGGAGGCTGCCAGTGAGCTGGGCCTTCCGCAGGGGATCGCAGTGGCCGCTGCGCTAATAGACGCTCATGCTGGCGGGCTCGGTAAGTCTGTACGTGAAAGATAAATTACTTAAAAAAGTGGTAAACCAATGCTATGTAAGGGTCCCTTCACATTGTCCTGGTGCATTAGCGAGAGCCCTACCGCAACAAGCAGCAACCTGCGTAACATGCACTGGTGTGCTGCAATGCAGCGTAATGTGCGGTAACACACTGCCTTGCTTTGTGGGGTGCTTTTGTTACTTAACAATGGGAAATTGGAGCCTGGGACAATGTACACAAAGGCTTTGATGAAATTAACTTCTTATTAGAAGCCCCTCCTTCACGTCATAGGCCCCTTTATACATGAGAGCCCTACATCACATCACAGTCACCCCTATACATCTGAGGGTCCCTCTATACATGAGTCACTCCTATACATCAGAGGCCCCCCTTCACATCAGAGGTCCCCCCATCATGTCAGAGGCTCCCATCTCATTTGAGGCCCCCCAATACATGAGAGCCCTACATCAAATCACAGTCACCCCTGTACATCTGAGGGTCCCCCTATACGGGAGTCCATCCTATACATCGTAGGCCCCCTCTTCACATCAGAGGTCCCCCCCATCATGTCAGAGGCCCCCCTATGCATGAGAGCCCTACATAAAATCACAGTCACCCATATACATCTGAGGGTCCCCCTATACATGAGTCACTCCTATACAGAGGCCCCCCCCTTCACATCATAGGTCCCCCATCACGTCAGAGGCCCCCATCTCATTTGAGGCCCCCCTATACATGAGAGCCCTACATAAAATCACAGTCACCCCTATACATCTGAGGGTCCCCCTATAAATGAGTCAATCCTATACATCAGAGGCCCCCCCCTTCACATCAGAGGTTCCCCCATCACGTCAGAGGCCCCCCATCTCATTTGAGGCCCCCTATACATGAGAGCCCTACATAACATCACAGTCATCCAGATTCATCTGAGGGTCCCCCTATACATGAGTCAATCCTATACATCATAGGCCCCCCCTTCACATCAGAGGTCCCCCCATCATGTCAGAGCCCCCCCCCCTATACATGAGAGCCCTACAATGCAACACAGTCACCCCTATACATCTGAGGGTCCCCCTATACATGAGTCACTCCTATAGATCAGAGGCTCCCCCTTCACATCAGAAGTCCCCCCATCACGTCAGAAGCCCCATCTCATTTGAGGCCCCCTATACATGAGAGCCCTACGTTACATCACAGCCATCCAGATTCGTCTGAGGGTCCCCCTATACATGAGTCACTCCTATACATCAGAGGCCCCCCCTTCACAACAGAGTTCCCCCATCACGTCAGAGGCCCCCATCTCATTTGAGGCCCCCCTATACATGAGAGCCCTACATTACATCACAGTCACCCATATACATCTGAGGATCCCCCTATACAGGAGTCACTCCTATACATCAGAGGCTCCCCCTTCACATCAGAGGTCCCCATCTCATTTGAGGCCCCCTATACATGAAATCCCTACATCAAATCACAGTCACCCTTATACATCTGAGGGTCCCCCTATACATGAGTCACTCCTATACATCAGAGCCCCCCCCCCCCCTTTCACATCAGAGGTACCCCATCATGTCAGAAGCCCCCATCTCATTTGAGGCCCCCTATACAAGAGAGCACTACATTACATCACAGTCATCCCTATTCATCTGAGGGTCCCCTTATACTTGTGTAGCACTGCCCCCTTGGAGATTCCCTGTAGTTGTATGTTCTTCTGTGCAGCTTTGACCCTGTGAACCGTCTAGCCCTCCTGACACTCTAGGTTCAGACATGACACTGACACAATGCAGATTGGTTTTAACTCCTTAGCTTTACTCAAAAAGAAGGCTTAAAGCAGTTATTAATCAACTAGACCCTGGGTAAACAGCCAAGGCTCAGCTGAAATAACACTAGAGAACAGTTAAATAACCAGTTATAGCAACAAGTAAACACACCAAATATACACAGTACTTTACAGTAAGTGAATGCATCTCTCATAAATTGCTATACGAAATACTCATGCTAAAGGGGAACCCCAGGCCGGCCTATAGAACCTCTATCCCAATAAGAGATGAGGTAATCTAGATACCAGTTGCGTGTCCCGTTTAAAAGTAATAAGATAGAAATGTTCAGAATGCAGGGCCTTGCTATTATCTTCACCGGCAGTTGGAGCTCAAAGAACAAATGATTCCCCAGTGTAGCACAGTGTAAAACAGGCAATGCAGGATAGCTGGTTCTGATTAATGATGATCCACTAACTGATCCAAGTGTAGAGTGTCTGTGTTCAGTGTTCAATCAAGAGAAACTGTAGCAACTGATAACTGGACTCTGAGCAGGTGCTCTCTCACCAATCCTGATGTCCCTCTTAAAAATTCTGGAAGAACAGGCAAAGGCAATTCTCAACACCATGAGACACTGAGATGGCTGTGCTCTGGTGTTTCAGTGAGTCCCGCCGACTCCATCAGCGATGCTGCAGGGATGTCCGCGATGTAGCGAGTGTCATCCGTTCCACCTAGGCTGAGTCTGCAGTAGGCCCCAGTCCTTTCTCTCTCTGAGGCAGACTGGTGCACACACAATGGATCCCGAGAAGCAAAATAGCGCGGGCCTGGTCAGCATATCCCTTTATAATCTCCCCCACAATTCTCCCATGGAGCAAATGGCCTGCTGGGAGGTGTAGTTCATACATAGTTCAGCAGTGCAGTAATATACTTCCAGAGTACTACAGTTCCCACAATGCTATTCTTCCAGTCTCAGGAATATGATGCATGAAATTTGAGACCAACACTAGGGGAGCACAGAGACAGTCTGAGAGAGCAAAGAATAAGTCTGCAGTGTCAAATAATTGTAGTCCGCTCCCGGTTACACTTGAGTCCCCCCATCACATCAGAGTCACTTCTATACATCAGAGGCCCCCATATATAAGTCCCCCATCACATAGGATTGTGTTTATTGGGGTTTTCAACATCTTTTTTCTAATTGGTTGAACTATACAGACTATTGTCTTTTTTTCAACCCCACTACTTATGTAACAATGTAACAGAGTCCCTGAATCACTTCAAAATCAGAGCCCCCTCCAGCAGTCACTCAGACCCCCCCCCCCCAATCACAGAGTTTCCAAGTCATTTAGGCCCCCTATCACAGATCTCCCCAGTCACTCAGGACACCCATCACAGAATCCCCCAGTCACTCATGCCCCTTATCACGGAGCTTCCTAGTCACTCAGACCCCCTATCGCAGAGTTCCCCAGTCACTCAGGCCCCCTATCACAGAGCCCCCCCCCCCATAACTCAGGCCACCCATCATGGAGTCTCACAGTTACTCAAGCCTACCAGGCCTACTCAGGCTCCCCATCACAGAGCCTCTTAGTCACCCAGGCCCCCCATCACAGAGCCTTCCAGTCACTCAGGCCCCCCATCACGGAGCCCCCCGTGCCACTCAGGCCCCATCATGGATCCCCCGAGTTACTCAGGCCCCCCCCCATCATGGAGTCTCCCAGTCAATCAGGCCCCCCATCACAGAGCTTCCCAGTCACTCAGGCTCCCATCACAGAGTTCCCCTTCACTCAGGCCCCCCCATCATTGAGGCTCCCAGTCACTCAGCCCCCCCCCCCATCACAGGGCTCCCAGTCACTCAGGCCTCCCATCACAGAGTCTCCCAGTCACTCAGGTCCCTCATCACAGAGCTCCCCAGTCACTTAGACCCCCCCCATCACAGAGCTCTCAGTCACTCAGGCCCCCCATCACAGAGCCCCCAGTCACTTAGACCCCCCCCATCACAGAGCTCCCAGTGACTCAGGCTGCCCCCCATCACAGAGCCCCCAGTCACTTAGACCCCCCATCACAGAGCTCCCAGTGACTCAGGCTGCCCCCCCCCCATCACAGAGCCCCCGAGCACTTAGACCCCCCCCCCCATTACAGAGCTCCCAGTCACTGAGGTTTACCATTACAGAGCCCCCCCAGTCACTCAGTCCCCCATCACAAAGATCCCCAGTCACTTAGACCCCCCATCATAGAGTTCCTAGTCACTCAGGCCCCCATTACTGAGCTCCCCAGACACTCAGACCCCCCATCACAGAGCTCCCAGTCACTCAGACCCCCCATCACAGAGCTCCCAGTCACTCAGGCCCCCCATCACAGAGCTCCCAGTCAATCAGGCCTCCTTACACAGAGTCTCCTAGTCACTCAGTACCCCTATCACAAAGCTCACCAGTCACTTAGACCCCCCATCACAGAGCTCCCAGTCACTCAGGCCCCCCATCACAGAGCTCCCAGTCACTCAGGCCTCCCATCACAGAGTCTCCAAGTCACTCAGGCCCCCCCATTACAGAGCTCCCTAGTCACTTAGACCCCCCCCATCACAGAGCTCCCAGTCACTCAGGCCTCCCATCACAGAGTTCCCAGTCACTTAGACCCCCCCCCCCCTCACCGAGCTCCCAGTCACTCAGGCCCACCATCACAGAGCTCCACAGTCCTTCAGGCCCCCATCACAGAGCTCCCCAGTCATTTAGGCCCCCCATCACAGAGCTCCCCAGTTACTCAGCCCCCCGCCCCCATCACAGAGCTCCTAGTCACTCAGACCCCCCATCACAGAGCTATTAGACACTCAGTCATCCCATCACAGAGCCTCCCAGTCACTCAGTCACCCACCCCATCACAGAGCTTCCCAGTCACTCAGGCTCCCCATTACAGAGCTCCCTAGTCACGCACCCCCCCCCCCCCATCACAGAGCTCCCAGTCACTCAGGCTTCCCATCACAGAGCTGGAATTGTGGGGGGGGGGGGTTTGGGGGAAGAAAGTTTAATTCCATCGGCAGATGTCCTGGATAAGTTTTATTTGCATTGAAAAGAAACAACCAACACTTTTCAGAGGCTACAAAGAACCTCCTTCGTTAGGGCTACAAAACACATATAATAAGAAATATAGTCAATGACTATTAATATGACCACAAATCAATGTTAACAGGGAGAAGATACCATACAAGTTTAATAGTTTTACATTTTAAAATATTACATTAGTTTGGTATTTTGTTCTTCTTCCTGTGAACATTGATTTGTGAATATTCTATAGACTAAGTTGTTTTATGTATTTTATAGCTCTGATAAAGAGACGTCCCTTGTCGTCCCCTTCTAGCCCTGATGAAAGGGGTCCCTTGTAGCCATGATAAAGGGAGTCCCTTCGTAGCCCCAAAAAAGAGGGTTCCTTGTAGTCCTGATGAAGAGGGTTCCTTGTAGCCCTAAAAAAGTGGATCCCTTGTAGCCCTGATATTGGGGGACTCTTGTAGTCCTGATGAAGGCGGACTCTTGTAGCCCTGATAAGGGGAATTCTTTTGTAGCCCTGATAAAGGGGGTCCCTTGTAACCCTGCTGAAGGGAGTCCCTTGTAGACGCTTGTGTGTGTGTGTGTGTGTGTGTATATATATATATATATATATATATATACACAGTATCTCACAAAAGTGAGTACACCCCTCACATTTTTGTAAATATTTTATTATATCTTTTTATGTGACAACATTGAAGAAATTACACTTTGTTACAATGTAAAGTAGTGAGTGTACAGCTTGTATAACAGTGTAAATTTGCTGTCCCCTCAAAATAACTCAACACACAGCCATTAATATCAAAACCGCTGGCAACAAAAGTGAGTACACCCCTAAGTGACAATGTCCAAATTGGGCCCAAAGTGTCAATATTTTGTGTGGCCACCATTATTTTCCAGCACTGCCTTAACCCTCTTGGGCATGGAGTTCACCAGAGTTTCACAGGTTGCCACTGGAGTCCTCTTTCACTCCTCCATGATGACATCACAGAGCTGGTGGATGTTAGAGGCCTTGCACTCCTCCACCTTCTGGTTGAGGATGCCCCACAGATGCTCAATAGGGTTTAGGTCTGGAGACATGCTTGGCCAGTCCATCACCTTTGCCCTCAGCTGCTTTAGCAAGGAAGTGGTCATCTTGGAGGTGTGTTTGGGATCGTTATCATGTTGGAATACTGCCCTGTGACCCAGTCTCTGAAGGGAGGGGATCATGCTCTGCTTCAGTATGTCACAGTACATGTTGGCATTCATGGTTCCCTCAATGAACTGCAGCTCTCCAGTGTCAGCAGCACTCATACGTCTATGTCCCAAAGACAACCTCTGGATATGACGCTGAGCATGTGCACTCAACTTCTTTGGCGAGGCCTGTTCTGAGTGGAACCTGTCCTGTTAAACCACTGTATGGTCTTGACCACTGTGCTGCAGCTCAGTTTCAGGGTCTTAGTAATCTTCTTATAGCCTAGGCCATCTTTATTTCGAGCAACAATTCTTTTTTCTCAGATCATCTGAGAGGTCTTCGCCATGAGGTGCCATGTTGAACTTCCAGTGACCAGTATGAGAGAGTAAGAGCGATAACACCAAATTTAACACACCTGCTCCCCAATAACACATGAGACCTTGTAACACTAACAAGACACATGACACTGGGGAGGGAAAATGGCTTATTGGGCCCAATTTGGACATTTTCACTAAAGGGTGTACTCACTTTTGTTGCCAGCGGTTTAGACATTAATTGTGTTGAGTTATTTTGGGGGGACAGCAAATTTACACTGTTATACAAGCTGTACACTCACTACTTTACATTGTAGCAAAGTGTCATTTCTTCAGTGTTGTCACATGAAAAGATATGTTAAAATATCTACAAAAATGTAAAGGGGGATACTCACTTTTTGTGAGATACTGTGTGTGTGTGTATATATATATATATATATATATATATCTATATCTATATATATACACTGTGTATATGTATTTGTGTATATATATATATATATATACTGTATATATACAGTCAGGTCCATAAATATTGGGACATCGACGCAATTCTAATCTTTTTGGCTCTATACACCACCACAATGGATTTGAAATGAAACAAACATGATGTGATTTAACTGCAGACTTTCAGCTTTAATTTGAGGGTATTTACATCTAGATCAGGTGAACGGTGTAGGAATTACAACAGTTTGTATATGTGCCTCCCACTTTTTAAGGGACCAAAAGTAATGGGACAGACTAACAATCATAAATCAAACTTTCACTTTTTAATACTTGGTTGCAAATCCTTTGCAGTCAATTACAGCCTGAAGTCTGGAACGCATAGACATCACCAGACGCTGGGTTTCATCCCTGGTGATGCTCTGCCAGGCCTCTACTGCAACTGTCTTCAGTTCCTGCTTGTTCTTGGGGCATTTTCCCTTCAGTTTTGTCTTCAGCAAGTGAAATGCATGCTCAATCAGATTCAGGTCAGGTGATTGACTTGGCCATTGCATAACATTCCACTTCTTTCCCTTAAAAAACTCTTTGATGGCTTTCGCAGTATGCTTCGGGTCATTGTCCATCTGCACTGTGAAGCGCCATCCAATGAGTTCTGAAGCATTTGGCTGAATATGAGCAGATAATATTGCCCAAAACACTTCAGAATTCATCCTGCTGCTTTTGTCAGCAGTCACATCATCAATAAATATAAGAGAAACAGTTCCATTGGCAGCCATACATGCCCACGCCATGACACTACCACCACCATGCTTCACTGATGAGGTGGTATGCTTTGGATCATGAGCAGTTCCTTTCCTTCTCCATACTCTTCTCTTCCCATCACTCTGGTACAAGTTGATCTTGGTCTCATCTGTCCATAGGATGTTGTTCCAGAACTGTGAAGGCTTTTTTAGATGTTGTTAGGCAAACTCTAATCTGGCCTTCCTGTATTTGAGGCTCACCAATGGTTTACATCTTGTGGTGAACCCTCTGTATTCACTCTGGTGGTCTTCTCTTGATTGTTGACTTTGACACACATACACCTACCTCCTGGAGAGTGATCTTGATCTGGCCAACTGTTGTGAAGGGTGTTTTCTTCACCAGGGAAAGAATTCTTCGGTCATCCACCACAGTTGTTTTCCGTGGTCTTCCGGGTCTTTTGGTGTTGCTGAGCTCACCAGTGCGTTCTTTCTTTTTAAGGATGTTCCAAACAGTTGATTTGGCCACACCTAATGTTTTTGCTATCTCTCTGATGGGTTTGTTTTTGTTTTTTTCAGCCTAATGATGGCTTGTTTCACTGATAGTGACAGCTCTTTGGATCTCATATTGAGAGTTGACAGCAACAGATTCCAAATGCACATAGCACACTTGAAATCAACTCTGGACCTTTTATCTGCTCCTTGTAAATGGGATAATGAGGGAATAACACACACCTGGCCATGGAACAGCTGGGAAGCCAATTGTCCCATTACTTTTGGTCCCTTAAAAAGTGGGAGGCACATATACAAACTGTTGTAATTCCTACACCGTTCACCTGATTTGGATGTAAATACCCTCAAATTAAAGCTGAAAGTCTGCAGTTAAAGCACATCTTGTTTGTTTAATTTCAAATCCATTGTGGTGGTGTATAGAGCCAAAAAGATTAGAATTGTGTCGATGTCCCAATATTTATGGACCTGACTGTATATATACTGTGTATATATATATATATATATATATATATATATATATATATATATATATATTTATTTATTGTATATACATATATATATATATATATATGTATTTCCTTATATTTATATATATATATATATATATATATATATATATATATATATGTATTTATTTATGTAATATAATGTATTGACTATAATCACAATACACGCCATATATACTCAAAGCTTACTGGAAGTAATTTAAAACATTTAGCACTAAAAGCACCCTTTAAAACATAATGGCTGAAAAGATATTTATATTCCCAAACTGATGGTGATTTCAGGCTGTCAGAGTCCTTTGTAAAAATTCAGGACCGGCTTGAAGCATTCGTGGGAATGCCCTTCAATGATTGCAGTGTTTGGGGGAATGAGTCCCCCTGGGACCCGCGGAAAGTTCGAGGTCGGCTCAGGCAGAGAAGGTGCTGACAGGCTCAGGAAATGGCTAAATTACAATCATTTTCCAATAACATAAAGCGGCAGGTACACACTGAACCTATAGTCCGTATACGACGCGAGCGAGCAGCTGCGTCTTGGGCCTGCGTCGCAGTTAATCAGGTATTTTCGCCACAGCTGTGTGCAGCACTGACTCTTCCATTTAATTGGTGGTTATAAAAGGCAGTGCTTACACAGCTGGACTCGTTAACGTTTGATCCCAGCATTGTACGGGCGCAGTATTCTTCTCCGCAGACGCATAGATGGCAAAAAGACCAAGTGGTTCATTTTAATGTTTTTTTTTTTTTTTTAACGTTTTTGAGTATATAGCCTATGTTTATCCCAAGAATGTTTATAGTAACATAGGGGTACATTTATAAAAAAGATATTACATAGCAGCTAGCCCATTGAAAGAGCATATACAGGTGCATCTCATAAAATTAGAATATCATCAAAAAATTAATTTATTTCAGTAATTCAATTCAAAAAGTAAAACTCATATATTGTATTTAGATGTGTTTATTTTTCAAGCATTTCTTTCTTTCTTTTAATTTTGATGATTATTAGGGTTGAGCGAACACCTAGATGTCCGTGTTCGACGGGTTCGGCCGAACTTTAAAAAAAAGTCCGGGTCCGTGTCCCGGACTTTTACCGAACTTTTCCCGGACACCGAACCCCATTGAAGTCAATGGGGACCCGAACTTTAAGGCACTAAAATGGCTCTAAAACACCAAAGGAAAGGGCTAGAGTGCTGCAAATGGCAGCAAAACGTAATTAAGAGCATGGCAAGTGCTCTGCAAACAAATGTGGATAGGGAAATAACTTAAAACAACAAAAAAAAACAGAAAAATAAAACAATGTTCTTCTTCATCTCTGAAGGACGAGGCCCATATGGAGTAGGAGGGAGGTTGAGGTGGTGGTGGATGTGGCGGTGACATAGGCGTGCGCACAGGGTGTGCTGGGTGTGCCTGGGCACACCCTAATCACCTAGGGCACATAGCATTGCCAGTGAGGAGATGGGAAAGATCTCCCTGGGACCTGCTCTGCTCTATTTCTCCTTGCCTACAGGTACATGGCCCCGATACATTACTCTCCCTGCTGGCAAACACATGCATGTGTATTTCAACTTTGGGGTGCACACCTTAATGCAATAGGCTGCGCACACCTATGGGCGGTGTAGGTGGAAGCGGCGGTGGAGGAGGACCAGGGCCGGATTAACAGCATCATGGGCTTGGTGCTGAGGATTTTGAAGGGCCTTAGGGCCGTGCCTTGCCATGCACCCAGAGGAGGAAGGGTGCAGCCATGCATGCCTAATTCAACATGGGATGCTGTCTCTGAAGCCCATAAACACATCCATGCATCGCCAACTGTCCCTCCTTGTCCGGCCTTCACGCTGTGTGGGGAGGTTCTGAGGGTGCTGCCTGGGGAAGCGAGCATAGAAGCCAGACTTCTGTGTTTACAAGTGACAGAAGAGCGGTAACAGTGAATATGGCCAACCCGGGGCCTATATAAAAGGTAGGGGCCTGGAGCTGCAGCTCCAATAGCCCCTACATTAATCTGGCCCTGAGGAGGAGGACGAGGTAGCCAACACTGCTTCTTTTCACAAATTTTAAATGAGGGTACACCCCAAAAGAGTGAGAAAGAGCAAAAATGGAACAATGGGTGGGTAAGGTCGGTATCCATTGCTATTCTGCATAAGGTACGGAAAAGTCCCGTGGGATCCATGCCTGGTTCATTTTAATGAACGTGAGCTTGTCCACATTGTCTCTGGACAGGCGGCTGCGCTTGTCTGTTATAACGCCCCCAGCCGTGCTAAATACCCGTTCAGATAATACACTGGCTGCAGGGCACGCCAGCACCTCCAAGGCGTAAAGGGCAAGCTCAGGCCATGTGCCCAATTTGGAGACCCAGAAGTTGAAGGGGGTGAGGTGAAAGACGGTTGGACATTGGCTGCAGGTGCCAACTCTGACCTTTCTGCAGTAGACTGGGTGGGAGACAATGTGAAGGAACTGGAGGCACTGTCAGCAGCAAACCAATCTACTATCGCCTCAACTTGTTCTGGCCTCATCACTTCTAGGGGCGTTTGATGCCCTACCAAATACTGATGCAGGTTCTGTCGCCTACTCACACTTGAGGAAGGTGTTTCACTTGTGCGTGTAGCTGGCACAGATCGACCATGTCCTCTCCTTGCAACAGGAGCTCTACCAGCAGCACCACGACCCAGGCCACGGCCCTTATTTGACGGTCTCCTCATATTTCTGTAATTTAAGATCTTGCCCTAGAAAGGTTTTTATTGAATAGCGGAATAGAAAATATGATCCAAAAAAAGTGTATGTATATCACACGTACACAACCACACTAGGCCCCAATTACTATTGTTTGTACCCCTAAAAGGCTAGATGAGGAGTAGGGGGAGTATGGAACAGGCAGCACCCTCAAACCTTCAGAAGTATGAGATGAACCCCAACAACTTGGAAAGGTGGATCTCTCTCACACGTACCGACACAGACTATCCCGCAATTCAATTGATCCTCAAAGGTTTTTATTGAATAGCGGAATAGGAAATATGATCAAAAAAAGTGTATGTATCTCGCACGTACACAACCACACTAGGCCCCAATTACTATTGTTTGTACCCCTAAAAGGCTAGATGAGGAGTAGGGGGGGTATGGAACAGGCAGCACCCTCAAACCTTCAGAAGTATGAGATGAACCCCAACAACTTGGAAAGGTGGATCTCTCTCACACGTACCAACACAGACTATCCCCCAATTTAACTGATCCCCAGAGGTTTTTGATTAAATAGCGGAATAGAAAATATGATCCCAAAAAAGTGTATGTATATCACACGTACACAACCACACTAGGCCCCAATTACTATTGTTTGTACCCCTAAAAGGCTAGGAGTAGGGGGAGTATGGAACAGGCAGCACCCTCAAACCTTCAGAAGTATGAGATGAACCCCAACAACTTGGAAAGGTGGATCTCTCTCACACGTACCAACACAGACTATCCCCCAATTTAACTGATCCCCAGAGGTTTTTGATTAAATAGCGGAATAGAAAATATGATCCCAAAAAAGTGTATGTATATCACACGTACACAACCACACTAGGCCCCAATTACTATTGTTTGTACCCCTAAAAGGCTAGGAGTAGGGGGAGTATGGAACAGGCAGCACCCTCAAACCTTCAGAAGTATGAGATGAACCCCAACAACTTGGAAAGGTGGATCTCTCTCACACGTACCAACACAGACTATCCCCCAATTTAACTGATCCCCAGAGGTTTTTGATTAAATAGCAGAATAGAAAATATGATCCCAAAAAAGTGTATGTATATCACACGTACACAACCACACTAGGCCCCAATTACTATTGTTTGTACCCCTAAAAGGCTAGGAGTAGGGGGAGTATGGAACAGGCAGCACCCTCAAACCTTCAGAAGTATGAGATGAACCCCAACAACTTGGAAAGGTGGATCTCTCTCACACGTACCAACACAGACTATCCCCCAATTTAACTGATCCCCAAAGGTTTTTGATTAAATAGCGGAATAGAAAATATGATCCCAAAAAAGTGTATGTATATCACACGTACACAACCACACTAGGCCCCAATTACTATTGTTTGTACCCCTAAAAGGCTAGGAGTAGGGGGAGTATGGAACAGGCAGCACCCTCAAACCTTCAGAAGTATGAGATGAACCCCAACAACTTGGAAAGGTGGATCTCTCTCACACGTACCAACACAGACTATCCCCCAATTTAACTGATCCCCAGAGGTTTTTGATTAAATAGCGGAATAGAAAATATGATCCCAAAAAAGTGTATGTATATCACACGTACACAACCACACTAGGCCCCAATTACTATTGTTTGTACCCCTAAAAGGCTAGGAGTAGGGGGAGTATGGAACAGGCAGCACCCTCAAACCTTCAGAAGTATGAGATGAACCCCAACAACTTGGAAAGGTGGATCTCTCTCACACGTACCAACACAGACTATCCCCCAATTTAACTGATCCCCAGAGGTTTTTGATTAAATAGCGGAATAGAAAATATGATCCCAAAAAAGTGTATGTATATCACACGTACACAACCACACTAGGCCCCAATTACTATTGTTTGTACCCCTAAAAGGCTAGGAGTAGGGGGAGTATGGAACAGGCAGCACCCTCAAACCTTCAGAAGTATGAGATGAACCCCAACAACTTGGAAAGGTGGATCTCTCTCACACGTACCAACACAGACTATCCCCCAATTTAACTGATCCCCAAAGGTTTTTGATTAAATAGCGGAATAGAAAATATGATCCCAAAAAAGTGTATGTATATCACACGTACACAACCACACTAGGCCCCAATTACTATTGTTTGTACCCCTAAAAGGCTAGGAGTAGGGGGAGTATGGAACAGGCAGCACCCTCAAACCTTCAGAAGTATGAGATGAACCCCAACAACTTGGAAAGGTGGATCTCTCTCACACGTACCAACACAGACTATCCCCCAATTTAACTGATCCCCAAAGGTTTTTGATTAAATAGCGGAATAGAAAATATGATCCCAAAAAAGTGTATGTATATCACACGTACACAACCACACTAGGCCCCAATTACTATTGTTTGTACCCCTAAAAGGCTAGGAGTAGGGGGAGTATGGAACAGGCAGCACCCTCAAACCTTCAGAAGTATGAGATGAACCCCAACAACTTGGAAAGGTGGATCTCTCTCACACGTACCAACACAGACTATCCCCCAATTTAACTGATCCCCAAAGGTTTTTGATTAAATAGCGGAATAGAAAATATGATCCCAAAAAAGTGTATGTATATCACACGTACACAACCACACTAGGCCCCAATTACTATTGTTTGTACCCCTAAAAGGCTAGGAGTAGGGGGAGTATGGAACAGGCAGCACCCTCAAACCTTCAGAAGTATGAGATGAACCCCAACAACTTGGAAAGGTGGATCTCTCTCACACGTACCAACACAGACTATCCCCCAATTTAACTGATCCCCAGAGGTTTTTGATTAAATAGCGGAATAGAAAATATGATCCCAAAAAAGTGTATGTATATCACACGTACACAACCACACTAGGCCCCAATTACTATTGTTTGTACCCCTAAAAGGCTAGGAGTAGGGGGAGTATGGAACAGGCAGCACCCTCAAACCTTCAGAAGTATGAGATGAACCCCAACAACTTGGAAAGGTGGATCTCTCTCACACGTACCAACACAGACTATCCCCCAATTTAACTGATCCCCAAAGGTTTTTGATTAAATAGCGGAATAGAAAATATGATCCCAAAAAAGTGTATGTATATCACACGTACACAACCACACTAGGCCCCAATTACTATTGTTTGTACCCCTAAAAGGCTAGGAGTAGGGGGAGTATGGAACAGGCAGCACCCTCAAACCTTCAGAAGTATGAGATGAACCCCAACAACTTGGAAAGGTGGATCTCTCTCACACGTACCAACACAGACTATCCCCCAATTTAACTGATCCCCAGAGGTTTTTGATTAAATAGCGGAATAGAAAATATGATCCCAAAAAAGTGTATGTATATCACACGTACACAACCACACTAGGCCCCAATTACTATTGTTTGTACCCCTAAAAGGCTAGGAGTAGGGGGAGTATGGAACAGGCAGCACCCTCAAACCTTCAGAAGTATGAGATGAACCCCAACAACTTGGAAAGGTGGATCTCTCTCACACGTACCAACACAGACTATCCCCCAATTTAACTGATCCCCAAAGGTTTTTGATTAAATAGCGGAATAGAAAATATGATCCCAAAAAAGTGTATGTATATCACACGTACACAACCACACTAGGCCCCAATTACTATTGTTTGTACCCCTAAAAGGCTAGGAGTAGGGGGAGTATGGAACAGGCAGCACCCTCAAACCTTCAGAAGTATGAGATGAACCCCAACAACTTGGAAAGGTGGATCTCTCTCACACGTACCAACACAGACTATCCCCCAATTTAACTGATCCCCAAAGGTTTTTGATTAAATAGCGGAATAGAAAATATGATCCCAAAAAAGTGTATGTATATCACACGTACACAACCACACTAGGCCCCAATTACTATTGTTTGTACCCCTAAAAGACTAGGAGTAGGGGGAGTATGGAACAGGCAGCACCCTCAAACCTTCAGAAGTATGAGATGAACCCCAACAACTTGGAAAGGTGGATCTCTCTCACACGTACCAACACAGACTATCCCCCAATTTAACTGATCCCCAAAGGTTTTTGATTAAATAGCGGAATAGAAAATATGATCCCAAAAAAGTGTATGTATATCACACGTACACAACCACACTAGGCCCCAATTACTATTGTTTGTACCCCTAAAAGGCTAGGAGTAGGGGGAGTATGGAACAGGCAGCACCCTCAAACCTTCAGAAGTATGAGATGAACCCCAACAACTTGGAAAGGTGGATCTCTCTCACACGTACCAACACAGACTATCCCCCAATTTAACTGATCCCCAGAGGTTTTTGATTAAATAGCGGAATAGAAAATATGATCCCAAAAAAGTGTATGTATATCACACGTACACAACCACACTAGGCCCCAATTACTATTGTTTGTACCCCTAAAAGGCTAGGAGTAGGGGGAGTATGGAACAGGCAGCACCCTCAAACCTTCAGAAGTATGAGATGAACCCCAACAACTTGGAAAGGTGGATCTCTCTCACACGTACCAACACAGACTATCCCCCAATTTAACTGATCCCCAAAGGTTTTTGATTAAATAGCGGAATAGAAAATATGATCCCAAAAAAGTGTATGTATATCACACGTACACAACCACACTAGGCCCCAATTACTATTGTTTGTACCCCTAAAAGGCTAGGAGTAGGGGGAGTATGGAACAGGCAGCACCCTCAAACCTTCAGAAGTATGAGATGAACCCCAACAACTTGGAAAGGTGGATCTCTCTCACACGTACCAACACAGACTATCCCCCAATTTAACTGATCCCCAAAGGTTTTTGATTAAATAGCGGAATAGAAAATATGATCCCAAAAAAGTGTATGTATATCACACGTACACAACCACACTAGGCCCCAATTACTATTGTTTGTACCCCTAAAAGGCTAGGAGTAGGGGGAGTATGGAACAGGCAGCACCCTCAAACCTTCAGAAGTATGAGATGAACCCCAACAACTTGGAAAGGTGGATCTCTCTCACACGTACCAACACAGACTATCCCCCAATTTAACTGATCCCCAAAGGTTTTTGATTAAATAGCGGAATAGAAAATATGATCCCAAAAAAGTGTATGTATATCACACGTACACAACCACACTAGGCCCCAATTACTATTGTTTGTACCCCTAAAAGGCTAGATGAGGAGTAGGGGGAGTATGGAACAGGCAGCACCCTCAAACCTTCAGTATGAGATTGTGTTCACTGTACCCCACAAAGATTGAGTTCACTGCACCCCACAATGATTGTGTTCACTGCACCCCACAAAGATTGTGTTCACTGCACCTCACAAAGATTGTGTTCACTGTACCCCCCAAAGATTGTGTTCACTGCACCCCACAAAGATTCTGTTCACTGTACCCCACAAAGATTGTGTTCACTGCACCCCAAAAAGATTGTGTTCACTGCACCCCAAAAAGGATGTTGTTCACTGCACCCCAAAAAGGATGTTGTTCACTCCACCCCAAAAAGATTGTGTTCACTGCACCCCACAAAGATTGTGTTCACTGCACCCCAAAAAGATTGTGTTCACTGCACCCCAAAAATGATTTTGTTCACTGCACCCCAAAAAGGATTTTGTTCACTGCACCCCAAAAAGGATGTTGTTCACTCCACCCCAAAAAGATTGTGTTCACTGCACCCCAAAAAGATTGTGTTCACTGCACCCCACAAAGGATTTTGTTCACTGCACCCCAAAAAGATTGTGTTCACTGCACCCCAAAAAGGATGTTGTTCAGTGCACCCCAAAAAGGATTTTGTTCACTGCACCCCAAAAAGATTGTGTTCACTGCACCCCACAAAGGATTTTGTTCACTGCACCCCACAAAGATTGTGTTCACTGCACACCAAAAAGGATTGTGTTCACTGCACCCCAAAAAGATTTTGTTCACTGCACCCCAAAAAGATTGTGTTCACTGCAGCCCAAAAAGATTGTGTTCACTGCAGCCCAAAAAGATTGTGTTCACTGCAGCCCAAAAAGATTGTGTTCACTGCAGCCCAAAAAGATTGTGTTCACTGCAGCCCAAAAAGATTGTGTTCACTGCAGCCCAAAAAGATTGTGTTCACTGCAGCTCACACACAGAAAAATGGATGTGGATCACTGACACCTGCCTATCTCCAATCCCACACCACACAGCAATATCGATTGTAGTTTGTAGAACACAGTTTCCCTAAAATTCAGCAGACTCTGTCCCTAACAGGATTGAGAAGAGATCGTAGATCAGGATTGAGTGCAGACCCCACCCCCCACACAGCAATATCGATTGTAGTTTGTAGAAGACACTGACCCTATATAATTCAGCAGACTCTATCCCTAAAATGCCTACAACTCGCCCTGCCTAAACACTCCGACCTGTCCCTCAATTCTATCCGGACACAAATGTTTTTTTCCTGCCTATCTTTCCCTAATCAGCAGCCAGCACGTTGATGTGTGCTCTGTCCCTGAATCTAAGCAGCATAATGACGCCGCTGCGGCTGCCTCGAACTTATAAAGACTTGGTCACATGCTTCAGACGGCCAATCACAGCTACTGAGACATTTGCAGGCATGGCTGGGATGGCTTAAGGCACACCAGTTAAACGATTGTTGATTGGCTGTTGAAAGCCCGCCATGAAAAGAGCGCCAAAGCATGCAAAACCCGGAAATAAAACGACCGAACACGGATTTTTACCCGAACATACAGTAAAGTGTCCGTGTCCGTGTTCGGGTACAAAAAATCCAATTATTCGGTACGAACACGAATAATACAGTCCGTGTTCGCTCAACACTAATGATTATGGCTTCCAGCTAGTGACACCCTAAAAATTCAGTATCTCAGAAAATTTGAATATTACAGAAGACCAATAAAAAAAAAAGGATTTTTATTACAGAGATGTTGGCTTAGTGAAAAGTCTGTCCATGTACAGTATAGTATGCACTATACTTGGTCGGGGCTCCTTTTGCATGAATTATTGCATCGATGCGGCGTAGCATGGAGGCGATCAGCCTGTGGCAATGCTGAGGTGTTATGGAAGCCCAGGTTGCTTTGATAGAGGCCTTCAGCTCATCTGCATTGTTGGGTCTGGTGTCTCTCTCTCTGGTGTCAGCTGCAGGAGAGGTAAGAGGGCCAAATTAATTGACCTAGAGGGCTGGATTCGGCCCACGGGCCTTGTGCTTAACACACATGCTCTATGGGGTTTAGGTCAGGCTGCGCTGACTTGACAAAACACAGTGGACCAACATCAGCAGATGACACGGCTCCCCAAATCATCACTACTGTGGAAAATTTAGCATTTAATTTGGAAATCAAGGTCCTAGAGTCTGAAGGGAGAGTGGATAGGCACAGAATCCAAGTTGCATGAGGTCCAGTGTGAAGTTTCCACACTCAATTATGATTTGGGAAGCCGTGTCATCTGCTGGTGTTGGTCCACTGAGTTTTATCAAGTCCAAAGTCAGCGCAGCCCTCTAGCAGGAAATTCTAGAGCACTTAATGCTTCCCTCTGCTGACCAGCTTTATGGAGATGCTGATTTCATTTTCCAGCAGGACTTGGCACCGCCCACACTGCCAAAACTACCAATACCTGGTCACATGATCATGGTATCACTGTGCTTGATTGGCCAGCAAACTCACCTGACCTAAACCCCATAGAGAATCTGTGGGTTATTGTCAAGGAGGAAGATGAGAGACACCAGCCCCTACAATGCAGACGAGCTGACGGCCGCTATCAAAGCAACCTGGGCTTCCATAACACCTCAGCAGTGCCACAGGCTGATCGCCGCATTGATGCAGTAATTTATGCAAAAGGAGCCCTGACAAGGTATTGAGCGCATACTATACTGTACATGGACAGACTTTTCAGTACGCCAACATTTCTGTATTAAAAATCCTATTTTTTTTTTTTGGTCTTATATAATATTTCAATTTTCTGAGATACAGAATTTTGGGTTTTCACTATTAATCATCAAAATAAAATAAATAAATGCTTGAATTATATCACTCTGTGTGTAACGCATCTATATAAAATATATGAGTTTCACTTTTTGAATTGAATTTACTTTTTGATGATATTATAATTTTATGAGACGCACCTGTACATTTGTTCTGTGCGAATGGGCAAAAAAACGAATTATATGAGGCTATTTCTTATACTGTTTGAATGTTGTTCATTGATTTAGGACCGAAAATACCTAATTTGGCCACTAGATGGTGATAAGTATAAAAGGTAATTCCTATGATACATAGCGCTATCAAGTGGTCAAATGTACTACAGTAAGTTTGTTCTAAGCATCAGCTTCTCTTTCGGTGAAATAATCATTTTTAGTGTTACCCTGGAACTTTTCTCTTAATAGATTGAGGTCATGTCCACATGTTGGTGATCTTGGCGTCATATTGAAAATAATGCCTTCCTGAACCTTGTTCACCCTCTTGTATTTAAAGGTTTCAGTCATGTTCCCTCTTTCCCTTCTTTCCTCCAGACTGTACATATTAAGCTCCTGAATTCTCTCCTGATATGTCATATACCTCGGGCCTTTACCAGTCTCTGGACTCGTTCTACCGTATCAGAATCTTTTTCAAAGTGAGATCTCCAGAACTGGACACAGTATTCTAAATGGAGGTCTTACTAAAGATCTATGGAGAGGGATCAGTAGACATGTACAGGCCGGATTTTTTTTTGGCATTCATTTTGTTTTGTTCAGAATTGGGCTGGTTGCTAAGGAGCGGCCAGCCGCCGCATCCTTAGCAACCATGATATGCTGTCAGTGGGGTTCTCCGCTGTCAGCAGAATGTAAACAAAACAAATGGCGCTTTCAAAAAATCAGCTTTGGGGTCCCCCTAATCCATACCAGGCCTTTCGGGATTTTAAGGGGAACCCCACACCAAAGTTTAAAAAAAATATATGGTTTAGGTCCCTCCTAAAATCCATATCGGACCCTTATCCAAGTCTTCAACATGGGGGGGGGGGGGGCTGGTGCTTTGGGGAGGAGGGCTTTCCTTTTAAAAAAGGACTTGTCAAAACTTCTTCCTCCTGCTAGAGATCCCGCTAGTGTTTTAAAGATCTAAATAGAGGAGGCAGGACCTCCTTCCTCCTGCTGATGACCCCTCTAGTGATATAAAGGTCTACATAGAGGAATCAGGACCTCCTTCCTCCTGCTGGGGATCCTTCCAGTGATAATTAAAGATCATTTTGCATTACATACAGAAGCACAGAGACCCAGTGATCACATCACCGGGTTTAAATAAGATATATAATGAAATATAAAGGTTTTGTTTCAAAATTTCATGTTGAGTAGTGGGCAAACGAGGAATCCAGGGAACACAAAGAAGCAATAAAATAGAAAAAAGTGCCGCGCTAGATCAACTATGTTGGACTACCAAAAAATGGTTAAATATGACCGTTAAGAAACGTTCCATATATAATTATGAGGATCAATTATCAGTGCAATATGACTATTAAGGAACGCTCCGTATATAATTATAAAGGAACAATTATCAGTGCAATATGACCATTAAGGAACGCTCCGTATATAATTATAAAGGAACAATTATCAGTGCAATATGACCATTAAGGAACGCTCCGTATATAATTATAAAGGAACAATTATCAGTGCAATATGACCATTAAGGAACGCTCCGTATATAATTATAAAGGAACAATTATCAGTGCAATATGACCATTAAGGAACGCTCCGTATATAATTATAAAGGAACAATTATCAGTGCAATATGACCATTAAGGAACGCTCCGTATATAATTATGGACATAAGGAGCAACTATCAGTGCAATATGTACTAAAGTGCAATGTGACAAATATGTAAAGCAACAAAAATTCAATCATATGTGCAAAAAAATAATAAATAGCTGCATGGGTGGCCCCCCTCTGGTCAGGCCCATTGACACAGATCTGTACTCACTGTATGCAGAATCAGATCATGTAAACAATCAACAAAAATCCAATCACATGTGCAAAAAAATAATAAAGTGCATAAAAAGAATCGTGTAAAAAACAATACATGTGCAAAAAATGGCAATGATAAATACACATCATATATGAACTGTGAAAAGCAAATAGATACGTTCCTCAATCCACAGTAAGAGAGTTCTCTGAGTTAAAGTCCATATCCAAAGGAAGCACGTGTTCTGAAACTGGAAACTTGTCACCCTGAGTGCGACCGTCACCATAGAGAATCAGGAGCGCTTACCAAAAGGAATGGACTCTACTACCAGCAGTAAAGAGTCAGGCAAGCGGGGATGTAATACCCATAGAGAATCTCCCGATAGTTCTCACCATCTCGTTAGATTAGGCCAGTGAATGTGGGTGCTCAAGAAAACAAAGAACTCCTCATAGCGTAAAACCATCACTGGTGTGGTTTATTAAAAAGTAGAACACTTACGTGCTTCCAGTACACCAGTTGAAGTCTCAAAAGACGAATCGCGCCGGGTCTAGTGAGTCTACTCAACCACACTGCGCCACCAGAAACGATTTGTGATCACAATGTTTTCTATTCAAACTGCTTGTAAATTACTGGAAGCATGTAAGTTTCTCAATTAGGCCAATGAACGTGGGTGCCCAAGAAAACAAAGGACTCCTCATAGCGTAAAATCATCACTGGTATGATTTATTAAAAAGTAGAACACTTACATGCTTCCAGTAATTTACAAGCGGTTTGAATGGAAAATGATGTGATAACAAGTAGTTTCTGGTGGCACAATGTGGTGGAGTAGATTCACTAGACCCGGCGCGTTTCGTCTTATGAGACTTCAACTGGGGTACTGGAAGCATGTAAGTGTTCTACTTTTTAAAAAATCATACCAGTGATGGTTTTACGCTATAAGGAGATTTTTGTTTTCTTGGGCACCCACATTCATTGGCCTAATTGAGATCTGACAAAGCTAGTGACAACTATCAGGAGATTCTCCATGGATGTTCTCTATGGGATTCCATTCCTTTTGGTAAGCGCTCCTGATTCTCTATGGTGACAGTCACACTCAGGGTGACAAGTTTCCAGTTTCAGAACACGCGCTTCCTTTGGATATGGACTTTAACTCAGAGAACTCTCTTAGGCTGCATTCACATGTAAGCGTTTGGATCGCGGGCAGAACCGCCGCGGTTCCGCCCGCGATCCGGAGATTATTGCAAATCGCGGGACGCCTAGCGTTGCCTGTTGATTTGCAATAGCCCCCCAAACGCAGAGCGATGTTGCCACGATTTCCGCCTGCCGAATCGCGGCAACATCGCGCAAACAAAATCGCGGGACGCAATACGCTCCAAAGAAGTACAAGAGCTTCTTTGGAGCGTATTGCGTCCTGCGATTTTGTTTGCGCGATGTTGCCGCGATTCGGCAGGCGGAAATCGTGGCAACATCGCTCTGCGTTTGGGGGGCTATTGCAAATCAACGGGCAACGCTAGGCGTCCCGCGATTTGCAATAAATCTCCGGATCGCGGGCGGAACCGCGGCGGTTCTGCCCGCGATCCATACGCTCACATGTGAACGGAGCCTTACTGTGGATTGAGGAACTTATCTATTTGCTTTTCACACTTTATATACGATGTGTATTTATTATTGCCATTTTTGCACATGTATTGTTTTTTGCACAATTCTTTTTATGCACTTTATTATTTTTTTGCACATGTGATTGGATTTTTGTTGATTGTTTACATGATCTGATTCTGCATACAATGAGTACAGATCTGTGTCAAGGGGCCTGACCTGAGGGGGGCCATCCCTGCAGCTAGAAGAGTCAGTGGATGGGTGTCAGTAAAGGGGATGCTACAGAGTATCCTTAAGAGATAATGTAGTTCACCAAGTCTATTGCTGGAGAAAGAGAAAAGAGACTTAACCCTTTCCATACAAGTGGCAGTGTGGTCAAAGCAGTGTGACTGCTTCCACAAGCAACCTGGTGAGGCCAAGCGAGAGTTTTCCTTATCAACTGTATATAGTTCCAGTTGGAGTATCCCACTATTCCCTTCCCCCATCCAAGTTCCACAATAAATACAAAAAAAAAAAAACAATATTTTTCACATTGCACTTTAGTACATATTGCACTGATAGTTGCTCCTTATGTCCATAATTATATACGGAGCGTTCCTTATTGGTCATATTGCACTGATAGTTACTCCTCATGCTTATAAAGGAAACGTTTCCTAATGGTCATATTTAACCATTTGTTTGGTATTCCGACATAGTCATTGATCTAACGCAGCACTTTTTTCTATTCTTTGACACCATTACAACAATAGAGTAGTTACATAGTTTGTGAGGTTGAAAAAAGACATCAGTCCATCCAGTTCAACCTATGATGTGTGTGTGTGTTTGCTGTTAACCGTACATTGTATACCCCTGTATGTTGTACATTGTATACCCCTGTATGTTGTACATTGTATACCCCTGTATGTTGTACATTGTATACCCCTGTATGTTGTACATTGTATACCCCTGTAGGTTGTACATTGTATACCCCTGTATGTTGTACATTGTATACCCCTGTATGTTGTGGTCTTTAAGGTGCCCATCAAATAGTTTTTTGAAACTATCGATGCTCCCTGCTGATACCACTGCTTGTGGAAGAGAATTCCACATCCTTACTGCTCTGACAGTAAAGAACCCCTTACGTATTTTAAGCTTAAACCGTTTTTCCTCAAGTTTTAGTGAGTGGCCGCGTGTCTTATTGTATTCCCTTTCTCTAAAAAGTTAGTTCTTTATGCTAGGGTCGCCAGTACAGTATTTGTACATTGATATCATATCCCCCCTCAATCGTCTCTTCTCCAGAGAGAATAAGTTCAGTTCTTGTAGTCTTTCCTCATAGCTGATGTCCTCCATTCCCCTAATTATTTTTGTTGCCCTTCTCTGGACTCTCTCCAGTTCCAGCACATCCAGTAGTGGGTAGAATCAGCGCAACAATAGAATTCCTTTAAAAAACAAATTCTCACCTATGTGTAAGTAGCAGCTATAGCTAAATATGCTGATCACTAAGCATACATAAATAAACAATATATAATCAAAGATACAGCGCTACTAATACCAAAATAGTAAATCTTGTGCAAATAAACAAAGTAAAACGCATGCAGGATATAAGCAGAAATAAGGTGCATGCAATATATAAAGTGCTTAAAGTAAGCAGTATACCCATATATGATAGTTAATTAGAGATATATAAAATTATCATAAAGTGCATTAGCGATAAACGCCAATAAAGTGCAATAAGTGCTGAAGACGTGCAATCAGTTGTGCATTGAATACACATCACTAGTAAAAGCACATTCAAAAAAATGTCCATGAAAACAATCAAAAAGAAGAAGCTATTATAAACTTTCAATTGTTTTCATGGACATTTATTTGAATGTGCTTTTACTAGTGATGTGTATTCAATGCACAACTGATTGCACGTCTTCAGCACTTATTGCACTTTATTGGTGTTCACCGCTAATGCACTTTATGATAATTTTATATACAGTATATCTAATTAACTATCATACATGGGTATATTGCATACTTTAACTGGTTGTCGACCACACGCCGTGTATTTACTGCGGCAGGGTGACTCCCCCAGGCAAACCGACGTAGACCTACATCGTTAATGAGCAGGGAGCTAGGGGGCGAGCGCGCGCCACTGGCAGCGGGGAAGCTGATGCATGGGTCAGGAGGCTAAGATTGCCGCCTGACACCCGCGATCGCTCCCCGCTGAGAGAGAAGAACGGTCGGATGTTGTAAACACATCTGACCGTTCTTCTCTCTGGAATGATCACAGAGCGCCTGTGATCCTTCTATATAGGATCACATGTCTCTATGGTCATTTCACAAGCCACGCCCCCCATACAGTTAGAATCACTAGGCTCGCATTTAACCCCTTGATCACCCACAATGTTTACCCCTTCCCTCCCCTACCCCCTAGGATAACAATTAACCCTTTTATCGCACCTCGGTTAACCCCTTCCCTGCCAGTGTCATTATTACAGTAACAATGCATATTTTTAGCACTGATTACTGTAGTAATGTCACTGGTCCCCCCCAAAAGTGTCAAAAATGTCAGTTAGGGGTCCGATCTGTCCGCCGCAATGTCGCAGTCCCGCTAAAAATCGCCGCCATTACTAGTAAAAAAAAAAAATACAATAAAAATTACATAAATCTTTCCCGTAGTTAGTAGACGCGATAACTTTTGCGCAAACCAATCAAATTATGCTTATTGCGATTTTATTTTTTTTACCAAAAATATGTAGCAGAGAACAAATTGGCCTAAAATGTTAAAAAAAAATTGATTTTTAATTTTTTTGTTTTGGGGAATGTTATATAAGCAGAATGTGAAAAATATATATATTTTTTTTTTCAGAATTGTCGCTTTTTTTTTTTATTACCAAAAATATGTAGCAGAAAACAAATTGGCCTGAAAATGATGAAAAAATTTGATTTTTAATTTTTTTTTTTTGGGAATGTTATATAGCAGAATGTGAATTTTTTTTTTTTTTTTTTTCAGAATTGTCGCTCTTTTTTTGTTTATTACCAAAAATATGTAGCAGAAAACAAATTGTCCTAAAATGTTAAAAAATGTTGATTTTACATTTTTTTGTTTTGGGGAATGTAATATAAGCAGAATGTGAAAAATATTGTTTTTTTTTTTTTTTGTTTTTTTTTGTTTTTTTTCAGAATTGTCGCTCTTTTTTTGTTTATTACCAAAAATATGTAGCAGAAAATAAATTGGCCTAAAAATGATGAAAAAATGTGATTTTTAAATTTTTTTTTTTTTTCAGAATTGTCGCTCTTTTTTTGTTTATAGTGCAACAAAAAAAAAAAAAAAATCACACAGGTGATCAAATACTACCAAAAGAAAACTCTATTTGTGAGGGGAAAAAAGGACATAAATTTTATTTGGGTACAGTGCCGCACGACCGCGCAATTGTCTGTTAAAATAGCGCAGTGCCTGCTCATTAAGGGGGGAAATCCTTCCGGTCCAGAACTGGTTAAGCACTTTATATATATTTGTATGCACCTTATTTCTGCTTATATTTTGCATGTATTTTATGTTGTCTATTTGCACAGGATTTACTATTTTGTTACCAGTAGCGCTGTATCTTTGATCATATATTGTCCATTACAACATTTGTTGTGTTGCGGTGTCTGCAGCTCATTTGGAAGACATTGGCGCAGTCGTTTTTTTATATAAAGAAGCGATCGGCAGACTAAACGCCGGCGTCCATGGCCGATCCATGACAGTTGGAGGAAACGCTCCGGCGTGTTTTTTTTGCTGCTTTCACATTTTTTGTCATCTGCTTGGCCTCTGTGTTGTGCTGTTCTAATCCTTTCCCCTGTTTTGTTTCTTCTCGATAAGGAGTAATCGGCGCAGACGTGACGGGACGCCATCTCCCCTGTGAAAAGGAGCCAATCACATCGCGGCTGGCCCTGATCTGCGGAACGTCGTCTTGTCACATGGCGGTAAGTATTGCACAGATATCTCCTGGCTGTCATTGTTTGCTCTGCCTGTCCTCAGTTCACCCCTCAGCCTTCTCCTCGCAGTCCCGGCTTTATGAATTGCGCTGTGTGTTTGAGGTCGCCGCGGCCGCGCTGAACGCTGTCTTCACGCCAAACGGCCCGTGAAATTGTGTGTTTTTTATTTACGTCTCATCTCTATTAATATCTGGACCCGTGCACGACGTACGGAGGCTCCAGACATCCCTAAGTGACCCGTTTAAGTTTATTTTAGGAAGAGAGAAATGCTAAGTAAAAAAAAAAAAAATACCTTTTAAGGGGAACGCTAAAGCGGTATAAAAATTAAATCTTTTTTCCCCTCTGTTTTCACCTGGTGATCTGGCCAGTAACACCGCTCCTGTATTAGTGAGACACAACTCTGGAGGGATGAGAACAGGAGGCACAGCAGTATGATGGTGTTAGATGTACTATCCAGTAACACACCTCCTGTATTAGTGAGACACAGATCTGGAGGAATGATCACAGGCTGCACAGCAGGCAGCAGCATGATGGTGTTAGATGTACTAGCCAGTAACACACCTCCTGTATTAGTGAGACATAACTCTGGAGGAATGAGAACAGGAGGCACAGCAGTATGATGGTGTTAGATGTACTATCCAGTAACATACCTCCTGTATTAGTGAGACACAACTCTGGAGGAATGAGCACAGGCTGCACAGCAGGCAGCAGCATGATGGTGTTAGATGTACTAGCCAGTAACATACCTCCTGTATTAGTGAGACATAACAATGGAGGAATGATCACAGGCTGCACAGCAGGCAGCAGCATGATGGTGTTAGATGTACTAGCCATTAACACACTTCCTGTATTAGTGAGACACAACTCTGGAGGAATGAGCACAGGAGGCACAGCAGCATGATGGTGTTAGATGTACTAGCCAGTAACACACCTCCTGTATTAGTGAGACACAACTCTGGAGGAATGAGAACAGGAGGCACAGCAGCATGATGGTGTTAGATGTACTAGCCAGTAACACACCTCCTGTATTAGTGAGACACAACTCTGGAGGAATGAGAACAGGAGGCACAGCAGTATGATGGTGTTAGATGTACTATCCAGTAACATACCTCCTGTATTAGTGAGACACAACTCTGGAGGAATGAGAACAGGCTGCACAGCAGGCAGCAGCATGATGGTGTTAGATGTACTAGCCAGTAACATACCTCCTGTATTAGTGAGACATAACAATGGAGGAATGAGCACAGGATGCACAGCAGTATGATGGTGTTAGATGTACTAGCCAGTAACACACCTCCTGTATTACTGAGACACAACTCTGGAGGAATGAGCACAGGAGGCACAGCAGTATGATGGTGTTAGATGTACTATCCAGTAACACACCTCCTGTATTAGTGAGACACAACTCTGGAGGAATGAGCACAGGAGGCACAGCAGACAGCAGCATGATGGTGTTAGATGTACTAGCCAGTAACACACCTCCGGTATTAGCGAGACACAACTCTGGAGGAACGAGCACAGGAGGCACAGCAGCATGATGGTGTTAGATGTACTATCCGGTAACACACCTCCTGTATTAGCGAGACACAACTCTGGAGGAATGAGCACAGGAGGCACAGCAGACAGCAGCATGATGGTGTTAGATGTACTAGCAGATTTTTATACAATAACAAATTGAACTCCATCTAACAATTTATAATCAGTTACAGTAAACAGTTTTTTTTTTTTTCCTTTTGGGATAAATGTTTTACATAACTAAATACATAAAAGCCGATCATTCAGATTTTTTTCTATCACATGATATTTAGGGTCCATTCACACTAGCGCGACTTGTCAGGCGACTTGGTCAGACACAGACACAGATTTAGCCGTTGTGATATAAATTTATTTAGTTTCAGTCATAGTCTTTTGACTTAATTGCCATTTTAGTTTTAGTCGTATTTTAGTTTTTCTTTTACTAAAATGTAATTTTAGTTTTAGTCCTATTTTAGTCATCTGAATTGTTTTAGTTGTAGTCGTATTTTAGTTGACTAAAATCTCATACATTTTAGTCAACTACAAATCAAACAGGTTTAGGTAAAAAATAATATTTATAAAAATAATTATTAAAAATATATATTTTCGTCAACAAAATTAACACTGAAAAAATGAACTTAATTTGTACAATTTAACCCTTTATTTAGCTTATTAAAAAAAATTCGGCGATGTCTAATACTGTACCTTTGTAGCGGTGTCCAGTGTAAGGTATCCAACATTATCAGAGTAAAAATGTTTATACTGTATATTTTTTTTATAGTGTGCCTTATCTTTGTGGACGTCACCTCCTGTATTTGTATATGCTCTTGTGCGATTATATATAGGTAATTAAAAAAAATGTTTTTTAATGCTTTTGAAGTGGCCTCTCGGGCTCTGATTCATACGAGCTCCAGGCAGCTGGCAGACGATGTTTGCACATAGCAAGTGCAGTAATCAGCGCGGCGGCACGACGTTGACAGTGACACTTCCCGCACATCGTAGGTGTCAGAGTTTTTTATTTTTTTTTCATTTTTGTCTTGTTTGGCCCAGTAAATAAGACCGCTTGTTCTGGAATCCACTAGCTAGACATGACCGAGACTCACAGAAGCGTGACTTTTAATGCTTTGCTAATTGTAATTGCCGGTATTACATCCATCAAAACCGGGATTTGGCGTTGGCCATGCGGAACGGGCCGCCATTGGCTCTCAGCGGCCGGCTATTTGTACAGGGCAGACCGTGGCCTATTAATAGGCTGTAACATAACCTATGGATATTCCACAATTCAGACACCATCACCGCGCATCTGGGTCTATACGTTGATTACGCGACGTGAAAAGATCCCTGTTTCCCGGCGAGACGGATGTTTGGTCAATGTCTGGGTTTTCGGGGAGAATGGCGGCTTTTCCGAATGATGATGTTTATTTCAAAAGTCAACTGTATATAATCCAACCACTTCAGCTCTCGGACCTGTACACCCCTTATGGACCAGAGACATTTTTACATCTCCACTGCGGGTCGGCAATAACTTTGTCAATATTTCCGATAAATAAGTAGTTACATTATATATATATTTCTGTAAACTGTAGACAAAAAAGATTTAAAAAAAAAATATATATATATTTTTTTTTATTTTGGTCAGTGTTAGTTTAAAAAAAAAAACTGTTTTATATAAATATATATAGATATAGATAGATATATATAGATAGATATAGATATAGATATATATAGATATAGATATATATAGATATATATAGATATATATATAGATATATATAGATATATATATAGATATATAGATATATATATATATATATATATATAGATATAGATATATATATACTGTATATATGCAGGTGCATCTGAAAAAAATTAGATAAAGGATAAAATTATAGACTGAAATGTATAAATAATAAATAAAAAAAATTAATTCAAATAAACAAATATTAATAGTAGCAATATATATATATATATATATATATATATATATATATTGCTATTATTAATATTTGTTTATTTGAATTAATTAAAAAAAAATATATATATATACTGTATATTTTGCTATATTGCTATTATTAACCACTTAAGCCCCGGAAGATTTTACCCCCTTCCTGACCAGGGCCTATTTTGCGATTCGGCACTGCGTGACTTTAACGGACAATTGCGCGGTCGTGCGACGCTGTACCCAAATGAAATTGATGTCCTTTTTTTCCAACACACAGAGCTTTCTTTTGGTGATATTTGATCACCTGTGCGATTTTTTGATCATGCGCTATAAACAAAAAAAGAGCGTCAATTTTGCAAAAATAACAATATTTTTCACATTTTTTATATGAAATTCCCCCCAACATATGTTTGGTAAAAAAAAAATCGCAAAAAGCGTATTTTGATTGGTTTGCGCAAAAGTTATCGCGTTTACTAACTACGGGAAAGATTTATGTCATTTTTGTTGTTTTTTTTTTTTTAACGCGTAATGTCGGCGATCTGCGATTTTTTTAGCGGTACTGCGACATTGCGGCGGACAGATCGGACCCTTGACTGACATTTTTGACACTTTTGGGGTTACCAGTGACATTTCTACAGTAATCAGTGCTATACATATGCACTGTTACTGTAAAATTACACTGGCAGTGAAGGGGTTAACTTTTTTGAGAGGGAGGGGTTATGTGTGTCCCTAGGGGCGTGATTCTAACTGTGATTGGCTGTGGCTTGAGGTTTTGGAACAGTGATCAACGGTCCTACATAGTAGAACCGTATGATCACTGTTTCTACACAGGGGAGAATGACAGGCGGCTTGTTTACATCAGCTGCTTGCCTTTCTCCCTCTGCACGACGATCGCCGAGTGACCGGCGGACATCGGGTCCGCCGGTCACACGCGCGGGGGGGTTCGTGACCACGCGGGAGTGGGAGCGCGCCTCCGGGGGCGCACGCTCGCTCCCTAGACCCTCACAGGCTAGCGACGTAGTACTACGTCACTCTGCCTGTGAGGGGCTGACCGCCGACGTAAATAGTCGTGAGGCTGTCGGCAAGTGGTTAATATTTGTTTATTTTAATAAATTTTGTTTAAATAAATATATATATATATATATATACAGTATCTCACAAAAGTGAGTACACCCCTCACATTTTTGTAAATATTTTATTCTATCTTTTCATGTGACAACACTGAAGAAATGACACTTTGCTACAATGTAAAGTAGTGAGGGTACAGCTTGTATAACAGTGTAAATTTACTGTCCCCTCAAAATAACTCAACACACAGCCATTAGTATCTGATGACACCTTGGTGGAACTTCACAGAAGATGCGGTCCCGTTCAAAAGCCTGGGTGTATCCAGAAGTACAATAAGTTCATGGCGGGGGGGGTGGATTTAAACAACCAAATGCTGAAGCCCTATCTATCAACACAAAAGTCCCTCTTCTGGTATAAAAAAGTCACAATTTACTGTTTCCATTTGGCCATTTATAACGCATACGTCACTTATCAAAAATCTACAGAAACACCAAACACCTTCTTTCAAATTTATCGAAGACATCCACAATCCCATTGACATGCATTATGTCAGTTTTTCATCTGCAATCGGATGGAAGGAACAGTGGCGGCCGGTCTATAGTGGGCGCAGGGGCGCCGTACCCCCCCCCCCCCCAATCTCTGTGGCCAATAAAAAAAGAAAAAAATAAATCAAAAAAATAAAATTTTCAGCCCACTAGGGGCGCCGGACTAACTGGTGGCTATGGGGGGGGGAGGGTGCTTGCAGCAGAGCCGCCGATTGGCGGCCTTCTGGGGGTCATCAGGGCGCAGAGCAATGCGCCCCGACACTCCCCACTTTCAGGATGTCCTGGCTATGATTGGTCCAGTCTCCAGCCTGGACCAATCATAGCGGACATCCCGGGTGACGTCGCGTGGGGGGCGGTGCGTGCGTTAGTCACGCGCCGTCCCGACATCACCTTCCCGCCCGCCGTCAGAGAAGAGGCAGCGGGCAGCGTGCATGGAGGAAGAAGAGTCCGGTGTCCGGTCGGAGGACACCGGTCCGACTGAGTTGCGGTGCCATGGAGGAGGAAGAAGTCGACTCCCGAGCAGCACGGTCGCCAGGGAGTCGAGACGAGGACTCGGAGGGAGAAGACGTCCGACCGAGTCCCGAGCAGCACGCCAGGCACGGTGACGGCAGTGGCACCAGAGGTAAGTGAAGTCTCGGGGGGGGGGGGGGGGGCGCATTGATGGGGACATGCTGGACACTGTGCATTGATGGGGGACATGCTGGTCAGGTCACTGTGCATTGAATGGGGACGTGCTGGTCAGGTCACTGTGCATTGAATGGGGACATGCTGGTCGGGTCACTGTGCATTGATGGGGACATGCTAGTCAGGTCACTGTTCATTGATGGGGACATGCTGGTCAGGTCACTGTGCATTGATGGGGGACATGCTGGTCAGGTCACTGTGCATTGATGGGGGACTTGCTGGTTAGGTCACTGTGCATTGAATGGGGACATGCTGGTCAGGTCACTGTGCATTTATGGGGGACATGCTGGTCAGGTCACTGTGCATTGAATGGGGACATGCTGGTCAGGTCACTGTGCATTGAATGGGGACATGCTGGTCAGGTCATTGTGCATTGATGGGGACATGCTAGTCAGGTCACTGTTCATTGATGGGGACATGCTGGTCAGGTCACTGTGCATTGATGGGAGACATGCTGGTCAGGTCACTGTGCATTGATGGGGGACATGCTGGTCAGGTCACTGTTCATTGATGGGGACATGCTGGTCAGGTCACTGTGCATTGAATGGGGACATGCTGGTCAGGTCACTGTGCATTGATGGGGACATGCTAGTCAGGTCACTGTTCATTGATGGGGACATGCTGGTCAGGTCACTGTGCATTGATGGGGGACATGCTGGTCAGGTCACTGTGCATTGAATGGGGACATGCTGGTCAGGTCACTGTGCATTGATGGGGGACATGCTGGTCAGGTCACTGTGCATTGGTGGGGGACATGCTGGTCACTGTGCATTGAATGGGGACATGCTGGTCACTGTGCATTGAATGGGGACACGCTGGTCAATCTTGAACCAACCTAATGATTGTTTGTTAAGTCACGCAATTTTTTACAGCGTTTTTTGCCGCAAAGCAATACCTATTAAATTTTTCTGTTTGCGTCCCCCCCCCCCCCCCCCAAAAAAAAATTTTTGAGCACCAGCCGCCACTGGGGATGAAAAACGGACCGCCCGTGTGAAAGGACCCTAACTTTCAGACAGACTAAATAATATACACTAATTGGGGTTATTGTTACCAAAGATATCTAGCAGTATAAATTTTGGCCCAAATGTATGACAAAAAAATTATTTTTTTGCAAAATTTTATAATACGGTAGAAATAATAAAAAACGTGTTCTTTTTTTTTTTTATATATATAATTTTTGCTCTTTTTTCGCTTATCACAAAAAAATAAATAAAAAACCCAGTGGTGATCAAATACCACCAAAAGAAAGCTCTATCTGTGTAAAAGAAAATGATAAAAAATTTTGTTTGGCTTTCATGTAGCATGACTGAGCAATTGTCATTCAAAGTGCGACAGCGCAGAAAGCTGCAAATTGGTCTGGGCAGGAAGGGGGTGAAAGTGCATTGATGGGGGACATGCTGGTCAGGTGGTCACTGTGCATTGATGGGGACATGCTGGTCAGGTCACTGTGCATTGAATGGGGACATGCTGGTCAGGTCACTGTGCATTGAATGGGGACATGCTGGTCAGGTCATTGTGCATTGATGGGGACATGCTGGTCAGGTCACTGTGCATTGATGGGGACATGCTGGTCAGGTCACTGTGCATTGAATGGTGACATGCTGGTCAGGTCATTGTGCATTGAATGGGGACATGCTGGTCAGGTCACTGTGCATTGAATGGGGACATGCTGGTCAGGTCACTGTGCATTGATGGGGACATGCTGGTCAGGTCACTGTGCATTGATGGGGACATTATGGTCAGTTCACTGTGCATTGATGGGGACATGCTGGTCAGGTCACTGTGCATTGAATGGGGACATGCTGGTCAGGTCACTGTTCATTGATGGGGACATGCTGGTCAGGTCACTGTGCATTGAATGGGGACATGCTGGTCAGGTCACTGTGCATTGAATGGGGACATGCTGGTCAGGTCACTGTGCATTGAATGGGGACATGCTGGTCAGTTGGTCACTGTGCATTGAATGGGGACATGCTGGTCAGGTCACTGTACATTGAATGGGGACATGCTGGTCAGGTCACTGTGCATTGATGGGGACATGCTGGTCAGGTCACTGTGCATTGAATGGGGACATGCTGGTCAGGTCACTGTGCATTGATGGGGACATGCTGGTCAGGTCACTGTGCATTGATGGGGACATGCTGGTCAGGTCACTGTGCATTGATGGGGACATGCTGGTCAGGTCACTGTGCATTGAATGGGGACATGCTGGTCAGGTCACTGTGCATTGATGGGGACATGCTGGTCAGGTCACTGTGCATTGAATGGGGACATGCTGGTCAGGTCACTGTGCATTGATGGGGACATGCTGGTCAGGTCACTGTGCATTGATGGGGACATGCTGGTCAGGTCACTGTGCATTGATGGGGACATGCTGGTCAGGTCACTGTGCATTGATGGGGACATGCTGGTCAGGTCACTGTGCATTGAATGGGGACATGCTGGTCAGGTCACTGTGCATTGATGGGGACATGCTGGTCAGGTCACTGTGCATTGATGGGGACATGCTGGTCAGGTCACTGTGCATTGAATGGGGACATGCTGGTCAGGTCACTGTGCATTGATGGGGACATGCTGGTCAGGTCACTGTGCATTGATGGGGATATGCTGGTCAAGTCACTGTGCATTGAATGGGGACATGCTGGTCAGGTCACTGTGCATTGATGGGGACATGCTGGTCAAGTCACTGTGCATTGAATGGGGACATGCTGGTCAGGTCACTGTGCATTGATGGGGACATGCTGGTCAGGTCACTGTGCATTGAATGGGGATATGCTGGTCAGGTCACTGTGCATTGATGGGGACATGCTGGTCAGGTCACTGTGCATTGAATGGGGACATGCTGGTCAGGTCACTGTGCATTGATGGAGACATGCTGGTCAAGTCACTGTGCATTGATGGGGACATGCTGGTCAGGTCACTGTGCATTGATGGAGACATGCTGGTCAAGTCACTGTGCATTGATGGGGACATGCTGGTCAGGTCACTGTGCATTTATGGGGGCAATCAATTGAAGTGGTTAAAAAACAATTATTTGCATTGACTTTTGCGCATATATATGAAATGAAAATGTGGCTGATTTTATCCTCTGCTCTCAGTCATGTATTATTTTACCGTTCGGCATAGACAAGTTTGATTCTGATCTGGACGTCGGAGGTAATAGCAGTAAGTCTGTCCATTGTACGGATCAGACGGGACCTTGCGCTCGTACAGGTGGGACGCAAACTGCGCCGTGTGCTTATTGCCAGGTTGAGTTTACATTGTGAATGTTGGCAGTAATTAGGGAACGGAGGGGAGGGGGGGGGATGTTGGGTGGCAGAAAACTAGAGCGAACGTATTTGGCTTGGCCTAATCACCGGGGTCTCAGCCAAAATACAGTCTGCTGGTTTACAAGAACATAACTTGCTTATGATGTATAGGGGACTGATTCACTTCTTGCATAAAGGGTAAGGGAAGGGTAGCGGGCGGCGCGCTCACATCTGTGTATGTGAACCAATGATCAGGACTAAATGGGATCTAAATCTGATCTCTGACATTTCATATACGTTTTGATGACACACATATGTGTCAGCATCACACATGAGCATGGCGGGTTGGCTTTAACCAGTTCTGGACCGGAAGGATTCGCCCCCTTAATGACCAGGCCATTTTTTGTGATTCGGCACTGCGTTACCTTTAACTTACAATTGCGCAGTCCCGCGATGCTGTACCCAAATATAATTTATGTCCTTTTTTTTCCCACAAACAGAGCTTTCTTTTGGTGGTGTTTGATCACCTGTGCAATTTTTATTTTTTGCGCTATAAACAAAAAAAGAGCGACAATTTTGAAAAAAACAAAAACAATATTTTTCACTTTCTGCTATATAACATTCCCAAAAAATAAAATTTAAAAATCAAAATTGTTTAACATTTTAGGCCAATTTGTTTTCTGCTACATATTTTTGATAAAGAAAAATCGCAATAAGCGTATTTTGATTGGTTTGCGCAAAAGTTATCGCATCTACTAACTATGGGAAAGATTTCTGTCATTTTTATTTTTTTTTTTTTTTATTTTTTTTTAATAGTAATGGCGGTGATCTGCGATGTATATGTATATATATATATGTATATCTATGTATATTTATATTTTTGGAGGGAGATATACACATACGTATACTGTACACATACTGTAGCTGCTGACTTTTAATATTAGGATACTTACATGTCCTGGAGTCCAGCGATGTCGGCACCGCAGCCGTTGTTTCCATCAGCTGTCGGGTGCTCCCGCCGCCATTGCCAGTAAGGGAACCCGGTAGTGAAGCCTTGAGGCTTCACAGGCAGGTCTCTACTGCGCATGCGCGAAGCGTGCTGTGCATTTCTACTAGCTCGGCGGCGGATGAGGAAGGAGGGGGTCGAGCTTCCGAGGGACGGCGCTGCGGCGCCGTATCCCAGAAGTGGGGAAGGGTACCTGTCAAAAACAGGTACCCGTTCCCCCCTCCCCCTGAAAGGTGCCAAATGTGGCACCGAAGGGGGGGGGGAGGAAACAAAAGAGCGGAAGTTCCACTTTTGGGTGGAACTCCGCTTTAAGTTGCAGTAAAATAAGCATTTGATTCCCATGAAAAACATGACTTAGTAGTTGGTGGAGAAACCCTTGTTGGCAAATACAGAGATCAGACGTTTCTTGTAATTGGTGACCAGGTTTGCACACCTCTCAGGAGGGATTTTGGTCCACTCTTCTTTACAGATCTTCTCTAAATCCTTAAAAGAGAAGTATGGGGTTTCTATTTTTTTCCCCAGTTATACTTACCTAGGTGGATGCAGCATCGGTCCCCCGGCGCCACTACACTGATCGATCGCTCGGTACTGACAGCTGCTCGAGCAGAGAGCTGCTGACTGTCAGTCACCACTCTCTGCTCTGCCCCCTCCTCTCTCATTGGAGCGTTGAGCTGGGAAGGGGTGGGGAGCGGCTGGTTTAGGCTCTCAGCGGCTCACTGAGAGTCTAAGCCAGGTGTCGTCCAGGCAGCTGGCGGATCATGACTTCGTGGTCATGATGACGCGGTGCCTGGACCGACTTCTGTGACGGGTCACAGGAGTGCAGATTGAACTGCACTCCTGGGATCCATAGGAGATGTACAGCCAAATGAGCTTTAGCTGTACATCTCCTTTAGGCTCCGTTCACATCTAGGCGTTTTGGGGCGTTTTTGGGGCGTTTTTCTGCTCTAGGGTCAGCTCTCAAAACGCCCAACAACACAAATCCTATTCATTTCAATGGCCCCTGTTCACATCTGAGCGTTTTGACGCTGTATACAAAACGCCCAACGCTCAAAAAAGTACATGAGCTTCTTTTTGGGCAGATTACAGGCGTTTTCCATTGATCTCTATTCAATCTAAAAACGCCTGCACAAAAATCGCGGTAAAAATCGCGGTAAAATCGCGGTAAAAAACCGCCGCAAAAATCGCGGTAAAATCGCGGTAAAAAACGCGCGAAAAACGCTACGCTCAGGTGTGGATGTAGCCTTAAAGTTTCGTGGCTGTCGCTTGGCAACTTAAAGTTTCAGCTCCCTCTATAAATTTTCTATAGGATTAAGGTCCGGAGACTGGCTAGGCCACTCCATGACTTTAATGTGCTTCTTCTTGATCCACTCCTTTGTTGCCTTGGCGCTATGTTTTGGGTCATTGTCCTGATGGAAGACCCAACCATAACCCATCTCCAGTGTTCTGGCTGAGGGAAGAAGGCTCTTATGCAAGATGTTCCAATACATGGCCCCATCCATTGGCCTCTAAATGCGGCAAAGTCAGCCTGTACCTTTGGCAGAGAAAAAAAGTTACAGCCAAAGGAATTGTGATTGTCCTTTAGGTTAATCATTTGAAATAATAAAAAACAATATGATGTTCAAACTTTTGACTTCTTTCTTTAAAAACTACATAACACAGTACAGTAAAACCTTGGATTGCGAGCATAATTCGTTCCGGTAACATGCTTGTAATCCAAAGCACTCGTATATCAAAGCGAATTTCCCCATAAGAAATAATGGAAACTCAGATGATTCGTTCCACAATTCCTTCAGCTTATAGTCTATATACAAAGATTATAGCAATGTGATTGTTACAGGTTGTGTAACCATAAAATGTCCATCCACAATATGCAGCCTTCCCAAGGGGATTAGAAGCAAAATCTAGCAGAGCTACTCAGCTACAGAATATAAGCGAGATGAGAGGCGCCTCTAAGTGTAGCAATATGGTTACATTTAATGAAGGTTCAACATTTAGCAACTCACATGGTTGATGATTAAAATAGGCACACCTAAGTATGCAGGCATCCGGGATAAAGCTGTCCACATAGACCATCTTCTGAACCACTGGCTCTCACCGATGTCAGTCTGCAATCCTGGAAGAATAGCCTGCAGTAGAGTGATCTGAAAGTGAGGCTTTGAATCACTCGAGGAGTGCAGCGGGGAAGGGATGATGAAGATGGCTGTGCGGTGGATGGTCTATGTGGACAGCTTTACCCCAGATGCCTGCATTCTTAGATGTGCCTGTTTTAATCATCAACCATGTGAATTGCTAAATGTTGAACCTTCATTAAATGTAACCATATTGCTACACTTTAGAGGCTCCTCTCTTCTTTTTTTATACATGACGCTACTTGTATATCAAGACATCGCTTGTATATAAAGTCAAAATTTATTTTAAAAATTTGCTTGTCTTGCAAAGCGCTCTCAAACCAAGTTACTCTCAAACCAAGGTTTTACTGTACTTGTACTTTTACTTTCAGTACTTGAGTAGCAAAATTAAAAAAAAAAAAACTACTTGCAATACTTAAGTACAAAAAATGTTGAATACTTTAGTACTTCTACTCAAGTCACTTTTTGATCGAGCACTTCCACTTCTACTCAAGTCACTTTTTGATTGAGCACTTGTACTTTTACTCAAGTATGGGTTTCGAGTACTTTATACAACTCTGGTCCCAACTGTCTTGAGATCATTCACAAGCTCCTCCCGTGTAGTTCTGGGCTGATCCCTCACTTTTCTCACGATCATCCTTACCCCATAAGGAGAAATCTTTCATGGAGCTCCAGACCGAGGGCGATTGATGGTAATTTTGTATTTCTTCCATTTGCAAAGAATCGCTCCAACAGTTGTCACCTCACAAAGCTTCTTGCTGATGGTCTTGTAGCCCATTCCAGCCTTGTGCAGGTCTACAGTCTTGTCCCTGATGTCCTTTGACAGCTCTTTGGTGTTGCCCATGATGGTGAGGTTTGAATGGAAGAAAGGGATTCTGTGGATAGGTGTCTTTTATACACATAACGAGTTGTTGTCAGTGGCGGAGCTAGACTTTTAAAACAGGGGTGGCAAAGGGGTGGCAAGGTATTCACCCCCCCACGTCAACACCGGTGATGGTGCACTGTCCCCCCCCCCACGTCAACACCGGTGATGGTGCACTGTCCCCCCCCCCCCCCCCACCACGTCAACACCGGTGATGAGGCACCGTTCCCTCCCCCCAGAGGTGTAATTAGAACCTTCAGGGCCCCGGTGCAAGAAACCATGAAGAGCCCCCGGACCCCCTTCAAGTTTGGGGCTCTTCCGACTGATCCTGGGGCCCTTTACTCTCATTGCGGGACCCTTTAACAAGTTCTGCAGTGGGCTCTCTTCCTGCCATCTTGGGGCCTGCCCACAGTGGTGGAATGCCAGGGGTCGGTCGCAAGTGTGACCCTTGCGATCTTGCTAGTTCATCCACTGGTGTCAGTAGTTTTTATTTTATGGTATTTTAATTGTATTATTACAATGTGACTGACTATGACTCTGTCCATTCAGAAAAGGAAGTTAGTTACAGCTAGCCCTCTGGCTCCGCTACTGGTTGTCGTTAGGAGCACCTTCCTAAATTGACAGGACTAATCTGTGTACCACATAAGCAAATACTGTAGCCAGTCTGTAGAAGCCAGAATTATTGTTGGTTGGTAGGGGATCAAATACTTATTTTACTCACCGAACTGCAACTCAATTTATAACATTTATATCATGTTTTTTCTGGATTTTTGGTTGATATTCTCTCTCTATCATTTTGAACACACCTATGATAAAAATTGAAGACCCTTCATTTTTTTGTAAGTGGGCAAACTTACAAAATCTGCAGGGGAACAAATAATTATTTTCCCCACTGTAGCTTAAAGCGGAGTTCCACCCTGGAAATACTTTTTTTAATAAAAATACCCCCGGGACAGTCAGGGCTAGTACATTCCACAATGGCTAGCCTCTGATCTGTCCCGGGTTGCACTTACCTTTTAGGAGAAATACTTACCTTGAAAAAGTCTTGTCCAGCGCTGCCATCTCAGGTGTGGGCAGCTTGAAGCCAGCGCGATCCTCTTCTGTGTCCTCTTCCGTCTTCTTCGGTCCCACGATGCCCTGCTTCGGCCCCGCCGTCACTTCCGGTGCCACAGCGTCATCCCTGCACAGCTTCTGGGCATGCCCAGAAGCTGTTTAGAAGGGAATGACACGCGCGCCCCGGAACTGACGTCGGGCCCGGTGCAGGCGCATTGATTCCTGGGAGCGATGACGTTCAGCTCCCAGGAATCATTGCAAAAGCCGCGGCCGCCGAGGGGAGGAAGAAGGAAGTAAGGTAAGTATATTTTCTTCTATACGAGGTAAGTAAAAAAAAAAAAAAAAAAAAATTGCGATTATCCATTTGTTTTTCAGGTGACCCCGGGCATGGAGATGGAGGTAAGTATAAATTTAGGGTGGAACTCCACTTTAAGCAGAGAGCAGAGCTGTGAGAAGGGCCCAAAAGCTCCACCTACTACAGTCTGCCTGCAGGAAACTACAAGAGGGGGTGGAGACAAGAGCAGCCCCCCTGCACAAGGAGAGAGAGCAGAGCTGTGGGAGGGGCCCAGCAGGCTCCACCCACTACAGGCTGCCTGCAGAGAACTACAGGAGTGGGTGGAGACAAGACCAGTCAGCCTGCACAAGGAGAGAGAGCAAAGCTGTGGGAGGGGCCCAGCAGGCTCCACCCACTACAGGCTGCTTGCAGAGAACTACAGGAGGGGGCCGAGACAAGACCAGTCACCCTAAACAAGGAGAGAGCAGAGCTGTGGGAGGGGCCCAGCAGGCTCCGCCCACTACAGGCTGCCTGCAGGAAACTACAGGAGGGGGAGGAGACAAGACCAGTCACCCTGCACAAGGAGAGGGCAGAGCTGTGGGAGGAGCTCGGCAGGCTCCACCCACTACAGGCTGCTTGCAGAGAACTACAGAGGGGGCGGAGACATGACCAGTCACCATGCACAAGGTGAGAGAAAAGAGCTGTGGGAGGGGCCCAGCAGGCTCCACCCACCACAGGCTGCATGCAGAGAATTACAAGAGGGGGTGGAGACAAGACCAGTCACCCTGCACAAGGAGAGAACAGAGCTGTGGGAGGACCCAGCAGGCTCCGCCCACTACAGGCTGCCTGCAGGAAACTACAGGAGGGGGAGGAGACAAGACCAGTCACCCTCCACAAGGAGAGAGAGTAGCAGTGAGCGGTCTTTATTACAGGAAGTCTCCACACTCCATTACTGCACAGATCTGGAAGAAATTCACAAAGCACACCAAGACTCAAGAAGAATACACATGATGAATGGATGTAGCAATTATTTGCCTATCCCAGGGTTAGACTTTCAATCTGAAGCTTTCATGAACATATTCCCTGGTATCCTGTGAGAAGCTCACAGTGTGCAATGAAATCAGAGGAAGCCATTTCAGTTCAGTAGAGAAGCCGGTGTTCCGTGAGAATTACCTACCCCGTGAGTTTTACCTACCCCTCGTCACTTCCGGCCAGGAACAGCTGAGCAGCGCAGCAGTGCGCATGCTCACAGGGCCGGATACCTAAAGGGACAACAGAGGAGCAGACTAGTGCGCATGCGCACTAGTATGCAAATAGCACGGTGTACCGTGGAAAAAACCTACCCACGCGACGGTTAAATAAAACAGCGGGGCTGCAATACGAATCATCTCCGCTCCTGTGCCTGTCACTTCCCTGCTCACGGCAAGTAAATATAAAAGCGGCTGGCGTCTCTGTGATTTATGTTTACATACACCCGCCGCCGCTTTTATATTTACTTGCCGAGAGCAGGGAAGTGACAGGCACAGGAGCGGAGATGATTCGTATTGCAGCCCCGCTGTTTTAATGTAACCGCTGCATTCCATACAGTGCCGTGAACCGGAAGTGACGAGGGGTAGGTTTTTCTCACGGGTAGGTAATTCTCACGGAACACCGGTACAATTGTGCAAGACTGATGGGAGGGCCAGGGTTCCCCTTTATAAATAGTGATATAACACAGATGAGCCCAGGAGACACATCTGGTTTCTCCTCTATTCTCGGGAGCGGTGTCACCATAACACCTGTACACGTTGTAGTAATACTATGCAGGGAAAAAGAGAAATGATTTTTAACGATTATTTTTCTTTGAGCTCAGCTCAGTTAATCAACTTTTAATCAGCAGGTAATCACCGCTCAGTTATTCTTTCCCAGGGACCATAAAGACGGGGAGGGGACAAATTAACGTCCCAGCTTTAATGCGGCGGCTCAGCTTGCGGTCGGGCCGGTGTTAGGAGCGCTTTATATTTTAGCAGGTAAAGCGAGTTCCCATGGCGGAGCACAGAGGGAGCTTTGTGTCTGCAGGGAGGGTGGGGGCTGTGTGAAGTCTTGCTCCACTTTGTTGTGGTTTGGAACGAATAAAAACAGCCAGTTGTCAGGAAAAATGTCGGGAACATTAAGCAGAGAGGAGTACGCTTGAGCAGACCTGAGTTTTGCAACCAGAGGCTGTTGCAGAAGTCCCAGCATGCAGGAGCTTCTAGCCCTTCTAACCCTACTAGGCCGTATGTTATCATTTCCGTAACTTCATTGCTGTGTATTTATAAAAAAAATATTGCAGTGCAATTCGCCCTGTGAAAGGTAATCTACATTCATTCTGCGTGAATGGGGAAAAAACGAATCTTATAAGACTATTTCTTGTGCTAGTCGAATGTTTTTCATTCATTTAAAATGGAAAATACTGCATGTGGCCACTAGATGGCACCAAATATCATAGGAGTGTCCTATTGATTTAAAATGGAAAAAAATCACACTTGGCCACTAGATGGAGCCAGATATCAAAGGAATGGCATTGATTTATAAAGGAAAAGATTGCATATGACTAGTTGCATCATAGCAATTTAAAACCGAAAACACTGCATATGGCCACAGCAGATCACGCAGTGAAAGTACATTTGTACTGTGTGAATGGGGAATGTTATTAGACTATTTACTGTATTTGTTGAATGTTTTTCATTGATTTAAAACAGAAATTATAACATTTGGCCACTAGATGGAGCTAAGTATCTTAGGAATGTCCCATTAATTTAAAATGTTATTAGACTATTTTCCTGTGCTGGTCGAATATTTTCCATTGATTTAAAATGGAAAATATCACATTTGGTCACTAGATGGAGCTAAGTATTGTATCAATTTAAAATGAAAAATATTGCATGTGTCCACTAGATGGCACTAAGTATCACAGGAATGTCCTTTCAATTTCAAATGTTATTAGACTATTTCCTGTGCTGGTCGAATATTTTTCATTGATTTAAAATGGAAAATATCACATTTGGTCACTAGATGGAGCTAAGTATCATATCTATTTAAAATGAAAAAATATTGCATATGTCCACTAGATGGCACTAAGTATCACAGGAATGTCCTTTCAATTTAAAATGTTATTAGACTATTTCCTGTGCTGGTTGAATATTTTTCATTGCTTTAAAATTGAAAATATCACATTTGGTCACTAGATGGAGCTAAGTATCATGTCAATTTAAAATGAAAAATATTGCATATGTCCACTAGATGGCACTAAGTATCATAGGAATGTCCTTTCAATTTCAAATGTTATTAGACTATTTCCTGTGCTGGTCACATATGTTTCATTGATTTAAAATGGAAAATATCACATTTGGCCTCTAGATGGAGCTAAGTATCATATCGAGTTAAAATGGAAAATATTGCATATTTCAACTAGATGGCGCTAAGTATCATAGGAATGTCCTTTCAATTTCAAATGTTATTAGACTATTTCCTGTACTGGTCGAATATTTTTCATTGCTTTAAAATTGAAAATATGATATTTAGTCACTAGAGGGAGCTAAGTATCATATCTATTTAAAATGAAAAATATTGCATATGTCCACTAGATTGCACTAAGTATCAGGAATGTCCTTTCAATTTAAAATGTTATTAGACTATTTTCTGTGCTGGACGAATATTTTTCATTGATTTAAAATGGAAAATATCACATTTGGCCACTAGATGGCGCTAAGTATCATAGAATTGTCCGATGACACGTGTCAAACATAAGGCCTGCAGGCCGAATCCGGCCCTCTGGGTCATTTTATATGGCCCTCCCGCCTCTCCTGCAGCTGCGGCACCCCCCTTGTCTTCACACCCACCTTGTCTCAGTAGTCGGTGGCAGAGGAGGACAGAACTCCTCCTACAGATCTTGCGCCTCTCTGCGCATCTGCAGCACCCTCTCCTTACCGTCTCCCCTGGTCTCAGCATTTAGCAGCCTCTGGAAGGAGACTTCAGCCTTCCCCCGGTCCTCCTCCAGACCCTGCACTTTCTGCTTTCCAGCTCCGCCCCTAGCTTCTTCCCACAGCAGCACATGGTAAGGGGGGGTGCACTGTAATGTAAGGAAGGGTGGGGGGCTCTTGACATCTGATGTAAGGAGTGTGGAATGCTGTGGACATCTAGTTTTACATGTTCAGCAGGCCCTGTGAAGGCAACTATAATCCTATGATATTTTGTGCCATCTAGTGGCCAAACACGGTATTTTCCATTTTAAATCAATTAAAAATATTCAACCAGCAGAGGAGACAGACAAATTACATTCATTTTTTGCCCCATTCACATAGAACGAATGTACTTTGTACTTTCACTGGATGATTTTTTTTTTACAAATTCACCCCCTCTAAGTCTGTATAAAGAAAAAACCCAACAGGTGACCATATATAGCAGCAGTTTAATTGCTGCACCTTTTATCATTAAACAGTCATCCTTAAACTCTAGTGAGGGATTTGCCTGAGAGGCAGGAATTGAGGCAGAAATTCCTCATTGCTCAAGGAACCCATAGCAACCTCTGGGGGAACCCTCTAGTAGAAACTTCTGGAGGAACCCCTCACAACCTCTTGATGAACCTCTAGAAACCTCTAGAGGAACCCCTAGCAACCTCTTGATGAACCCATAGAAACCTCTGGAGAAAACCCTAGAAACCTGTGGAGGAACCCCCTAGAAACCTCTGGAGGAACCCCAGGAAATCCTGGAGGAAACCCTAGAAACCTCTGATGGAACCCCTAGCAACCTCTAGAGGAACCCCTGCAACCTCTGGATGAATCCTTAGAAACCTCTGGATGAACCCCTAGCAACCTCTTGATGAGCCCATAGAAACCTCTGGAGGAGCCCCTATAAACCTCTGGAGCTACCCCAGGATATCCTGGAGGAAACCTTAGAAACCTCTAATGGAACCCCTAGAAACCTCTAGAGGAACGCCTAGCAACCTCTGGATGAATCCTTAGAAACGTCTGGATGAACCCCTAGCAACCTCTAGAGGAACCCATAGCAACCTCTGGATGAACCCATAGAAAAATCTGGAGGAACTTCTAGAAACCTCTGGAGGGACCCCTAGAAACCTCTGGAGGAACCCCAGGAAATCCTGGAGGAAACCCTAGAAACCTCTGATGGAACCCCTAGCAACCTCTAGAGGAACCCCTAGCAACCTCTGGATGAATCCTTAGAAACCTCTGGATGAACCCCTATCAACCTCTGGAGCTACCCCAGGATATCCTGGAGGGAACCTTAGAAACCTCTGAAGGAGCCCCTAGAAACCTCTAATGGAACCCCTAGCAACCTCTAGAGGAACGCCTAGCAACCTCTGGATGAATCCTTAGAAACCTCTGCATGAACCCCTAGCAACCTCTAGAGGAACCCATAGAAACCTCTGGAGGAAACCCTAGAAACCTCTGTAGGGACCCCTAGAAACCTCTGGAGCTACCCCAGGTAATCCTGGAGGAAACCTTAGAAACCTCTGGAGGAGCCCCTAGAAACCTCTGGAGTAACCCTATTTGAGAAACCCTGCTCTAAATGGACCTCTGAGATGCGATTACCTTCAAGCTACCGCAGAGTACATATTGCAATGCCAAAGTAGAATTGATACCAAATCATATAGAGATCAGTGTGGTTATAGTCTTCTCAGTCTGTACAAATCCTAATTCCAATCTATGCCCTGATGAAGGGAAAATTTGTCACCTCTGAAATAAGGAATCCCTAAGGCAAGCCATACATGGATGGAAATTCGCCAGGGACCGGTGAGTTTTGATCCCTATATGGGCACTGAGGTTGCACAGAAGTTGATCTACCAATCAACTTCTGTACAACTGCCCTGCCGGATTTTCTCCACCCAATCAATGCTGCTGGGGGCTAAAGCTTTCCCTATCTGCATTGGATGTGTGGATTGGGGGGGGGGGGGGGAAATCCCGGCTCATCTTTGGGCAGCTTTAGACTTAATTACTTTTTGGTTTGGCGACCGACCGCTATGTCTAAACCTTGGACCTTTATCTCCAAGGCGATCCCAACTATATCCATTTGACCTCCAGGTGATCTTTAACCACTTCTGGACTGGAAGGATTTGCCCCCTTAATGACCAGGCCATTTTTTATGCGATTCGGCACTGCGTTATTTTAACGCACAATTGCACGGTAATGTGATGCTGTACCGAAATAAAATTGATGTCCTTTTCTCCCCCCCCCCCCTCTTTTTTCTTTCTTTTTTTCCCTCATCATTAGGGATGGAGGCAATTGGCCATTTATTATAATTTTTATAATGTTAATGTGTTGCGGACCCACTTATATACAATTCGATTTTTCCTACGCTAAATTATGTGCCAATTGTCCTCACGTACCTATTTTAAGTTCCATAGGGGGGGCAGTGAAGAAAATGGACACTTTAGGTGTGTTGGGATCATTAGATGCTCTGCTATCCAAAGAAGAGAAAATGCGTCCACTTCAACCAATTCTAGAATGGAAGATTTTACCCCTTAATGACCAGGCCATATTTTGCGATTCGGCACTGCGTTACTTTAACGGGAAATTGTGCGGTCATGCGACGCTGTGCCCTAATAAAATTGATGTGCTTTTTTCCCCACAAATAGAGTTTTCTTTTGGTGGTATTTGATCACCTGTGCGATTTTTATTTTTTGCGCTATAAACAAAAAGAGAGCGACAATTCTGAAGAAAAAAAAAACAATATTTTTCACTTTCTGCTAAATAACATTCGCAAAAAAAAAATTTAAAAATCAAAATTTTTAACATTTTAGGCCAATTTTGTTTTCTGCTACATATTTTTGGTAAAAAAAAATTGCAATAAGCGTATCCTGATTGGTTTGCGCAAAAGTTATCGCGTCTACAAACTACGGGAAAGATATATGTCATTTTTATTGTTTTTTTATTTACTAGTAATGCCGGCGATCTGCGAATTTTAGTGGGACTGCGACATTGCGGCGGACAGATCGGACCCCTAACTGACATTTTTGATGCTTTTGGGGGGACCAGTGACATTACTACAGTAATGAGTGCTATAAATATGCACTGTTACTGTAATAATGACACTGGCAGGGAAGGGGTTAATCCAGGGGCGGTCAAAGGGTTAAATGTGTACCTAGGGGAGTGTTTCTAACTGTATGGGGGCGTGGCTTGAGAAATGATCATAGAGACTTGTGATCCTATAGAGAAGGATCACATGAGCTCTGTGATCATTCCAGGGAGAAGAATGGTCGGCTGTGTTTACAACAGCTGACTGTCCTTCTCTCTCAGCGGGGAGCGATCGCGGGTGTCAGGCGGCAATCGGAGCCACCTGCCCCGTGCATTGGAGTCCCCGCTGCCGAGTGGGGGCGGGAGCGTGCCGCCGGAGGCGCATGCTCGCCCCCTAGCTGCAGGCATGCGGCCGACGTATACCTATGGCGGTTTGCACAGGCGGGTGGTCCTTAAATGGTTAACCGACAATTGCAATTGCAACAAAATGCAACGCTGTACCCAAATAAAATTAATGTCCTTTTTTTCCCACAAATAGAGCTTTCTTTTGGTGGTATTTGATCACCTCTGTGATTTTTTTTTTTTTTTTTTTTTTGCGCTATAAACAAAAAAAAAGACAGAGAAAAAAATATATATATACTGTATATATATATATATATATATATATATATATATATATATATATATATATATATATATTCTGCTAAAAAAACACATCCAATAAAATGTAAAAAAAAAATCAAATTTCTTCATCAATTCAGGCCAATATGTATTCTGCTGCATGTTTTTGATGAACAAAAATCCCAATAAGCGTCTTATTGATTGGTTTGCGCAAAAGTTATCGTGTCTACAAACTATGGTATTGATACTGGAATTTGTATTTATTTTTTTTGTTTATACTAGTAATGGCGGCGATCAGCGACTTATATCAGTAATGCGATATTGTGTAATTGGATATTTGTGGGAACCAGTGACACTAATACAGTAATCACTGTTAAAATATGCACTGTCACTGTACTAATGGCCTTGGCAGATTATGAGGACTATAACCACATGGATCTCTATTAGATTTGGCATAAATTCTCCTTTGGTGACCTCAGATGACAAATGCTTTTGTGCAATCGCTTGCATCAAAAATCGTTACATGTGGGGGCCACCATAAACCGTTGTAAAGAGGTGACCGGTCCCCTTTAAGTCTGGGATTTAGAGTGAGTGACACGTCGGTATGTCGGAGTCTGAGCTCCGGCGGGGGTGGGGAAGCACCATTGCCATCCATGCCAGTCTCGCCTGCATCTATCTTCGGGTGCAGACAGCACAGGGAAGACAAACCGTCTGTAAAGTGATCCGTGTCAGCCTGTCTGTGCGTCACCTGCTCCTTCCGTCTTAAAGTGGACCTGTCACACAGCGACCAAAGGCGATTTAAAGGAATCAGGTCTTCAGCCTTTCGACTAACTACTGACTAGTGAACAGTGATTTCTAAATGGGACTTCAGTGTTTGGTGGATGCTGGGGGGTTCTCACTAGCCCTAAGTCACCAGGTCTACCCACCTGCTGTGCCCATTATGAGGAGTTCCCACCATCCCTGAGTTGGGTTTCCAGGTCTGCACACCTCCTGTACTCATTATGAGGGGCTCCCACCATCCCTGTGCTGAGTCCCCGAGTCTGTACACCTGCTGTGCCCATCATGAAGGGTTCCCACCACCATCCCTGAGTCTCCAGGTCTACCCACCTGCTGTGCCTATAATGAAGGGTTCCCACCATCCCTGAGCTGGGTTTCCAGGTCTACCCACCTGCTGCGTCCATTATGAGGGAATTCCACAAATCCCTGTGCTTGGTTCCCAGGTCTGTACACCTGCTGTGTCCATTATGAGGGGTTCCCACCATCACTGTGCTGAGTTCCCAGGTCTGTACAGCCGCTGTGCCCCTTTATGAGGGGTTCCCACCATCCCTGAGTTGGGTTTCCAGGTCTGTACACCTGCTGTACCCATTATGAGGGGTTCCCACCATGCATGTGCTGAGTTCCAGGTCTGTACACCTGCTGTGCCCAATATGAGGGGTTCCCACCATCCTTGAGCTGGGTTTCCAGGTCTGTACACCTGCTGTGCCCATTATGAGGGGTTCCCACCATCCTTGAGCTGGGTTTCCAGGTCTGTACACCTGCTGTGCCCATTATGAGGGGTTCCCACCATCCCTGAGCTGGGTTTCCAGGTCTGTACACCTGCTGTGCCCATTATGAGGGTCTGTAATAGGTGGACGGAGACACCCAAACCTTCAGGAGGACAGGAGCAGAGCCAGGATGATGACAGAGAGATCTCACTATTAGGACATCTTAGACCGAATTGAGGGACTGACCCCCACCTACTCCGCTCCCCCTGGAACTATAATATCACTTTTGGGTGGACTGACCCTTTAAATCTCAAGACAGGAGGAAGACCAGCCGCACAGCCCGTCGTGTTTAGCAATATGACGGCCGCCTGGCGAAGCCCTCCAATTTCTACGCTCCTCGTCACAATGATCTGGTGACAGACGAGCAGCGAATCAGAAAAGCAAAAAGTGAGCGGCTGGCATTTCTGAGAGGGAAACTGAGACCGGGGGAGGATTAACCGCCGGCGAAACGTCTGAGCCTTCACGATCGATCGTCTGCTGTGTTCAGCCAAGCGACTAATGTCAAAAACGGTTCAACCGACCGCTTGCCAAACCAGCTGCCAGCTCTTTTTTTCTTTTATTTGGCTGTTTACTTAGCGAAGCATTTCACAAGGTAATGATGATGATGATATTTTTATTTATTACAGGTATTTATAAAGTGCCGACATTTTACACAGTGCTTTACATACTGTACATTCACTGCAGTCCCTGACCCCAAGGAGCTTACAATCTAAGGTCCCCAAGTCACAGAATACCAGGGCCCATTGAGACAGGAGCCAATTACCTATCAGCATGTCTTTGAAGTGCGGGAGGAAACCGTGGAACCCAAAGCAAACTCCATGCAGATACTGTCCTGGTTGGGATTCGAACCCAGGACCCCAGTGCTGCAACTACTGAGCCGCCGTTCATAAACATATTGCTCTGTACAGATCAGGTGATTTCTTTAACCACTTGCCGACCGCCCACTGCAGATATACTGTGGCAGGCTGGCTCGGCTGCGCACGCTCGTGCCCCCATTAGTTAGTGGGCAAGCTGATTCACTGGCCTGGCGGCTGCGATTGCTGCTGGGTAATCGCTCCCCATGGAGAGAGAATGGCAGTTCCCGGGAGCGCTCCTAGGGGCGTGCTCGTGCCCCCATTAGTTAGTGGGCAAGCTGATTCACTGGACTGGCAGCCACGATTGCCAATGGGCACCCAAGATCGCTCCCCGTGGAGAGAGAATGGCAGTTTCCGGGAGCGCTCCTGGGGGCGCGCTCGTGCCCCCATTAGTTAGCGGGCAAGCTGATTCACTAGGCCGGCGGCCACAATTGCTACTGGGCACCCGCAATCGCTCCTCATGGAGAGAGAATGGCAGTTCCTGGGAGCGCTCCTGGGGGCGCGTTCGTGCCCCCATTAGTTAGCGGGCAAGCTGATTCACTGGGCCGGCGGCCGCGATTGCCTCCGGGCACCCACGATCGCCGCTGGGCACCCACGATCGCTCCCCGTGGAGAGAGAATGTCAGGTTCCTGGGAGCGCTCCTGGGGGCGCACACGTGCCCCCATTAGTTAGCGGGCAAGCTGATTCACTGGGCCGGCAGCCACGGTTGTCGCCGAGCACCCATGATCGCCGCTGGGCACCCAAGATCGCTCCCCGTGGAGAGAGAATGGCAGTTTCCGGGAGAGCTCCTGGGGGCGCGCTCGTGCCCCCATTAGTTAGCGGGCAAGCTGATTCACTGGGCCGGCGGCCACGATTGGTGCCGGGCACCCACGATCGTCGCTGGGCACCCACGATCGCTCCCCGTTGAGAGAGAATGTCAGGTTCCTGGGAGCGCTCCTGGGGGCGCGCTCGTGCCCCCATTAGTTAGCGGGCAAGCTGATTAACTGGGCCGGCGGCCACAGTTGTCGCCGGGCACCCACAATCGCTCTCCGTGGAGAGAGAATGTCAGATTTCTGGGAGCGCTCCTCGGGGCGCGCTCGTGCCCCCATTAGTTAGCGGGCAAGCTGATTCACTGGACCGGGCACCCACGATCGCTCCCCATGGAGAGAGAATGGCGGTCTGCTGTTGTAAACACTGCAGACCGTTGTTCTCTCAGGAATCAGCACAGAGCTCCTTTGTTCCTCCTATTTAGGATCACAGGTCTCTGTGTTGATTCCACAAGCCCATCCCCCACACAGTTAGAAAACACCCCCTAGGGACACACTTAACCCTTTGCTCATCTCTGGTGTTAACCCCTTCCCTGCCAGTGTCATTATTACAGTAACAGTGCATATTTTTTTTAGCACTGATTACTGTAGTAATGTCACTGGTACCCCCAAAAATGTCAGTCAGGGGTCCGATCTGTCGCCCACAATGTCGCATTCCCTCTAAAAATCGCTGATCGCCGCCGTTACTAGTAAAAAAAGAAAAATGACATAAATCTTTCCCCTGGTGTGTAGACGCAATAACTTTTGCGCAAACCAATCAGTATACACTTATTGGAAGTTTTTTTTTTACCAAAAATATGTAGCAGAATACAAATTGGCCTAACAGGATGAAAAAAATTAGATTTTTACACTTTTTTTTATTGGGAATGTTATATAGCAGAATGTGAAAAATATTTTTTTCTTTCAGAATTGTCGCTCTTTTTTTTGTTTATAGCGCAAAAAATAAAAATCGCACAGGTGATCAAATACCACCAAAAGAAATCTCTATTTGTGGGGGAAAAAGACATCAATTTTATTTGGGTACAGCGTCGCACGACCGCGCAATTGTCCGTTAAAGTAACGCAGTGCCGAATCGCAAAAAATGGCCTGGTCATTAAGGGAGCAAATCCTTCCGGTCCAGAAGTGGTTGATTATTAATTTAGGAATAAAATATATTTTTCTGACTTATGTGCTGCTTTTGTACGGTTCCGCAGTGTAGGGAGAAGAGATAGGCAGGCTTAACACGCTATTGGTCGGCTTCAATGTCACTCCTAATACTGAGCAGTAACTCCTCCCCCTTTCACCAAAAAAAAAAAAGGATATCATTAGTAACAGGGCCAGGTGTGCTGATCTGCGTTAACCTCTTGCCGACCGCCCGCCACAGATATACTGCAGCAGGCTTGCTCAGCTGCGCGAATCAATCGCCATACCCATACGTTGCTCCTCGGGAGCGAGCGTGCGATTCGCAAATGGGGAAGGGGATCTGCGGGGTCGGCGGTTGCAATTGCTGCTGGGCTCCCGCACTCACTTCCCGGGAAGTCAGAACAGCGGTCTGCCATTGTAAACACAGCAGACTGCGTTGTTCTGTCATCAATCAACACAGAACTCCTGTGTTCCTCCTATTTAGGATCACAGGTTTCAGTGCTGATTCCATAAGCCCATCCCCCACGCAGTTAGAAAACACCCCCTAGTCTCACATTTAACCCTTTGATCACCCCCTGGGTTAACCCCTTCCCTGCCAGTGTCATTTTTACAGTAACAGTGCATATTTTTAGCACTGATTACTGTAGTAATGTCACTGGTCCCCCCAAAAGTGTCAAAAATATTTCCCCTGGTTTGTAGACGCGATAACTTTTGCGCAAACCAATCAAAATACGCTTATTGGGATTTTTTTTTTTAACCAAAAATATATAGCAAAATACAAATTTGCCAAAAATGATGAAAAAATTTGATTTTTAATTTTTTTTATTGGAAATGTTATATAGCAGAAAGTGAAAAATATTGTGTTTTTTTTTTTTTTAAAAATTGTCACTCTTTTTATGTTTATAGCGCATAATCAAAAAACTGCAGAGGTGATCAAATACCACCAAAAAAATTAGATTTTACATTTTCTTTATTGGATATGTTTTATAGCAGAATGTAAAAAATTGTTTTTTTTTTTTTTGTTAGTTCTTTTTTTTTGCAAAATTGTCGGTTTTTTTTTTTTTTTGGTTTATAGCACAAAAAATAAAAAGCACAGAGGTGATCAAATACCACCAATAGAAAACTCTATTTGTGGGGAAAAAAAGGACATCAATTTTATTTGGGTACAGCGTCACATGACCGTGCAATTGTCCATTAAAGTGACGCAGTGCCGAATCGCAGAAAATGGCTTGGTCATTAACCACTTAAGCCCCGGAGGATTTGGCTGCTAAAAGACCAGGGGGTATTTTGCGATTCGGCACTGCGTGACTTTAACGGACAATTGCGCGGTCGTGCGACTCTGTACCTAAACGAATTTGACGTCCTTTTTTTCCCACAAATAGAGCTTTCTTTTGGTATTATTTGATCACCTCTGCGATTTTTTGATCACACGCTATAAACAGCGGGGGAAATTTCCGGTCCAGAAGTGGTTAATAGACTCATGCTCAACGCAAAGACGCAATTCTTCTCTGTGCGCCCTGTTCACACCATAAAAGTCTGCTGCATAACCACGCATTGAATAAATTGCGTTAACGATGCGTATAAGTACATCACATTGTTCTGTTGTGCATTAAGCTAAATTAAGGGCTCTTTCACACGGGCGATCCGATCAGATCCGTCTGTCAGTTTTTTAGGCGGATCTGATCGGATCCTCCATGCAGCTCTATGGGGCAGCGGATGTCGGTGGAGACACCTCTGCTAACACCCGCTGCCATTTGTATCCGATCCTGTCCGTGAAATCTGGACGGATGGAAACCCTATTTTTCCATCCATTCAGGGATCGGATCGGATGAGAGCTGACAGTCGGTCTGCTCTCATCCGATCCCCCATAGAGGGCAGCGGGAGCTGAGACACCTCCCTCTCCGCTCTGCAAGCGGAGACGGAGCTGTCATCTGCCGGATCCGTGTTGCTCAGCGGGGATTGATCCGCGATCCCCGCTGAGCAACACGGATCCGCCTACGGAGGCGGACCGTGTGAAAGAGCCCTAAGTGTTTTTTTTTTTGTTTTTTTTACATAAAGTTTTTAAAAAAGTAAACACTGCAAAGCATTACAACAATGCAACACAGCGAGCATGCACAATGCACACCAGCACCCTAATGCACGCCCGCCCGCCATGGTGAACAGGCCTTTCAGCTGGCCACACGTTTATTTTTACCGGAAAAGTAAGGTTGAATCTTCTGCAGGCAGGTGGAAGCATTTCCTCAGTCCCCCCCCCATTGATCAGACTGCAACATTGTAATTCTGCAGCAAGTCACAAAGTGAGAGGCTGCAGCAGGGTCACAGCCAAGAACTGCACCAGCACCAGGATTTACATGACTGTTGCATCTCTGAGCTGGCAGCTAAAACCAGGAAGTAGATGGTGACACTGGATGATGCCTGAACAAAGGTGGTGCCCTCCTTTTGGGGTGAGGGGCAGAAGTTGGTTTCCTTTAATATTGCTAATAGAATTTTTTTTTTTTTTTAGGGGTGGGGTTTAAATGTGTTTTGGTGTTTTGGTGTGTGGGTGCTGGGCTTTAGAGAAGGTCGATCATAAAACATCTCTAAAAAAAATTATAGTGTGTGGAGTAATCCTTATTGTACAAGACAAGTGGCCTTTATTGAGGGTGGGTTTCTCGTGGGTGATTGTGTAGGCGGGGCCCCAGTGCACTGCATTGCCCGGGGCTCTTTAATTCTCTTAAGATGGCACTGATCAGTCCCTCCAGTGCTGCTAATCAGTGCCCACCAGTTCCACCTATCAGAGCCAATCAGTGCCTTATCAGTGTCACCTATCAATGCTGCCTATTAGTGCCACCTATCAGTGTCACCTCTCAGTGCCCTTCAGTGCCGTTTGTCAGTGCCCATCAGTGCTGCCTATCAGTGTCACCTCTCAGTTCCCATTTAGTGTCACCTGTCAGTGCCATTCAGTGCCATCTATCAGAGCCCATCAGTGACACTTATCAGTGCTCATCAGTGGTCGCCTATTAGTGCTATCAGTGCTGCCTATCAGTGCCCATCAGTGCCGCCAATCAGTGCTGCCTCTCAGTGTCACCTCTCAGTGCCCATTAGTGTCACCTCTCAGTGCCATTCAGTGCCATCTATCAGAGCCCACCAGTGACACTTATCATTGCTCATCAGTGGTCGCCTATTAGTGCTATCAGTGCTGCCTATCAGTGCCCATCAGTGCCGCCAATCAGTGCTGCCTCTCAGTGTCACCTCTCAGTGCCCATTAGTGTCACCTCTCAGTGCCATCTATCAGAGCCCATCAGTGACACTTATCAGTGCTCATCAGTGGTTGCCTATTAGTGCTATCAGTGCTGCCTATCAGTGCCCATCAGTGCTGCCAATCAGTGCTGCCTCTCAGTGTCACCTCTCAGTGCCCATTAGTGTCACCTCTCAGTGCCATCTATCAGAGCCCATCAGTGACACTTATCAGTGCTCATCAGTAGTCGCCTATTAGTGCTATCAGTTCTGCCTATCAGTGCCCATCAGTGCCGCCAATCAGTGCTGCCTCTCAGTGTCACCACTCAGTGCCCATTAGTGTCACCTCTCAGTGCCATCTATCAGAGCCCATCAGTGACACTTATCAGTGCTCATCAGTGGTCGCCTATTAGTGCTATCAGTGCTGCCTATCAGTGCCCATCAGTGCCGCCAATCAGTGCTGCCTTTCAGTGTCACCTCTCAGTGCCCATTAGTGTCACCTCTCAGTTGCATTCAGTGCCACCTATCAGAGCCCACCAGTGACACTTATCAGTGCTCATCAGTGGTCGCCTATTAGTGCTATGAGTGCTGCCTATCAGTGCCCATCAGTGCCGCCAATCAGTGCTGCCTCTCAGTGTCACCTCTCAGTGCCCATTAGTGTCACCTCTCAGTGCCATCTATCAGAGCCCATCAGTGACACTTATCAGTGCTCATCAGTGGTCGCCTATTAGTGCTATCAGTGCTGCCTATCAGTGCCCATCAGTGCTGCCTCTCAGTGTCACCTCTCAGTGCCCATTAGTGTCACCTCTCAGTGCCATTCAGTGCCATCTATCAGAGCCCATCAGTGCCACCTACTAGTGCTCATCAGTGGTCGCCTATTAGATCCACCTATCAGTTCCCATCAGTGGTCGCCTATCAGTGCCACCTATCAGTACCCATCCGTGCCCATCAGTGCCATCTATCAGTGCCACTTATCAGGGCTGCCTATCAGTGTCACCTCTCAGTGCCTAGGGCCATCTATCAGTGCCCATCAGGGCCATCTATCAGTGCCCATTAGTGCCACCTATTAGTGCCCATCAGTGCCACCTCATCAATGCCTATCAGTGCAGCCTCATCAGCGCACATCAGTGAAGGAGAAAAATTACCTGTTTGCAAAATTTTATAACAAACTATGAAAACATTTTTTTTTTCAACATTTTCGGTCTTTTTTTTGTTTAGCAAAAAATAAAAAAACCCCAGGTGTGAATAAATACCAACAAAGAAAGCCCTAAAAAATGATAAAAGTTTAGTTGCGGTGCAGTGTTGCATGACCGCGCAATTGTCATTCAATGTGTGACAGTGCCGAAAGCTGAAAATTTGCCTGGGCAGGAAGGGCGTAAAAGTGCCCGGTATTGAAGTGGTTAAAGTTCACCCATTGGAATGCCCCTATAAGTTTCCTATTTGCCCCACCCCCCGGGCACACGAAGGGTGGCTCAGCCAGGTGTTAGTCTGAGCGCGCTGTAACTGAACGCCCCAATATTCAGGACACGCCAGGCTCGGCCCGTCCAGCAGAGGAATGGCTCGCGGCGCAGTCACTCCAGGAATCCCAGCGAGCCGCCGCGCCGTAACGGCCTGAAACTGAAATCTTTATTGAGTTTCACATTGATCCGTTCTCTCCAGGAATGACTCAGATATTGTAACTGGAATAGGTCAGCGGAGACGATCGGCGGGCCGGGAGCTATTCCTGCGCGTCACGTGAGCCTTTCTTACAGTTTGCTGCTCACGCCACGTGAATCTCCTGGCAAATCCTCCAACTTCCAAATAAAAAACATTTCGCTACATTTTTTTTTTTTTCTGCTCTGGTTTTCTGAGAAAGCCGCTGAGAATTACCAGCAGAGGCTCCTGTAATCGGCTTCCTGCAAGTCCTGCGCTGGCTGCGCCTCTCGTAAATGATGCATGAGAGCGAGATTAGTTCAGTGTGACGGGAAGGGCGCATTCGCACTGGAGCGCAGGGGGGGAGCGAGGAGTGTGGTAGAATGGATGTTTTACCATCTGGGCATTTTTTTTCTTTCATGCAGAAATGTTAGCATTAATCTTCAGGTGCGGAAAATAAAAAGTTGTCGTTTTGCAACATTATATAGCGACTCTCCGCCTATTTTCTGCATCAACTCTGTGTAGCAGGGTGATCCAGGGGAAGGGGGGGCTGCAGAGGGTGCCGCAGCCCGCTTTCCCAAGGTGCAGCACTGCTGGGTCTTAAGTGCCCAGTATACCCGGTCAAGACCGCCGCCGTGCTCTGACTGCTAAGGGGAACCCTGCAGAGGGCTGATTTCTCCTCTGAAGTAGGAATTGGGCAGCCATTTTGGGGAAGCCTGTGCCTATTAACCGGTTGCCGACCACACGTCGTGTATTTACTGCAGCAGTGTGGCTCCCCCAGGCAAACCGAGATAGGGCTACATCGGTCGCACGCCTGCAGCTAGGGGGGCGAGCATGTGCCGCCAGCGGCGCGCTCCTACCCCCGCTCGTCAGCAGGGAAGCTGATGCACGGGGCAGGCGGCTTCGATTGCTGCCTGCAGCTAGGGGGCGAGCATGTGCTGCCGGCGGCGCGCTCCTCCCCCCGCTCGTCAGCAGGGAAGCTGATGCACGGGGCAGGCGGCTTCGATTGCCGCCTGCAGCTAGGGGGCGAGCATGCGCTGCCGGCGGCGCGCTCCTACCCCCGCTCGTTAACAGGGAAGCTGATGCACAGGGCAGGTGGCTCCAAATTGCCGTCTGACACCCGCGATCGCTCTCCACTGAGAGAGAACAACGGTCAGTTGTTGTAAACACAGCGGACCGTTCTTCTCCCTGGAATGATCACAGAGCGCCTGTGATCCTTCTATATAGGATCACAGATCTCTATGGTCATTCCGCAAGCCACGCCCCCCCCCCCCCCACAGTTAGAAACACGCCCCTAGGGACACATTTAACCCCTTGATCACCCACACTGTTAACCCCTTCCCTGCCAGTGTCATTATTACAGTAACAGTGCATATTTCTAGCACTGATTACTGTAATAATGTCACTGGTCCTCCCAAAAGTGTCTATATAGGATCACAGGTCTCTATGGTCATTCCACAAGCCACGACCCCCCCCCCCCCACAGTTAGAAACACGCCCCTAGGGACACATTTAACCCATTGATCACCCACACTGTTAACCCTTTCCCTGCCAGTGTCATTATTACAGTAAAAGTGCATATTGATACTAATACTGCACTGATTACTGTAATAATGTCACTGGTCCCCCCCCCCCCCCTAAAAGTGTCTATATAGGATTGCAGGTCTCTATGTTGATTCCACAAGTCCATCCCCCTCACAGTTAGAAAACACCCCCTAGGATAACAATTAACCCTTTTATCACACCTCGGTTAACCCCTCCCCTGCCAGTGTCATTATTACAGTAACAGTGCATATTTTTAACACTGATTACTGTAGTAATGTCACTGGTTCCCCCCAAAAGTGTCAAAAATGTCAGTTAGGGGTCCGATCTGTCCGCCGCAATGTCGCAGTCCCGCAAAAAATCGCAGATCGCTGCCATTACTAGTAAAAAAAAAAAAAAAAAAAACAATAAAAATGACATAAATCTTTCCCGTAGTTAGTAAACGCAATAACTTTTGCGCAAACCAATCAAAATACGCTTATTGCGATTTTTTTTTACCAAAAAAATATAGCAGAAAACAAATTGGCCTAAAATGCTTAAAAATTTAGATTTTTAAAAAAAATTTTTTTGAGAATGTTACATAGCAGAAAGAGAAAATATAGGTTTTTTTTTTTTTTTTTCAAAATTGTCGCTCTTTTTTGTTTATAACGCAAAAAATAAAAATTGCAAAGGTGATCAAATACCACCAAAAGAAAACTCTATTTGTGGGAAAAAAAAGGACGTTGATTTTATTCGGGTACAGTGTCGCACGTCCGCGCAATTGTCCGTTAAAGTAACGCAGTGCCGAATCGCAAAATAGGGCCTGGTCAGGAAGGGGGGAAATCCTTTCCGGTATTAAAGTGGTTAAAGTGATACTAAACACGCACTGTTTAATCCCTTGGTGCCGACAACTCTTGGCCTTTTAGGCGCTTAGGGTGCCGGGAGGTGGGGTTTATGGCCACGGCACCATGGTGATCGGTTGTCCCGGTGGTCACATGATCGGAAAGCTCCTGATCGGAAGCAGCGATCAGGAGCTTTCCGTTAGCTGCCGGGAGTGCGCAGGGCACACATGCCTAGAGACCGCATATTTGCATGCGGCCGGCGCCAACACGATTAATTTACATTGTTCCTTCTCTTTCTGTATGTGGATGACGGCACTGTCATTATTTTAATGAAGAAAAAAAAAAAAAAACATCTAAGGCCCCGTTCACACCTGAGCGTTTTTCAGCTTGTAAAACGCTCATCTCTAAAGTTTCAAAACGCCCAACAAGCAAAATCCCATTCATTTCAACGGCCTCTGTTCACATCTGAGCATTTTGTCGCCTGAAGCAAAATGCCTGCAGCTCAAAAAAGTACATGAGCCTCTTTTTTGGAAAATTACAAGCGTTTTTGTTAGATGTCAATGCCTGCTTCCAAACACCTGCGAAAAAAAAAGCCTAAAAAAAAAACCACCTGAAAAACGCCCCAAAAAAAGCCTGAAAATGATACGCTTAGGTGTGAATTGAGCCGAAGTACCTTTTTCCTAATGGATATCCAGCTGTCACATGACCCAGCTCTCTCCCAGCCTGTCTGCAGGGAAACATAAGCAGGAGGAGCTTTTCTAGTCCTCTGCTGCTGGACACATTAAAAAAAAAAAAAAAAAAACATTGTTTGGAATGCAAAGTAAAAATAAATAAATATTACCAATAATCTTATAAATTGTCATACAAATATATATTTGAAATCAAATCTTTATTATTTTTTGGCAATAACATGGTGTGGCGGTGTCATGCCCCTCCGGCCTATGTCTTAGAATAAGAGGGAGGTGAAGCCTCCATCAATCCACATATAATATCCCGCCTCCATTGTGTTTAGCTGGTTAGTGGGCATGGAGGGGGGGGGGGAGGGAGTGGGCTGTCATTTACCACATGTGTATACGCCCACATGTGTGACTCTATAGTCACATGGGGCTGCTCAGATGTGATAGGGAGGAAATGCTCAGCATGGAAACTCGCTGATAACTGAGCATGTGCAGGGCTGCCAACACTGCTCTGCAAAATCCCTAGCTGAATTGAGGACATGGACAGAAGGGGGAGATAGAGAGCAGCAGGATCAACCAGGATTTTTTGCAGAATACAGAAAACGAATCAGATGTGGGCAGGACATAGAGGATGATGGGTGCTGGGTGGGTGCAATTACAGGAACGATGCCCTGTAGGTCTCCCCCTGAAGCTGAAAGACAGTTTCTCCCCCTTCCCTCCAGTCTGCTTTCAGGGGGAGACACACAGGGCATCGTTCCTGTAATTTCACTCACCCAGCACCGATCAGCCTCCCTGTCCTGCTCATATGTAATTCTCACTGCTGTGTGCGATTTTAGTATATTTTTAATGAAAATATCATTTTGATATTTTCAGGGTGGGGGGGCTGTCAGGTAGGCTGTATGGGGGCCCCATGATTTCTAACAGCAGTCCTGTTCCCGGATGAGTCTTTCTACACATCAGCGCACACGTGGGGGAACTGAATGTGCAGAAACAGTTTTGGACCATCCATGGCAGCCCTTTCTTTGCACATGTGGGAAAGACCCGTGCATGCTCAGGTGGTGCGGGAATCCTGCTCAATCACAGACGTTCTGCAGGGCTCTGCCAGGATTTCCGATGGCTGCACACACATTTACAATGGGCACACACATTCTCGATGGCTGCGCACATTTCTGATGGTTGCACAAATTCCCGGTGGTTGCACACTTTTCCAATGGCTGCACACATTTCCCATGGGCGCACACAATTCTGATGGTTGCACACATTTCCGATCGGCGCACACATTTCCGATGGCTGCACACATTTCTGAAGGGCATACACATTTTCGATGGGCACACATTTCTGATGGCTGCACACATTTCTGATGGGCATACATTTCCGATGGGCACACATTTCTGATGGCTGCACACATTTCTGATGGCTGCACACATTTCTGAAAGTCGCACAGATTTCCGATGGGCGCACACATTTCCGATGGGCGCACGCATTTCCGATGGGCACACATTTCCGATGGGCGCACACATTTCCGATGGGCACGCATTTCCGATGGGCACACATTTCCGATGGGCGCACACATTTCCGATGGGCACGCATTTCCGATGGGCACACATTTCCGATGGGCGCACACAATTCTGATGGTTGCACACATTTCCGATGGCTGCACACATTTCCGATGGCTGCACACATTTTCGATGGGCACACATTTCTGATGGGCATACATTTCCGATGGCTGCACACATTGCTGAAGGGCATACACATTTCCGATGGCTGCACACATTTTCGATGGGCACACATTTCTGATGGCTGCACACATTTTTGTGATAGGCATACATTTCCGATGGGCACACATTTCTGATGGCTGCACACATTTCTGATGGCTGCACACATTTCTGAAAGTCGCACAGATTTCCGATGGGTGCACACATTTCCGATGGGCGCACGCATTTCCGATGGGCACGCATTTCCGATGGGCACGCATTTCCGATGGGCACACATTTCCGATGGGCGCACACATTTCCGATGGGCACGCATTTCCGATGGGCACACATTTCCGATGGGCGCACACATTTCCGATGGGCACACATTTCCGATGGGCACACATTTCTGATGGCTGCACACATTTCTGATGGCTGCACACATTTCTGATGGCTGCACACATTTCTGAAAGTCGCACAGATTTCCGATGGGCGCACGCATTTCCGATGGGCACGCATTTCCGATGGGCACACATTTCCGATGGGCACACATTTCCGATGGGCGCACACATTTCCGATGGGCACGCATTTCCGATGGGCACACATTTCCGATGGGCGCACACATTTCCGATGGGCACACATTTCTGATAGTTGCACACATTTCCGAAAGGTGCACAGATTTCTGACGGCTACACAGATTTCCAATAGGTGCACACATTTCGGAAGTTCACACATATTTTCGATGGCTGCACACATTTCTGATGGGCGCACACATTTCTGAAGGGCGCACAGATTTCCGATGGGCACACATTTCCGATGGCTGCACACATTTCAGAAGGGCATACACATTTCCGATGGGCACACATTTCTGATGGTTGCACACATTTCTGATGGGCACACATTTCTGATGGGCATACATTTCTGATGGCTGCACACATTTCCGATGGCCACACATTTCTGATGGCTGCACACATTTCTGAAGGGTGCACAGATTTCTTATGGCTACACAGATTTCCAATAGGTGCACACATTTCTGAAGGTCTCACAGATTTTCGATGGCTGCACACATTTCAGAAGGGCATACACATTTCCGATGGGCACACATTTCCGATGGGCACACATTTCTGATGGTTGCAAACATTTCCGAAGGGCGCACACATTTCCGGTTGGGCACACATTTCTGATGGCTGCACACATTTCCGATGGGTACACTCATTTCCGATGGGCACACATTTCTGATGGTTGCAAACATTTCCGAAGGGCGCACACATTTCCGGTTGGGCACACATTTCTAATGGCTGCACACATTTCCGATGGGCACACATTTCTAATGGCTGCACACATTTCCGATGGGTGCACACATTTCCGATGGGCACACATTTCTGAAGGTCGCACAGTTTTTCAATGGCTGCACACATTTCTAATGGCTGCACACATTTCCGATGGGCGCACATTTCCGATGGGCACACATTTCCGATGGGCACACATTTCCGATGGCCACGGCACCATGGTGATCGGTTGTCCCGGTGGTCACATGATCGGAAAGCTCCTGATCGGAAGCAGCGATCAGGAGCTTTCCGTTAGCTGCCGGGAGTGCGCAGGGCACACATGCCTAGAGACCGCATATTTGCGTGCGGCCGGCGCCAACAGGATTAATTTACATTGTTCCTTCTCTTTCTGTATGTGGATGACGGCACTGTCATTATTTTAATGAAGAAAAAAAAAAAAAAAACATCTAAGGCCCCGTTCACACCTGAGCGTTTTTCAGCTTGTAAAACGCTCATCTCTAAAGTTTCAAAACGCCCAACAAGCAAAATCCCATTCATTTCAACGGCCTCTGTTCACATCTGAGCATTTTGTCGCCTGAAGCAAAATGCCTGCAGCTCAAAAAAGTACATGAGCCTCTTTTTTGGAAAATTACAAGCGTTTTTGTTAGATGTCAATGCCTGCTTCCAAACACCTGCGAAAAAAAAAGCCTAAAAAAAAAACCACCTGAAAAACGCCCCAAAAAAAGCCTGAAAATGATACGCTTAGGTGTGAATTGAGCCGAAGTACCTTTTTCCTAATGGATATCCAGCTGTCACATGACCCAGCTCTCTCCCAGCCTGTCTGCAGGGAAACATAAGCAGGAGGAGCTTTTCTAGTCCTCTGCTGCTGGACACATTAAAAAAAAAAAAAAAAAAACATTGTTTGGAATGCAAAGTAAAAATAAATAAATATTACCAATAATCTTATAAATTGTCATACAAATATATATTTGAAATCAAATCTTTATTATTTTTTGGCAATAACATGGTGTGGCGGTGTCATGCCCCTCCGGCCTATGTCTTAGAATAAGAGGGAGGTGAAGCCTCCATCAATCCACATATAATATCCCGCCTCCATTGTGTTTAGCTGGTTAGTGGGCATGGAGGGGGGGGGGAGGGAGTGGGCTGTCATTTACCACATGTGTATACGCCCACATGTGTGACTCTATAGTCACATGGGGCTGCTCAGATGTGATAGGGAGGAAATGCTCAGCATGGAAACTCGCTGATAACTGAGCATGTGCAGGGCTGCCAACACTGCTCTGCAAAATCCCTAGCTGAATTGAGGACATGGACAGAAGGGGGAGATAGAGAGCAGCAGGATCAACCAGGATTTTTTGCAGAATACAGAAAACGAATCAGATGTGGGCAGGACATAGAGGATGATGGGTGCTGGGTGGGTGCAATTACAGGAACGATGCCCTGTAGGTCTCCCCCTGAAGCTGAAAGACAGTTTCTCCCCCTTCCCTCCAGTCTGCTTTCAGGGGGAGACACACAGGGCATCGTTCCTGTAATTTCACTCACCCAGCACCGATCAGCCTCCCTGTCCTGCTCATATGTAATTCTCACTGCTGTGTGCGATTTTAGTATATTTTTAATGAAAATATCATTTTGATATTTTCAGGGTGGGGGGGCTGTCAGGTAGGCTGTATGGGGGCCCCATGATTTCTAACAGCAGTCCTGTTCCCGGATGAGTCTTTCTACACATCAGCGCACACGTGGGGGAACTGAATGTGCAGAAACAGTTTTGGACCATCCATGGCAGCCCTTTCTTTGCACATGTGGGAAAGACCCGTGCATGCTCAGGTGGTGCGGGAATCCTGCTCAATCACAGACGTTCTGCAGGGCTCTGCCAGGATTTCCGATGGCTGCACACACATTTACAATGGGCACACACATTCTCGATGGCTGCGCACATTTCTGATGGTTGCACAAATTCCCGGTGGTTGCACACTTTTCCAATGGCTGCACACATTTCCCATGGGCGCACACAATTCTGATGGTTGCACACATTTCCGATCGGCGCACACATTTCCGATGGCTGCACACATTTCTGAAGGACATACACATTTTCGATGGGCACACATTTCTGATGGCTGCACACATTTCTGATGGGCATACATTTCCGATGGGCACACATTTCTGATGGCTGCACACATTTCTGATGGCTGCACACATTTCTGAAAGTCGCACAGATTTCCGATGGGCGCACACATTTCCGATGGGCGCACGCATTTCCGATGGGCACACATTTCCGATGGGCGCACACATTTCCGATGGGCACGCATTTCCGATGGGCACACATTTCCGATGGGCGCACACATTTCCGATGGGCACGCATTTCCGATGGGCACACATTTCCGATGGGCGCACACAATTCTGATGGTTGCACACATTTCCGATGGCTGCACACATTTCCGATGGCTGCACACATTTTCGATGGGCACACATTTCTGATGGGCATACATTTCCGATGGCTGCACACATTGCTGAAGGGCATACACATTTCCGATGGCTGCACACATTTTCGATGGGCACACATTTCTGATGGCTGCACACATTTTTGTGATAGGCATACATTTCCGATGGGCACACATTTCTGATGGCTGCACACATTTCTGATGGCTGCACACATTTCTGAAAGTCGCACAGATTTCCGATGGGTGCACACATTTCCGATGGGCGCACGCATTTCCGATGGGCACGCATTTCCGATGGGCACACATTTCCGATGGGCGCACACATTTCCGATGGGCACGCATTTCCGATGGGCACACATTTCCGATGGGCGCACACATTTCCGATGGGCACACATTTCCGATGGGCACACATTTCTGATGGCTGCACACATTTCTGATGGCTGCACACATTTCTGAAAGTCGCACAGATTTCCGATGGGTGCACACATTTCCGATGGGCGCACGCATTTCCGATGGGCACGCATTTCCGATGGGCACACATTTCCGATGGGCACACATTTCCGATGGGCGCACACATTTCCGATGGGCACGCATTTCCGATGGGCACACATTTCCGATGGGCGCACACATTTCCGATGGGCACACATTTCTGATAGTTGCACACATTTCCGAAAGGTGCACAGATTTCTGACGGCTACACAGATTTCCAATAGGTGCACACATTTCGGAAGTTCACACATATTTTCGATGGCTGCACACATTTCTGATGGGCGCACACATTTCTGAAGGGCGCACACATTTCCGATGGGCACACATTTCCGATGGGCACACATTTCTGATGGTTGCACACATTTCTGATGGGCACACATTTCTGATGGGCATACATTTCTGATGGCTGCACACATTTCCGATGGCCACACATTTCTGATGGCTGCACACATTTCTGATGGCTGCACACATTTCTGAAGAGTGCACACATTTCTTATGGCTACACAGATTTCCAATAGGTGCACACATTTCTGAAGGTCTCACAGATTTTCGATGGCTGCACACATTTCAGAAGGGCATACACATTTCCGATGGGCACACATTTCCGATGGGCACACATTTCTGATGGTTGCAAACATTTCCGAAGGGCGCACACATTTCCGGTTGGGCACACATTTCTGATGGCTGCACACATTTCCGATGGGTACACTCATTTCCGATGGGCACACATTTCTGATGGTTGCAAACATTTCCGAAGGGCGCACACATTTCCGGTTGGGCACACATTTCTAATGGCTGCACACATTTCCGATGGGCACACATTTCTAATGGCTGCACACATTTCCGATGGGTGCACACATTTCCGATGGGCACACATTTCTGAAGGTCGCACAGTTTTTCAATGGCTGCACACATTTCTAATGGCTGCACACATTTCCGATGGGCGCACATTTCCGATGGGCACACATTTCCGATGGGCACACATTTCCGATGGGCACACATTTCCGATGGCCACACATTTCTGATGGCTGCACACATTTCTGAAGGGTGCACAGATTTCTTATGGCTACACAGATTTCCAATAGGTGCACACATTTCTGAAGGTCTCACAGATTTTCGATGGCTGCACACATTTCAGAAGGGCATACACATTTCCGATGGGCACACATTTCCGATGGGCACACATTTCTGATGGTTGCAAACATTTCCGAAGGGCGCACACATTTCCGGTTGGGCACACATTTCTGATGGCTGCACACATTTCCGATGGGTACACTCATTTCCGATGGGCACACATTTCTGATGGTTGCAAACATTTCCGAAGGGCGCACACATTTCCGGTTGGGCACACATTTCTAATGGCTGCACACATTTCCGATGGGCACACATTTCTAATGGCTGCACACATTTCCGATGGGTGCACACATTTCCGATGGGCACACATTTCTGAAGGTCGCACAGTTTTTCAATGGCTGCACACATTTCTAATGGCTGCACACATTTCCGATGGGCGCACATTTCCGATGGGCGCACATTTCCGATGGGCACACATTTCCGATGGGCACACATTTCCGATGGGCACACATTTCCGATGGGCACACATTTCCGATAGGCACACATTCTGATGGCTGCACACATTTCCGATGGCCACACATTTCTGATGGCTGCACACATTTCCGATAGGCACATTTCCGATGGGCACACATTTCTGATGGCTGCACACATTTCCGAAGGGTGTACACATTTCTGACGGTTGCACAGATTTCCAATGGTTGTACACATTTCTGAAGGGCGCACAGATTTCTGATGGCTGGAGCCATTCCTAGTCTGGGATATTGGAATCTATGTGGGGCCGGGGCTGTATATGGCCTCCCCCGATGAACCTCTCTCTCTCTCCACCCGGCGGGCACATGTTTTAATGTAAATAGGAAGGCTGAGAGTTTACAATGAGGACACGGCCTCTTTATTAGCCTCACCAGAAGGTAATGCATTTTCTTCCAGTGTTTATAATTGCAGCCATCTCTCTAATTGAATTGTATTATTCTTCTCCTCTAAGGATCTGCAAAAAAAAAGCCTAGCCAAGCAAAAAACAATACCGCACCATTTATCCCTGACCCCGAAGAACCTCTCGGAGGCTTGAGCGAGGCACATTAGATTCACATTGGTCTCCGGAGAGAAATATTTTATTGTGCAAGTTTACCACCAATAAATAACCCAGGCAGGGGCCATGGAGGCAGAGTTTTCCTTTATCCTCCATGAAGTGATGGTTCCCCTCCCCCCCTCCCCTTTTCTCAAGCAGCCCAGCCAGGGATGTCCCATATCCTCCGTATCTTCCACCTGCTGTAGAGTCGGCTTCAGGCCATGAAGACTAAATGTAACCTTTTAGAATAAATTCCTAACATTTCACAATAATTTATGGAATTTAGGATATTGTGTATTCTCAAAAAAGCTCCCCTTTTATCATTAACCACTTGCTTACCGGGCAATTTCCACCCTTCCTGCCCAGGCCAATTTTCAGCTTTCAGCGCTGTCGTAGTTTGAATGACAATTGCACGGTCATACAGCACTGTACCCTTAACAAATTTTTATAATTTCTTTCACATTTTTTGCTAAACAAACAAAAAAAGTTGGAAAATGTTTAAAAAAAAAACCCCAAAAAAACTTTTTTATAATTTGTTACATCATTTTGCCAACAGGTAATTTTTCTCCTTCACTGATGTGTGCTGGTGATGATGCTGCACTGATGGACACTGATGAGGAGGTACCTATAAGGCTGCACTGATAGGTGGCACTGATGGGCACTGATGAGGAGCTACCGATAAGGCTGCACTGATAGGTGGCACTGATGGGCACTGAGAGGCGACATTAACCACTTAAGCCCCGGAGGATTTGGCTGCTAAACGACCAGAGGGTATTTTGCGATTCGGCACTGCGTGACTTTAACGGACAATTGCGCGGTCGTGCGACGCTGTACCTAAACGAATTTGGCGTCCTTTTTTTCCCACAAACAGAGCTTTCTTTTGGCGGTATTTGATCACCTGTGCGATTTTTTTATCACGCGCTATAAACAAAAAAAGAGCGTAAATTTTTCAAAAATAGCAATATTTTTCCCTTTTTTGTATATGAAATTCCCCCCCAGAAAAATGTAAAAATCAAAATTTTTTAACATTTTCGGCCAATTTGTTTTATGCTACCTATGTTTGGTAAAAAAAAATCGCAAAAAGCGTATTTTGATTGGTTTGCGCAAAAGTTATTGCGTTTACTAACTAAGGGAAAGATTTTTGTCATTTTTGTTGTTTTTTTTTTTAACGAGTAATGGCGGCGATCTGCGATTTTTTTTGCGGTACTGCGACATTGCGGCGGACAGATCGGACCCTTGACTGACATTTTTGACACTTTTGGGGTTACCAGTGACATTTCTACAGTAATCAGTGCTATATATATGCACTGTTACTGTAAAAATACACTGGTAGTGAAGGGGTTAACTTTATTTGAGAGGGAGGGGCTGTGTGTGTCCCTAGGGGCGTGATTCTAACTGTGATTGGCTGTGGCTTCAGCTGTATGCAGAGTGATCAACGGATCTACATAGTAGATCCATATGATCAGCTCTCATACAGAGGGGAGAATGACAGGCAGCTTGTTTACACAAGCTGCCTGACTTTCTCCCTCTCCCCCGCCGATCGCAGAGTGGTCCGCCGGTCACACGCGCGGGGGGGTCCGTGACCACGCGGGAGCGGGAGTGCACCTCCGGCGGCACGGGTTCGCTCCCTAGACCCTCACAGGCTAGTGAGGTAGCCCTACGTCACTTTGCCTGTGAGGGGCTGACCGCCGCCGTAGATAGTCGTGCGGCGGTCGGCAAGTGGTTAAAGGGCACTGATAGGTGGCACTGGTAGGCGGAACTGTTAGGCAGCACTAATAGGTGACACTGATGAGGGGGCACTGATTGGCAGCACTGTTGGGGACTGATTGGCAGCACTGGTGGGCACTGATTGGCAGCACTGGTGGGCACTGATTGGCAGCACTGATGAGCACTGATTGGTAGCACTAATGAGCACTGATGAGGAGGTACCGATAAGGTTGCACTGATAGGCGGCACTGATACTGTAGGTGACACTGATGGGCACTGAAAGGCGACATTAAAGGGCACTGATAAGTGGCACTGGTAGGCAGCACTGATTGGTGACACTGATGAGGGGGCACTGATTTGCAGCACTGGTGGGCACTGATTGGCAGCACTGATGAGTGCAGATTGGTAGCACTGGTGGGCACTGATTGGCAGCACTGATGAGCGCTGATTGGTAGCACTGGTGGGCACTGATTGGCAGCACTGATGAGCGCTGATTGGTAGCACTGGTGGGCACTGTTGGGACTGCAAAAGGAAGCCCTGTGCGTCTCTCTGCAGCAACAACTGAAAGCCAGTTTCTGCCCCTCCTGCCAGCTTTCAGCTGCTGCAGGGAGAGACACAGACACAGGGCATCATTCCTGTAATTGCTTTTCCAACACCGTTCCCCCTCCCTGTTCTGCCTGCTTCTGATTCCCCCCTCCTTTATGCCCCCCTTTACTGTGCCAATCGCCCCTCCTGCAGCGCTGCAGGCCTCCCTGTCCTGTAAAAAAAAAAAAAAAAATTGTCAAAAAAAAAATAATCTTTAAACATTGTAATGAATCATTAAAAAAATTGTAAAATAAAATAATTGTAATTGTATATATTTTTTTTTATGTAAAAAAACAATTAAGAAGGGCTAATTCATATAGGCTGTATGGGCCCCCATGATTTCTAACAGCAGCCCTGATTGTAAAGGCTGTCGGTTTTTTTACCTTCATGTATTCTATGCTGAATTTTGTAAAAAATGTTGAAAACCATTTAGTATTTTCCTTCCGCCTTCATAATTATGCGCCACTTTGTGTCGGTCTATCACATAAAATCCCAATAAAACACATTTACGTTTTTGGTTGTAACATGACAAAATGTGGAAAACTTCAAGGGGTATGAATACTTTTTTCAAGGCACTGTGTATTTTTTTCATAAGGCATTTTTATTATCAATAAAGAATTTACCAAAGTAATAGGGTTTTCTCTTACGTCCTCCGACAGTCGCCGCCTCTTCATATTCGTCACATATGGGGTATTAGACTTTGCTCCGAAGGAGTAGCTAGGCAACAGAATATGTTAACATTAAAGCTTTTAACATATCCCACCCTCAAGGGGTGGTCCCCTCAGTCAATACCCTCCTACTTCCTGCAACCATATCTCAGTTTCAATGTCTAGCTTGTCAGGAGTGGCTGGCTCTCTCTGTGCTGGGGCTTTGTGCCCCAGACTCTTTCTTCTTTTTTGATTTTTTGTTTGAGTTTTCTCTCTACCTTTACTTAGCTGTTCTTTTTGTCAGCGTTAGTTAGTTCTTCGGATGAAGAGGATCATGCGGGCTGGGTCTCGGGCTGATCCCCCTGGTCGCAGGTCGTGGGTCAGTGGCTTCCCAGCCTGCCATCGAGCGTTCAGCCAGGTAACGCTCCTGGCACGGTGAACGACCCATCCCTGTGCGGTGCAGGGATGATTGGTGAGGTGGCTACCTCACTGGACGCTGTGCGGTTTCTTAACCCCAATTCTGTGCGTCTTGTATGCGACTCTCCCTGCCTCATGTGCAGCGGCTTGTTCGCCTGTGCGGGTTCCCCACGCCATTGTGAGGTAAGCGTATCTATGTGGGGACCTGTCTGTCTGGGGGGGGTGTCAGTCTGGGACTGTGTAACCTGCCTCTGTTCTCACTGTTTGTCTCCCTATCACTCGGCTGCATGCTGTGGGCTGCAAGGGGGGGGGGGGGGGGAGCTGTGTGACACTGTGTGTGTCAGCCTTGTCAGTGTGAGAAGCTGTGTGCTGTGGGGCATGTTTTGTGGCATGTTGGGGCACTATACAGCGATCGCTGCGGCGATCTAACATGTTTTTTTATACATGGATGACATGTGTGCATTACTGTACTGTGGAGCGGCGGTTTCGGCGCCAAACGGCGCCATTTTGCCTACATTCGCTCCGGCCGCATGTTCTACATGCATGGCGGCCATTTTATTGTAGCCTCCCATAGGCTTTCATAGAGCGCCCTGGCCGCATCACTTCCTCTTCTCCAGGAACACCGATCGAGGCAGCAGCAGCGGCGAGGGTCTCCTCAGGTTATATCCTTCCTATCCATTGCCTGTGTCAGTTTTATTGTCCCTGTGGGGGTCTCATTGTGCTTGTGTGTGGTGCGGTGGGCTGCGCTCGCCGCGCTTGTTAAAGGGGCAGTTAACCCTTTATTATCCGGCATTTGATATTGGGGCAATGGATTCTCAGGAGGGCAAATTTCCTACCGCCTTGGTGGAAAGCCAGGGGACCGCTGTTTTGTGGCTGGCCTTGCTGCTCAGGTGCAGATGCTGGTGGCTGCTCAATCTGCTAAAAGACCCAGAGTTTCTCTTTCCTCTGATTCTGAGGGTGAAGGTGATGGGGCTGTTATGGCGGGGGCCTCCTTATCGGGGTCCCGCTCCTCCCTGGATCTAGTGGGGTCCGAGGTGGAGGCTGAAGTTGAAGGGGTTGATAATTCTCCCCCTGGCTCGCCTGAAGAGCTTTTAATTATGGATGAATTGATTGCCTCCATAAAACAAACGCTGCGTTTGCAGGATGAAGTGTGTCCCCCCGCTGCCTTGGCGGCTTATGGGACGCAGAGGAAACGCAGGACGCCGCAGGTTTTTCCCTGCAATGATGATTTTCAGTGCGCTGTTAAGGAACAATGGCGCAATCTACGCAAACCTTTTGCTGTACCAAGTAGGTTCAAGCTGCGTTATCTTTTCTCGCCTTCCACTGATGAAAGGTGGTGTGTGCCACCCCCAGTGGATCACGCAATTGCGGTTTTGAACAAATCCACTGCGATTCCTGCAGAGGATTCCCCTGTGTTCCGTGATGCCACGGATAGGAGATTGGAGTCTCTTGCCCGTCATACTTATTCTGTTACGGGTTCTATGCTTAAGGCTCTGTTTGCCTCTCTCATGGCGGCCCAGGCGGTCGCAAGTTGGACGCAGATGCTTAGGCGCGTCTTAGTGGCCGATTCGGCCTCACCGGCGACCCTGGATATGGTGGATCAAATCCACCAGGGTGTCATGTATCTGTGTGATGCGGACTTGGACCTAGTCCCGTTGGCTGCACGTGTGCACAGCGTGGCGGTGTTGTCTCGCCGCCTGGTTTGGTTGAAATGTTGGTCGGTGGACCAATCTTCACGTAAGACCTTAGCCAATCTGCCTTATGATGGGTCTCGCCTTTTTGGGGAGTCCTTGGATGTGTTGATTAAGGGGATCACCGGAGGTAAGAGCACTCTCTTGCCCCATTTCCCCAAGGCTAAGGGGGCTTCTGGGAAGAAGCATGCTAATTTTCGGCCCCCTCAGGGGTCCTTTCGTGCCTTTCGGTCGCACTACAAGGGCAAACCGTTCAAAGGTCAAGGCTCTCAGAAGAAGCCCTGGTCTGGAAAACAGAAGTCCGGTCAATCCGGATCCGCAGCCCATAACAGTGCGGCCTGAAGGGGCGCCCTCACCCAGTTTTGGGGTGGGGGGACGCTTGCTCGGTTTTCTTCAGCCCTGGTTGGCCCGCGTGCGGGACAGATGGGTTCAGGAGATCGTTCGATCTGGTTACAAGATCGAGTTTCTCTCTCGGCCGGAGAGCAGATTTTTTCCCTCAAATCTTCAACTGTCTCCAGAGCGTTTACGGGACCTGCACCTGGCGGTGCGGGACCTGAGGGGTCAGGGAGTGGTAGTTCCGGGGCCTCATCGGGACAGATTTCGGGGGTTTTATTCCAATCTGTTCACCGTGCCCAGAAAGGAGGGCAAGGTTCGTCCGATTCTGGACTTGAAGGCTCTGAACCGCTCTGTGCGGGTTCGCAAGTTCCGCATGGAATCCCTGCGGTCGGTGGTGGCTGCCCTGGTTCCGGGGGAATTCATGGCCTCCATCGATTTGAAGGATGCGTATCTTCACATCCCCATTTTCGAGGGTCACCAGAGGTACCTTCGATTCGCCATTGCGGAAGATCACTACCAGTTCGTGGCGTTGCCTTTTGGTCTCGCCTTGGCTCTGCGGGTCTTCACCAAGGTGCTTGCACCGGTTCTGGCATTATTGAGGGCCCAGGGCATTTCTATCCTGGGGTATCTGGACGACATTCTGGTTCGGTCTGCGACCAGCCAGGGTCTGGAGAAGGACCTGTCTGTCACGATGCAATGACCACGATTTGGTTGGACGATAAATTTTCCAAAGTCGACACTGAGTCCGTCGGTTCGTCTTCCCTACCTGGGAATGATTCTGGACTCGGTGCAGGCGAAGGTCTTCCTGCCGGAAGACAAACTCAGAACTCTTCAGGAGGAAGTCAGGTCCCTCAGGGACGTTCCGCACTCGTCTCTGCGGACGTGCATGAGATGTCTGGGATTGATGGTCTCGGCCTTCGAGGCGATTCCCTTCGCCCAGTTTCACACGCGGGGTCTCCAAGCGGAGATCCTGTCCATGTGGGACGGGCGACCTCAATCTCTGGATCTTCAAATCTCGTTGAGTCATCGCACCAGAAGAGACCTTCTGTGGTGGCTCCAGTCCCCGATGGTGTCCGGGGGCAAGTCGTTTCGTCCTATCTCGTGGACGGTAATCACTACGGATGCCAGCCTGTCGGGCTGGGGTGGTGTTCTGGGCGTTCTGTCCGCCCAGGGGACTTGGTCGGAGGGGGAGTCCTCCCTTCCGATCAACATTCTGGAATTGCGTGCGATAAATCTCTGTCTTCATCGCTGGACGGACCGGCTGCGGGGCTGCCCGGTTCGGGTGCAGACGGACAATGCCACGGCGGTGGCCTACATCAACCACCAAGGGGGCACCAGGAGTGCCCGAGCGGCTCGAGAAGTGGCCGACATTCTGTCTTGGGCCGAGACTCATGTCCCGGCGATAACGGCGGTTCACATTCCAGGGGTGGAGAACTGGCAGGCGGACTATCTGAGTCGCCAGACCCTGGATCAGGGGGAATGGTCTCTTCACCCGGCTGTCTTCCAGATGTTGTGCGCGAAGTGGGGTCTTCCAGATGTGGACCTGTTCGCGTCTCGTCTCAACAACAAGGTGAGAAGGTTCGTGGCAAGGACGCGCGACCCTCGGGCAGACGCGTCGGACGCGTTAGTGGCCCTGTGGCATCAGTACAAGCTGATGTACGCGTTTCCACCGATTCAGTTGCTGTCCAGGTTCCTTCGCAGGTTACACTCGGAACGCAGCACGGTGATTCTTGTGGCACCGGACTGGCCTCGCCGGTCCTGGTACGCAGACCTCGTGAATCTGGCGGTCGACGCCCCATGGCGTCTGCCTCTTCGAGACGATCTCCTGTCTCAAGGGCCGATTTACCATCCTGCTTTACAGTCGCTGGCTTTGACGGCCTGGCTGTTGAGACCGAGGTCCTGAAGGAGAAGGGTCTCTCCCCAGAGGTCGTTCATACCTTGATCAACGCGAGGAAGTCTTCCTCGGGGAAGGTTTATTACCGTACCTGGAAGGCCTATTTTGCCTGGTGTGAGTCCAGGGGGTTTTCACCCCGCACGTACTCGGTTTCCCGAGTGCTGTCCTTCCTTCAAACGGGTGTCGATCAGCGTTTGGCGCTGGCTACGATAAAGGGTCAGGTGTCTGCGCTGGCCGTTCTGTTTCAACGTCCCGTGGCTTCCAACTCCTTGGTTGGCACTTTTGTTCAGGGAGTGCGGCATCTGGTTCCTCCTAGGAGGGATCCTCTGCCCCCTTGGGACTTGAATCTCGTTCTATCTGTGTTACAACGTGCTCCTTTTGAACAGATCAGGGAGATCTCGTTGTCTATGTTGTCCAAAAAGGTCGCCTTTTTGGTTGCGATCACTTTGGCTCGCAGAGTGTCGGAGCTGGCGGCTTTGTCCTGCAAGTCTCCGTATCTGGTTGTTCATTTGGATAAGGTGGTCTTGCGACCTAATCCTTCTTTTCTTCCGAAGCGAGTTTCGGAATTCCATCTTAATGAGGATATTGTCTTGCCTTCGCTGTGCGCGAAGCCTAAACATCCAAAGGAGGTGAGATTACATTCTTTGGATGTTGTTCGGGCGATAAGGGTTTACCTTAAATCGACTGAGTCTTTTCGAAAGATGGATTCCTTGTTTGTTCTTCCAGAGGGTCCTCGGAAGGGCATGGCGGCGTCGGCCTCTACCATCGCCAAATGGATCAGGCAGACCATTGAACAGGCCTATGCTTTGCAGGGAAAGGTTCCCCCTGTGCCTGTGAAGGCGCACTCTACTAGATCTCTGAGTACGTCTTGGGCCTGTCGTCATGGGGCTTCTGTAGCCCAGGTGTGTAAGGCGGCGACCTGGTCGACCGTGCACTCTTTCACAAAATTCTACAAAGTAGATGTTCAGGCATCGGCGGATGCTTCCTTTGGCCGCAAGGTTCTTAGTGCGGCGATTCCCTAGGGTCCCTTGTTGGGGACCACTGGCTGTTGGGATAAGTTTTTTATCCCCTGGTTTTTTGTCTTTTCCTGGGTTGTTGCTCCTGTTGAGCACCTGTTTTTTCCTGTTGCCCAGCTGGGTTCCTTCCTTTGGTAAGGTTCCTTTCTTTGATGCGGAGACTGCGTTGCCTTTCGGCGCGGATGCGTTTCCCACCCCTCATGTTTGCACTGCTTTGGGACGTCCCCATATGTGACGAATATGAAGAGGCGGCGACTGTCGGAGGACGTAAGAGAAAACTGAATTTTTGTAAAATCTTACCTGTAAAATTCCTTTCTCTGAGTCCTCCGACAGTCGCCGCCCCCGCCCCTCTTTTGGGGTTTGGTTGTATACTCTACTGCTATTCCACTTAAACTGAGATATGGTTGCAGGAAGTAGGAGGGTATTGACTGAGGGGACCACCCCTTGAGGGTGGGATATGTTAAAAGCTTTAATGTTAACATATTCTGTTGCCTAGCTACTCCTTCGGAGCAAAGTCTAATACCCCATATGTGACGAATATGAAGAGGCGGCGACTGTCGGAGGACTCAGAGAAAGGAATTTTACAGGTAAGATTTTACAAAAATTCAGTTTTTAAGGTGCCATAGAAACAAACCAATATCAATTTATAAAAAATATTCAATTTTTATTATATAAATATTAATAAAATATTAAAAAAGCAGTTTTGCTTTTACCATGACAGTAAAGCAAAAAATTCAGTCATTCCTCGACATGTTTCGCTATACATACATAGCTTCTTCAGGAGATTAGTGTAAAAATTTTTAGGTCCGCAGAAAGGACATATAGGCCCATTTAATCAGTATACAGTATCTCACAAAAGTGAGTACACCCCTCACATTTTTGTAAATATTTTATTATATCTTTTCATGTGACAACACTGAAGAAATGACACTTTGCTACAATGTAAAGTAGTGAGTGTACAGCTTGTATAACAGTGTAAATTTGCTGTCCCCTCAAAATAACTCAACACACAGCCATTAATGTCTAAACCATTGGCAACAAAAGTCAGTACAGCCTTAAGTGAAAATGTCCAAATTGGGCCCAATTTTTCATTTTCCCTCCCCGGTGTCATGTGACTCGTTGGTGTTACAAGGTCTCAGATGTGAATGCGGATCAGGTGTGTTAATTTTGGTGTTATCGCTCTCACTCTCTCATACTGGTCACTGGAAGTTCAACATGGCACCTCATGGCAAAGAACTCTCTGAGGATCTGAAAAAAAGGAATTGTTGCTCTACATAAAGATGGCCTAGGCCAGTGATGGCGAACCTTTTTAAGCCTGAGTGCCCAAACTGCAACACAAAACCAGAGGGCTGCCTAAGGGGGGTAGCGATTTGGTGACTTAGCTTGCGTGCCCACAGAGAGGGCTTTGTGTGCCAGCTGTGGCACTTGTGCCATAGGTTCGCCACCGCTGATATAGGGCATTGTAGCTAACAAGGAATTTATATATTAATTGGTTCCAGACCGCCCACTACATATATATACTGCGGCCGGCTGGCCCTCCTGCGCGAACCGACGAAGGGCTATGTTGGTCAGGCGCCTGCAGCTAGGGGGCGAGCGCGTGCCGCCGGTGGCGTGCTCCCGCCCCCACTCGGCAGCGGGGACTCCGAGTAGGGGCGGGAGCCCATAGTGTAGCCACTCGACCCCCGCCTCCCACTCTCCCTCTTCCCAACCTCCTCCTGACCCCCATTCCAGGCTGAAGCTCCGCTCCAAGTAATCTCTTCTGATCTAATCCAGATTCCCCACCTGGCCAGCAGGGGGCAGTTTGGGGGAGCTGGAACAGCTCAGTCATGGCGGGGGGAGGAGAGTCCCCAGTGGGGCATGGAACCGGCCTCTGCTCAGACACAGTTTACACCATCCATGCTGGGGGGGGGGATGGCTGCGCTTTTTCCTTGTCTTCATCCCGCACTCAGTAGGTCAGCAGTGGGGACTTTTTACTCCTCTTCACCAGTAATCCTTTAGGCATGTCTGTGGCAGAAGCGGTGTAGCCTTTTTTATAGGGCGTCAGAGCAGCCTGGGGGGCAATTGCCCCCCTGCCCCCTGAGCCAGTCCTCCCCTATACGGGGGCCCCATGATTTCTATCAGCAGCCCTGCATGCAATCAATATACTATATATTTGGATCATGGGGGCCTACATCCAAGATGGAAATGGTAATTACCTGTTGGTAAATAGAAGTGGTTTCTACTGATATTTCAATAGTATCCTCCAAGGCAAAGCGCTGTGGATACAGCCTGCCTGGGTACCTAAATATGGCGCCGGACACCCTTGAGCATGTCTCAGGGGATTACCGCACATTCACAGAGGCAGCTCCAGGACCAACCGAGCCTGGAGCGCATGGCACTGCCCTTCCAGCCTGTCCAAGCCCACCAGCATGCGGGTGGCTCCTGTAGTCCACGGTCAGAACCCCCCCCCCAGAATGGAAGATTTATCAGGCACCGATGACGCCATCTGATGGGCCCCACACAAGCAAATCATGGGGACACACCCCCCCCCCCCCCCATGCACTGGGTGGAGACAATAGAGCCCCACAGCGGAGACACTCCCTGATCCCCAGGTAACCACCCGAGCAAAGGCAAAATAACCACAGCCCTGTGTAGGGGAAAACCGTGTGACATTATGCACTGATACATTAGGTGGAACACATTAATGTGCAGAGATACGGAGGCATATAAAAAAATTCAGAGGTTCGGCTGCCAGGGGGTAGCAATTTGGTGAATTAGCTTGCGTGCCCACAGAGAGGGCTTTGTGTGCCAGCTGTGGCACTCATGGCGTAGGTTTGCCACCGCTGATATAGGGCATTGTAGCTTACAAGGAATTTATATATTAACTGGTTCCGGACCGCCCACCGCATATATACTGTGGCCGGCTGGCCCTCCTGCGCAAACGAAGGGCTACGTTGGTCGGGCGCCTGCAGCTAGGGAGCGTGCCACCGGCAGCGGGGTCAGGCTCCGATTGCCGCCTGACACCCGCGATCGCTCCCCGCTGAGAGAGAAGAATGGTCAGCTGTTCTAAAAACACAGCTGACCGTTCTTCTCTCTGGAATGATCACAGAGCGCCTGTGATTCTTCTATATAGGATCACATGTCTCTGTGAGCATTTCACAAGCCACGCCCCCTACAGTTAGAATCACTCCCCTAGGCTCATATTTACCCCCTTGATCACCCACAGTGTTAACCCCTTCCCTGCCAGTGTCATTATTACAGAAACAGTGCATATTGTTAGCACTGATTACTGTAGTAATGTCACTGGTCCCTCCAAAAGTGTAAAAAATGTCAGTTAGGGGTCCAATCTGTCCGCTGCAATGTCGCAGTCCCGCTAAAAATCGCAGATCACCGCCATTAATGACCTGGACAACATAACAGAGTGGGCAACGACATGGCAAATGAGGTTTAACGTGGAGAAGTGTAAGGTTTTGCACTTGGGGACTAAAAACATAAAAGCACAATACACTTTAGGGGGGGAACCCTTGGGGGAATGGAGAAAGATCTGGGAGTCTTTGTAGAGGATAGACTAGGGCTAGGCAACAGCATGCAATGTCAAGCGGCAGCTGCCAAAGCCGGTAGAATATTAGCATGCATAAAGAAAGGGATGTATTCCAGAGATAAGACTATAATCCTTCCACTTTATAAAACTCTGGTCCGACCGCATCTGGAGTATTCTGTCCAGTTCTGGTCGCCAGTCCTCAGGAGGGATGTGTTGGAGCTGGAGAGAGTCCAGAGAAGGGCAACTAAACTGATTAGGGGATTGGAGGACCTTAATTATGAAGAGCGTCTGCAATCGCTCGATTTATTCTCCCTGGAGAAGAGACGACTGAGGGGGGACATGATAGCAATTTATAAATATCTCAATGGTGATCTCAGCATAGAAAAAAAGCTATTCAGTCGAAAGGATTGCATGAGGACTCGAGGGCACACAATGCGATTAGAGAAAAAGCGTTTTAACCTCAGGCAACGTGGGGGGTTCTTTACTGTTAGGGCTACAAGATTGTGGAATTCTCTACCACAAGAGGTGGTTTCTGCGGGAAGTATGGGTACTTCCAAAAGACTCTTAGACTTACATCTCAAGGATCAGAACATTCAGGGTTATGTGAGATGATTACAGCCACACACACCTACACAGGTTGAACTGGATGGACTATTGTCTTTATTCAACCTCACCTACTATGTAACTAGTAAAAAAATAAAAACAATAAAAATTACATTAATCTTTCCCGTAGTTTGTAGATGCAATAACTTTTGCGCAAACCAATCAAAATATGATTATTGCAATTTTTTTTTACCAAAAATATGTAGCAGAAAACAAATTGGCCAAAAATGTTAAAAAAATTAGATTTTTAACCGCTTGCCGACCGCCGCAAGTACATATACTGCGGCGGTCAGCCCCTCACAGGCAAAGTGACGTATGGGTACGTCACTAGCCTGTGAGGCTCTGGGGAGCGAGCGCGCGCCGCCGGAGGCGCGCTCCCGCGCGGTCACGGACCCCCCCCCCCCCCCGCGCGCGTGTGACCGGCGGACCCGATGTCCGCCGGTCACTCGGCGATCGTTGGGGGAGAGGGAGAAAGTCAGGCAGCTAATGTAAACAAGCTGCCTGTCATTCTCCCCTGTGTAGAAACACTGATCATACGGTTCTACTATGTAGGACCTTTGATCACTGTTCCTACAGCTCAAGTCACAGCCAATCACAGTTAGAATCACGCCCCTAGGGACACACATAGCCCCTCCCTCTCAAAAAAAACGTTAACCCCTTCACTACCAGTGTAATTTTACAGTAACAGTGCATATTTATAGCACTGATTACTGTAGAAATGTCACTGGTAACCCCAAAAGTGTCAAAAATGTCAGTCAAGGGTCCGATCTGTCCGCCCCAATGTCGCAGTACCGCAAAAAAAATCGCAGATTGCCGCCATTACGCGTTAAAAAAAAAACAACAAAAATGACAAAAATCTTTCCCTTTGTTAGTAAACGCGATAACTTTTGCGCAAACCAATCAAAATACGCTTTTTGCGATTTTTTTTTTTACCAAACATATGTAGCATAAAACAAATTGGCCGAAAATGTTAAAAAATTTTGATTTTTAAATTTTTTTTGGGGAATTTCATATAAAAAAATGTGAAAAATATTGTTATTTTTGCAAAATTTATGCTCTTTTTTTGTTTATAGCGCGTGATCAAAAAATCGCACAGGTGATCAAATACCACCAAAAGAAAGCTCTGTTTGTGGGAAAAAAAGGACGTCAAATTCGTTTAAGTACAGCGTCGCACGACGCTGTCTGTTAAAGTCACGCAGTGGCTAATCGCAAAATACCCCCTGGTCAGGAAGGGGGTAAAATCTTCCGGGGCTTAAGTGGTTACATTTTTTTTTGGGGGGGGGAATGTCAGATAGCAGAATGTGAAAAATATTGTTTTTTTTTTTTTTTTTTTTCAGAATTGTCGTTCTTTTTTTGTTTATAGCGCAAAAAATAAAAATCGCACAGGTGATCAAATACCACCAAAAGAAAGCTCTGCTTGTGAGAAAAAAAAGACATCAATTTTATTTGGGTACAGCGTCGCACGACTGCGCAATTGTCCATTAAAGTAATGCAGTTCCAAATCACAAAATATGGCCTGGTCTTTAAGGGGTGAAACCTTCCGGTTAAAGTGGACGCATTCCCTCTTCTCGGATGGCAGAGCATCAAATGATCCCAACACACCTAAAGTGTCAATTTTCTACACTGCCCCCCCCCCCCCCCAGATGCCTGCAATTTTTTATTAGTTAGTGCCAGTTCACATTAGTGCGATGATAGAGATTGCATGCAATTCGGAGCGCCCTGCTCCTAAAATTACATGCGATCTCTGTCAGTTTGCATGGCTGAATTCGCACCGCAATCGCACTACAAGGGGCACAGGACCCTTTTTTTGGTCCGCAGCAGAATCGGATCGCATGGTGGTCCACACCAGTGCGATCCGATTCTATGCGAACTTACAGATCGCACTGCGATATGCGATCTTATCTGGGGGTGTCGTTAACTTTTAATTGACACCCCCAGCGTTTTGCATATGGCAATGTGAACTGCCAGGGGTGCGAATGCGATGCGGGAACACGCTGTATATTCGCAGCATTTCCGCAGCGCACAAATGTGAACCGGGACTTAAAGTGACATCTGAGAAAACTTCTGCTTCCCATCTCCTGCGCTGCGATCGCCTTCCGAATCTATTAGCGGCTACTTCTCAGTAGGTTAATGTATCCCCGTCGTGTTATTTTTACCCCGCAGATAACAAGTGCTGGTCCCGTAGAATCTGCGCTCATCCTGGGCGGTCGGAGCGCCTCCTCGCTGTTAGCGAACGACGACATTAACCGCTGAGATGTGTTTAGATTAAAATTGATTCATTGCAGTGATGGGGGGGGGGGGGGTGCATTCCCTCTCTTCGGAGAAAGCTTTTAAACATAATTGGAGGACTCGGCCGCTATAAACACTTACAGATGGCATTCGCCGAAACTAAACAATGATTTCAGCCTCTTAAGGAAGATCTCCGGTAAGAATGACGACGTTCCCGTGTGCTTCTAGAACAAAGTCCTGTGCTGTGCTCCTGAAAGGTTCCAAGGACTTCAAGGTGGAACGTTCACAATACACTGTATTTGAGTCATTTACTAAGACTGGAACAGCCGAAATCTGCAGCCTAAGGCTCCATTCACACTTGTGCGACTTGTCATGTGACGTTGGACATCAAAGTCGCATGACAAGTCATTCCACATGAAGCACTGCCCCCTTGAGGACTGCTGGATATTACACTTTTGGGTCCCCCTGGGTTACCTTTAGCAACACTGGCATTCACAATTTAACACTTTACTTCTTGGCTCAATGATCAGTCCAGGGGTATGTAGTTGTTTTTGGTGTTATATTATAAATAGGGATGGGAGAAGGGAAAAGTGGGCTACTCTCGATTAACTATGCACAAAGTTGGGAGGACATCTATCTGTTGATACAGCCAGGCTGTTGATCCACCTTGCCACTAGATGGATTTGGGGTTAAGGTCTCTTTCCAGATGACTTGATGAACTAAAGTTATCTTCGGGACACTCTCCTAGTATCCTCTTTCTTGACCACTGACACCTGTCCACTGACTATCCTACTCCGGGGTGGCCCCCCTCAGGTCAGGCCCATTGACACGATCCCCGGTACTCACGATACTGTTTTTCTAGGGTCTCCATTGTCTCCCCCTCAGTCAGCTTTTCCTGGACTTCTGGGTTAAGCTCCAGGGCCATCTTACCGAATGGGCACGCTGGGCAGTTGCCCGGGGGCTCCCCTTGCCCGGGGGGGGGCCCTCCTGCCCAGCAACCCAGCCCCAGCCATGCATCCTGTGTGCATCCCGCTGTCGAACTTAGCAGGTGGCAAGCGCCTGTCGGCCCTGCGCTGCTGTCAGGCCACTAGGGCCGTGGAGAGGGAGCCCACAACTGCAGGAATGTCTGTCCACCTCCACGGGAACAGGCACACACAGGACAGTCGAGTCTGACTCCCATCCGTGTCTGTGTTTACCGGACCCAGCCGCCCAACTTGGAAGCTGTCATTCGCCTGGCACTGCTGTACCAATAAATATCGCCTTATCGATAATTTGCATTTTTATTCTCGCGGGTGATTGTGTAGGCGGGGCCCCAGTGCACTGCATTGCCCGGGGCCATTTAATGCTCTTAAGATGGCCCCCCTCAGGTCAGGCCCCTTGACAAGATCCCCTATACTCACAATACTGTTTTTCTAGGGTCTCCAGTGTTTCCCCCTCAGTCAGCTTTTCCTGGACCTCTGGGTTCAGCTCCGTCCCTCTGGCCCTCAGGACGACCTCCTGAGGCTGCATGCCACTGCTACAGAGGAGGAGGCAGCCGCCCCCCTCCCTCCGGGACTCTGCTCACCAGCCAAAGACCCCGCAGCACATGTGCTCCTGGCTTTTATACAGTATCCCAGAATGCACGAGACAGTCAGTCTCTGCCAATCATCAGGACTGTATCAAAGCCTATGCATCCATTGGTCAGGTCCCCCCCCCCCCCCCCCATTGTCCAACATGCCTCCATATTGGACAAGCGTGAAACACTTTCTGGACTCAATGAATCACACACTGAGCAGACCTAACTCACAGATTCTGCTCTCTGGTAGGCAGAAAGCAATATAGATTTCCCTGCTGCTCCTCTGATAGGCAGACGGAGCCAGAAACTATACTCTCTCACCAGGGCTTCTGTTAGAAATTGCGGAGCCCCGTACAGACTACCTGGCAGGGCCCCCCCAAGAAAATATTAAAGATATATTTAGCTAAAATTACAACAAAATCACTATTAGCAGACACAAATATAACATAACTTGCATAATTCCTGCTAAATCTAAAAAAAAAAAAATATGTTAAATAAAAAAGAAGATGAGATGAGAAAAATATACAGGCTGGGCAGTTGGAGCTCAGTGATCAGAGAGACAGAGAGAGAGAAACAAAGTTACAATTTACAAATAAACTCCTGAGCAGAGATAACATTAGAGCCAGTGCTGGGAGGGGGGGCCCACACAGGGAGGGGGATTAGTGAGGGACAACTGTCTTTCTCAACAGATAAAAGCTGATAGTAGGGAGAGGGACAGATCAGATTCAGGTGCTGTGGAGGAAGATTTCTGTATTTGTTGTCCATCACTAATCCCCCTCTCTGTGTGGGCCCCCCCTGTGTGCTCGGGCCCCCTACAAGAGGGCTGGTGGTCCCCCCTTATCAGTGGCCCTGTCTCTCACTAGCACCTACCTAGGAGGGTGCTACACTCATATTTTCCAATGATAACCATTCGTAAGGCTCGGTTCACACTGCCATGACTTGTGATTCGCTCCGACGTTAGAAAACGTTCCTGTACTACTTCAAGGCGACTTCTATCCAAAGACCGCAGAGGTGATCAAATACCACCAAAAGAAAGCTCTATTTGTGGGAAAAAAAGGACATCAATGTTATTTGGGTACAGCGTCGCACGACCGAGCAATTGTCAGTTAAAATAACACAGTGCCAAATCGCAAAAAATGGCCTGGTCATTAACCACTTCTGGACCGGAAGGTTTACCCCCTTAATGACCGGGTAATTTTTTACGATTCGACACTGTGTTACTTTGACAATTGCGCGGTCGTGCCACGCTGTACCCAAATAAAATTGATGTCCTTTTTTCCCCACAAATAGAGCTTCCTTTTGGTGGTATTTGATCACCTCTGCGATTTTTATTTTTTGCGCTATAAACAAAAAAAAAAAGAGCGACCATTCTATAAAAAAAAAAACAATATGTTTCACTTTCTGCTATATAACATTTCCCAAAAAAAAAAAAAAAAAAAATATATAAAAATCAAATTTTTTCATCAATTTAGGCCAATTTGTATTCTGCTACATATTTTTGGTAAACAAATCCCAAGAAGTGTATATTGATTGGGAAACTAGGAGAAAGATTTATGTTATTTTTATTTATTTAGATTTTTTTTACTAGTAATGGCGGCGATCAGCGATTTTTAGCGGGACTGTGACATTGCGGCGGACAGATCGGACCCCTGACTGACATTTTTGACACTTTTGGAGGGACCAGTGATATTACTACAGTAATCAGTGCTACAAATATGCACTGTTACTGTAATAATGACACTGGCAGGGAAGGGGTTAACACCAGGGGTGATTACAGGGTTAAAGAGGTTGTAAACCCTCAAAAGCTTTTTTTTTTTTTCTGCAACCTGAAAGAGAAACCCATAATGAGCTAGTATGCACCGCAACATGTCCAGTCGCCCGTCTTCCGGGATCGCGGCATCCGGCCATCTGATTGGCCGGAGCCGCGGTGACGTCACTCCCGCGCACGCGCGTGGGAGCCGACGGTCACGGCACGGGGCTCTGAAGAAACGGCACCAGCGGCCGTTCCTTCAGAGCGCATGCGCCAGTGTTGTCACTGGCTGCATGTAAGGTAAATATCTCCTAAACGGTACATGTTTAGGAGATATTTACAGTACCTATAGGTAAGCCTTATCATAGGATCATCTATAGGTAAGTGTCAGAGGAGGGTTTACTTCCTCTTTAAGTGTGAGCCTAGGGGGTGTTTTCCAACTGTATGGGGGAGGAACTTGTATAAGTGCAGTAAATTGCGGGAACACGCTGTATATTCGCAGCGTTCCCACATCGCACAAATGTGAACCGGCCCACCGGGACTAAATCGCACTGCGCGTCTGGAGTGGCCGGGCAATCTTCTGGGACCTGTGACATGTCCCAAAAGATTGCAGGGAGGGAGGAGGAGAGAAAAACTTCAGAGGCGGCCTGTGCAGAAGTGGGAGCAGGTACCTGTCAAAACGAGGTACCCGCCCCGCCACCCCCCCAAAAAAAAAAAAATGACATGCCATCAGGAGTACTTAAAGCGGAAGTTCCACTTTTGGGTGGAACTCCACTTTAGGAGTTCTAATGCAAGCAGTGGGCTGCCTCTTGAGAGAAGATATGCAAATATCAAAATGCCTGCAGTGGCAGGTGTCAGTCTTTAGGGGCTCATTCACATGTGAGGTTGGGGGGAGGTAAAACAACACACTTTTACCGCCCCCAGCTGCTAAGCCAGGGTGTACACGTGCCACGGCTTTGCTTCATGGCCTCGGCAGTAAATATACCCCCCTCTCGCTTTTAACAGGCTTAGTACCCACCGAATGTGACCCATTCAAGTGCATGGGGCAGCTCTGCAAGTGCCCCACAAACCGTGTGCAATGCATGCAGTTGTGTCTGAATAATCCAGGGGGTGAGGAGGTAATACAACACATGTCAAATGCTTTCTGAAGAGGGATCTGAATGTGCATCGCTCTTCAGAGGTCAGCTTTATGCATGCAGACTGACCTGGATAACGCCCACATCCTCCATGATTGAAAGAACTGAAATCCAATGAATGAAAGGGGCGGGCCAGCAACAGTAAGGTTAGGGAGAAAAGGGTTGGATGATTCTGGACATCCTCCAGCCAAGAAATGAAGTGGACTTGTTGCAGCTTTTAAAGATAAAACAAAACAATGTATATATATACTGTTGCTTTTTTCTTGTAACGTGAGTAATTAATCTATGAATTTTGGCAGAGATTGGTTGTACCTGTTGTGAATATTCTATGGTAATATCAGTAGCTGAGTGCTGGTTTTATGCTGCAAAGTATTTCAATCTGTTCCCTGTTACAGGTCAGTGAGAAGCCGATATTTGTGCCCGGCGTCTGGGGACCATACTACTCCGCCATGGTGCCAGGATACTGGCTGAGCGAAGGTGGGCAGAGTGCGACCGGGAGACTGGTGAGTCGGGTTGGAGGTCTCGGTTTGTACATTGTATATGTTTTTTACTGGACCTTTTCTACCTGTCCAGTATATGGCACACCTCTACCTGTCCAGTATATGGCACACCTCTACCTGTCCAGTAAATGGCACACCTCTACCTGTCCAGTATATGGCACACCTCTACCTGTCCAGTATATGGCACACCTCTACCTGTCCAGTAAATGGCACATGTCCACCTGTCCAGTAAATGGCACACCTCTACCTGTCCAGTAAATGGCACATGTCCACCTGTCCAGTAAATGGCACACCTCTACCTGTCTAGTACATAATCAACATCTTCCTGTTCATTATAGAGAGCCGATCCACCATACAGAACACAACACAGCCCCCTCTATCCAGTATTTGGCACACCTCTACCTGTCCAGTATTTGGCACACCTCCACCTGTCTAGTATATGGCACACTCCATCTGTCCAGTATATGGCACATTTCCACCTGTCTAGTAAATGGCACACCTCTACCTGTCCAGTATATAGCACACCTCTACCTGTCCAGTATATGGCACACCTCTACCTGTCCAGTATATGGCACATGTCCACCTGTCCAGTAAATGGCACACATCCACCTGTCTAGTACATAGCACAGCTCCACCTGTCTAGTATATGGCACACCTCTACCTGTCCAGTATATGGCACAGCTCTACCTGTCTAGTATAAAGCACAGCTCTACCTGTCCAGTATATGGCACACCTCCACCTGTAAAGTATAAAGCACAGCTCTACCTGTCCAGTATATGGCACACCTCCACCTGTCCAGTAAATGATACATCTCTATCTGTTCAGTATAAAGCACAGCTCTACCTGTCCAGTATATGGCGCACTTCCACCTGTTCAGTATATGGCACACCTCCACCTGTCTAGTATATGGCACACCTCCACCCATCCAGTAAATGGCACATCTCTATCTGTCCAGTATATAGCACGCTTCTACCTGTCCAGTATATGGCACACCTCCACCTGTCACGTATAAAGCACAGCTCTACCTGTCCAGTATATGGCACACCTCCACCTGTCTAGTATATGGCACACCTCTACCTGTCCAGTATATGGCACACCTCTACCTGTCCAGTATATGGCACACCTCTACCTGTCCAGTATATGGCACACCTCTACCTGTCCAGTAAATGACACATCTCTATCTGTTCAGTATATAGCACACCTCTACCTGTCCAGTATATGGCACACCTCCACCTGTCTAGTACATAGCACAGATCCACCTGTCTAGTATATGGCACACCTCTACCTGTCCAGTATATGGCACACCTCTACCTGTCCAGTATATGGCACACTTCCACCTGTCCAGTATATGGCACACCTCCACCTGTCTAGTATATGGCACACCTCCACCCATCCAGTAAATGGCACATCTCTATCTGTCCAGTATATAGCACGCTTCTACCTGTCCAGTATATGGCACACCTCTACCTGTCCAGTATATGGCAGATTCTTAGGAATAGGAATAGGTCAGTAATGGGGGCCTCCGCCAGTGATCTGCAGAGCTCCACCTGACTGCCTAAAAGGATTGCAGGTTCAGATTTATGACATCACCATCAGAATACATTGCAGTGATCACATAGATATAGTATAAAAAAACAACAATAAACGAAAGTTTACCTTCCAGGCAAACCTGTTTCCCAAATAAATCTCAAACTCCTACACCAAAGTAGTATAGAGGCCTCCCTGCAAGACTGGAGGAGGGGGTGACGGTTACCTATAGACCTCCCAGATCCTGGTGTTATGAGGTCACATGGATCTAGGCAAGGTCACCTGATTGGAGGGCAAGAACGGCATTTCATAATAATGGATACAGATTTCCTTTAGAAATGATACTGTTCCTATTTATTGTCACATGGTAGGAATTTATCCATGCAGACATATTAGGTTACTTTATTTTGCCAGCATAAATATTGACTGTACGAGTTCTCAATATTATATATCAGATTCAGCAGCAAAGTCCAGGATTTATAGTTTGTACTGTATTTCAATCCCTTCCATGTAACAGATCGGTGAGAATTCAATATTTGTGCTGAGAGTCTGAGGCCTTTCTACTCTGCCATGGTGCCGGGATTTGGAAAACCCTGCTAGTTTTACTGGTGAAGAGCATTTCCAGCCCCCCTCCACCTCGTCTTCTAATGTCTGATTGCTGGTTACTGAGGGTGACCATTATAGCTATTGACCAGTAGCTGGTTAGAGAGGGTGACCATCGTAGTGATTAGCTAGTAGCTTGTTAGCAAGGGTGGCCATCATAGGGATCAAACAGTAGCTTGTTAGCAAGAGTGGCCATCATAGGGATCAAACAGTAGCTGGCTAGCAAGGGTGACCTTCATAGTGATCGGCCAGTAGCTGGCTAGCAAGGGTGACCTTCATAGTGATCGGCCAGTAGCTGGTTAGCAAGGGTGGTCATCATACGGATTGGCCAGTAACTGGTAAGCGAGGCTGGCCATCATAATGATTAGCCAGTAAGTGGTTAGCAACGGTTACCATCATAGTGATTGGCAAGTAGCTGGTTATTGAGGATGGCCATCATAGTTATGGCCAGTAGCTAGTTAGTGAGAGTGGCCATCATAGTGATCGGCCAGTAGCTGGTTATTATTATTAATATTAATATAATAATAATAGTTAGTGAGAGTGGCCATCATAGTGATTTCCAGAAGCTGTTTAGCGAATGCAAGCCATCATAGTCATGGGCCAGTACCTGGTAGATGAGGTTGGCCATCATAGTGAATAGCCAGTAAGTGGTTAGCAAGGGTGACCATCATAGTGATTGGCCAATAGCTGGTTATTGAGGGTGGTCATCATAGTTATGGCCAGTAGCTAGTTAGTGAGAGTGGGAATTATAGTGATCGGCCAGTAGCTGGTTAGCGAGGGTGGCCATCATAGTGATTGGACAGTAGCTGGCTAGCAAGGTTGGCCGTCATAGTGATTGTCAAGTAGCTGGTTAGCGAAGCTGGCCATCATAGTCATGGGCCAGTACCTGGTAGATGAAGCTGGCCATCATGGTGATTGGCCAGGAGCTGGTAGGTGAAGCTGGTCATCATAATGATCAGCCAGTAGCTGGTTAGCAAGGGTGACCAGCATAGTAACTGGCCATTAGCTTGTTTATTGAGGGTGGCCATTATAGTTATGGCTAGTAGATAGCTAATGAGGATGGCCATCATAGTGATCAGCCAGGAGCTGGTTAGAAATGGTGGGCATCATAATGACTGGCCAGTAGCTGATTAGTAAGAGTGGCCATCATAGTGACTGGCAAGTAGCTGGTTAGTAAGAGTGGCCATCATAGTGACTGGCCAGTAGCTGGTTAGTGAGAGTGGCCATCATAGTGACTGGCCAGTAGCTGGTTAGTAAGAGTGGCCATCATAGTGACTGGCCAGTAGCTGGTTAGTAAGAGTGGCCATCATAGTGACTGGCCAGTAGCTGGTTAGTAAGAGTGGCCATCATAGTGATTGGCCATTTGCTGGTTAGTGAGAGTGGCCATCATAGTGACTGGCCAGTAGCTGATTAGTAAGAGTGGCCATCATAATGACTGGCAAGTAGCTGGTTAGTGAGAGTGGCCATCATAGTGACTGGCCAGTAGCTGATTAATAAGAGTGGCCATCATAGTGACTGGCAAGTAGCTGGTTAGTAAGAGTGGCCATCATAGTGACTGGCCAGTGGCTGGTTAGTGAAAGTGGCCATCATAGTGACTGGCCAGTGGCTGGTTAGTGAGAGTGGCCATCATAGTGACTGGCCAGTGGCTGGTTAGTGAGAGTGGCCATCATAGTGACTGACTGGCCAGTGGCTGGTTAGTGAGAGTGGCCATCATAGTGATTGGCCGGTTGCTGGTTAGTGAGAGTGGCAGCCATCAGTACCCAGCTACTGGCCAATCATAGCATACCATTGCATATTAGGGCATACTCCATTTGCTCGACTATACCATACAAGTGTTTATTTCTTTTATTATGGGCTCAGAATTGCTTTAATTGATTTTGGGAGCATAGTCTCAGGTCTGTAGTTGCCCCAGCCAGGTGCCTTGTGGGGTCTGTGATGGATGTACTGGAAAATCAGGAGATAGATTCACATTTTTACAAGATCCTCAAATGCCACAAAAGCTACACAAATTGATTGCTGCAAATTGACTTCTGGCATAAAATATAGATCGTTAGTCATGCCCGTTAGATAATCCTGTGTGAGTCAGATAACGAGATGTACGAGCCGTAGCATCTGCAACGTACAGCTATTGATTTTGGTTTTAAAATGATTAATGAACACGCAGGGTACAAAGACCTTTCAGACAAACTCATTTGCTGTTTTCTTATCCACCTTAATAATTTAAATGTAACGTGATCTCTGCCATCTGGTTTATTGTTCGGAGACAGTCCTGTAGTGCCTAGAAAAACAAAAATCATGGCCCAATCTGAAGTTTTTTTTGGAGAATCTTTTTCATGTACAAACCATACTCCAAGGGAAGAGCAAGGGGGTCAAGCTGGTCCACATAGAGGAGATTGGTAAAAGGATTACCTGTCTATAGTTGGTGCATAACCCCGGTACAACCCGGTACACGCCCCATTACTGGTGTCAGTGGGAGAAATAGTACCCCTTCATTGGTGTCAGTGGTAAGAATAGTACCCATCATTGGTGTCAGTGGTAGGAATAGTACCCCTTCATTGGTGTCAGTGGTAGGAATAGTACCCCATCATTGGTGTCAGTGGTAGGAATAGTACCCCTTCATTGGTGTCAGTAGGGGGAATAGTACCCCTTCATTGGTGTCAGTGGTAGGAATAGTGCCCCATCACTGGTGTCAGTGGGAGGAATAGTGCCCCATCACTGGTGTCAGTGGGAGAAATAGTTCCCCATCATTGGTATCAGTGGGGGTAATAGTGCCCCATCATTGGTGTCAGTGGGAGAAATGGTACCCCATCATTGGTGTCAGTGGTAGGAATAATACCCCTTCATTGGTGTCAGTGGTAGGAATAGTGCCCCATCACTGGTGTCAGTGGGAGGAATAGTGCCCCATCACTGGTGTCAGTGGGAGAAATAGTTCCCCATCATTGGTATCAGTGGGGGTAATAGTGCCCCATCATTGGTGTCAGTGGGAGAAATGGTACCCCATCATTGGTGTCAGTGGTAGGAATAATACCCCTTCATTGGTGTCAGTGGTAGGAATAGTACCCCATCATTGGTGTCAGTGGGAGAAATAGTACCCCATCATTGGTGTCAGTGGTAGGAATAGTACCCCATCATTGGTGTCAGTGGTAGGAATAGTACCCCTTCATTGGTGTCAGTAGGGGGAATAGTGCCCCATCATTGGTGTCAGTGGGAGGAATAGTGCCCCATCACTGGTGTCAGTGGGAGGAATAGTGCTCCATCATTAGTGTCAGTGGGAGAAATAGTTCCCCATTATTGGTATCAGTGGGGGAAATAGTGCCTCATCATTGGTGTCAGTGGGAGAAATGGTACCCCATCATTGGTGTCAGTGTTAGGAATAGTACCCCATCATTGGTGTCAGTGGTAGGAATAGTACCCCTTCATTGGTGTCGTAGGGGGAATACTGCCCCATCACTGGTGTCAGCGGGAGAAATAGTTCCCCATCATTGGTATCAGTGGGGAAAATAGTGCCCCATCATTGGTATCATGGGGAGGAATAGTGCCCCATCATTGGTGTCAGTGGGAGGAATAGTGCCCCATCATTGGTGTCAGTGGGAGGAATAGTGCCCCATCATTAGTGTCAGTGGGAGGAATAGTGCCCCATTACTGGTGTCCCATTGCTGGGACGAATAGTGCCCAATCAGTGCTGTCTGTAGGAAAAACCTTCCCTCTCTGTTGGTTTTTGGTCGTGTCAGTGGGAGAAATTGCGCCCCATCGTTATTGTCATTGGGATGGATATTGCCCCATTGTTGCTGTCAGTAGGAGGAACTATGCCCCACTGTTGGGGGTGCCTTATCACTATTGTCAGTGAAAAGAATAATGCCCCAAGGGCATGATAAAGGCAAGCAAAGGGCCGCATCTGGCCAGTGGGCCAAAGTTTGTAAACCACTGGCCCGTGCTAACACTGGACAATCCCGTGAGATGGCCCACTCCCCTTCTATTACAGGTAATTTACAACCTGAGCTGTGAATGTTTCCCTATGACACTGTATAGAGGGGGGGGGGGGTCTGTCCTTTTACTCAGGTCTCATATTACACTCAGCTTTCTGTTCTATGCTTTGCAGTGTGTGACAACATAGCCCCACCACCTGCCTTATGGAGCTGTGAAATGCTTTGTAAATGCTGTACTTTGAAGGGCTGTAGAAGGGCGAGGGCTGCAGATAAACAGGTCCATCTTCTGTAGGAGGATTTGTTTCATCTCTGTGTATAACCCGAGGATATTCCCTTCACTGGGTGTATGTAAGGGGTTTCTCACCACTTTGCTAAAAAAAATATTGAACGAGAAGAATGAATAAAATAAATAAGTTGTATTTTTCCTTCCCCAGTTTCTGCTGATCTAAGGCGAATTTTATGCAAATGGCGACTTCCTCAGCACTTTCTAAATGGCTCTTTCTGCGGATAAATAGATTATTTTCATTATGCGTTTCGAAATGAAAAGCGATGTCCCTTCCACTTAAATTCATTTGCATTTCCCCTTCTCTCTCTCTCTCCAAAGATTGATCACGTCGTCCGGGGCCATAATGGATATGAAGAATTGCAGAGGAGAGCTGAGGAGAGGTCAGTGCAGTTTTGTGTCTGTTGCCGGTTTCCTGGCTGGCGGAACCTCTTCGCCGTGTCATTACTCTAATGATAGAAAGCAGCGCAGGTCTTTTGTCAGCCGCGCCGCGCTCGTCATGTGCCAAGATAGCCACGGCTTTAATTACTTTTGTCTCCTGCTGATTGAATACTTTTTTTTTTTTTTGGAAGAAAAGATGTCTCTGATGCTACGGAACAAGGATCAAAGGCATAAAAAGATTATTTCTAGATGAAATGAGAGGTTTCCCCCTCAGGTTAATATAGACGGAGCCAAGGCTGACTCGGGGAAATCAATCTTCCACTTTGTCTATAGCTTGCTGGTTGGGTAATCTCCATCAAATTTTTCCAGATTTAAGAGAAGATAAAAGGATGAGTGTTATTCGCAACAAGAGATCAAAAGATGTGGCCAACGCGTTTCGGCGGTGCAAAAATCCGCCTTCCTCAGGGCTAACTGTGGCTCAGGGAAATCAATCTTCCACTTTGTCTATAGCTTGCTGGTTGTGTAATCTCCATCTAATTTTTCCAGATTTAAAAGTAGATAAATGGATGAGAATGTTGTAAGCAATCCGAGATCAAAAGATGTGGCCGATGCATTTCGGCGGTGCACAAATCCGCCTTCCTCAGGGCTAACTGTGGCTCAGGAAATCAATCTTCCACTTTGTCTATAGCTTGCTGGTTGGGTAATTTCCATCTAATTTTTCCAGATTTAAAAGTGGATAAATGGATGAGAATGTTGTAAGCAATCCAAGATCAAAAGATGTGGCCGATGCGTTTCGGCTGTGCACAATTCCACCTTCCTCAGGGCTAACGGTGACTTGGGGAAATCAGTCTTTCACTTCGTCTATAGCTTGCTGGTTGGGTAATCTCCATCAAACAGCAAGCTATCTAATTTCCATCTAATTTTTTTCAGATTTAGGAGTAGATAAAAGGATGAGAGTGTTATTTGCAACGAGATATCAAAAGATGTTTCCAACACGTTTCGGCAGTGCACAAATCTGCCTTCCTCAGGGCTAACGGTGACTCGGGAAATCAGTCTTCCACTTTGTCTATAGCTTTTTTCCAGATTTAAGAGTAGATAAAAGGATGAGAGTGTTATTCGTAACGAGAGAGCAAAAGATGTGGCCAATGCGTTTCGATGGTGCACGAATCCGCCTTCCTCAGGGCTAACGGTGACTCGGGGAATCAATCTTCCACTTTGTCTATAGTTTGCTGGTTGGGTTTAAGATTTAAGAGTAGATGAAAGGATGATAACGTTACACGCAATCAGAGATCAAAAGATGTGGCCAACGCGTTTCGGCGGTGCACAAATCCGCCTTCCTCAGGGCTAACAGTGACTCTGGGAAATCAATCTTCCACTCTGTCTGTAGCTTGCTGGTTGGGTAATCTCCATCTAATTTTTCCAGATTTAAGAGTAGATAAAAGGATGAGAGTATTATTCACAACGAGAGATCCAAAGATGTGGCAAACGCGTTTCGGCGGTGCACAAATCCGCCTTCCTCAGGGCTAACAGTGACTCTGGGAAATCAATCGTCCACTTTGTCTGTAGCTTGCTGGTTGGGTAATCTCCATCTAATTTTTCCAGATTTAAGAGTAGATAAAAGGATGATAACATTATACGCAATCAGACATCAAAAGATGTGGCCAACGCGTTTCGGCGGTGCACAAATCCGACCTTCATCAGGGATAACAGTGGCCACTCTCCATCTATTATTTCAGATTTTAAGGCTGGTTCACACCACAAACACGAACTCTAGATCCGTTCCAGGATTTTTGTCTGCATTCGCGTTTTTAATGTTTGTAACGCGCTCTAGTGTGTTTACGGATGCACTCCAGATGCTTTTTTTCTTATTTTTTCCTGTTTTTTTCACTGTACTGGGACCTGGTGTGTTTTACCGCATTCCGGTTCAGTAAAAATGCAGCATGTTCCTTTTTTTTTTTTTTTTTCTGGAACTGACCGCACTGCTCAGTATCTCATTGGAAACCATATAACCTACTTTCCATGCGTTTTTTGATGCAGAAAAAAAATGCACTGGACTGCATGTGGTGTAAACTGGCCCTAAGACTGCATTTACACCTCAGCGTTTTGAATCGCAAGCAGATTTGCTGCGATTCTGCCAACGATTTTTCAAAGTGCTGAGGTGTGAATGACGAATCAGAGAACGCACATTTGGGATGCCATTATTTTAAATGGCATCTAAAATCGTGGTGCGGTTCTGCCGCGATTGTTGTGTGATAAATCGCACTGCAATCGCAGCAACCCACATCGCATGAAGCATGTCACTCAATGTCACCCAAAAGTAGCTCCTGAACTTTTTGGCACCAAGCTTCAGGTGAATGGCAAATTAATGGCATCAAATGAATGGCATCTCAAATGTGCGTTCTGCGATTTGTCATTCACACCTTGCCGCTTTGAAATCATGAGCAGAATTGCAGCAAATCTGTCCGAGATTCAAAACACCAAGGTGTGAATGCAGCCTAGTGTTTCTAAAGCCTTGCTTCTTACCTCCTCTGTGCAGTTGGTTTTGCACAGAACAGACCCGATCCTCCTCTTCTCAGGTCCCCCGCCGGTGCTTCTGTCCCCTCCCCCAAGCCGAGTACCCCCAAAAAGCAAGCTGCTTGCTCAGGGGAAACTTGTGCATGGGACACACAGAGCATGGCTCAGTCCCGCCCCACTCTCACCTCATTGGCTGTAAATGACAGCCACTGGCTGCCGCTGCTGTGTCTCGACCAACCAGGGGAGAGAGAGAGTCCCAGGAGTGCTCTCGTGCACATTGCTGGATCGGGACCGAGCTCATATAAGTATGGGGGGGCTGCGGTGGGAACTGCATCCTGAAGGTTTTTTACCTTCATACATAAAATTAGAGCGTTATTCGCAATGAGAGATCAGATGTGGCCAACATGTTTCAGCGGTACACAAAACTGCCTTCATCAGGGCTAACGGTGACCATACTCCATCTTTTGCTTCAGATTTAAGAGTTTATAAAGGGATGAGAGCATTATTCGCAATGAGAGATCAGAAAATGTGGTCAACGTGTTTCGGTGGTGCACAAATCTGCCTTCATCAGGGCTAACGGTGACCATACTCCATCTATTATTTCAGATTTAAGAGTATATAAAAGGATGAGAGCGTAATTCGCAATGAGAGATCAGATGTGGCCAACATGTTTCAGCGGTACACAAAACTGCCTTCATCAGGGCTAACGGTGACCATACTCCATCTTTTATTTCAGATTTAAGAGTATATAAAAGGATGAGAGTGTTATTCGCAATGAGAGATCAGAAAATGTGGTCAACGTGTTTCGGTGGTGCACAAATCTGCCTTCATCAGGGCTAACGGTGACCATACTCCACCTTTTATTTCAGATTTAAGGGTATATAAAGGGATGAGAGCATTATTCGCAATGAGAGATCAGAAAATGTGGTCAACGTGTTTCGGTGGTGCACAAATCCACCTTCATCAGGGCTAACGGTGATCATACTCCATCTTTTATTTCAGATTTAAGAGTATATAAAAGGATGAGAGAGTTATTCACAATGAGATATCAAAAGATGGGGCCAACGCGTTTTGGCTGTGCACAAATCCGCCTTCATCAGGGCTAACGGTGACCATACTCCATCTTTTATTTCAGATTTAAGAGTATATAAAGGGATGAGAGCATTATTCGCAATGAGAGATCAGAAAATGTGGTCAACGTGTTTCGGTGGTGCACAAATCCGCCTTCATCAGGGCTAACGGTGATCATACTCCATCTTTTATTTCAGATTTAAGGGTATATAAAAGGATGGGAGTGTTATTCGCAATGCGGGATCAGAAGATGGGGCCAACGTGTTTCAGCAGTACACAAAGCTGCCTTCATCAGGGCTAACGGTGACCATACTCCATCTTTTTATTTCAGATTTAAGAGTGTATAAAGGATGAGAGAGTTATTCACAATAAGAGATCAAAAGATGTGGCCAACGCATTTCGGCGGTGCACAAATCCACCTTCATAAGTGCTAATGGTGGCCACACACACTGTGATTTTATTATCTAAATGATAAAAACAACGTCTCTTCTGATCGAAGGCCAGTTTCACACGGGGTGGACTCCGTTTGGATCAGCAGGAAATCTGCCCACTGATCCCCTTCTGATTGGAGCAGACTGGGCAGATGACAGGTCTGTGTCCGCTCAGTTTATGCATAGTGGATACAGACGGAGACAGAGGGGGACAGATCCCCTTCGGTTTTGTTTTTACCGGATGGAGGTAGGTGGGTGTAAACCGACACAAATCCCTTTACACCAATCCATAGGGGTGAATGGAGCGTCCAATCAGGTCTTCCTTAAAAACTGTCAGGTAGACCTGTTTGTACCCTTCGTGTAAAAGAGGCCATAGACTTGGTCTTAGATTGGAATCGATCAACCAGGGCGAAAATATATTATAAAATTAATTCTTAATAGCACCCGCGCACATCTAGCAAATGCGCTTGAACCTTTTTTTTGCATGTTTCATGCACAAAGGCCAGCCCATTAAAATAATGGGCTGTTATAAAATGAAATGTGTGGCAACGCACGCAAAAAAAAAAAAGGCAATTGGACGCACCTCATGGTGTAAACGAGCCCTAAACTAGAAAAGCAGTTTATTTTCCTTCAGACTTCACGAGGGCCAATGTCAGTGTGAAAAAATAATACCCTGTTGTTTTTTTCAGTTGGCGTAATTGTGCCTCATCATTGGTGTCATTGAGAGAAACTGTGCCCCAATGTTGGTGCCATTGTGAGGAATTGTGCCCCATCATTGGTGTCATTGGGAGGAATTAAGCCCCATTGTTGGTGTCATTGGGAGAAATTAACCCCCATTGTTGGTGTCATTGAGAGAAACTTTGCCACATCGTGGGTGTCATTGTGAGGAATTGTCCCTCATCACTGGTGTCATTGGGATGAATTGTGCCCCCTCATTGGTGTTATTGGAATGAATTGTGCCCCATCACTGATGTCATTGGGCCCCATTGTTGGTGTAATTGAGAGAAACTGTGCCCCATCATTGGTGTCATTGGGAGGAATTGTGCCCTGTCACTAATGTCATTGGGCCCCATTGTTGGGGTCATTGAGAGAAACTGTGCCCCAATGTTGGTGCCATTGTGAGGAATTGTGCGCCATCGTTGGTGTCAGTGGGAGGATTTGTGCCCCATTGTCGGTGTCAGTGGGATGAATTGTCCACCATAGTTGGTACTAATGGGAGGAATTGTCCCATCATTGGTGTCAGTGGGAGGAATTGTGCCGCATCGTTGGTGTAAATGGGAGGAATTGTGCCCCATCATTGGTGTGGGAGGAATTGTGCCCTATCATTGGTGTCAGTGGGAGGAATAGTGCCCCACCATTGGTGTCAGTGGGAGGAATAGTGCCCCATCATTGGTGTCAGTGGGAGGAATTGTGCCCCATCATTGGTGTCAGTGGGAGGAATTGTGCCCTATCATTGGTGTCAGTGAGAGAAACTTTGCCACATTGTGGATGTCATTGTGAGGAATTGTCCCTCATCGCTGGTGTCATTGGGATGAATTGTGCCCCCTCATTGGTGTTTTTGGAATGAATTGTGCCCCATCACTGATGTCATTGTGCCCCATTGTTGGTGTCATTGAGAGAAACTGTGCTCCATCATTGGTGTCATTGGGAGAAATTGTGCCCTGTCACTAATGTCATTGTGCCCCATTGTTGGGGTCATTGAGAGAAACTGTGTCCCAATGTTGGTGCCATTGTGAGGAATTGTGCACCATCGTTAGTGTCAGTGGGAGGATTTGTGCCCCATTGTTGGTGTCAGTGGGATGAATTGTCCACCATAGTTGGTATTAATGGGAGGAATTGTGTCCCATTGTTGGTGTCAGTGGGAGGAATTGTGCACCATTGTTGGTATTAGTGGGAGGAATTCTGCCGCATCATTGGTGTGGGAGGAATAGTGCCCCATCATTGGTGTGGGAGGAATAGTGCCCCATCATTGGTGTCAGTGGGAGCAATTCTGCCGCATCATTGGTGTGGGAGGAATTGTGCCCTATCATTGGTGTCAGTGGGAGGAATTGTGCCCCATCATTGGTGTCAGTGGGAAGAATTGTGCCCTATCGTTGGTGTCAGTGGGAGGAATTCTGCCCCATCATTGGTGTGGGAGGAATTGTGCCCTATCATTGGTGTCAGTGGGAGGAATTGTGCCCCATCATTGGTGTCAGTGGGAGGAATTGTGCCCCGCCATTGGTGTCAGTGGGAAGAATTGTGCCCTATCGTTGGTGTCAGTGGGAGGAATAGTGCCCCCATGTTGGTATCCGTGAATTAAATAGTGCCAGATAAAAAAAGGCCAGACAAAAACAAGCACAGGGCCACGTCTGGCCCCCGGGCCGCAGTTTGGAGATGACCAGGTCATAAAGTAATTTTAGATGACCAGGTCATAAAGTAATTCCCGTCTCTGGCTTTCTTTTATCATCACATGAAATTCCACCCAAAAATAGATTTTTACCTTCTGATAGAATAATTGCGCGCTTCGCCTGTGTGCTCTCAGATCAGAGCGATCGGACAATAAACAGTCTCTATCATTTGAATTAAACTGTTTAATTTCTCTCCAGCTCCCAGCCGATGTTTAGAAGTAATAATAAACCATTCACCGACATCAGTAGAAAGGGGGAAAAAAAAAAAAATGCCGAAAGTTTAAGCAAAAAAAAAAAGAAAAACAGAAAAAAAAATTGAGGAAAAGTTTAAAGTCTTAAATTTCAAGTCCGTTCCAAGAAGGCAAAACATTGGGAATGATGTGAAGGCTGATGGGAATTAATGATTTTAATGCCTTTCAAGCGGACTCCATTGTGAATGATGGACCTTGATAGGGCGCACATGTTGCCGTCTAATTGGAAAAACATGGCGGTCAATGAGCGCATTCACAGTGTAAATATACAGCCGCGGCGGGGGTCAGATGTGGCAGGGGGAAAGCTCATGCCGGAGCCCCCTCCAGGGGTTTCATTAGTGTGCGCCTGTGTGTACGCGGGCCCCTAAATGAATATTACGGCTTCACTTTAAATGAGAAAATGGACCATCATTCGTCATTAGGCTGTAATCGGGGGTCTTCCCTTTAAATGGCCATACATAGAGGGCAGCTTAGGTTTCCTGCTTCAACTTTTTAGGGCCCATTTACATTTTTGTGGTGCGTTAATGCGCATGCCTTAATGCCCGTTATGTCCCATGGTAACCCCTTCCCACCAACGTAACACATATATGCGGCCTCACTGGACTGGGCTTCTTTCCGTAGGGCGGAATATATGCATGTCTGTCTTTGTGCTGGGAGCGCGGTGCACAAAAGAGTGGCTTAACCGCACTAAGGATCGGGACCCAGATCTCCGTGATTGCTGTGATAGCCTCTGATTGGCTGTTACAGTGATCAGTCACTGTGAAGCCCGCCCCCATGTTTTCTCTCTGTGAATTGAGTGGAGAGATACACTTTCTTTGCAGAGAAAAAAAAAAAGGTGTGTGTAAATAAATAATAATAAAAAATAAAATTAAAAAATATCTAGATCACGGTTTGATATAGGTCAATGCCAGGGTTAGTGTTTGGGTGAAGTAACAGTTAAAGGTCAGGGTCAGGCTCCATTCACACTGCCGCGACTTGTCAGCCTGACAAGTCGCGGTCCGTCGCGGTCCGTTGACTGCTACAGGACCCGTTCTAATAGGAGCGACACAAGTGGCTCCGACTTAGAAAAAGGGTCCTGTACTACTTCAGGGCGAACTTGGAGCGACTTGCATAGACATTCATTATATGAAGTCCGTGCAAGTCGCGCCGAAGTCGCGGTGCACGGGACTTTTACAGGTCGCCCCCGAAGTAGTACAGAGTCGTGCCGCTGCAGTGTGAATGCGAGCTTAAAGGTTATGGTCAGTATAATTTATGCAGGATTTTTTTTTTTAAAGCATTTTTAAAAATAAGTATTAGTGTCAGTCAGTGTCAGTGTGTTTTAAGTAGAATTAAAAAAAAAAAAAAAAAGCGAAATGCGTACTATTGTTTTTGAGGAGTACATACAACAACTAATTTACACATATGTGGTATCGCTGCGATCAATTTATTTTGAGTTGTCCCTTGGTGGTAGGTTTTGGTAGTAACTAGAAATATACAACTACATTTAAATACATTTTTTTTTTTCAATTAGTTTTTCAAAAAAAAAATAAAAAATTTAATTTAGTATCATTGTCAGTCAGTGTCGGTGTGTTTTAAGTAGAATTAAAAAAAAAAAAAAAAAAACGAAATGTGCACTATTGTTTTTAAAAAGAACATACACTACAACAACTAACATACACATATGTGGTATCTCTGAGATCATTTTTTTTGAGTTGTCCCTTGGTGGTAGGTTTTGGTAGTAACAAGAAATATACAACTACATTTAAATAAAATTATTTTTTTTTAATACGTTTTTTTAAAAAAAAAATTAATTAGTATCAGTGTCAGTCGGTGTCAGTGTGTTTTAAGTAGAATAAAAGAAAAAAAAAAGCGAAATGCGCACTATTGTTTTTGACTACTGTACATACAACAACTAACATACACATATGTGGTATCGCTGCAATCAATTTATTTTGAGTTGTCCCTTGGTGGTAGGTTTTGGTAGTAACAAGAAATATACAGCTAAATTTAAATAAATTTTTTTTTTTTTAATTATTTAAAAAAAAAAAATTTAATTAGTATCAGTGTCAGTGTGTTTTAGGTAGAATTTAAAAAAAAAAAGAAAAAAAAAGCGAAATGCGCACTATTATTTTTAAGGAGTACTTACAACAACTAACATACGCATATGTGGTATCGCTGAGATCATTTTTTTTGAGTTGTCCCTTGGTGGTAGGTTTTGGTAGTAACAAGAAATATACAACTAAATTTAAATAAAATGATTTTTTTTTTTTAATACGTTTTTAAAAAAAAAAATTTAATTAATATCAGTGTCAGTGTGTTTTAAGTAGAATTAAAAGAAAAAAAAAGCTAAATGCGCACTATTGTTTTTGACTACTGTACATACAACAATTAACATACACATATGTGGTATCGCTGCAATCAATTTATTTTGAGTTGTCCCTTGGTGGTAGGTTTTGGTAGTAACTAGAAATATACAACTAAATTTTAATAAAATTATTATTTTTTTTAATTATTTAAAAAAAAAAAATAATTAGTATCAGTGTCAGTGTGTTTTAGGTAGAATTAAAAAAAAAAAAAGAAAAAAAAAGCGAAATGCGCACTATTGTTTTTAAGGAGTACTTACAACAACTAACATACACATATGTGGTATCGCTGAGATCGATTTTTTTTTAGCTGTCCCTTGGTGGTAGGTTTTGGTAGTAACAAGAAAAATACAGCTACATTTAAATAAAATTTTTTTTTTTTAATTCGTTTTTTAAAAAAAATAATTTAAATTAGTATCAGTGTGTTTTAAGGAGAATTTTTAAAAAAAGTGAAATGCGCACTATTGTTTTTAAAGGAGTACATACAACTACTAACATAAATACTAACATAAACATACTATATGTGGTATTGCTGCAATCATTTTTTTTGAGTTGTCCCTTGGTGGTAGGTTTTGGTAGTAACAAGAAATAAACAGCTAAATTTAAATAAAATTATTATTTTTTTTATTTTTTTATTTTTAAAAACATTTTTTTAAATTAGTATCAGTGTCAGTGTGTTTTAGGGAGAATTAAAAAAAAAAAAAGCAAAATGCGCACTATTGTTTTTGAGGTGTACATACAACAACTAACATATACATATGTGGTATCACTCCGATTAATTTTTTTTTTTTGAGTTGTCCCTTGGTGGTAGGTTTTGGAAGTAGCAAAAAATATACAGGTACATTTAAATAAAATATTTTTTTTCTTTTAAATTAGTTTTTAAAAAAATGTTTTTAAATTAGTATCAGTGTCAGTCGGTGTCGGTGTGTTTTAAGTAGAATTACATAAAAAAAAAAAAAGCGAAATGCGCACTATTGTTTTTGACTACTGTACATACAACAACTAACATACACATATGTGGTATCGCTGTGATCAATTTATTTTGAGTTGTCCCTTGGTGGTAGGTTTTGGTAGTAGTAAGAAATATACAACTAAATTTAAATAATTTTTTTTTTTTTAATTCGTTTTTAAAAAAGAAATTAATTAGTATCAGTGTCAGTCAGTGTGTTTTAGGTAGAATTAAAAAAAAAAGCTAAATGTGCACTATTGTTTTTAAGGAGTACATGTTAGTTGTTGTATGTCAATAACAGCAAATGAGCCAATGAGGAGAGAGGGGGTGGGGCAGAGCCACGGCTCTATGTAAATGGACACAGTGCAGAGGCTCAGGAGTGAGCCTGCTTGGGTGCCCCAGAGCAGGCTGTTTGCTCTTGGGGCACATAGCAGAAAGGAAGGGCCAGGAGCACCAGCGGGGGACCCGAGAAGAGGAGAGTCTGGGCTGTTCTGTGCAAAACCACTACACAGAGCAGGTAAGTATAACATGTTTGTCATTTTTTTTAAAAAAATTGCCTTTAATATCTATTGGAAGTTCCGTACACAGCTATGTGCTATTAGGGCCCATTCACATGGGTGCGGGGAACTGTGCACCGTAGGTTGCAACCGGGGCTGCTCATACATCCCTGTTTGAAAGTCAATAAAAGCAAGCTGTCACTCCCACCAAATCAGAGCCCAGCCAACCTCGGTCAGTGCATTCCCCGGAAAGCAGCTGCAGGTGACATGGGGCCAGCGTGCATGTGACCTCATTGACCCTCTCCTTTGTTACATGCCCCTTTGGGGTGAGGAATGTCCTGACATTTTTTTTTTGGGGGGGATAGGGTACCTTTTTTTGACAGATAGTTGCTCTCACCTCTCTCAAGAATGACGTCCACTTGAGCCCACTTTGCCCGCAGCCTCCTGGGACACTTCACATGTTCCAGGAGGCTGCACAGGAACAGTCTCATTTTGCCACGCATGTGCAGCGAAAAGCTGGGAAGTCACAGCCAGCTCTCAAATCCAAGATGGCAGCATGGGCGAATGATGTCCACATGAGCTCGCACCCTTCTGGGACACGTCATATGTCCCAAGAGGCTGCAGGACCAGTCTCACTGTGGCACCCATGTGCAACGAAAAGCCGGGAAGTCACAGCCAGCTCTCAATTCCAAGATGGCAGCATGGGTGAATGATGTCCATATGAGCTTTCACCCTTTTGGGACATACTTTATCATATGTCCCAAGATGCTGCAGGACCAGCCTAACTGTGGCAGCCATGTGCAGCAGGGAGTGGGGGAGTCATAGCCAGCTCTCAAATCCAGGATGGCGGCACAGGAGAATGATGTCCAACTGAGACCACAGTCTTCTGGGACACGTCACATGTTCAAGGAGGCTACATGACCATTCTCACTGTGGCACCCATGAGCAGCGGAAAACGGGAAGTTACAGCCAGCTCTCAAAACCAAGATGGCGGCACAGGAGAATGATGTCTACATGAGCCCGCACACTCCTAGGACACATCACACATCCCAGGAGGCTTCAGGTCCAGTCTCACTGTGCCACCCTTGTGAAGCAGGAAGCCAGTATGTCACAACCAGCTCTCAAATCCAAAATGGTAGCACGCGAGACTGATGTCCACATGAGCCTGCACCCTCCTGGAACACATCACATGCTCCAAGAGGCTGCAGGGCCAGTCTCACTGTGCAGCGGAAAATGGGAAAGTCACAGTTAGCTCTCAAATATAAGATGGTGGCATGGGAGAATGATGTCCACATGAGCCTGCACCCTCCTGGAACATGTCACATGCTCCAAGAGGCTGCAGGGCCAATCTCATTGTGCCACCCATGTGCAGCGGAAAGCGAGGAAGTCACAGTCAGCTCTCAAATACAAGATGGTGGCATGGGAGAATGACGTCCACATGAGCCTGCACCCTCCTGGAACATGTCACATGCTCCAAGAGGCTGCAGGGCCAATCTCATTGTGCCACCCATGTGCAGCGGTAAGCGGGGAAGTCACAGTCAGCTCTCAAATACAAGATGGTGGCATGGGAGAATGACATCCACATGAGCCTGCACCATCCTGGAACACGTCACATGCTCCAAGAGGCTGCAGAGCCAGTCTCACTGTGCCACCCATGTGCAGCGGTAAGCGGGGAAGTCACAGTCAGCTCTCAAATACAAGATGGTGGCATGGGAGAATGACGTCCACATGAGCCTGCACCATCCTGGAACATGTCACATGCTCCAAGAGGCTGCAGGGCCAGTCTCACTGTGCCACCCATGTGCAGCGGAAAGCAGGGAAGTCACAGTCAGCTCTCAAATGCAAGATGGTGGCATGGGAGAATGACGTCCACATGAGCCTGCACCTTCCTGGAACACGTCACATGCTCCAAGAGGCTGTATGGCCAATATCATTGTGCCACCCATGTGCAGTGGAAAGCGGGGAAGTCACAGACAGCTCTCAAATACAAGATGGTGGCATGGGAGAATGACGTCCACATGAGCCTGCACCCTCCTTGAACACGTCACATGCTCCAAGAGGCTGCAGGGCCAGTCTCACTGTGCCACTCGTGTGCAGCAGGAAGCCAGTAACTCACAGCCAGCTCTCAAATCCAATATGGCGGCACGGGAAATTGGAGTCCACATGGGCCGACACCTGCCGTGTTTAATAAATGTGGAATCTATACTGCACTTAGATGGCGCTGTCCTTCTCTTGTTTTCTTTCTCCCTGCCCACAGCCTTCTGGGACACGTTATTCCAGGAGGCTGCAGGGCCAGTCTCGCTGTGCCATGCGTATGCAGCGGGAAGCCAGGAAGTCACAGCCAGCTCTCAAATTCAACATAGCACCAGGGACCCGCAGCGAAGAGAAGAACCGGTTGCAGGAATGCAGAACTGGACTCCTTGGACTGGTAAGTACAGGAAATGTAGCTGCTGACTTGTAATGTTTAACAAAATGGGTGAAGTTCCTCTCTAAGTCAAATATTTTTTTACACATAGATCCAAAAAAAAAACTGTAATACGATTATTGATCGGTTCAGGCAATATTACCTTTTATTGGGAGCAGCAGACAAAGTTTACATAAGATAATTATTTTTGCGTCTCGCCGATGCCCCCCCCCCCCCCTTTCCCTCCTCTCTCGCCCCGACCTTTCCGATGGCTAATTGCAGTCGCCGGCGTTCAGTTAATGGCTGTGGAAAATAAGTCAGACGCGCAGAAAGGTCTGATTAACCTTGTTATGTTTTCCGTCCTCCTCGCAGATGTACAAATGTTTACACTGCGCTGTATAAAGTTTAATGTTCACGCTGTGTTCGCAGCGGCCAGCACGTGTACGCATATTTGAACCACCACCTGGACCAGATGAGGGCGACCCGACCAGAGAGGATCCTCGGAGCCGACTTACACGTTTGGCCGGATTTTCATGGGAACAGGTCACCTCTCGCTGACGTCACCCTGAAGGGGATGGTAAGAAATTCGCTGCAACATTGTAACACAATTGGTAGCCGGGTGGTTACCAGGGATGGTATTGGCACCCAATGCAAACGGCATCCACCATTGACAAATCAGGTCTCTCTGTAACTATTGCTGTTAAACATGGAGTCAATATGCATAAAAAGGGGTTTGTGGGACTTTAAATGAGGCACATGAGAACATGCACCTCCATCCCTAAATCTAAGAATAAAAAAAGGGGGGGGGGGGTTTGGGACTTTATGAGGCATATGACCCACAGATTGAAGAATTGTATTGACATGATTGTTGATGTGGACGTAAGGCATGACATGGTGCAATTGTACATACAAAGATGTTGTTTATTCCATATAAAGTATCTCACAAAAGTGAGTACACCCCTCACATTTTATAAATATTTTATTCTATCTTTTCATGTGACAACACTGAAGAAATGACACTTTGCTGCAATGTAAAGTAGTGAGTGTACAGCTTGTATAACAGTGTAAATTTGCTGTCCCCTCAAAATAACTCAACACGCAGCCATTAATGTCTAAACCGCTGGCAACAAAAGTGAGTACACCCCTTAGTGAAAATGTCCAAATGGGGCCCAATTAGCCATTTTCCCTCCCCCGTGTCATGTGCCTACTTGTCCAGTATCAATAGACTCTTCAGCAGTTAGGTACAGGGCCGCTGATAGGGGGGGACCACCAGCCCTCTTGTAGGGGGTCCAAGCACACAGGGGAGCCCACACACAGAGAGGGGGATTAGTGATGGACAACAAATACAGAAATCTTCTTCCAGCACCTGAATTTGTTCCTCTCCCTGCTATCAGCTTTTATCTGTTGAGAAAGAGACAGTGGTCCTTCACTAATCCCCCTCCCTTGTGTGGGCCCCCTTCCCAGCACTGGCTCTAATGTTATCTCTACTCCTGAGTTTATTTGTAAATTGTAACTTTGTTTCTCTCTCTCTGTCTCTCTGATCACTGAGCTCCAACTGCCCAGCCTGTATATTTTTCTCATCTCATCTTCTTTTTTATTTAATATAGTTTTTTTTTTAGATTTAGCAGGAATTATGCGAATTACATTATATTTGTGTTTGATAAAAGTGATTTTCTTGTAATTTTAGCTAAATATATTTTTAATATTTTCTTGGGGGGGGGGCCCTGCCAGGTAGTCTGTACGGGGCCCCGCGATTTCTAACAGCAGCCCTGGTTAGGTACAATAGATTCCTCCCTCAGCAGTAGATCACTTCCAGCAACAATAGAGCCCCCACCAGCAACAATAGATCCCCCAGCATTAGTGGACCCTACAGCACACACCTTGCCATTACATACATTCAGTGCTGGAGGTGCCGGAACTGCGTTCCCCCGCGTTCCTGCTTAAAAAAAGCCGTTCATACGCATAGGGCCAGTTAACCTACCCAAGAAGAAAACCCACCCAAGCACAGGGAGAACAATAAAACTCCTTTTCCACCATTTGAACCAAGGACCCCAGCGCTGCAGGGCAGTAGTGCTAACCACTAGGCCACTGTGCTGCCCAAAAATATATATTACCAAGTGTGAGAAAAAGAAAACTAAGACAGCTGATAAGGCAGTACAGCCAGCCCTCCTGTACTGAGCCCAGGCTCTCTTGTGGCTCATCCTGTAGTGCAGGGGGATCGGTATCTGCACCAACACCCCTCTGCTGTTTGAGCCCCCCATGTGCATTTTAGCAAAAATCTTATTTAATATATTAGAAGGGGGGGGGGCTGTGATTTCTAACCACAGCCCTTGGCCCAGCCATAGCTAACCAATTGTCTGTTAGTGATAAAAATATAGAGCCGTGTGTATAGACCAGTGATGGCGAACCTTGGCACCCCAGATGTTTTGGAACTACATTTCCCATGATGCTCACCTACACTGCAGAGTCCAGGAGCATCATGGGAAACATAGTTCCAAAACATCTGGGGTGCCAAGGTTCACCATCACTGGTATAGACCGCTGCAGATGTTGACAACGCCTACTAAAATCTCAGCAAAAAAATAACCGAGATGTTCATACAGTTCACTTTGAATTCTAGTTCAGTACATTTTGTCTTGTTCTTTTTGCAACAGATTGTTGGACTAACTCTATCAAAAGGCTTGGACGACCTCGCGCTTTTGTATTTGGCTACGTTACGAGGTATTGCGGTGAGTTTTTTGCTTCTCTGGACTGTGCTTGCAGTGTGCCATGATGACATGCGCCCCAGTGGGCGGGTCCATGACAGCCTACACTTTTAGGAAGTGGGTGGAATGAAGCTGGGTGTCATTCAATCTGTAGGAGCAATCAAGGGTGAGTCTATGAGACACATCTAGGGCATGGTTTGAAAAAAAAAAAACGTGGGACCTACATGTAAAAATCATCATTTTTTTGGCTACAAATTTACTTAGGACCCACTAACTTTATATATAATTAAAAAAATGATATAAAAATATTTATAAATATTTATATATATATATATATATATATATATATATATATATATATATAGATACATATATATATATATGTATATATGTATATATATATATATATATATATATATATATGCATATATATATATATATATATATATATATATATATATATATATATATATATATACATATTTATATATATTTTTTTATCAGAGACCCTAGGGAATAAAAGGGCCGTTGTTGCAACTTTTTATGTCACATGGGATTTGTGCAGCAATTTTTCAAATGCAATTTTTTTGAAAAAAAAAAAAACACTTTCATGAATAAAAAAAAAAAGGAATTACTAAAGTTAGCCCGTTTTTTTTTTTTTTTTTTTTTTAGTATAATGTGAAAGATGAATAAATAGATACCGAACATATCATGCTTTAAAATTGCGCACACTCATGGAAAAGCACCAAATTTCGGTATTTAAAAATCTCTATAGGATACGCTTTTTATAGGTTACCAGTTTAGAGTTACAGAGGAGGTCTAGTGCTAGAATTATTTCTCTCATTCTATCGTTCACGGCGAATCCTTACGTGTGTGGTTTGAATGTCGTTTACATATGCATTCGCTTCTTTGTGTGAGCACGCAGGGACGGGGGCACTTTACATTTTTTTTTTTTAATTGTTTATTTTATTATAATTTTTTTATTTTTACACTTTACCTTTTAATTTTTAACTTTTTGATCACTTTTATTCCTATTACAAGGAATGTAGACATCCCTAGGGCATGACAGGTCCTCTTTATGGAGAAATCTGGGGTCTATAAGACCCCACATCTCTCCTCTAGGCTGGAAAGCCTAAGATCCAAAAAAAATAAATAAAAAAAAACGATCTTAGGCTTTCTAACAAAAAAACGGCACCTGCTGGTGCCAGAAGTGACATCATGACGTCTCCTCAGAGAGTCATAGAGAGGACTGGGTACCATCTGGTCCTCCGTCAGCTCTTTGGTAAACTTCCGCCGTCGGCGGGTTTATTCTCCCGCTCGGCGATCGCACGGGCGAGCCTGTAAATGCACTGGACAGCGATGGGGAAGGGGTGGGGAACACCCCCCTCTGCCTGTAAAAACAATCAAGCAGTGAAACAGCCGCTATGATTGTTTTTACTGTTAAGGGAATCACCAGCTGAAATTAAAGGTATCTGGATGATGCCTGTAGCTGCACCCATCATTCAGATATCACCACTTCAAGTCTCCTATGTCTTATGATGGTTAAAAATAGAAGGACGCAGCTGACAAAAACTCCAACGCATTTCGTCCGTCAGGCCTTAATCATGGCTACTACATAAATGCCACATTTGTCTAAAAAACAAGTAAGTGATCACATGATCCCAATAAAATCACATGGGCACACAAAAAAGGCACATTGTAATCAGGTGAATTTTATATGTTTGTTTGTGATTGCTTATTTGTTATTTAAAAAAATTTAGTAGCCATGACTAAAGTGGTTCAAAAGGCAGGTTTTTTTAACTTAATGCATTCTATGCCTCAAAGTACCCCCCATGTTGAGGGCATGTGGCCTGGTATGGTTCAGGAGGGGGAGGGGGCGCTTCCTCCCTCCCTCCTTCCTGACCTGCTGGGCGTGGGGTTCCCAATAAAATCTGGTTGGATTGGGGAGGGGGGCACACGGTTTTTTGTTTTGTTTTTTTTACATTATTGCATTGCCGGCAATTTCAATGTAAATTTTTTTCTTTATAAATGTCAGTTTTGCTGCAGCAGGTTCTATACACAGTACAGATTCAACACTTTACAGGCAGATTAAGGGGACCTCCAAGACACGATATTTAAAGGAATTCTTTTTTTTTTTTTTATTGTTTCACTTTATGCATCATTAAAATCACTGCTCCTGTAAAAAATATCTTTTAAAAAAAAAAAATTATATTGATACATGTCCCGCAGGGCAGTACACGGGCCCTAATACTCTTTTTATAGTCAATAACTTTCATATACTGTCAGCTTTCAAAATGGGGACTTTTGATTCTTTAAATTCAGGTCCCATAGACTTAAATGGGGTTCGGGTCCAAACTTTTGCGATGTTTGAGAGTTCTGGTGCGAACCGAACAGGGGGGTTTTCGGCCCATCTCTAATGATCCAGCTTTCCCCCAGCCTGTCTACAGGGAAACATAAGCAGGGGGAGCTTCTGATTCCTATGCTGGTCACATCTTTAAAATACAAAAAAACAGCCTTTGGAATACGGAGAAAAAAAATAAATAATATCAATAAACTGTTTTAAATTGGTATAAAAATATATATTTGAAATCATATCTTTATTATTTTGTGGAAATAACATGGTGTGGGTGGATTTCTGCCAGTCACAGGCTGTTGCACGCCCCTGTGACTTGGAATAAGAGGGAGGTGAAGCTTCCATTAATCTACTGTAAATGTAATATCACATACCCATTGTGTTTAGCTGGTTAGTGGCCATGGAGAAGGAAGGAGGTAGTGGGCTGTCACTAACCACTGTGTATACACCCACATGTGTGACTCTATAGCAGTGATGGTGAACCTTGGCACCCCAGATGTTTTGGAACTACATTTCCCATGATGCTCCACTACACAGCAGAGTGCATAAGCATCATGAGAAACGTAGTTCCAAAATATCTGGGGTGCCAAGGTTCACCATCACTGCTCTATAGTGACATGGGCAGCTCAGATGTGATAGGGAGGAAATACTCAGCATAGAAACTCACTGAAAACTGAGCATGTGCAGAGTTGCCACCACAGCTGCAAAATCCCTAGCAGAATTGGGGGACATGGACAGAAGGGGGCGATAGAGAGCAGCAGGATCAACCAGGATTTGTGCAGAATACAGAAAAAAAAATCCCATAGTGACTGAGTGAGTATGAACAGCATGGAATACACCATTTATTCATAGTTTCAAGTCATCATACAGCTAACCCTAGGGGGACAGTGCTGCATTTATTATGTGCGTTTAGTAACCGTTAAATTTCTGAATATGCCATTTGGAAAGTGCCAAAAGATTTTAATTAATAGTCTAAACTAAAAAAAAAAAAAAACGGGTTTCTGAAGGTCCCCATTATCAGGGCTACACAAAGATTACATAAAGCGTACTATAAGACATTGATTTAAGTGGCAGGTTCTGTGTTCCCAATGGAGAGATTTACTCTAACTTCTTGTCCAAGTGGCAGGAAGTGATGGAAAATCTCTCCAACGGGGACAAAGACTGCAACAAAAAACACTTTTTTTTTGTACAGTGAAAGAAGTTTCTTGTCCTAGTTTCAGAAGCACATACATTTTCAAAAATAGGTTCCACCCCTCTGCCACAGTACGTCTAGGGGCCATGTCTCTTGAAGTACCTCGAGAAAGGCCAGGTTCATCCTTTCAGTGTGTATTGCCTTTAGGTTTTGTCCAGATGCATGCATATGGTTGGATGAGAGCGTGAACATATTAGTGGGCTTCTGGACCCGTACAGGGCCCAAGGGAAATGTTTTATATCCTTCCATCATTGTTACTGTTACTGTTACTCCTTTCCAGCTACCTTGTTTGAGAGATTGCAGTTTCCTGCCTTTTCTGTTACTGGCCTGGATCGCCTAACTCTGACTGACTTCTGACTGACTTTTTTTGTCTGCTGCCTGCCTGGACACTGACTATTCTTGTCTGCTGCCTGCTTGGACCTTTGCCTGGACACTGACTATTCTTGCCTGACTTTACCTCTGCCAGGACACTGACTATACTTGTCTGCTGCCTGCTTGGACACTGACTATACTTGTCTGCTGCCTGCCTCGACTTTTTCCTAGACACTGACTATTCTTGCCTGCCTTCACCTCTGCCTGGACACTGACTATGCTTGTCTGCTGCCTGCCTCGACCTCTGCCTGGGCACTGACTCTTCTTGTCTGCTGCCTGCCTGGACACTGACTATTCTTGTCTACTGTCTGCTTGGACACTGACTATACTCGTTTGCTGCCTGCCTCGACCTTTGCCTAGACACTGACTATTCTTGTCTGCTGCCTGCCTCAACCTTTGCCTAGACACTGACTATTCTTGCCTGTCTTGATCTCTGCCTGGACACTGACTATGCTTGTCTGCTGCCTGCCTCCATCTCTGCCTAAATGCTGACCATTCTTGTCTGCTGCCTGCCTTGACTCCTGTCTCTACACTTCATTCTCTGCTGCCTACCTTGACCTCTGCCGGAACTCTGGAAGCTAACTATTCTTGCCTGATGCCTGCCTTGATCTCGGCCTAGACACTGATTATTCTTGCCTATCACCTGCCTCGACCTCTGCCTGGCCTCTGACCTGTTACATTATTACTAGTCTTCTCCACCACCCTGTTCCTGCTTGTGGGGCAATCCTAAAGGCTGCAACCTATTCACCACTTGCAGCAAAGTAGCCCTTTACTCACTATTCTTATCTGCCTTGACCTCTGCCTGGACACTGGCTATTGTTTCCTGCTGCCTGCTTCAAACTTTGCCTGGGCACTGACTATTCAAACCTGCCTTGACCTTTGCTTGGTTATTGACTATTCTTGCCTGCTCTCAGCCTTGACCTCTGCCAGGATAATGGCCATTCTTGCCTCTTGCCTGCCTCGATCTCTCCCTAGACAATGACTATTATTGCCTGCCACCTGCCTCAACCTCTGCCTGGGCACCCACCTGTTTTATTGCCACCAGTCTCCTCCACCACCCTGTTCCTAAGGGCTGCATCCTGGTGACCTCTTACAGCAAAGTAGCCCTGTACTGACTATTCTTGCCTGCCTCCGACCTCTGCCTGGACACTGACTGTTCTTGTCTGCTGCATGCCTTGACCCCTGTCTGGACACTGACTATTCTCACCTGACACCTACTTTGACCTCTATCAGGACACTGAATTTCTTTTCTTCTGCCTGCCTTGACTTCTTTGGGGCAATCCTAAGAGCTGCAACCTGGTGACCTCTTGCAGCAAAGTAGCCCTGTACTGACTATTCTTGCCTGCCTTGACCTTTTTCTGGACACTGAATACTGTTAAATGCTGCCTGCTTCGACCTCTGCCTGGACACTGACTATTAATGGATGCCTTGACCTTTGCTTGGACATTGACAATTCTTGCCTGTCGCATGCCTTGACCCCTGTCTGGATACTGACTATTCTCACCTGACACATACTTTGAGCTCTATCAGGACACTGACTTTCTTTCCTTCTGCCTGCCTTGACTTCTTTGGGGCAATATTAAGAGCTGCAACCTGGTGACCTCTTGCAGCAAAGTAGCCCTGTACTGACTATTCTTGCCTGCCTTGACCTTTTTCTGGACACTGAATACTGTTACATGCTGCCTGCTTCAACTTCTGCCTGGACACTGACTATTCATGGATGCCTTGACCTATGCTTGGACATTGACAATTCTTGCCTGCTGCTTGCCTTGACCTCTGCCTGAACATGGACTATGCTTGCCTGCCTTGACCTCTGCCTTTATACTGATGGCCCTTGCCTGCTGCCTGCCTTGACCTCTGCTGGGACACTGACTATTCTTGCGTGCTGCTTGCCTTGACCTCTGCCTGAACACAGACTATGCTTGCCTGCCTTGACCTCTGCCTGGATACTGATGGCTCTTGCCTGCTGCCTGCCTTGACCTCTGCTTGGGCACTGACTATTCTTGCCTGCTACCTGCCATGACACCTGCTGGGACACTGACTATTCTTGCGTGCTGCTTGCCTTGACCTCTGCCTGAACACAGACTATGCTTGCCTGCCTAGACCTCTGCCTGGATACTGATGGCTCTTGCCTGCTGCCTGCCTCGACCTCTGCTTGGACACTGACTATTCATGGATGCCTTAACCTATGCTTGGACATTGACAATTCTTGCCTGCTTCTTGCCTTGACCTCTGCCTGAACATGGACTATGCTTGCCTGCCTCAACCTCTGCCTGGGCACTGACTATTCATGCCTGCCTTGACTTCTGTGTGGACACTGACTATTCATGCCTGCCTCGACCTCTGCCTGCCTCTACCTCTGCCAAACTATTCTTGCCTGCCGCCTTCCTTGACCTACTTCTGACCTGTTATATTGTCACCAGTCTCCTGCACCTCCCCGTTCCTTATGATGGGTAATTCTAAGGGCTGCAACCAGGTGACAGCTTGCAGCAAAGAAGCCCAGTCCATCATCCATTGCTAGGCGCTCTTATCAAGACCAAGGATATACTCTTCTCCTGTTTTATTCTAAAATATTTAGAGATTATATCTGGAGTTGGGCTTTAACAAACAAGCACATCTACTAGTTTATGTTGCAGTTACTTTGCGGTTGTTCTTTCGGTTAATCTAATTGTAAAGTTTATGTGATCTTTGACTCTGAAGTCTCTCCAACTACAAAAACACTCGGCTCATCCTTTCAAGCTATGAAATAAAATTAGTGGGATCCCGTTCCCTATTGTACTGAGTTCATAAAACGTGCCAGGCCATTTTTTTCTTATGGTGACACGTGTTTTCCTTGCAGCATGTTCCCAGCCTGGTGGTATTCCATGTATATCCTCCAAATGAACAAACAAAACAATTGTCTGATTGTAGACATCTCTCCACCCCAGTCTTCTCATTTCAGTCTTTGTTTTCTGTTTGTGATTCCAGTTAGGGACGAGACACATTCTGGATGCCATGAAGACGTCGGGTCATGCTGTCAGCAGTCTCTTTATGTGTGGGGGGCTCAGCAAAAACCCCCTGTTTGTGCAGGTGCACGCTGATGTCACAGGTAAGTCAGACCTTCAAGAATCAGAAGGCTTGCCCATTCTTCCACCATAGGTCATCAAATTGCTTGGTGATAAGTAAAACCAATTATTGATCTGTTAGTGGAATCTAGCAAACGCTGCATCTGTGCTTTAAACCCAACTCCATCATAAGAAATAAAAAAATGAGTCCCCTTGGCTGCTAATAGGGGGTAGAGCCGGCCCCCCTGTACTGGGCCCTGACCCCATTAACCCACATAGGGCAGAGAGGGGACCTTTTTTTTGCTTTTGCAAGCATGCAAAGTATCATAAATTGACTTGGATCCTGACAGTCACTCCTGACCCCTGCACTCTGTAGGATACATACTCCTGACACCTGCACTCTGTACAATACATGCACCTGACCCCTGCACTCTACAAGCTCATACTCCTGACCCCTGCACTCTGTTTGATACATGAACCTGACCCCTGCACTCTACAAATTCATACTCCTGACCCCTGCACTCTGTATGATACATGCACCTGACCCCTGCACTCTACAAACTCATACTCCTGACCCCTGCACTCTGTATGATACATGCACCTGACCCCTGCACTCTACAAATTCATACTCCTGACCCCTGCGCTCTATATGATACATATTCCTGACACCTGCACTCTGTACATTACATACTCCTGACCCCTGCACTCTGTAGGATACATACTCCTAACACCTGCACCCTGTACAATACTTACTCCTGACTCCTTAACTCTTTACCTTACATACACCTGCACTCTGTACAAAGTCATACTCCTGACCCCTGCACTCTGTATGATACTTACTCCTGATCTTTGCACTCTGTACAATAGAAACTCCTGACACCTGCACTCTGTAGGATACATACTCCTAACACCTGCACCCTGTACAATACTTACTCCTGACTCCTGAACTCTTTAACTTACATAGACCTGCACTCTGTACAAAGTCATACTCCTGACCCCTGCACTCTGTATGATACTTACTCCTGACCCCTGCACTCTGTACAACACTTACCTCTGCATTCTGTATAATATGAACACCTGACCCTTGCACTGTGTACGTTACAAACTCCTACCCCCTGCACTCTGTATGATACTTACTCCTGATCTTTGCACTCTGTACAATAGAAACTCCTGACACCTGCACTCTGTACAATAGAAACTCCTGACACCTGCACTCTGTACAATAGAAACTCATGACACCTGCACTCTGTACAATACATACTCCTGAACCCTGCACTCTGTATGTTACATACTCCTGAACCCTGCACTCTGTATGTTACATACTCCTGAACCCTGCACTCTGTATGTTACATACTCCTGAACCCTGCACGCTGTATGGTACATACTCCTGAACCCTGCACTCTGTACAATACATACACCTGACTCCTGCACTCTGTAAGATACATATTCCTGACCCCTGCAGTCTGTACAATACAAATTCCTGACACCTCCACTCTGTATGATACATACTCCTCAATAAGCGTATTTTGATTGGTTTGCGCAAAAGTTATCGCGTCTACAAACTACGGGAAAGATTTATGTCATTTTTATTGTTTTTTTTTGTTTTGTTTTTTACTAGTAATGGTAGCGATCTGCGATTTTTTGCGGGACTGCGACATTGCGGCGGACAGAGCGGTCTCCTAACTGACATTTTTGGGGGGACCAGTGACATTACTACAGTAATCAGTGCTAAAAATATGCACTGTTACTGTAATAATGACACTGGCAGGGAAGGAGTTAACACTGTGGGTGATCAAGGGGTTAAATGTGTACCTAGGGCAGTGATTCTAACTGTATGGGGGCGTGGCTTGTGAAATGATCACAGAGACCTGTGTTCCTATATAGAAAGATCACAGGCGCTCTGTGATCATTCCAGAGAGAACGGGCAGCTGTGTTTAAACCGTCCGTCTCTCTCAGTGGGGAACGATCGTGGGTGTCAGGTGGCAATCGGAGCCGCCTGCCCTGTGCATAGGAGTACCGGCTGCCGACTGGGGGCGAAAGCGTGCTGCCGGCGGCGCGCACTCGCCCTCTAGCTGCAGTCACATGACTGACGTATACCTACGTCGGTTTTGCGCAGGAGGGCCACCCTGCCACAATATAACTGCGGTGGGCGATCCTTACATTTTTTTTTTGGGAATGTTATATAGCAGAATGTGAAAAATATTGTTTTTTTTTTTTTCAGAATTGTCGCTCTTTTTTTGTTTATAGCGCAAAAAATAAAAATCGCACAGGTGATCAAATACCAGCAAAAAAAAAAGCTCTATTTGTGGGAATAAAAAGCCCATCAATTGTTTTTAGTTACAGCGTCACACGACCGCGCAATTGTCCTTTAAATTAACGCAATGCCGAATCACAAAAAATGGCCTGGTGATTAAGGAGGCAAATCCTTCCAGTCCAGAACTGGTTAAACAGAGGAGGTTTGGAGGGATGGGGTGGCAAAATTCTAATCCAATCCGGGGACAAAACCGGGGACAGACATTGGCCAGGGAGAGTGTCCTCAGTCCGGGGACTGTCCCTGGAAACCAGGGACGTTTGGTCACACTACTGTAGGATAGTAAACATGCTGCTGGCAGCAACTCCACGTGAAAATAACTGAAAATAAAAGCTTGAAAAAGAAAACAAATGCAGCCACCGCAACCAAGGACTATTAGAGCCAGTCCCCACTAGCGCGACTTGTCAGCCTGACAAGTCGCGCTCCCTCGCGGTCCATTGACTGCTACAGGACCGGTTCTAATAGGAGCGACACAAGTCGCTCCAACTTAGAAAAAGGGTCCTGTACTACTTCGGGGCGACCTCGGAGCGACTATTATGTGAAGTCCCTGCAAGTCGCTCCGAAGTCGTGGTGCATGGGAATGCACAAGTCGCCCCCGAAGTAGTAAGGAGTCGTGTCGCCTTAGGGCTCTTTCACACGGTCTGCCTCCGTAGGCGGATCCGTGCTGCTCTCCGCGATCCCCGCTGAGGCGGCGGATGACAGCTCCGTCTCCGCTTGCAGTGCGGAGAAGGAGGTGTCACACCCCCTGCTGCTCTCTATGGGGAATCGGATGAGAGCGGACCGCCTGTCCGCTCTCATCCGATCCCATCCAATCCGATCCCCAGGACGGATGGAAAATAGGGTTTCCATCCGTTCGGATTTCACGCACAGGATCGGATGCGGATGGCAGCGGGTGTCAGCGGACATGTCACCGCTGACATCCGCTGCTCCATAGGGCTGAATGGGGCATCCGATCAGATCCGCCTAAAAAACTGACAGGCGGATCTGATCGGACCACCCGTGGGAAAAAGCCCTAAGGCTCCGTTCACATGTCAGCATATGGATCGCAGGCAGAACCGCCGCGGTTCCGCCCGCGATCCAGAGATTATTGCAAATCGCGGGACGCCTGTGCGTTGCCCGTTGATTTGCAATAGCCCCCCAAACGCTGAGCGATGTTGCCGCGATTTCCGCTTGCCGAATCGCGGTAACATCACGCAAAAAAAAAACGCGGGACGCAATACGCTCCAAAGAAGCTCTTGTACTTTTTTGGGCGTAATGCGTCCCGCGATTTTTTTTTGCGCGATGTTACCGCGATTCGGCAAGCGGAAATCGCAGCAACATCGCTCAGCGTTTGGGGGGCTATTGCAAATCAACGGGCAACGCACAGGCGTCCCGCGATTTGCAATAATCTCCGGATCACGGGCAAAACCGCGGCGGTTCTGCCCGCGATCCATACGCTGACATGTGAACGGAGCCTAAGTGTGAACGACTCTTGGCTGCATTCACACTTGAGCTTAGCGTTTTCGCACGTTTTTTACCGTGATTTTTACCGTGATTTTCAGGCGTTTTTTTCCGGCGGTTTTTGGAGGCAGGCATTGACATCTATCAAAAACGCTGGTAATCAGCCCAAAAAGAAGCTCATGTACTTTTTTCAGCTACAGGCGTTTTGCAAAATGCTCAGATGTGAACAGGGGCCATTTAAATGAATGGGATTTTACTTGTTGGGCGTTTTGGAATGTTTTTTTTTCAGGCTGCATTCACATGTCAGCGTATTGATCGTGGGACGCCTGTGCGTTGCCCAGGATTTGCAATAGCACCCCAAACGCTGTGCGATGTTGCCTCGATTTCCGCCTGCCGAATCGCGGTAAAATCGCGCAAAAAAAAAAAATTGCGGGACGCATTACGCTCCAAAGAAGCTCTTGTACTTTTTTGGGCGCAATGCGTCCCACGATTCTGCCCACGATCATTACGCTGACATGTGAATGCAGCCTTAGCGTTTATGGAGCTGAAAAACGCTCAAAAACACCCAGGTGTGAATGGAGCCTAGGCTCCATGTACACGGGACGTTGTAAATGGCCGTTTAGGAGCAGTTGGGCGTTTTTTTCAGAAGCCCCTGAACCCTCCTCTATGTTATCTTATCTGTCCATGTACACAGGGTCGTTTACAGTCATTTGCAGGCAGTTGAGTTCAGGGACGTTTTTTGGAAAGCAATTTGCGTTCAAACGTGTGTTTCCCGGCGTTTCAAACGCAAAAACGCGGCCGAACGCGACCAAATGCGATGACCCGCGTTTAGCGCTCGCGTTTTTCCATTTAAAGGGGAATGTTTTTTTGACCTCTAGGAACGGTTCTAAACGCAAGCGCCCGCTAAACGCGGGTGCAAACGCGACCTAACGGACGTTTTAAACGTCCTAAAAATTCCAGCATTCAAAGGGACTTTTAACAACGTCCCGTGTACATGGAGCCTAAGTGCCGGTTCACACTATTGCGAGTGCAGCGATCGCATGTAATTCGGAGCGCACTGCTACTTCATTACATGCGATCGGATGTGCGGATGCGAAATCAGCCATACACTTTTTATGGCTGAAATTCGCACTGCACCCCCACAAAAGACGCACAGGACCCTTTTTCCCAGCCGCATCAGGATCGGATCGCACAGTGGTTCACATTTGTGCGATCCGATCCTGTGCGAACTGTCAGATCGCACTGCGATATGCGATCAAACTGGAGGTGTCGTTAACATTTAATTGACACCCCCTGAGTATCGCATATGGCAGTGTGAACTGCCAGATGTGCGTTTGCGATGCGGGAACAGGCTGCGAATTCGCAGCCTTCCCGCATCGCACAAGTGTGACCCGGGGCTTAGGCTGGAATGTAATACATTTTGGTTTCGATACATTTTATTTACATTGGGAATAAAATCACCTTTTTCCACCCCAAATGATCAAATCAACTTCTGATTTGCTGATCTGACCACCTCACTATCTGGAGCTGGGATTGGGGGATGATTTTTAGAACTGTTCTTGCCTCCTCCCTATAGAATATAATGGATAGAGATGAGTAGCTGGGTCCCCCAGGAACACTTTACAGGACGGTGGTGGCTTATTAATGTAGAAAATGTATTTAGGGTCATCTGAAATGTTTGTCCTTCTAAATAATAGATGGCAATCATTGCTGACAGATCAGTCCTGGCTCTCCGGACCGGGTGACACATGAAATGTTCCTAAAGTGTTTTAAATCTCTACTTACATTTATACAAATCCAAATATAGAATTAGGGGCAAAGTCACTGTCAGCCTGGTGCACACAATGACGATATTGGACAAACGATCGTCCCTTTTTTTTTTTTTTGCATGTTGAAAATAAAGAGGATGCTCAGCTTACGAAAATATTCGTATTGCAGAATGCAACTTGGGAAGTGATATAATGTGTTGTATTGTATTGTATTGTAGCGTATTCTTTGGCTTTTGAGCATGCGCAGTCTTGCTCTTCCAATTTTATTGCGGGCGAAAACTGTACTGATTAACCACTTCTGGACCGGAAGGATTTGCCCCCTTAATGGCCAGGCCATTTTTTGCAATTCGGCTCTGCGTTTCTTTAATGGAAAATTGCGCAGTAGTGAAATAAAATTGATGTCCTTTTTTTCCCCACAAACAGAGCTCTGTTTGTGGGAAAAAAAAAAGACATAAATTTTATTTCACGACTGCGCAATTTTCCATTAAAGTAACGCAGAGCCGAGTTTGGTGGTATTTGTACACCTGTGCGATTTTTATTTTTTGCCCTATAAACAAAAAAAAGCAACAATTCTGAAAAAAAAAAAATAATAATAATAATAATTTTCCCCTTCTGCTATATAACATTTCCAAAAAAAAAAAAAATTTAAAAATCAATATTTTTTATCCTTTTAGGCCAATTTGTATTCCGCTACATATTTTTGGTAAAAAAAAAAATCACAATAAGTGTATATTGATCGATTTTTGCAAAAGTTATCACGTCTACAAACTAGGGGAAAGATTTATGTCATTTTTATTTATTTATTATTTTTTTTTTTACTAGTAATGGCGGCAATCTGCGATTTTTAGCGGGACTGCGAAATTGCTGCGGACAGATCGGACCCCCAACTGATATTTTTGACACTTTTGGGGGGACCAGTGACATTACTACAGTAATCAGTGCTAACAATATGCACTGTTACTGTAATAATGACACTGGCAGGGAAGGGGTAAACCCAGGGGCGATCAAAGGGTTAAGTGTGAGCCTATGGGGTGTTTTCTAACTGTGGGGGGAGGGATTTGTGAAATGAACATAGAGACCTCTGATCCTATATAGAAGGATCACAGGCGCTCTGTGATCATTCCAGGGAGAAGAACGGTCAGCTGTGTTTACAACAGCAGACCATCATTCTCTGTCAGCGGGGAATGATCGCGGGTGCCCGGCGGCAATCGCGGCCTCCGGCCGCATGGATCGGCAACCCTGCTGCCTAGTGGGGTACGGCAATTCGCGCAGCCGAGCCAGCCTGCCACAGTATATATGCGGCGGGTAGTTGGTTAAATCTCTCTTTACATTTATACAAATCCAAATATAGAAATAGAGGCAAAGAGGCAAAGTCACTGTCAGCCTGGTGCACACAATGACAATATCGGACAAATGATCGGCCATTGTTTTTTTTTGTTTTTTGCATGTCGAAAAAAAAGAGGTTACTCTCCTTACAAAAATTTTCATATGACAGAATGCAACTTGAGAAGTGATGCAATGTGTTGTATTGTAATCTTTGGCTTCTGAGCATGCAATTTTTTTACGGGCGAAAAATGTACTGATTAAATGAAAATCGCATGGGAAATTTTTTTTGTTTTTCCCTTCAGATAATTTCGGATGAACTGTCACGATCGGCTCTCAAAAGTTGTGCACTCACGATCAGATTGTCATGTGATCGCTTCAAAAGCCTGATTTTCTGATTGTGTGTACGAGGCTTAAAGTGTTTGTTACCCCAACTTTTCATCTTCCTGATATGTGGCTGCTTATATAACTCACCTTATTGACTGAAATAGACTCACCGCGACCGAGTGAAATAGTCTATTTCATTATATATTCAGTTTGTCGCTGAGAAGTGCGGGGTGTACCAAGATGGCCGACGCCACCTTTTGCCTGCAGGTTTCTCGCTATATTTTCTAGAATACAATAATAGAAATGTAATACTGTCACTCAGTATATAAGGTGAGTTTACTGCTAAAATAAATGTAAAATTCAAGACTTGCGTGGGTGTAAGAAGATGTCTGCTTCTGCTTAGTTTTCTTTGACATTAGGAAAGCTATTGGAAGCGGCCATGTTGAAACGCATAGCGGCCATGTTGGAACACATGGCGCATGCGCAGTAAGTTGTTCTAGTCCATACGTCACTTCCGGTTGCAGAATCTGATAGGTAGCCCTATTCTGATAGAACACTGGCAGGAGGGTGTTCTTAGCTGAGAAAAAACCCTCCTCTCATGAAGACTCCTGGGATGTATGACATCATTTTGACCTAGACCAGAAACCAGGAAGCAACTGAAGAAATGTAGAAAAAAAATTTGAGACTGGGTTCACACTAGTGCAAATCCAATTCGCATGTCAGGAGACTGTGACTGACTCTCAGTGGAGCCGGTTCACACAGCTCCAGGATGGCTGCGGACCGTTTGCAGAAGAGACCTGTGCGTCTTCTGGTCCGTTTTTAGGTCCGAATCCAAGCAAAAACTTTGGCCTGAGTCGTCCCTGAAACAGAGAACAGGGAGGCACTGGATCCCTGCTGTGAGGCGCTCCTCATAGCAGTGTGAACCCAGCCTAAAACAAATAAATATAATATACCCATAGACGTGCACAGGGGGTGTGCAAGGTGTGCCTGGGCACACCCTAATCACTATGTGTGTTCCCTCTACTGTCCGGGCTTCTCCCTCCTGTTGCGTCCCCCTCACTGCTGCTGGCTTCCCTCCTCTCCCACCAGCTGGTGCAGGGGATTTTTTCAGAATGAAGAGTGGGGGAAGGGGCTAGTAAATATGTAATTTGCCGGCCCCTTCCTTTTCTAAATGAATACAGTGAACACTCACTAAATGAACTCACTCACTGTGTTCATTTATAACTGAAATATAGTAAATTGCATTTACTATGCTTCAATTTCTGAATGAACAGGAAGCTGTTCAGCACAGAGCACTTCCCATTTGTTTACTGTCCAGTGCAGCTGAGGCTGCAGAGAAAGGCAGGGGCAGACTGGCAACTTTTGGGCCCAGGGGGCAAGTACAAACCAGAGGCCCATGGTGCAGCGACTCGGCCCTCCTCCCACCCTCCCTCTTCCCAGCCTCCTGACCCCCATTCCAGGCAGAAGCTCCACTCCAGGTGCTCTCTACCCACTGGCCGAACTCGGGGCTTGCCGGGTCAGAGGAGTCTCAAGTGGGGCATGGAACCGGCCTCTGCTCAGACACAGTTTACACCATTCATGCCGGGGGGGGGGGGGGGGGGGCTGCGCACTGTCCTTGTCTTCATCCCGCACTCAGTAGGTCAGTGGCAGGGAATTTTTACTTCTCTTCACCAGGAATCCTTTAGGCATGTCTGTAGCAGAAGCGGTGCAGCCTCTTTACGGGGCATCAGAGCGGCCCGTGGGGCAATTGCCCCCCTGCCCTCTGGCCCAGTCCTCCTCTGGAGAAAGGCATGTGTGTATAAGCTTTGGGGTGCACACCCTTATGCAATAGGCTGCGCATACCTATGAATATTAAATAACGAATGAGAAAAGTTGCGTTAAAACACTGCTATACATAAAGGCATTAAAAAATTGGAAATAAGAAACCATTTTCGTTAAAAACCTGACACCAGTGAAGTGAAGAAATACATTTCAATGATATTCCCCCCTCAATTGTGCAGATTGGGGTCACCCAAAGTGAAAAATCCTCCACCAAATCAAATGGCCTCTTACCATATCACAGAGACCTATGAAGGTCAAAACACCTATGTTGTACCCCACCGGGGCCTCTATTGTAGAGGAGACATGGATAATGGTCCTAAAGATGAAAAAGGGACGTCCACCACTGCACTCATAGGGATGTCAGTATCCATGAAAAACAATAAAACTCGCCATAGTATAAAACCTTTTTACATTTATTGTAGAAATATAAGGGTTGCACTTACAGCAGTTCCATAAAATAATTGCATATATAAAACTTGGCACTTCATTCACCCATCCTTCCCGGGACACTGTACGCGGTGACATCAGCACGTCGTGAACTGACGCGTTTCGTCACAGATGACGTCGTCCTAGGGGCACACCTATGAATATACCTTCCTATCTATTTACTAATGCTAGCGGCATGAGAATTAAAAATAGTCAGTGCTGAATGAGAGAGTTTAGTTTCACTTTACAGTAGAGTCCTTGTGTATGGCAACTACCACAGTCTGCATACCCTGAGGAAGTGTATGTATTGCAGGAGAAACGGTCATCATTGGTGGCCAGATAGATTGTAACTGTTTCTTTTTGTTACCTTTGTGGAATTACATTAACCACTTTCCGACTGCTCACATTGAGCCTACTGCGGGAAAGTGGCTCTCCTGGGTCCCTACGTCGCTGGATCCCGCCCCCTCTCGGCGACGCTCGCGTGCCGCCGGTGGCTCGCTCTCGCTGTCTTCATACACAGCGGGAGTCGGGCCAGGGGAGAAGAGGCGGTGATCACCGCCGCTCTTCCCCGATCGTCGGGGACAGAGTGAGGAAATCCGCCCGCTTGTGTAAACAAAACGGGCGGATCTCCTCTGTGACAGGCAGGGACAGATTACACGATTCAGCAAAGCTGAACCTGCGATCTGTGTCTGTGTCACACAACCCCCTCCCCCCCAACACACGTCAGTAAGCATGAGGCATACATTTAACCCCTTGATCACCAATAAAGTTAACCCCTTCCCTGCCAGTGTCATTATTACAGCAACAGTGCATATTTAGAGCACTGATTACTGTAGTCACTGGTACCCCCAAAAGTGTCAAAAATGTCAGTTAGGGGTCTGATCTGTCCGCCGCAATGTCGCACTCCCGCAAAAAAAATCGCAGATCGCCGCCATTACTAGTAAAAAAAAATAAACAATAAAAATGACAAATATTTCCCGTAGTTAGTAAACGGGATAACTTTTGCGCAAACCAATCAAAATACGCTTATTGAGATTTTTTTTTTTACCAAAAATATGTAGCAGAAAACAAATTGGCCTAAAATGTTAAAAAATGTTGATTTATAATTTTTTTTTGGGGAATGTTATATAGCAGAATGTAAAAAATATAGTTTTTTTTTTTTTTTCAAAATTGTCGCTCTTTTTTTCAAAAATTAAAAATCGCAGAGGTGATCAAATACCACCAAAAGAAAGCTCTATTTGTGGGGAAAAAAAAGGACATCAATTTTATTTGGGTACAGCGTCGCACGACCGCGCAATTTTCCGTTAAAGTGACGCAGTGCCGAATCGCAAAATATGGCCTGGTCAGGAATGGGGTAAAATCTTCTGGTCTTAAAGCGGTTAAAAATAAGCTCATTGAGAATTTTTTTGTCAAAGACATGTAGCTAAATACATTTTGGCCTAAATATATGACAAAAATTGAATATATTGGATATTTTTTAACTGTCAAAGTAGAAAATGTCAATTTTTTCACAAACTTTTCGCTCTTTTTTTATTAATATCGCAAAAAATGAAAAGCGCAGAGGTGATCAACTACCACCAAAAGAAAGCTCTGTTTGTGGGAAAAAAAGGACGTAAATTTAGTTTGGGTACAGCATTGCATGACCGCGCAATTGTCAGTTAAATTCGTGCAGTGCCAAGTTGCAAAAAGGGGCCTGGACGTAAAGCAGGAAAATCCTCTGGTCCTAAAGTGGTTAATAAAGTTAAAGTATATGATGATAGCGATTTACAAATACCTCAATGGTGATCCCAGGATAGGAAAAAAAGCTATTCAGTCTCAGGGAGTGTAAGAGAACAACACAATTCGATTGGAGGAGAAGCGATTTAACCTTAACCACTTCTGGATTGGAAGGTTTTACCCCCTTAATGACCAGGCCATTTTTTGCGATTCGGCACTGCTTTACTTTAACTGACAATTGCGCGGTAATGCAACGCTGTACCCAAATAAAATTGATGTCTTTTTTTCCCCCACAAATAGAGTAATATTTTTGTGGTATTTGATCACCTCTGCGATTATTATTTTTTGCGCTATCTATAAAAATAGAGCAACAATTCTGGAAAAAAAAACAATTTTTCACATTCTGCTATATAACATTCCCAATAAAAAAAAAAATTAAAAATCAAATTGTTTTATCCTTTTAGGCCAATTTGTATTCTGCTACATATTTTTGGTATAAAAAATCCCAATAAGCGTATTTTGATTGGTTTGCGCAAAAGTTATCGTGTCTACAAACTAGGGGAAAGAATTGTCGCTCTTTTTTTGTTTATAGCGCAAAAAATAAAAATCGCAGAGGTGATCAAATACCACCAAAAGAAAGCTCTGTTTGTGGGAAAAAAAATTTTTTTAATTTTATTTGGGAACAGTGTTGCGTGACCACGCAATTGTCCGTTAACGTAACGCAGTGCCGAATTGCAAAAAATGGCCTGGTTATTAAGGGGGCAAATCCTTCCGATCTAGAAGTGGTTAATGGGTGAATTCACCCCAAAGGTGAAATAACTCTTGGCCACCTTTTCTGGGCCGCACTGCACCACATACTGTAGCTGCCGTGATTCCCCATGTCGCCAGTGCGGGTTCATGCACAGATGTCTATTGAAATCGCACCCGAAGTCGACAAAAGTAGTGCAGGAACTACTTGTAGGAATTGGTGCGGCGCCGCAAATTAGGCGTTGCACCCAGAGGCGTAACTAGAAACTTCAGGGCCCCGGTGCAAAAAATCATGAAGGGCTCCCCCGGACCCCTGGCCGGGGCCCTTCCTTTCAAGCCTGGGGCTCTCCCCACTGATCCTGGGGCCCTTTACTCTCGTTGCGGGGCCCTTTATTACGGTCCGGCAGTGGGACCCTTTCACAAGTTCTGCAGTGGGCCCCCTTCCTGCCATCTTGGGGACTCCCCACAGTGGTGTAATGCCAGGGCCCGGTCCCAAGTGTGACCTTTGCGATCCTGGAAGGTCACCCACTGGTGTCAGTAGTTTCTATTTTTTGGTATTTTAATTGTATTATTTTTTATTTTTTTTTTACAATGTCCCTGACTATGACTCTGTCCATTCAGAAAAGGAAGGAGCTGGTAAATTACATATTTACCGACCCCTTCCTGGTTCTCTATTGTGACACATCCCCTGCAGCAGCCGGCAGGAGAGGGGAGGGAGCACAGTGGGGGGGTATCAGGAGAGCACACAGGGGCCCAGAGACAGCAGAACACAAGTGAACTGGATAGGAGGGGCGGCGGGGGCAGCATACAGAGGAGCCAATCTCCTCCATTTTCCTCCTGCAGGAGGAAAAAGGAGGCTAATGATTTCTCTACATGCTGCCCCCGCCGCCCCTCCTATCCAGGTGTACAGGGGAGCCACACGGGCCCACTGGAGCATGGGGCCCGGTTGCAATTGCGACCCCTGCAACCCCTGTAGTTACGCCCCGGGTTGCACCAAATCGGACGGTGCCATTGCCAGCAATAGGCTCTGAGGGCATGCGATTCATACCAGCAGGTACGATGGTTCTTGTACTCACATTGCTTGCCTGGTATCAATCCCAATTTTACACCGTTTCTCAAGAAAATTGACGCAGAATAAAATTGTTAGTATCCCCGTGTATTTCCTCGCTGACTCTTATCAGCTCCTCATCTGTGTTATCTCCTCCTCACGTATCGCCATCTGCTCAGGCCGCGTCCAGTGGAATTTGGCCAGCGATGTGGAAACTATTTTGTTTGCTAGGAGACGCGGATAAAACATTCCACTATTATGGTTTAACTGGATCTCCCTGAATGATTAACTGGTACAAACACGGCGAGCGGGGAATCCCTTGTTTTCAGATGTTACGTTTTCTTTGGCCTTGGGAGGAGATGTAAAGTTTATTATCAGTGAAATGTTTCTGTCTGGGTTATATTACACGTTATTGCTCTGTGTCTGAGTTGCTATGGGGATGTCATCATTTCCTGAATGGGAAATATTTTAGATTATGTTTCAATCTCGGGTCGTAATTAAAGTGGACCTCCGGCGAAATATACAGGACGGGTAAAAGATAGGTCTAGAGAGTGACGCCAGCAGGACAGGTCCTGGAGAGTCGCTGGGGTTGTTCATACACTGGCCTACGCGGCGCTTAATTCACATATACAGTGAGGGGAAAAAAGTATTTGATCCCCTGCTGATTCTGTACATTTGTCCAATGACAAAGAAATCAGTCTATAATTTTAATCGTAGGTTTTTTTTTTTTAAACAGTGGGAGACAGAATAACTACAAAAATATCCCAAAAAAAACGCATTTAAAAAAGTTATAATTTAATTAGCATTTTAATGAGTGATTGATCAAGTATTTGATCAATCAGCAAGATTTCTGGCTCCCGGGGGTCTTCTATACAGGTAACGAGCTGAGATTAGGAGCACTCTCTTAAAGGGAGTGCTCCTAATCTCAGCTTGTTACCTGTATAAAAAAGACACCTGTCCAAAGAAGCAACCAATCAATCAGATTCTAAGCTCTCCACCATGGCCAAGACCAAAGAGCTATCCAAGGATGTCAGGGACAAGATTGTAGACCTACACAAGGCTGGAATGGGCTACAAGACCATCGCCAAGCAGCTTGATGCTACAGTGACAACAGCTGGTGCGATTATTTGCAAATGGAAGAAGCATAAAATAACCCGCAATCTCCCTCGGTCTGGAGCTCCATGCAAGATCTCACCTCGTGGAGTTTCAATGATCATGAGAACGGTGAGAAATCAGCCCAGAACTTCGCGGGAGAATCTTGTCAATTATCTCAAGGCAGCTGGGACCATAGTCACCAAGAAAACCATTCACACTACGCCGTGAAGGACTGAAATCCTGCAGCACCCGCAAGGCCCTCCTGCTCAAGAAAGCACATGGTCAGGCCGTCTGAAGTTTGCTAAAGAACATCTGAATGATTCAGAGGAGAACTGGGTGAAAGTGTTGTGGTCAGATGAGACCAAAATAAAGCTCTTTGGCGTCAACTCAACTCGCCGTATTTGGAGGGGGAACGCTGCCTATGACACCAAGAACACCATCCCTAGCTTCAAACATGGAGGTGGAAACATTATGCTTTGGGGGTGTTTTAATGATCATGAGAACGGTGAAGAATCAGCCCAGAACTTCATGGGAGAATCTTGTCAATTATCTCAAGGCAGCTGGGACCATAGTCACCAAGAAAACCATTGGTACCACACTACGCCGTGAAGGACTGAAATCCTGCTGCGCCTTCAAGGCCCTCCTGCTCAAGAAAGCACATGGTCAGGCCCGTCTGAAGTTTGCTAATGAACATCTAAATGATTCAGAGGAGAACTGGGTGAAAGGGTTGTGGTCAGATGAGACCAAAATCAAGCTCTTTGGCACCAACTCAACTCGCCGTATTTGGAGGAGGAGGAACGCTGCTTATGACACTAAGAACACCATCCCCATCGTCAAACATGGAGGTGAAAACATTATGCTTTGTAGGTGTTTTCCTGCTAAGAGGACAACTTCACTGCATCAAAGGGACGATGGAAAGGGCCATGTACCGTCAAATCTTGGGTGAGAACCTCCTTCCCTCAGCCAGGGCATTGAAAATGGGTTGTGGATGGGTTTTTCAGCATGACAATTACCCAAAACACATGACCAAGGCAACAAAGGAGTGACTCAAGAAGAAGCACATTAAGCTCCTGCAGTTGCCTAGCCAGTCTCCAGACCTTAATCCCATAGAAAATATGTGAAGGGAGGTGAAGGTTCGAGTTACCAAACGTCCGCCTCGATACCTTAATGACTTGGAGAGGATCTGCAAAGAGGAGTGGGGCAAAATTCCTCCTGAGATGCGTAAAAACCTGGTGGCCAACTACAAGAAATGTCTGACCTCTGTGATTGCCAACAAGGGTTTTGCCACCAAGTACTAAGTCATGTTTTGCGAAGGGGTCAAATACTTATTTAGATCATTAAAATGCAAATCAATTTATAACTTTTTTGAAATGCGTTTTTCTGGATATTTTTGTTTTTATTCTGTCTCTCACTATTAAAGTAAACCTACCATTCAAATTATAGACTGATAATTTCTTTGTCAGTGGGCAAACCTACAAAATCATCAGGGGATCAAATACGTTTTCCCTCACTGTATACCATTTATTTTCATTGATACCGTTAGTTTAGGTTAACATCTATCACAAAAGTGCACGTTTACGTGCAGAACAACATTGCCCTTTAGCAGACAAGTGGAGGTGCCATTAGCTGTTTATGGCACCCCATGCGTTTGCAAACATGAGCATTCTTGCGCATGCAAAACAGCATGGTGTCGCGCACAGGGCAGATAAATGGACTGCACGCCACGCGTAAAAAAACGCCCATGTTTGGTCGCACCTGTAGGTGTTACCCAAGCCTTCTTGCCCATTTACATTTGCGGACTGCCTTAAGGCACCGACAATAATGCAAGTTACACTGATCATCCATGTCTTTATGGACCTTGCTCTGTGCACTGGTCAAAATCATTTGGTGGAGGGGGGATTATGGTGTGGGGATGCTTTTCAGGGGTTGGGCTTGGCCCCTTAGTTCCAGTGAAGAGAACTCTTAAGACGTCGGCATACCAAGACATTTTGGACAATTTCATGCTCCCAACTTTGTGGGAACAGTTTGGGGATGGCCCCTTCCTGTTCCAACATGACTGCGCACCAGTGCACAAATCAAGGTCCATAAAGACATGGATGAGCGAGTTTGGAGTGGAGGAACTTGACTGGCCTGCACAGAGTCCTGACCTCAACCCAATAGAACACCTTTGGAATGGAGACTGTGAGCCAGGCCTTCTCGTCCAAGATCAGTGCCGGACCTCACAAATGCTCTTCTGGAAGAATGGTCAAACATTCCCATAGACACACTCCTAAACCTTGTGGACAGCCTTCCCAGAAGAGTTGAAGCTGTTATAGCTGCAAAGAGTGATCCGACTTTTGAATCCTACGGACTAAGACTGGGAAGCCATTAAAGTTCATGTGCGTGTAAAGGCAGGCGTCCCAATACTTTTGACAATATAGTGTGTGTGTGAACCAAGCCTAATAGTGGTAGAGTCTACTGTGGTGTTTTTATTACTGAAAGATCAACAAGATAAAAGATAACCAACGCATTTCAAGGGTTCACACGCCCCCTTCATCAGATTCAGGACTTGTATGTTATGTCGCTTTAGGATTGAGTGGACTCAAAGTGTTGAAAGTGTTTGTAGATTTCACATATATATATATATATATACACTATATATTTATATATATATATATATATATATAGCGCCTGAAAATGTGATATAATGCATGCTTTTATCACAACAATTATTTGCCTCTCCTTCTCCTAGTAACTAGACTTCCATTGGCTAAAACAAAAATGCTCAAACCTGCCAAAAGGTGCGTTATAACATGCATTACAAACACTGCAAAAATGTTTAAAGAAGCTCAAGTGTAAACCTGTGCATTGGGGTACTCTTCAGAAATACATCTCTTCAGCCAACTCTGAAAAAAGACCCACCACCGATATCTTGTCAGAGGGGTGGTAGAGTCTACCACCCATGTGAAAGAAACCTGAGGGCCCGACACCCAATAGTGATAAGAGTCCAAAGTGATATTTTTGGCCGATCTGAATGGTTCCCCCATGCATCCCTATGGGGCATCGGATGTCAGTGGAGACATGTCCGCTGACATCAGACCCGATCCGATCCGTCAAATCTGGACGGATGGAAACCCTATTTTCCATCCGTCCAGCGGATCGGATCGGATGAGAACGGACCGACGGTCCTTTCCCATCCGTTTTCCCCCATAGAGATGCATGGGGACCTGACAGCTGTGTCTCTGCACACAGCACGGAGACAGCGCTGTCATCCTCCTGCTCAGCGGGGGATCGGCGGATCGATCCCCCACTGAGAAAAACGGACTCTGTCCAACGGACGGAGTGTGTGAAAGGGGCCTTAAAAAAAAAATGCAACGTGTTTCAGGGGTTCACACTCCCCCTTTATCAGGGCTTGTATAATATGTCACTTAAGGAATGCCTTGACTCCGGAAGGGTTAAACGTGTTTGTAGATATAATGTCCATATATATATAGAGCACCTGAAAACATGATGTAATGCATTTTTTTGCCTGTCCGTCTTTTAGTTAGACAGTTACATAGTTAGTGAGGTTGAAAAAAGACATCAGTCCATCCAGTTCAACCTATGATGTGTGTGTGTGTTTGCTGTTAACCGTACATTGTATACCCCTGTATGTTGTACATTGTATACCCCTGTATGTTGTACATTGTATACCCCTGTATGTTGTGGTCTTTAAGGTGCCCATCTAATAGTTTTTTGAAACTATCAATGCTCCCTGCTGATACCACTGCCTGTGGAAGAGAATTCCACATCCTTACTGCTCTGACAGTGAAGAACCCCTTACGCATTTTAAGGTTAAACCGCCTTTCCTCTAGTTTTAGTGAGTGGCCACGTGTCTTATTGTATTCCCTTTCTCTGAATAGTTTGTTCCTTATGCTAGGGTCGCCAGTACAGTATTTGTACATTGATATCATATCCCCCCTCAATCGTCTCTTCTCCAGAGAGAATAGGTTCAGTGCTTGTAGTCTTTCCTCATAGCTGATGTCCTCCATTCCCCTAATTATTTTTGTTGCCCTTCTCTGGACTCTTTCCAGTTCCAGCACATCCTTCCTGAGGACCGGTGCCCAGAACTGGACAGCAAACTCCAGATGTGGCCGGACCAGAGTCTTGTAGAGCGGGAGAATAATCTCTTTATTTCTGGAGTGAATCCCCTTTTTTATACATCCCAGTATTCTGTTGGCTTTGCTTGCAGCAGCTTGGCATTGCATGCCACTGCCAAGCCTGTTGTCTACCAGTACCCCCAGGTCCTTTTCCATCCTAGACTCACCCAGAGGTTTTCCCCCCTAGTGAGTAGCTTGCTTTCTGGTTTCTGGCCCCCAAGTGCATTACTTTACATTTTTCAACATTAAACCTCATCTGCCATGTAGTTGCCCAGCCCGTTATTTTGTTCAGGCTTGTAAGGTTTCCACATCCTGCATAGAAGATATTGGCATGCTTAGTTTAGTATCATCCGCAAATACTGAGATTGTACTAGATATCCCCTCCTCTAGATCATTTATGAATAAATTAAACAGGATTGGTCCCAGGACAGAACCCTGGGGGACCCCACTTTCCACACCCGCCCAATCCGAGTACTCCCCATTAATCACCACCCTCTGTACTCTCCCCTGGAGCCAGTTCTCTATCCAGGTACTCACCTTATGTTCCATACCTACCTTCCTTAGTTTGTACAGTAAGCGTTTGTGGGGAACGGTGTCAAAGGCCTTTGCAAAGTCCAGATACACCACATCCACAGGCTTACCTTTATCTAAGTGGCAGCTCACTTCATCATAGAAGGTTAATAGATTGGTTTGGCAAGAACGATTTTTCATGAATCCATGCTGATTACTACTAATAATACAGTTTTCATTACTAAAGTCTTGTATACTGTATAGTCCCTTATCATCCCCTCCAAAATCTTGCAGACTACTGATGTTAGGCTGACCGGCCTATAGTTACCCAGGATATTTCTCAGTAACTTTGAATTAGCTAAGACAAAGGATGCTCAAACCTAAAAGTGCCTGAAAAATGCATGTGAAAACACACAGAAAAAAATATTCCAAAAATGCTTAAAGAACCTCAAAGCTCAAGTGTTGATCTAGCCTTTGGGGTGTTGGCGTTGGGGTGCTACCAGGGGAGGACTGAGCCGGGGGCAGGGGGGGCAATCCCCCTCCCCCCGGGCCACTCTGATGCCCTGCAAAAAGGCTACACCGCTTCTGCCACAGACATGCCTAAAGGATTCCTGGTGAAGAGAAGTAAAAAGTCTCAACTGCTGACCTACTGAGTGTGGGATGAAGACAAGGACAGACCGCAGGCCGCCCCCCAGCATGGATGATGTAAACTGTGTCTGAGCTGAGACCGGTTCCATGCCCTACTGGAGACTCTCCTTCCCCAGGCAGCCCTGACCGAGCTGTCCCATCTCCCCCCAACTGCCCCCTGCAGGCCAGGTCAGGAAACTAGATTCTAGAGTAGAGAGTACCTGGAGCAGAGCTTCAGCCTGGAATGGGGGTCAAGAAAAGGCGAGGAAGGGGGAGAGTGCGGGGGGGGGGCGAGTTGCTGCACCAAGCTCCTCCGGTTTGTATTTGCCCCCTGGGCAAAAAGTTGGCAGTCAGCCCCTGGGTGCTAGTCAAATTAAAAGTCCCTCAGCTGCCTCTGGAAATGCAATCCACCAATGACTGCTTTTCAGAGGGGTGGTAGAGCCTGTAGAGCACAAAGGGCACCACACCAATGATAATGGAGTCCAGAATGGCGTGTTGTGGTATTGAAAGACCTACAAGATTTAAAAAAAAAACGCATTTCAGGGGTTCACACTCCCCCTTTATCAGTGCTTATATGTTAGGTCAATCCAAGAATGCCTGTATTTTGGAAGCGTTAAAAATGTTTGTAGAGTTTACATTCACATAAATCGAGCGCCTGAAAACGTGGCATAATTTATTTTTTTTCACACTATTTTTGTGTCTCCTTCAACACATTAATGTGCGTTGTAGTAAAGCACGCATTGAAATGCGCATTACCGCAACCTGATTGCAAAAGGGTGCGTCAACCACCAATACAAAGCAACACTAACCTTTTTTTTTTTCGGATTTAGTTGATGTTAATAAGAATAGACAGAGAATTTTAAGCATTCTACATCTGTATGATATCGTAAAATAGTGTCAGCGTTTTTTTATGTACTGTTTTTGTTGCTCGGAGTTGCACTTACATTTTTGGGATAGTAAATGATACGGCAAAATACAGCTGTGGTGTCTGTGGTTAGCCGGGATCTACAAAGCATTGTCAGGCCATGTAGTCAATTATCTCACACTTGTGTACAGCGCTTGTTTGTGGGTGATGTCATCGCCTTGAAGGGTAAAGATCATCAGACATCTTTTTTTTTTTTTTTTAAAGCACTGCTGAAACTATTGTGCTCGGTATGGAGCTGCAGCTTTGATAAATTAGGATCTGCTACTGTGAAAATAATTTCCTCCTTGTAACAGGTTGATTGAGTCAAGTAGTCTTACGTGACTCACTTTTCCAGGGATGAATAATGTTTGCTGGCGGTGTAGCGTGAAGCTCCATTTAATGATCTTCAGACGTTACGTGCTGCTTGATTGTCATCGCCTAAACAGAAGGTGTTCACATGTCATCGCTTCCATCGCAAATTGGGAAAAATTAGGAGTTTATTTGTCAATTTAGAGTGGGTGGAGGCTGTGCAAATTATATACCCAAATGATTTACTCCATTGGCCAACTGAGCCCCCAGAACCGCACCCTTCATATAGAGGGACCTTTCCTTACATTTTCTATCTTGGAGGAACCCTTGAAATAATTTTCAGGTCTCAGAGGACTCCTGATAAAAAAATGTCATATACTATATAGATAATTTATGGTATATTAGGGTAAACCGTAAGCTGTGGAAGTGATGTCACTATAGAGCAGTGGTGTCCAAACTGTGGTCTGTGGGCCTGATTTGGCCCTTTGCTTGCCTTATCCAACCCTTGAAGTACCATGCCACCCACTGACAACAATTGCGGGGCACTATTCCTCCCACTGATACCAATGATGGGGCACCATTTGTTCAATTGACACAAATAATAGGGCACCATTTCTCCCACTGACACCAATGATGGAGCACTGTTCCTCCCACTGTTACCAGTGATGGACCACTGTTCCTCCCACTGATACCAATGATGAGGCACTATTCCCCCCAATATTGGGGCACTATTCCTCCCACTGATACCAATGATGTGTCACTATTCCTCTAACTGATACCAATAATAGGCCACTATTCCTCTCACTGATACCAGTGATGAGGCACCATTCCTCCAACTGATACCAATGATGGGGCACTATTCCTTCCACTAATACCAATGATGGGGCACTATTCCTCCCACTAAAACCAATGATGTGTCACTATTCCTCTAACTGATACCAATAATAGGCCACTATTCCTCTCACTGATACCAATGATGGGGCACTATTCCTCCCACTGACACCAATGATGGGGCACCATTCCTCCAACTGATACCAATGATGGGGCACTATTCCTTCCACTAATACCAATGATGGGGCACTATTCCTCCCACTGATACCAATGATGGGGCACTATTCCTCCCACTGATACCAATGATGGGGCACTATTCCTCCCACTGACACCAATGATGGGGCACCATTCCTCCAACTGATACCAATGATGGGGCACTATTCCTTCCACTAATACCAATGATGGGGCACTATTCCTCCCACTAAAACCAATGATGTGTCCCTATTCCTCTAACTGATACCAATAATAGGCCACTATTCCTCTCACTGATACCAGTGATGAGGCACCATTCCTCCAACTGATACCAATGATGGGGCACTATTCCTTCCACTAATACCAATGATGGGGCACTATTCCTTCCACTGATACCAATGATGGGGCACTATTCCTCCCACTGACACCAATGATGGGGCACTATTCCTCCTGACACCAATGATGGGGCACTATTCCTCCCACTGACACCAATGATGGAACACTATTCCTTCCACCGATACCAATGATTGGAATCTATTCCTCACACTGATATCAATGATGGAGCACTATTTCCCCAACTGATACAAATGATGGGGCACTATTCCTCCCAACAACACCAATGATGGAGCATTATTTCTCCCCTAAATACCAAAATAGAGCACCATTTCTCCCGTTGATATCAACATTGGGCCACCATTCCTCCCACTAAAACCAAGGAGGAGCCGCCCTTTACTTCCACTTATGCCAAGGCGTTTTAAACTCCCACTGGACACAGTCCGGCCCCCCTAAAGCCTGAAGGACAGTTAACTGGCCCTTTGTTTATAAAGTTTGGAAACCCTTGCTATAGAGTATTGGACACCCAGATAATTTTATAACTCACCCCCTGCTCTATAGAACCAAATTATTTTCAGTACTAATATTAACATAAAGGAATAATAATATTGATGGCCAGAAAGGACAGCCAGACAGTGAAAATGGTGGTGGCTTATGACAAAGTCAGATCAGAAGGGCCACCCTTACACTTCTCTTCAGTTGGAAAGGTCACCCCTAAATTGTTGGCTAGTAGAAGGGCCCCCTTACATGGGTTGTCAATGGAGAAGTATCCTCTTACATTGGTGGTTCATGGGAGCAGTGTTAATTTCGTCGATTAAAACCGACTAAAATGTTTTCGTCGACTAACTTAACACAATTTTAGTCGACTAAAATACAACTAAAACTAAAACAATTCAGATGACTAAAATACGACTAAAACTAAAATGGCATTTTAGTCAAAAGACTATAACTAAAACGAAATTGAAATTTGCTGCCAAAATTAACACTGGTGCATGCTCAAAGCTTAATACCATAAATAATAACATATTAGATTTTTCACTCTAGGACCACCAGTAGTATATAATGAGTTTGGAAATTGTAGAGAAATGCTTGGATAATGTATTACAAATTACAATTGAACTACACCCATTCGATTATAGATGACTAAAATTAGTTTTAGTCTACTAAAATGTAGGACGTTTTAGTCTACTAAAATGTAGGACGTTTTAGTCGACTAAAATGTACTGGAGTTTTAGTCAACTAAATACAACTAAAACTAAAACACTTGCAGAAGACTAAAATGGGACTAAAACTAAAATGCCATTTTAGTCCTAAGACTAAGACTAAAACTAAATTGAAATTTGCTGCCAAAATTAACACTGCATGGGAGAGGGGCCTCCTTTCGTTAGTGGGCAGTGGGAAAGGGGCCCTTTACATGACTGGTCAGTAAGAGAGGGGGCCCCATCACTTCAGTTGGTGAAGAACCCCCTTACATGGGTGGTCAGTGGGAGAAGGGTCCCCTTCCATAGGTTACCAGTGGCAGAAGGGTCCCCTTACATAGGAGGTCAATGCGAGGTTTCTCTTACATTGTTATTAGTGGAAGAGGGACCACTCTGCATAAGTAGTCAGTGGGGGAAGGGCCCCCTTACATCGGTGGTTAGTGGAAGAAGGACCCCCTTACCCTTGTTGCCAGGGGTGAAGGGCCGCTTACATAGGTGGTCAGTAGGAGAAGAGCCCCCTTACATTGGCAGCCAGGGGGACAAATGTCCCCTTATATCGGTGGTCAGTGGAAAAGTGCTTCTTTAGACTGATGGAAGAAGAAAGAATGCCTGGTTAGATTAGTAGTTAGAGTGACCCTTACATTGGGGGATATTTAGAAGAAGGCTTCTACATTGGTGGTCAGTAGTAAAGTGCCCCTAAACATTGGTGGTCATTGGGGAAGAATTTTTTTATTTATTTATTTATTTATTTAATGCGTACAGGTCTTCCTGTCATCCTATCCAAAGAAGTAGAGTCGGTCCTCGTGGGTGCTGCCATTCTTGGTGCATGTGCTTCCAGTGATTTTTCTTCTATCCAGGTATGTCTTTCTTCAATTTAATGGGCTGCCAATGCCCTCATTTTGTGCCAAAGGCGTGTATATATATATATATATATATATATATATATATATATATATATATATATATATTTATTTAGTTTTTTAATACAGCTTCACCAAAATGCATAGTTTTTTTGTTACTATGTGTTCTGGTGCACTAAAAGGCGTTTGCCTTAGCAAGGTGTGTTATTGTGTCATTAAGAATGAAGGGAGTAATGGAGGGTTATACCTATAAGATTTTTGGCCACCTGTCCCCCATTGGGGAGATTCCCCGTCACTTCCCGTCCCATAGCCAAAACAGGAAGTCAAAGTGAGGAAATCCCTGGTTGTCACCAGAAATAGGGCTCCCATTGGAAGATTTCCCCTTCATTACTGTTCTGATGTCAACCCAAAATTTGGGATTTTCTTTTCTTTTAACTTTTAATGATAATGATAAACAGGACAAATAGGGTGAATCTCCCTAATGGGGACACAGACAGCAATAAAAAATAACCCAGTAAAGTCCTTTCTATTGTTCTCAGCCACCAAATCCCTTTTTTTTAGAGGTGCCCCGAAATTAAAATTTTGGTGGCAAAACCGAAAATTCAGGGTGCACTTGGCCGAAACTAAAACCGAAGTTAAAGTTTTTTTTAAAAAATACATATTTTTTTATATTATTATTATTATCATCATATTAGTATTATTATTATATATTATTATTATATTTCTATAATTATTTGTATTGTATTCAAATTTTTAACCTTAGAAGGGCCAAGCCTTTTTCTGACACACAAGTTAAAATCAGTATTTTTTGCTAGAAAATTACTTAGAACCCCCAAACATTATTTATATATATATACAGTATATATATATATATATATATATATATATATATATATATATATATATATATATATATATAATTTTTTTATTTTTTTTTTTTAGCAAAGACTCTAGAGAATAAAATGGCAGTTGTTGTACTATTTTATGTAACTCGGTATTTGCGCAGCGGTCTTTCAAACAGAATTTTTTTGGAAAGAATACACTTCACTAAATTTAAAAAACTAAGCAGTAAATTTAGCCCAATTTTTTTGTATAATGTGAAAGATGATGTCACGCTGAGTAAATAGATACCTAACAAGTCTTTGTTTAAAATTGCGCACACTCGTGGAATAGCGACAAACTACAGTACTTAAAATCGACATATACAAAAATATATCTAAATCGACAGTACTTAAAAATGTTTAACGGTTACCAGTTTAGAGTTACAGAGGAGGTCTTTTCCTAGAATTATTGCTCTCACTCTGATGATCGCAGCAATACCTCACATGTGTGATTTGAGCACTGTTTACATTTGTAGATGCGACTTACGTATGCGTTTTTTTATGGGTTTGAGAGCACACGGGGACGGGGTCGCTTTATATTTTATTTATTTTTTTCCTATTTATTTTATTTAATTATTTTTTTTCACTGTCCCTTTAAAAAAAAAAAAAATCTGATAACTTTTATTGCTGTCACAAACCTTGTGACAGTAATAGGCAGTGACAGGTACTCTTAATTTAGGGACCCCAAATCCCTCCTTGGCACTTAAAAGTATTCAAAACGCCAAAATCTGCATTTTTTTAATACTGTAATTTTTATTTTATTTTTTAAATTGGCGCCATCAGCAGCTGAGTAAACTGTAAGTGATGTTGTGACGTCGCTTCCGGGTTACTACATCGAAGACCCAATCGAAACCGAATACGGCTTAATTCGGGATTCCAGCCAGCGGACGTGCGGGCTGGTGGCTCAGGTCTCCCGTGGGACGGGAGACCTTGCAGAGTGGCAGAGGGCTCAGGACATGGTGGGGACATCCCCTTTCACTCCTTATGATAACGGCTGAGCTTCTGATGAGCGGCATCGGTTGCTATCAGGAGTAAACTGTAAGTGATGTTGCGACGTCGCTTCCGGGTTACTACATCGAAGACCCAATCGAAACCGAATACGGCTTAATTCGGGATTCCAGCCAGCGGATGTGCGGGCTGGTGGCTCAGGTCTCCCGTGGGACGGGAGACCTTGCAGAGTGGCAGAGGGCTCAGGACATGGTGGGGACATCCCCTTTCACTCCTTATGATAACGGCTGAGCTTCTGCTGAGCGGCATCGGTTGCTATCAGGAGAAAGCCGACTGCTGAGTCTAAAAAAACGGTACCGGGGTGATGCTTGCAGCTGCATATCACCCGAGTACTACTACTTTCTCAAGCCAACGTACAGGCATGTCAGTTTGCTGGAAGTGGTTAATTTATATCATGAATTTAAATGAATGTGGATTTATTGTTGGCACCTTTTGAAGCGGCGGTAAAAATCCTGCTTGCTGTATTATTGGTGCATATGTGGTCAGTTAAAAAATCTGCACCAAAAGCACACCTCTCAATTAAAATGCATTGAAAACACATCAAGAATCCATCAAAAATGCACCTGTGTTTCATTTTTGATGCATTTTTTGAGTCACATGACCTGTGAAAAACACACTATAAGCAAGGTACAATCTAAGCAAAATCGTGGGCATTTTCGGCAGCCGTTATTGGCTATTTTTCTTCTTTCGGCACAACGCTGAAAGCCCTATTTGTGGCCGCCGAAATTTTGGTACATCACTACTTTTTTATGATGTTGCAATCTGACTCCCTGTTAGAGGATGGCTTTTTTTTTTTTTCCATGGTCGTACTGTATGTAGGATTTGTAGTGTACATGCAGTGTCTTGAAAAAGTATTCATACCCCTTGAAGTTTTCCACATTTTGTTATGTTACAACCAAAAACGTAAACTTATTTTATTGGGATTTTAGGTGATAGACCAACACAAAGTGGCACATAATTGTGAAATGAAAGAAAAATGATAAACGGTTTTCAAAATGTTTTACAAATAAATATGTGAAAAATGTGGCGTGCATTTGTATTTACCCCCCCCTCCCCCCATCCCCCGAGACAATACTTTGTAGAACCGCCTTTCCCTGCAATTACAGCTGCAAGTCTTTTTAGGGATGTCTCTACCAGCTTTGCACATCTAGAGAGGGACATTTTTGCCTATTCTTCCTTGCAAAATAGCTCAATATTCTGGCTCCAATTGTTGTAATAGTGACTTATCACTTGCCTGAGACCTATTCCCGGCCTGAACAAATATAATCACCACGAAAATCAGATGGCTGAACTCACCAGACACCGTTTATTTCCATTAATTTAGGTTGTATTGCAAGCAGTAGGTATAGCAGACAACAAAATGTAGCAGATGATTGAAGGATGCTATCTGCAGGTCAAAACATGGTAATGTGTTACCGGATGTGAGCAGATTGTATAAAGGCCTAGACCAGTGGTTCTCAACTCCGGTCCTTAGGACCCACTAACAGGCCAGGTTTGCAAGATAACTGAAATACATCACAGGTGATATCATTTGCTGCTCAGTGATTGCAGTACTCTAGTCTGCATCTCCCCAACGTAATACTTAAAATCTGGCCTGTTAGTGGGCCCTGAGGACTGGAGTTGAGAATAGGGTTGCCACCTCATCCCTTTAAAACAGAACACATATTTATTACACAGGTTCTGGAGCAAATTTAACGCAGAAAAGGCACTAAGTGAATTTAATTACCACCTTAATCAGCCACAGAAATTGTGTAATTAATATGTGTTCAGTTTTAAAGGGATGAGGTGGCAACCCTAGTTGAGAACCACTGGCCAGACAGATGTGGCCATCTCTATTCCCACAAGCATAAAGAAGCAGGAACAGGAAGCACATCATAAATGGGAGGGGACAGGAAGGAACACAGAACAGAAAGACAGAAAGCAAGTGCAACAACCAAGATAACCACAAGATGGCAGTATAAACCAGTTTTCATGGCATTGCCACAACTATGTATTATAATATATTGTACATATTGGTGTAACAGCACACTCAAGCTCTGTCAGATTGGATGGAGAGAGTCCATGAACAGCAATTTTCAAGTCTTGCCACAGATTCTCAATTGGATTTAGGTCTGGACTTCTAACACATGAATATGCTTTGATCTAAACCACATGTGCCAAACACAGGGCCCGCAGGCCGAATGTGGCCCGCCAGGCCATTTATGTGGTCCTTACACCTCTCCTGTAGCTGCGGCATCCCCCCCCCCCCCCCATCTCCACCCCACCTTGTCTCAGCAATCAAGAGCAGAGAGGAGGACAGAACTCTTCCTACTTGTGTAAATAGCTGCAGCACCCCCTCATCTACTCTTCCATTGGTCTCACCATGCAACTAAATCCAGCCCTCCTCTTCCTCCAGATCTTTAAATTTCTGCTTCCCAGAATCCTTCCCTGCAGCAACACAAGGTATGGGGGTGCACTACTGTGATGTAAGGGCAGGTGGGGAACCTTTACATCTGATATAAGGGGGGTGGGGTGCTCTGGACATCTAATCTTACAGATACAACCGGCCCTTTGAGGGCAACCATAATGCTGATGCAGCCCTCATTGAAATTGAGTTTCACACTCCTGATCTAAACCATTCCATTGTAGCTTGGCTGTATCTTTAGCGTCGTTGTCCTGCTGGAAGGTGAACCTCCGCCACAGTGAAGTGTGCGTTTATGTGCCTAAATATGACAATGTTGTTTTTCCTTTTTTCCTTTCTTTAACCACTTGCCGACTGCCGCACGACTATTTACGTCGGCAGTCAGCCCCTCACAGGCAGAGTGACGTAGATCTACGTCGCTAGCCTGTGAGGGTCTAGGGAGCTAGCGCGCGCTCCGGAGGCGCGCTCCCGCGTGGTCACGGACCCCCCCGCGCGTGTGACCGGCGGACCAAATGTCACTCGGCGATCGTCGGTGCAGAGGGAGAAAGGCAGGCGGCTGATGTAAACAAGCCGCCTGTCATTCTCCCCTGTGTAGGTATGGTGATCATACGGTTCTACTATGTAGGACCGTTGATCACTGCTCCTACAGCTCAAGCCACAGCCAATCACAGTTAGAATCACGCCCCTAGGGACACACACCACCCCTCCCTCTCAAAAAAAGTTAACCCCTTCACTGCCAGTGTAATTTTGCAGTAACAGTGCATATATATAGCACTGATTACTGTAGAAATGTCACTGGTAACCCCAAAAGTGTCAAAAATGTCAGTCAAGGGTCCGATCTGTCCGCCGCAATGTCGCAGTACCGCAAAAAAAATCGCAGATCGCTGCAATTATGCGTTAAAAAAAAAACACAACAAAAATGACAAAAATCTTTCCCTTTGTTAGTAAACGTGATAACTTTTGCGCAAACCAATCAAAATACGCTTTTTGCAATTTTTTTATCAAACATATGTAGCATAAAACAAATTGGCCTAAAATGTTAAAAAATTTTGATTTTTACATATTTTTTTTTTTTTTTGGGAATTTCATATAAAAAAATTTGAAAAATATTGCTATTTTTGCAAAATTGACGCTTTTTTTGTTTATAGCGCATGATCAAAAAATCGCAGAGGTGATCAAATACCACCAAAAAAAAGCTCTGTTTGTGGGAAAAAAAGGACGTCAATTTCATTTGGGTACAGCGTCGCACGACCGCGCAATTGTCTGTTAAAGTCACGCAGCGCCGAATCGCAAAATAGGACCTGGTCTTTGAGCAGCCAAATCCCCAGGGGCTTAAGTGGTTAATTGCCTCTAAACTCCTGTAAATGCCTATAGTGTGCATAGACACATAGGCTAACATGGAGGAGCGTTTAGAGGCAGAAGAGAAAAAAAAAAGTTCAAATGTCTGTAAAAGCAGCTCAAGTGTATATGAGCCCTAAGGATAAAATGTAATGCCTGACGTTTAATTTGAACCTCCTGGACAGAAACAAACCAATGTGCATAGTAGACAGCCTGCTATGGCTGTACAGTAGAGACATTGTATGGAAACTCACTGACCTATCCCACGGCTAGAGCCATATCCATGCCTCCTTAGAAAGAGAGTCTTCTAAAAATTGACAGCAAATGAACTTCATTAAATAACTCCACAGGTTGTGTGTAACCTATTGACACAGAGGGTATTTTTTATGTGTGACAGGTCCTCTTTATGAGGGTCAACCTTTCAACCGTGTTAATAAAAAAAGATGTTCCATTCTGACTTTCCCCCTGGAAAAATGCCATACTTATTCCTTAGATCGTTTGTAACCGATCACCTCTAACTGTTGAGTCAACGTTAACGCGCTCCTGTTTTTTTGTTTAACCGCAGTATATTTACGGAGGAAGAATATGAATTAAACCTGGAGACTCTTTCCATTCTAGAGCCACTCGGCCGGCTCTGTAAAGTCATTTTGCAGCTGTTCGGCCTGGCGGTGACTCAGAGGGAAGTTTGCTGTGAATTCGGCTCAGGTTCGGTGTAATTGGACGCTGTAAAAACACACAAGAAGGGAACGGCTGAATGTATTGTGTTTTTGGGCAAGAGAGAAAAATGAGGGCATGGCGCAGCGACTTAAAGCGATTGTGGGCCCCCAGCTTTGGGGTCACATCATAGTCTTGTAGAAGATACTTTGCTAAGGTTTCTGTATGGTTTGCTACCCCTCCCACAGCCTCATCTTCTTTGGGGCATAGTGTGCAGAGACCCCATTTACTGAGCTGTGAGCAGTGGTACAAGTGTTACCTATCCTTTAAAATTGTAACAGTTGTCTAGGTGAATGGGAAACACCACACAATTTTTTTTTCAAAACTTTATTGTCCCAAAAAATGCTCCAAAACATATTAGCTGTATTTGTACAACTAAAAAACTCAGAATTGGGAACAGCCAAAGGTTTTTTTTCATGGTGCTCCACACAAATGTTTCACTTCTAACAGGACCAACCAACCAACGCAGGGACCCTACATAATGTTAGATGTAACCTTTTGGGGCTAAACAAAGTACAGGCAGACAGTCTGTTGATTCACTGAACGCTGCTTTTCTTTCGGAGCAGGAACTATACTCTTTATTACTCTTTTGAGGCATAGACAAAACATGAACTCACAAATGTAACACTGCCATCTAGTGGTCATACAATGTATTAGGCACACAGCAATGACATACAGTGGTTGTTGCTGATTAAATACAAACCTTGTATGCTAACACCCCCACTCAACAACTACTATCTATGTCAATCCCATTTCTGATCTAAGATCCACAAATCTGGTTCTAGCTAGTGGCTTTGTCAAAGCATCAGCAATCATTTTTTCCGACTCACAATACACAAGTACAATCACTTTCTGATCAACTAAGTCATGAATGTAATGATGTCTGACATCGATGTGCTTGGTTCTTCCATTAATTTTCTCACTTGTTGCAAGCTTAATGCAAGCCTGATTATCCTCAAATAAGACGGTAGGTTCTGATGTTGCTTCTCCAAGATCCTTGAGTAATTGCTGTAACCACACAACTTCTTGACTGGCATAAGCTGCAGATATGTATTCAGCTTCTGTAGAGGACAATGCCACTGACATCTGTTTCTTGCTGGACCATGATATAGGACTGTCTCCCAATTTTAATAAGTAACCACTTGTGGATTTGCGTGTGCTGTGATCACCTGCCCAATCGGAGTCCACATATCCCACAAGGTTTAAACCACCACTTGCTGATAGTTTCAAATTTAAGTCTTTTGTCTGTTTCAGATATCTCATAACTCTTTTGATCGCATTCCAGTCTCTTTGACGTGGTTTATCAACTTGCCTGCAAAGAAGAGACATGCTGGCTGCAATGTCTGGACGTGTAGTGGTTGCAATGTAGAGAAGTGCTCCCACTGCTTGTCTGTATTGTTCATTGGATGTGAGAAGATCATCTTCTCCTTCTAACTTTGGATAGACTGTATCCATAGGTGTGCTTTCTCCTTTCGCCTCTGTCATTTCTTCATCAGCGGCTTTATACCATACTTGTTTCTCATGCATTGGCAGTTTCTGCATCTCTTTCCATGAACCTGGTTCAGTTTGAACAGCTCTGCGAGCTATGTAAGATAAACGTTCAGCTGGATCACCTTTATTGATTCTGGTTGATTTTCTGACTGAAGGTATTTCTGGTTCAGTTTCAGGTTTTGATTCTTCTGCAGTTATTTCTATTTCTGTATCACTTTCCTTATTTTCTTGAGTGACTGATGGATTCTTTCTCAGCTTGAAAAGTTTGAGTCTGTTGTTCAAACTTTGAGCACACAGAACTTTCATCAATAATCACACTTCTGCTGACTGTTACTTTGTTCGTGTCTTGATGTAAAATCCAGTATCCTTTTTGAGATTCACTGTACCCCACAAGCACACCTTCTTTTGCACATGCATCCCATTTTGTACGTTTTTCTTTTGGAATGTGTACATAGGCTTTACTTCCAAAAATTCTGATGTGTCTTAAATCTGGTTTCCTTTTGTTCCACAGTTCATATGGAGTTTTTGTTGTTGCTTTTCCCGGCAAACGATTTTGAAGATAACATGCAGTTGTGATAGCTTCTCCCCAGTATGTAGTTGGCATATCAGCATCAAATAGCATGCTCCTCCTACTTTCACACAGTGTGCGGTTCATTCTCTCTGCAACTCCATTTTGCTCTGGGTTATATGGAACTGTTGTGTGGAACATAATTCCATGCTTCCTGAGAATGGCTTGTGTTTTACCACTTGTATATTCTGAGCCATTATCTGTTCGTAGTACTCTGGGCATTCCGCCAAAAATATTATTTACTTGAGCGAGATACTCTTCTAATTTCTCTGGCACTTCATCTTTATTGTGAAGTAGAAATACTGTGGTATACCTGGAGTAATCATCAATGAAGGTCAGGAAGTATTTTTTCTTTCCTGGAGTCATAGTTTTCATTGGACCACAAAGATCTAAATGTATTAAGTCCAGAGGTTTTTGGGATTTGCTGTTGGTCTGCTTGGGAAAAGATGTCCTTGCCATTTTTCCTTTAATACAGCTGGTACAAATCATTATGTGATCACATGGATTAATCTTAATACCACTTGCATAGTTATTCTCAACTATTTTCTTAATTGTATCAGAATTTCTGTGCCCCAATCGTCTGTGCCAAGTGTGGATGCAGTTTGAATGTTTATCCTCTTTGGCTATTTTAACCATTTCACTGCAGTTCAGCTGATACAGTTCATCTATGATTTTAGCCTTTGCAAGCAAGCAATCCCCTTTTGTTATGATACAACTGTCACCCTGAAATGTGACTACATTGCCTTGGTTAGTGAGTTTCTTTACTGACAAAAGGTTGCTTTCAAGATCTGGCACATACAGAACATTCCTCATATGGATCTTTTTAGTGATATCTGGAGAGATAGGACAGTATAGAAAGCCATTTCCTATTCCCACTGATTTCATAAATTGTCCATTAGCTGTAGTTATCCCTTCTGTTTTGCTTTCATCAAGCTGAGTGAAGAAACTTCCTCATTTGTCATGTGACTTGTAGCACCTGAGTCCACACACCATGCTTGCACAGAGGTGACACAATTTTTGGATCCGAATGCATACTCCTTTGTTTCTATGACATTCTTAGCTTGTTGTAATGCACTTTGTTTTTGCATTCTAGCTTTCCAGATTCTACAATCTGCTTTTAGGTGTCCTGGTTTCTTGCACACAAAGCATTCCCGCTTTTCTAGCTGCACTTTACTGTGTTTATTTTTGAATTTTGTCTTTAAAGCTGTCTCTGAACACACACTCACATTACTCATGCTTTCAGTTTTGCGCTTGTATTCATCCACAAGCTTGCCTTTAACATATTCCAGTGTCAGATCATCATCTGGACGTGCATCTAGTGCTGTGACAAGTGTCTCATAACTTTCAGGAAGTCCACTTAATAACAGCGCTGCAACATGGAAATCTTTTATCTCTTCTCCAATCCCTCTCAGTCTCTCCACCATCTCTAAGGTCTGTCTTATATAGTCCTGCATGTCCTGGTCTTTCTGTAGCTTAGTTTGATAGAGCTTTCTGATTAAATACAGTTTATTGCTGAGATTAACTCTTTCATGTGCTTTCTGTAACTCTTCCCACATGTCTTTAGCAGTCTGACAGTTACATATATATATGATTTGATCATCATCTATGCACAGGGAGATTGTGCTCTGTGCTTTCTGATCTCTGTCTAACCACTCCGCTGTGGGCTGTGCAGGTCTTGATTCATTTATACATTTCCACGTACCTTCTCTTATAAGCAGCATTTTCATCTTGAATTTCCAAGATTGGTAGTTCTGATTTGTCAGATTTGCAATGGAGAACTTTGCTGAGGGGATGGCAGCAGCCATTTCTGCTGTTTGTCTTTCTGTTGCTGTCTCCTGTACTCACTTGCTTTAGCTCACTGTATCTGGCTATATCCAGCGGTAATCTGTATTATATCCTGGGCTTCTGTAACATGTCCTGGGCTCATAACCTGTTAGATATAACCTTTTGGGGCTAAACAAAGTACAGGCAGACAGTCTGTTGTTTCACTGAACGCTGCTGCTTCTTTCGGAGCAGGAACTATACTCTTTATTACTCTTTTGAGGCATAGACAAAACATAAACTCACAAATGTAACACTGCCATCTAGTGGTCATACAATGTAATAGGCACACAGCAATGACATACAGTGGTTGTTGCTGATTAAATACAAACCTTGTATGCTAACACATAAGTTGAGCTGCAACAGACAAACTCCCACAAGGTCCAGGTTAGCAAAGTGGTTGAGATAGTGGTTGACTGATGGTAGAATCAACCACCATGTCAGCCACCTGGTTAAGTTGGACCTTGTGGAGGATTGTCTGTGGCAGCTTGACTTGTTGAGGGTCCTTGATCCTTGTGTTGGTTGGTTGGTGGAAACACCACATAAAAAAGTTTTCAAAACTTTATTGTCCTGATAAAGGGGAGTACACCCAAAACATGTTAGTTATAGTTGTATACCTTTCAACTAAAAAACTCAAGAATGGGAACAGTCAAAGGTTTTGAGACCTTTTTTCATGATGCTCCACACAACTGTTACATACAGTATCTAACAGTCTGTGGCAGCTTGACTTGTGGAGGGTCCTCGATCCTTATGTTGGTTGGTTGGTGGAAACGCCACGTAAAAACGTTTTCAAAACTTTATTGTCCTGAAGAAGGGGGAGTATGCCCAAAGCACGTTAGTTGTATTTGTATACCTTTCAACTAAAAAACTCAGGAATGGGAACAGTCAAAGGTTTTGAGACCTTTTTTATTGTGCTCCACACAATTTTTAAATTTCCAACAGGACCGAATCAGCCAACTCGGGGACCCTCCACAAGTCAAGCTGCCACAGACAACCTCCCACAAGGTCCAGCCTAACCAGGTGGTTGACAAGGTAATGGACTGATGTCAACTCCCATCCAACTTAGTCAGGTGGTTGACATGATGGTAGAGTCAACCACCATGTCAACCACCTGGTTAAGTTGGACCTTGTAGGGGATTGTCTGTGGCAGCTTAGCTTGTTGAGGGTCCTTGATCCTTGTGTTGGTTGGTTGGTCGAAACGCCACGTAAAAAAATATTTCAAAACTTTATTGTCCTGAAGAAGGGGGAGTACGCCCAAAGCACGTTAGTTGTATTTGTATACCTTTCAACTAAAAAACTCAGGAATGGGAACAGTCAAAAGGATTTGAGACCGTTTTTCATGGTGCTCCACACGACTGTTACATTTCTAACAGCCTGGGGCAGCTTGACTTGTGGAGGGTCCTTGATCCTTGTGTTGGTTGGTTGGTGGAAACACCATGTCAAAGAAGTTTTCAAAACTTTATTGTCCTGAAAAAGGGGAAGTACGCCCAAAACACATTCGTTATATATGTGTAACCGTCAACTAGAAACCCCGAAAAGGGAACAGTCAAAGGTTTTGAGACCTTTTTCATTGTGCTCCACACAACGTTTACATTTCCAACAGGACTGAATCAGCCAACTCGGAGACCCTCCACAAGTCAAGCTGCCGCAGACAACCTCCCACAAGGTCCAGCTTAACCAGGTGGTTGACAAGGTAATGGATTGATGTCAACTCCCATCCAACTTAGTCAGGTGGTCGACATGATGGAAGAGTCAACCACCATGTCAACCACCTAGCTAAGTTGGACCTTGTGGGGGATTGTCTGTGGCAGCTTGGCTTGTTGAGGGTCCTTGATCATTTTGTTGGTTGGTGGAAACACCACGTAAAAAAGTTTCCAAAACTTTATTGTCCGAAAGAATGGGGAGTACGCCCAAAGCACGTTAGTTGTATTTGTATACCTTTCAACTAAAAAACTCAGGAATGGGAACAGTCAAAGGTTTTGATACCGTTTTTCATGGTGCTCCACACAACTATTACATTTCTAACAGTCTGTGGCAGCTTGACTTTTGGAGGGTCCTTGATCCTTGAGTTGGTTGGTTGGAAACACCATGTAAAAAAGTTTTCAAAACGTTATTATCCTGATAAAGGGGGAGTACACCCAAAACATGTTAGTTATATTTGTATACCTGTCAACTAAAAAACTCAGGAATGGGAACAGTCAAAGGATTTGATACCTTTTTCATGGTGCTCCACACATTTTACATCTCTAACAGGACTGAATCAGCCAACTCTGGGACCCTCCACAAGTCAAGCTGCCACAGACAACCTCCCACAAGGTCTAGCTTAACCAGGTGGTTGACATTGTAATGGACTGATGTCAACTCCCATCCAACTTAGTCAAGTGGTGGACATGATGGTAGAGTCAACCACCATGTCAACCACCTAGCTAAGTTGGACCTTGTGGGAGATTGTCTGTGGCAGCTTGACTTGTGGTGGGTCCTTGAGTTGGGTTGGCTGGTCTGTTCTGTCATAAAGGCTTTTCTGAGCATGTCAGCCTAAGTGCTTTGCACATTGCACATATGCAGTTCAGTGAACAGTCCCAGCACGACGCTGTGCCAGGACTAAATTACAGCACCTTATCCCGGCCAATCAAGCTGGCAAAAAACTCTTAACCTACCCAGGAGAAAGCCAAGTGAATAATAAAGTACCAGATGGAGACGAAGATGATGAGACGAGGGCGGCTTCTCTTATATCTTCAGCCCAAGCACCTATGAAGGTAAAACAGAGGGTGCAAAGGGACAGGAGGAACACAAGTGCCGGAGGATGTAGTTTGCAGAACCCTAAACTGGAAATACCAACCAGAAGATCCAGCGAAACGTGTCAGGCGAGGAGTTAGCAGGAGAATCAGCAGAAGTTAAAGGGGCACTCTGGCTTGCCCAAAAGCTCAGGATAACCGAGTTTACCAATGTTGTGAGCAGGCGTGTAGCAGGACCATGCATGGAAGCAAGAAGCTGCATCAGCATGTAAGGCAGGAAGGCACTCAACAATGGCGTGGAGCAGAACCAGAGGCCGAAGTGAAGTCACAGATCAAGACAAGGCCAGCAATGAACAGGCAGTAGAGAACCAGATTAGGAGCCGGATCAAGGTCAGGGATAGAGCCAAGGTCAAGAACGAGTAGAACAGAAGTACAGAGCAGGATCCAAATCAGTTTAGGAAGAAGCCAGGTCAATCATATGCAGAACACAAGTCGTGGAGCAAGGAACTCTCTGAAGAACAATCCGCACTGAGCTTCCCTTAAATAGGCTGTCTGGCACCAATGCTGCCTCACGGCTTTCACGCACGTCCGGGCACACACTGCAGTGCACAACCACATGCATCTTTGCTAATGGCTAATTTTAATGTGCATGCACATGTTTCTGAACCAGCTAGCTAATAGGAATTCTCTGAGTAGTAAGTATACTGAGCATACTTGCACATAGTAGCCAAAGTTCCCAGAGACCGCATATTTTGTGGTTTATTTCCACTTTGAGGAGCACAGTGCTGTCCCCTCTCCACTGCCTGCTAACTAGACAGTGAAGGAGCAGAGGCAGATTATTGAGATCATCTCTCTGTCATTCTGCTCTCTCCTCCTATCAATATGACCCATGCCAGCACATTTAACACATTTACATGTGTTACACCTGATTGGCTCCCAGTCCTTCTCCTCCCTCCTCTGAGTTCTGCTGCACAGACGCTATTGGGTCAAATTAAGATACTTACACTAGTAACACTTAACCACTTTGCCACTGCTCACTAGAGCTGTACTGCGGCAAAGTGGTTCGTTATCGTCTGGCGACGTAGACCTACGTCGCCAGACACTCCCCTTTCTCGGAGTCTCGCTCCCGCTGTATTCAGTCACAGCGGGAGTCGGGCCAGGGCAATCGCCGCTGCTCTTCCCCGATCGTCGGGGAATCGAGTCTGGAGTGTAAACAAAGCGGGCGGATCTCCTAAGTGACAGGCAGGGTCAGATTGCAGGGTTCAGCATAGCTGAACATGCGATCTGTCCCTGTGTCACATAGTCACCTCCCCCCACACACGTCAGTAAGCACCAGGCATACATTGACCCCTCCCTCTCCAATAAAATTAACCCCTTCCCTGCCAGTGTCATTTTTACAGTAACAGTGCATATATATAGCACTGATTACTGTAGTAATGTCACTGGTACCCCCAAAAGTGTCAAAAATGTCAGTCAAGGGTCCGATCTGTCCGCCGCAATGTCGCAGTACCGCAAAAAAAATCGCAGATCGCCGCCATTACTCGTTAAAAAAAAAAAATGACAGAAATCTTTCCCTTAGTTAGTAAACGCAATAACTTTTGCGCAAACCAATCAAAATACGCTTATTGCGATTTTTTTTTTACCAAACATAGGTAGCAGAAAACAAATTGGCCAAAAATTTTAAAAAATTTTGATTTTTACTTTTTTTGGGGGGGGGGGGAATATCATATAAAAAATGTGAAAAATATTGTTATTTTTTCAAAATTTACGCTATTTTTTTTGTTTATAGCGCAAAAAGTAACAATCGCTTAGGTGATCAAATACCACCAAAAGAAAGCTCTGTTTGTGGGGAAAAAAGAACCTAAATTTCGTTTGGGTACGGCTTTGCATGCCCGCGCAATTGTCAGTTAAAGTCGCACAGTGCCGAATCGCAAAAAGTGGCCCAGACGTAAGACAGCAAAATCCTCCGGTGGTAAAGTGGTTAATGTTTCTCAAAGTGGTTGTTAACTCTTACATATACACAGTGAAGTTACTGGCTTCAGGTGATGCACAGAGATGAAACAAATACTCCTACATAAGTTGTACCTTTTTATCTGCAACCCACTCTCCTCTACATCCGCTCAAAGTGCAGAATTTACACAGGATCTCTCAGCTCTGAAAAGCAAGAGGCAGGGAGCTGAAGTTACATCAGTCAGAAGAGTTCTGAGAGCTGATTGGAGTGAATTGACATGCCCCCCCCCCCCCTCCACACAGCATATAGGAACAGAGCTGAGGCTGTCAATAAACTGGAGGTCCCTCCCCTGTCACCACTTTTCTATTGGTGTCAGCAAAACCAGTCAGAAGTGACTCATGCAGATAGCAGAGGAAGGAAGCAGCGGACAGAAATGACACTTAGTGCTCTGGATTGAGACAAGTCCTCACTATAGAGCAGTGATGACACAACCTTGGCACCCCAGGTGTTTTGGAACTACATTTCCCATGATGCTCAACTACACTGCAAAGCGCATGAGCATCATGGGAAATGCAGTTCCAAAACATCTGGGGTGCCAAGGTTCACCATTACTGCTGTAGAGGGATACAGTGCCTTGAAAAAGTATTCACACCCCTTGAAATTTTCCACATTTTGTCATGTTACAACCAAAAAGGTAAATGTATTTTATTGGGATTTTATGTGATAGACCGACACAAAGTGGCACATAATTGTGAAGTGGAAGGAAAATGATAAATGGTTTTCAAACTTTTTTTTACAAATAAATATGTAAAAAGTGTGGCGTGCATTTGTATTCACCCCCCCCCCCCCCCCGTACTCTGATACCCCTAACTAAAATCTAATGGAACCAATTGTCTTCAGAAGTCACCTAATTAGTAAATAGAGTCCACCTGTGTATAATGTAATCTCAGTATAAATAGAGCTGTTCTGTGAGGCCCTCTGAGGTTTGTTAGAGAACCTTAGTGAACAAACAGCATCATTAAGGCTAAGGAACGCACCAGGGGATAAAGGAATGGAGAAGTTTAAAGCAGGGTTAGGTTATAACAAAAATATCCCAAGCTTTGAACATCTCACAGAGCGCTGTTCAATCCATCATCCAAAAAGTATGGCACACCTGCAACCCTACCAAGACATGGCCGTCCACCTAAACTGACCGGCCGGGCAAAGAGAGCATTCATCAGAGAAGCAGCCAAGAGGCCCATGGTAACTCTGGAGGAGCTTCAGAGATTCACAGCTCAGGTGGGAGAATCTGTCCACAGGACAACTATTAGTCGTGCGCTCCACAAATCTGCCCTTTATGGAAGAGTGGGAAGAAGAAAGCCATTGGTGAAAGAAGTCCTGTTTGCAATTTGCGAGAAGCCATGTGGAGGACACAGCAAACATATGGAAGAAGGTGCTCTGGTCAGATGAGACCAAAATTGAACTTTTTGGCCTAAAAGTGGTGGAAAACTAACACTGCACATCACCTTGAACACACCATCCCAACTGTGAAACATGGTGATGGCAGCATCATGTTGTGGGGATGCTTTTCTTCCGCAGGGACAGGGAAGCTGGTCAGAGTTGGTGGGAAGATGGATGGAGCCAAATACAGGGCAATCTTAGAAGAAAACCTGTTAGAGTCTGCAAAAGACTTGAGACTGGGGCGGAGGTTCACCTTCCAGCAGGACAATGACCCGAAACATCCAGCCAGAGCTACAATGGAATGGTTTATAGTGTTGGTAGTAACTGCGTTTAAGTAAACGGCGTTACTTAACGCAGTTACTTTTCAGGGTAACGAGTAATCTATCAGATTACTCGTCCTTTCCCTGTAACGCCGCTGCCGCTACTTTCGGCAGCGTTACTGCAATTACATCTACCGCCACTAGATGGCAGATGTAATTGTATTTCCCCTCTCCTCTATGACCGCTGTCCGCGGTACTGGAGAGAGAAGAGGAGGAGACTGTCAAGTGAGTCACACACACTCACGTCTCGGACAGCACAGCATAGGGCACAGGGCAGGGCATAGAGTCCGGCGGGCGGCAGATCGGCGATCCGACCCAGCCAAGCGGCTGCTGCATATTATTGCATTGCCAAATAATTTAAATAATAATTAATGAGACTTTTGCCAGCCTGGGCTGAATATGTAAAAAGTTAAACAACATAGTCCAGACCAGGACTCCACCCACCCACAGGGCTGAGGGCAGCAAGAAGTCCACCACCACCGACTCCACCAACGCCCAGAAGAGGAGAGGAGAGAGGCACAGACAGAGGGACCCGGACAACAGTGTGCCTGCCAGGCCACACCACCACCAGCAAGCACAGCAGGTACCAAAAAATAAACACCTCACAGTCACAGACAGTCAGGACCCCCACCAGCCACCACCCACCACCAGTGTGCCACGCCACCACCATTGTGCCACGCCACCACCATTGTACCACGTCACCACCATTGTGCCACGTCACCACCAGTGTGCCACATTACCACCAGTGTGCCAAGCGCCCACACCACCACCAGTGTGCCACGCCACCACCATTGTGCCACGTCACCACCAGTGTGTCACGCCACCACCAGTGTGCCACATTACCACCAGTGTGCCAAGCGCCCACACCACCACCAGTGTGCCACGCCACCACCATTGTGCCACGTCACCACCAGTGTGCCAAGCGCCCACACCACCACCAGTGTGCCACGCCACCACCAGTGTGCCACGCCACCACCAGCCAGGCAGCCACCCCACCACCAGCAGCGGCCAGCCAGTCCAGGCAGCAGCAGGTACCAAAAAACAAAAAAGGACTCAGACCCCCACCACCAGTGTGCCAAGCGCCCACACCACCACCAGTGTGCCACGCCACCACCAGTGTGCCACGCCACCACCAGCCAGGCAGCCGCCCACCACCAGCAGCAGCCAGCCACTCCAGGCAGCAGGTACCAAAAAACAAAACAAAATACAGTTACTCACAGTTAGGAGGACTCAGACCCCCACAGTGTGCCACACCGCCACCACTATTAAAGATCTCATAGAACGTAATTGCATTATAGAATAGTAAAAAAAGTCGCAGTTACTTTGCTGAGTAACTAATTACTTTTTCAATGTGGTAACTGAGTCAGTAACTCAATTACTTTTTGGGAGAAGTAATTTGTAACTGTAACTAATTACTTTTTTAAAGTAAGATGACCAACACTGGCTGTCACACAGAACTACAGCCCCCAAGCAGCTCCCACCTTGGTCCCCTTGGTTATTATAGAGGGCTAATCATGCTGCAGTGAATCCCTGAGCACAATTTATTTCCCAGCTTGTCAGGATCCCTGATTTACTGTAATTAGGACTATCACAGGACTGGCACGTGGCATGAGTCACCCCAAATTCTGTACATTGCCCCGGGACACAGCTATTCAGAATATATAATTATTGCACGCGTCTTCTAAGCTCACCTTCATATAATTATCTCAATAGAAGGAAACATAATGTACCTTTTAGATGACAAGTTAAAACCCAACTCCAGCCAAAACTTTGTAACAGATACAGCGGGGAAGGTTTTCATTGCTATTGGTGTAGATTGGGGAGATTTCACTTCACTTCCTGTCTGGGTGACACTTTTTAGGTCCCATGCACACAGGACATTTTTTTTCCTCCCCTAGACGCCATGCTCCCAGTTTGGTAAAAGCAGCATTAAAAGCGAGCTTAACCAGTTCCTGACTGTCCACCGCAGTTTTTCAGCTTTCAGCGCTCTCACGCCTTGAATGACAATTGCGCGGACATGCTACACTGTAGCCATATGAAATTTTTATCATTTTTTTCACACAAATAGAGCTTTCTTTTGGTGGTATTTAATCACCCCTGGGTTTTTTATTTCTTACAAAAAAAAAAGACAGAAAATTTTGAAAAAAAAAAAAAGTTTTTCTTATTTTCTGTGAGTAAATTTTGAAAATAAATAAATTTTTCTCCTTCACTGATGTGCGCTGATGAGGCGGCACTGATGGGCACTGATAGGCTGCACTGATGAGGTGGCACTTATGGGCACTGATGAGGTGGCACTGATGAGGAGGTACTAATATGCCGTACTGATGAGCACTGATAGACGGCACTGATGAGCACTGATAGGTGGCACTGCTGGGCACTGAGAGGTGGCACTGCTGGGCCCTGAGAGGCGGCACTGACGGGCACTGAGAGGCGGCACTGCTGGACACTGATGGGTGGCACTGGCGGACACTGACGGGTGGCACTGATGAGCACTGATGGGCGGCACTGATGGGCAGCACCATCAGTGTCCACATTCAGTGCCCATAGTGCTGCTAGTCAGTGCCCATCAGTGCCTAGATGAGCAGGCACTGATGGGCACTGACTGGCAGCACTATGGGCACTGATGGGGGGCACTGATGGCGGGCACTGTGGGCACTGATGGCGGGCACTGTGGGCACTGATGGCGGGCACTGTGGGCACTTGTGTTATTTTATTTACCTCTTTTGTAATCAGGGCACTGGTGATCAGTGCCCTGATTACATTTTTCTTTGTCCCCTAAGCGCTGATCGGCTCTGCTCCTTCCTCACACGCAGTCTCTGTGTGAGGAAGGAGAGCTGGCGATGAGAGATGATCTCATATGTTTACATATGAGATCATCTCTCATTGCATGGGCCGATCACGTGGTGAATGGCTGCTGTGATTGGCCATTTACCACGATCTGTGATTGGCTGTGTCCAAGGGACACGGCCGACACAGATTTTTCCCGATGCGCACTCGCGGGAGCGCGCGGGAAGCCTGTCACCGTTGAAAAAAGAGCCTCCCGGAAATTAGAGCCCGCGCTGTAGCCGGAACAGGCGGCTCCGATTGCCGCCTGACACCCACGATCGCTCCCCGCTGAGAGAGAACACAGCCGACCGTTATTCTCTCTGGAATGATCACAGAGCCCCTGTGATCCTTCTATATAGGATCACAGGTCTCTATGTTCATTTCACAAGCCACGCCCCCCACAGTTAGAATCACTCCCCTAGGCTCACATTTAACCCCTTGATCACCCACAGTGTTAACCCCTTCCCTGCCAGTGTCATTATTACAGCAACAGTGCATATTTTTAGCACTGATTACTGTAGTAATGTCACTGGTACCCCCAAAAGTGTCAAAAATGTCAGTCAGGGGTCCGATCTGTCCGCTGCAATCTCGCAGTCCCCCTAAAAATCGCAGATCGCCGCCATTACTAGTAAAAGAAAAAAAAAAGAAAAATGACATAAATCTTTCCCGTAGTTAGTAGATGCGATAACTTTTGCGCAAACCAATCACTGTGGCGTTTGCCTTTATGAGCAAGTTTGCATTTAAGCAGCGCGGTTTCATTCGGGTTGGACACCGGTCTCATGTCTGTGGTGACAGGGAAGGCTGTTGCCCTTTGTAAAGATCAGACTTTGCCACCTGCTGGTCGTTACTGAGCACTGCAGCTCAGGTCTCTAATGTCTCACACTTGCCCTCTATTAGTGGACTTTAAAGCTAATCCAGAGCCTCAAGCCTACACCTGATCAGCTGGTTTGTCTGCTCATGCCCTGGAAAGAGGTCTTTATGTTTCTGATTTCTATCTGACTGTTCATGCCTTGGATTATCTACTTGACCTCTGGAACATTTACCCCCCCCCCCCCTCATGGGCAGAACATTTTTTGCGATACAGCGCTGCCTTACTTTGACTGACAATTGCGCGGTCATGCGACCCTGAACCCAAAATAAAATTGATCTCCTTTTTTTTCCCCACAACTAGAGTTTTCTTTTGGTGGTATTTGACGCTATAAACAAAAAAAAACCCCAAAAAAAACAACAATTGTGAAAAAAAACAATATATTTTACTTTCTGCTATAAAACATATCTGTTATGCTGGCCATACATGGATAGAAAATAGTTCGAAAAATCATTCGATGCGCTCGATCGTTCAACTTTCGAAATGTTAGTGGGCTAATTTAGGTTCTCAAAATAGCAAATTTAATGCAAAAAAAAACAAACCGCCATGTCGGATTATTTTTCGAAAGATCAGTAGTGTAATTGATTGAAAATAGTTTGAAACATCGACAGCGCATGCGCGTGTTAAAATGCAACCCTGGATGTCAATGCAACAAACAGAAAGATCTTTTTTGTTGTCTCCTTATCCAGCGCCATTAGTGCAGTATTTCTATTGCTGCCATTATTACAGTATACCTATTGCTGCCATTATTGCAGTATATATATTGCTGCCATTATTGCAGTATACCTATTGCTGCCATTATTGCCAGTATATCTATTGCTGCCCTTATTGCAGTATATCTATTGCTGCCCTTATTGCAGTATATCTATTGCTGCCGTTATTGCAGTATATCTATTGCTGCCATTAGTGCTGTATATCTATTGTTGCCATTATTGCAGTATATCTATTGTTGCCATTATTGCAGTATATCTATTGCTGCCATTAGTGCAGTATATCTTTTGCTGCCATTAGTGCAGTATATCTATTGCTGCCATTATTGCAGTATATCTATTGCTGCCATTATTGCAGTATATCTATTGCTGCCATTATTGCAGTATATCTATTGCTGCCATTATTGAAGTATATCTATTGCTGCCATTATTGCAGTATATCTATTGCTGCCATTATTGAAGTATACCTATTGCTGCCATTAGTGCAGTATATCTATTGCTGACATTATTGCAGTATATCTATTGCTGCCATTATTGCAGTATATCTATTGCTGCCATTATTGCAGTATATCTATTGCTGCCATTATTGCAGTATATCTATTGCTGCCATTATTGAAGTATATCTATTGCTGCCATTAGTGCAGTATATCTATTGCTGCTGCCATTATTGCCAGTATATATATTTCTGCCATTATTGCAGTATATCTATTGCTGCCATTATTGCAGTATATCTATTGCCGCCATTATTGCAGTATATCTATTGCTGCCATTATTGCAGTATATCTATTGCTGCCATTATTGCAGTATATCGATCGAGGAAAATGTACTGTTTATGTTGCTATCAATCAATAATATATAGATAATTGGGCGACATCTATTGATACAATGCACGTTCAACAAATTTTTTTAACTTCCATCCGTTTTTGACGAACAATTTTCTACCCATGTATGGCCAGCATTAGGCTGGCAATAGATTATACAATTTCCTTGTACAATTTTCCTTTAGATTTACCAAAACCATATAATATGAGGTCACCCAAACACTTTCAGTTTGCATGCAATCAAGCAGGCCCTTGTACTACATATTTGAAGGTAAATCCAAAGGAAATTGAACAAGAAAATTGTATAATGTATGGCCAGCTTTTGTCTATTTATGAGAAGATAGATAGATAGATAGATAGATAGATAGATAGATAGATAGATAGATAGATAGATAGATGTGAATAGATCTATCTATCTATCTATCTATCTATCTATCTATCTATCTATCTATCTATCTATCTATCTATCTATCTATCTATCTATCTATCTATCTATCTATCTATCTATCTAACCAATGGATGGATCCAGATAGACAGACAATATAAACCCTATAGGAGTCCTATCCATTTCTTTCTCAACCAAAAAAAACTTGATAAGGGAAGTTTTGGGATATTTAGTGATTGAATTTCTTCTGGGAAATGCAGAGAACATAAAAGCCGACCTGAGAAGGAGAAGAGAAATATGGAAGTAGGTCGGTGGAAAGTCGCAGGTTACAGAACATAATTGGACGTCGGTGTCCAGGGTCAGTGTTATGATTTTTGCTATATTTTTTTTTTTCCTCCACCGATGAAGCAGAAAGAGGCGCACGGTCCTGCGTCTCGTGGGTCGGCTGAATCAGCGCACGGCTCAGGAGACTTTATGTTTCATCTGGGACAGATATTACACAAGTTAGAAATTAATAACTTTATTACGAGGGAGTCGGGACCGTTTCCTTGCTCAGGCGGTGTTTTTCTTTCCAAAACGCATAAAGTGCAGCGTGTCGGTTTGAAATGTGAAGTGTGACAGCATTGTGTGCATGAAAATCATATTCACTTTGTAACAGCGCCCTCAGCAGGAGGCAAACTGAATTGCCTTGTATAAGATAGATAGATAGACAGACAGACAGACAGACAGACAGACAGACAGACAGATAGATAGAATAGGGTATCTGTCTGTCTGTCTGTCTGTCTGTCTATCTATCTATCTACAGCTGCAAGAAAAAGTATGTGAACCCTTTGGAATTATATGGATTTCTGCACAGATTGGTCATAAAATGTGATCTGATCATCATCTAAGTCACGACAATAGACGATCACAGTCTGCTTAAACTAATAACACAAAGAATGAAATGTTGCCATGTTTTTATTGAACACACCATATAAACATTCACAGTGCAGATGGAAAAAGTATGTGAACCGCTAAAGACTTACAAAAGTCACTGGCAAATGCTAACCTCCCTGTTAGCGAATCTACAATACGTAAAACACTAAACAAGAATGGATTTCATGGGAGGATACCACAGAGGAAGCCACTGCTGTCCAAACAAAACATTGCTGCACCTTTACAGTTTGCACAAGAGAACCTGGATGTTCCACAGCAGTACTGGCAAAATATTCTGTGGACAGATGAAACCAAAGTTGAGTTGTTTGGAAGAAACACACAACACTATAAAAGAGGCACAGCACACCAACATCAAAACCTCATCCCAACTGTGAAGTATGGTGGTGGGGGCATCATGGTTTGGGGCTGCTTTGCTGCATCAGGGCCTGGATGGATTGCTATCATCAAAGGAAAAATGAATTCCCATGTTTATCAAGACATTTTGCAGGAGAACTAAAGGCCATCTGTCTACCAGCTGAAGCTCAACAGAAGATGGGTGTTATAACAGGACAATGACCCAAAGCATAGAAGTAAATCAACAACAGAATGGCTTAAACAGAAGAAAATACGCCTTCTGAAGTGGCCCAGTCAGAGTCCTGACCTCAACCCGATTGAGATGCTGTGGCATGACCTCAAGAAAGCGATTCACACCAGACATCCCAAGAATATTGCTAAACTTAAACAGTTCTGTAAAGAGGAATGGTCAAGAATTACTCCTGACCGTTGTGCACGTCTGATCTGCAACTACAGGAAACGTTTGGTTAAAGTTATTGCTGCCAAAGGAGGTTCAACCAGTTATTAAATCCAAGGGTTCACATACTTTTTCCACCTGCACTGTGAATGTTTACATGGTGTGTTCAATAAAAACATGGCAACATTTCATTCTTTGTGTGTTATTAGTTTAAGCAGACTGTGATTGTCTATTGTTGTGACTTAGATGATGATCAGATCACATTTTATGACCAATTTGTGCAGAAATCCATATCATTCCAAAGGGTTCACATACTTTTTCTTGCAGCTGTATCTATCTATTTATCCCATATTCTCATCTATCTATCTATCTATCTATCTATCTATCTATCTATCTATCTATCTATCTATCTATCTATCTATCTATCTATCTATCTATCTATCTATCTTTCTTTTTATGATAGACACCGACAGGAAGGGGGAAGAAAGACCCCTCCTGCTATTTTTAAAAGCAATCCAGCAGCTAATCAGCCACTTGGATCAACATATATATATATACAGGGAGTATAGAATTATTAGGCAAATGAGTATTTTTGAGGATTAATTTTATTATTGAACAACAACCATGTTCTCAATGAACCCAAAAAACTCATTAATATCAAAGCTGACTATTTTTGGAAGTAGTTTTTAGTTTGTTTTTTTAGTTTTAGCTATTTGCAGGTGACTATTACTGTGCATAATTATTAGGCAACTTAACAAAAATCAAATATACAGTATACCCATTTCAATTATTTATTTTTACCAGTGAAACCAATATAACATCTCAACATTCACAAATATACATTTCTGACATTCAGAAACAAAACAAATCAGTGACCAATATAGCCACCTTTCTTTGCAAGGACACTCAGAAGCCTGCCATCCATGGATTCTGTCAGTGTTTTGATCTGTTCACCATCAACATTGCGTGCAGCAGCAACCAAAGCCTCCCAGACACTGTTCAGAGAGGTGTACTTTTTTTCCTCCTTGTAAATCTCACATTTGATGATGGACCACAGGTTCTCAATGGGGTTCAGATCAGGTGAACAAGGAGGCCATGTCATTAGCTTTTCTTCTTTTATACCCTTTCTTGCCAGCCACGCTGTGGAGTACTTGGACGCGTGTGATGGAGCATTGTCCTGCATGAAAATCATGTTTTTCTTGAAGGATGCAGACTTCTTTCTGTACCACTGCTTGAAGAAGGGGTCTTCCAGAAACTGGCAGTAGGACTGGGAGTTGAGCTTGACTCCATCCTCAACCCGAAAAGGCCCCACAAGCTCATCTTTGATGATACCAGCCCAAACCAGTACTCCACCTCCACCTTGCTGGCGTCTGAGTCGGACTGGAGCTCTCTGCCCTTTACCAATCCAGCCACGGGCCCATCCATCTGGCCCATCAAGACTCACTCTCATTTCATCAGTCCATAAAACCTTTGAAAAATCAGTCTTGAGATATTTCTTGGCCCAGTCTTGACGTTTCAGCTTATGTGTCTTGTTCAGTGGTGGTCGTCTTTCAGCCTTTCTTACCTTGGCCATGTCTCTAAATATTGCACACCTTGTGCTTTTGGGCACTCCAGTGATGTTGCAACTCTGAAATATGGCCAAACTGGTGGCAAGTGGCATCTTGGCAGCTGCACGCTTGACTTTTCTCAGTTCATGGGCTGTTATTTTGCGCCTTGGTTTTTCCACATGCTTCTTGCGACCCTGTTGACTATTTTGAATGAAATGCTTGATTGTTCGATGATCACGCTTCAGAAGCTTTGCAATTTTAAGAGTGCTGCATCCCTCTGCAAGATATCTCACTATTTTTGACTTTTCTGGGCCTGTCAAGTCCTTCTTTTGACCCATTTTGCCCAAGGAAAGGAAGTTGCCTAATAATTATGCACACCTGATATAGGGTGTTGATGTCATTAGACCACACCCCTTCTCATTACAGAGATGCACATCACCTAATATGCTTAATTGGTAGTAGGCTTTCGAGCCTATACAGCTTGGAGTAAGACAACATGCATAAAGAGGATGATGGGGTCAAAATACTCATTTGCCTAGTGCTTTCTAGAGCTTGCTGTGAGGTCGGACAGGGCACCCCTCCTCCCCCCATAACTGGCCAACAACGCAGCTAGGAAGGAGAAATCTGCTTTGAACAGGCAAGTGCTGAAAGACAGAGAAAAGTGCTTTCCTAGATGTGAGGTTGGATAAGGCGCCCCTCTACCCTCCTGTCTCACAACGCAGCTAGCAAAGAGACAGCTACTTTGACAGATGACACACTTGTTCCTCTCCAAGCACTTGCCTACTTGGAGATGGAGAAGAATGCTGTCTGTTAAAGCTTGTCTTTGCTAAAATGCTTGTCAGCTGAAATGTTCCAGGCAAGTGAGCAAGCACTTGGAGACAGAGAAAGTGTCACCTGTCAAAGCAGCCATCTCCTTGCTAGTTGTGTTGTTGGACAACCATGGAGGCACCTGTCTGACTTCACAGCTACAAAGTGATGGCTGCTTGGACAGTGGCACTTTTCTACATCTCCAAGTAATTGCACGCTTGCCTTGAACATTTTAACTTACAAGTCCCCACCCCCGCATTTCTAATGAGACAGGCTTGGACAGATTGCACTTTTCTCCATCCCCGAACAGGCAACTGCTTGTAGAGACAGAAAGAGAAGGGGCATCTGCCGGTGCAGCCTTCACTTCGCTAGCTGTGAGGTCAAACAGGGCACCTTTCCTCCTTCCATGGCTGTCTGACAACACAGGTAGCAAGAAGACGGTTGCTTTGACAGATGGCACTTTTTTCCATCAGGCAAGTACTTGAAGACAAAGAAAAGTGCCATCTGTCAAAGCAGCCGTCGCTCCTCCTCCCTCCAAGGCCATCCAACAATGCAGCTAGCAAAGAGACGGCTGCTTTGACAGATGGCACTCCTCTTCCTCTCCAAGCACTTGCCTACTTGGAGATGGAGAACAATGCTGTCTGTTAAAGCTTGTCTTTGCTAAAATGCTTGTTGGCTGAAATGTTCCAGGCAAGTGAGCAAGTGCTTGGAGATGGAGAAAGTGCCACCTGTCAACGCAGCCATCTCCTTGCTAGCTGCGTTGTTGGATGGCTATGGCGGAACCTGTCTGACCTGACAGCTACATAGTGATGGCTGCTATGACAGATGGCACTTTCCTCCATCTCCAACCCAGCAACTGCATGGAGAGAAAGAGAGAGAGTGAGAGAGAGAGAGAGAGAGAGAGAGAGAAAGGTGCCATCTGTCAAAGCAGCTGTCACTTTGCTAGCTGTGAGGTCTGACAACACAGCTAGCAAGAAGACGGATGGCACTTTTCTCCATCTCCAAACAGGCAACTGCTTGGAGAGAGAAAGAAAGGTGCGTCTGTCAAAGCAGCCATCACTTTGCTAGCTATGAGGTCGGACAGGATGTTCCTCCACCCTCCACAGTAATCCGACAACTCAGCTTGCAAGGAGACCTCTGCTTTGACAGGCGGTGCTTTCCTTTGCCTCCAAATTGCTCACTTGCAGACAGAGAAAAGAGCCATCTGGTAAAGCTTTTCTCATGAGGAAAACAGGGGGAAGGGGGCTGGTGAGATACAATGTTTCAGGCATGCAGGTAACTGCTTGTACATAAATGAAGAAAAGTGCTATCTGTCAAAGCAGCTGTCTCCTTGCTAGCTGCATTGTCGGACAGCTGTAGATGGAGGAGCCTTAGAAAGCACTTAAGAAGACGAGAAAAAGTACTACCTGCAGGGTTGTGGATAAGAGGGTACCACCAGTCCTCCTGTACGGGGCCCAGACCAGCAGGGGGGCCCAGGCAACTGGGTAATTCAGAAATGGGCAGGGAGGGTGATCAGCACAGCGTGGGGGGTGCAAATACCTGGAACCGGTCCCTGTATGGCTCTCTTTGCAGCAGCTGAAAGCTTGCTTCTTCTCGTCTCCCTCTTGCTGGCTTTAGCTGCTGCAGAGAGAGCCATACAGGGGATCAGTTCCAGTATTTACCTCCCCCACCCGCACCAATCTCCCTCCCTGTGCACCATATGTTTCCCCTTGCTGCCCAGGCTCCTCCCTTGTGTGCCCCCCCTGCAGTGCTGCCAGCTTCCCACTGGCAGCTACAAGCACACAAGTGGATCTTTTAGGATGGACGGTAAATATGTCCCATTTACAAGCCCCAGTGCCATCTTAAGAGCATTAAAGGGCCCCGGGCAATGCAGTGCACTGGGGCCCCGCCTACACAATCACCCGCGAGAATAAAAATGCTAATTATCGATAAGGGGATATTACAGCAGTGCCAGGCTAATGACAGCTTCCAAGTTGGACGGCTGGGTCCGGTGAAAACACACACGGACGGGAGCCAGACTCCACTGTCCTGTGTGTGCCTGTTCCCGTGGAGGCGTGCAGTTGTGGGCTCCCCCTCCATGGTCCAAGTGGCCTGACAGCAGCGCAGGTCCAACAGGCGCTTGCCACCTGCTAAGGTCGGCGGCAGGATGCACACGGGAATCGGGACTAATGCTGGGCTGGGGCTGGGTCACTGGGCAAGTGGGGCCCCAGGGCAACTGCCCAGTGTGCCCATTCGGTAAGATGACCCTGCCCCTGCAGTGCTGCCAACTTCCCACCAGCAGCTACAAGCACACAAGAGGATCTTTCAGGATGGACAGTGGGGAAAGATTCTGAGAAATATGTCACATTTATAAGCCCCTCCATTACCCGAATGAACACAATAAGTGATCTGTACCGATCACTCACTGTGCTCATTCACAGCTGAACCATAGTAAACTGTGTATATTTGGGGGGGAGGGGGGGGCTCTGTCAGGTTGGCTGTATGGGGCCCAGTGGTTTCTATCCCTGACTACCTGTACTCTGTCCCCAGAACAGAATAAATTAATACAAATTGAAGTGAGAGTTCCTTTTTTTTTTCATGTCATTCCAGCATCGGGATGTTATTTATTAAAATGTTCTAACAGGAATTGTACCCCTCTCAGCAGCAAACTGTGACAGTTACTCCCCATTCTTCATACAGGACACGGGACTGTTCCTTATAATGTTCTAATATTGTTCCTGTCTAATCTGTGCTGGGATCTGTATGTTCTGTCCCGGGCTGTGAGCACATTCTGATCGTTGTACAGGAGCCAGGAGGGGTTCACAGCTAACGCTGCAGCAGATTATATAGATTGGCTGTATGGAGTCTATGGCCTAATATGTCAGCGATAATCCTTATTTATGAATCTCCAGTTCCAGTAAGGACACTTGGCTGTGCCGATTCACTATGGTATGCCGAATGATAATCCCATCCTAACCACCGACCCTAATCTCTCACTACATATTGCCCCTTCTCTACTGGGTAAATATTTAAATAGAAATTGCGGTGTCATTTAGTAGCAGTATGATTTTCTAAAAGGTGAACTCCGGGCAGATTTAAAGGGTAACTCCACTTTCGTTGGGGGAAAAAAAATTAACAAATAGAGAAAAAATAACATAGAGTATACAATCTTGTGAATGAATGTTATTAAAAATAACCTTTCCTTTTCAATCTGCAGCTGTTGTAATTAGGGATAGACCAATTATTGGCAAAGCCAATATATATCGGCGGTTGATATGCACTTTCCCCGATTTATCGGTATCGGCCCCCGGAACTGGCCGATATTGCCGATATTTTTGTGACGTCATTCTGCCTTCTTAGGCCACCTCCCTTGCCTTGGACAGCCTCATCTGGAGTCGGGACTAGTCTCGCGGGAGTGTATCACAGCCATACACCCACCCACAGCAGCCCGGTGCCAGCCAGCCAGCCACAGGCACTGTACCAGCGAGCCAGCCACAAGCCCTGTACCAGCCAGCCACCCACAGCCCCTGTGCCAGCCACCCACCACAGGGTGCCAGAAAGACAGCCACCCACAGACAGGGTGCCAGACAACCACAGGCACTGTACCAGACAGCCACCCACAGGCACTGTACCAGCCAGCCACCCACAGGCACTGTACCAGCCAACCACCCACAGGCACTGTACCAGCCAGCCACCCACAGGCACTGTACCAGCCAACCACCCACAGGCACTGTACCAGCCAGCCACCCACAGGCACTGTACCAGCCAGCTGCCCACAGGCACTGTACCAGCCAGCCACCCACAGGCACTGTACCAGCCAGCTGCCCACAGGCCCTGTGCCAGCTACCCACCCACCACAGGGTGCCAGCCACCCACCACAGGATGCCAACCAGTCAGACACCCACCACAGGGTGCCAGACAGCCAGCCACCCCCCACAGGGTGCAAGCCAGCCACCCCTTAAAGGGTGTCAGCCAGCCACCCACTGCAGGGTGCAAGCCAGCCACCCACCAAAGGGTGCCAGCCAGCCACCACAGGGTAACATGTTCAGTACCAGATTTGTGTCAAAGTCAAAAATTGCCGGGGTTTTGTTTAACCATATCCCTTAAGCCCCTCCCACTGATAGGCGCTTAATCACGCCCACAATATACCGCGACGTAGCATGTCACAGGTCAGTGCAGCGTTACGTCCGTCCTTGCCCCTCCCCTACGCGTGATGATACAGGGACCTTGTGAGGGACTTCTATATCCCCCTGAGGAAGACAGGACTTCTGGACCCTGCATACTGTGCATTATGTACTCCTGGACCCCTGCAGCCTGTGTTATGTATCCTAAACCTGTCACTGACTGCAGCACTCCCCAACCCCTGTGCTCCACGCCCACAATTTACCGCGACGTAGCATGTCACAGGTCTTTTCTCTCCTTCAGTGTCCCTCATTCTGGAGTTCAAAAGTTGGGAGGTATGTATACACCCTATGTGTCCTCTCACTATAACTATATACACCCTATGTGTGCTCTCACTATATACACCCTATGTGTGCTCTCACTATATACACCCTATGTGTGCTCTCACTATATACACCCTATGTGTGCTCTCACTATATACACCCTATGTGTGTTCTCACTATATACACCCTATGTGTGCTCTCACTATATACTGTGCACCCTATGTTCGCTCTCACTATATAAACCCTATGTGTGCTCTCACTATATACTGTACTCCTTATGTGTGCTCTCACTATATACACCCTATGCACGCTCTCACTATATACACCCTATGTGCGCTCTCACTATATACACCCTATGTGCGCTCTCACTATATACACCCTATGTGTGCTCTCACTACACCCTATGTGTGCTCTCACTATATACACCCTATGTGTGCTCTCACTATATACACCCTATGTGTGCTCTCACTATATACACCCTATGTGTGCTCTCACTATATACACCCTATGTGTGCTCTCATTATATACTGTACACCCTATGTGTGCTCTCACTATATACACCCTATGTGAGATAAATAAAAGATACTTCTTAGAATTTTTTGGAATGTGACTACCAAATGTTAAGAAAATAAGATAAAGAAAAAACTTTCCAATGCATATAAATATCCTTTTTTTTTGGGGGGGGGGGGGGTGAACAGTGTCAGTGTGTTTTTTTTTTTTTTTTTTATTCTTTGTTATTTTTACATTTTATTTTTTTCAATATTTATTTATTACAGTTCTTTCTTTTCTTTCTTCTTTTTTTTTTTATCAGCCCTGTTGGGGGGCTTTGGTGAGATATCAGGGGTCTAAACAGACCCCTGACATCTTGTATTTGAGACAGAGAAAGGACACAGATTCCAGATGCTCAGTTATGAATGAACAGTCAGTGATCACTGATCACGGGACCAGAGGAGCACAGAGGGGGACCTGGAGGAGCAAAGAGGAGGACCAGAGGAGAAGAGAGGAGGACATGGAGGAGGACCAGAGGAGCACAGAGGGAGCCAGAAGAGCACAGAGGGGGAGCCAGAGGAGCACAGAGGGGAGCCAGAGGAGCACAGAGGGGGATCGGAGGAGCACAGTGGGGGGACTTGAGGAGCACAGTGGGGGGTCTTGGGGAGCACATTGGGGGACCAGAGGAGCACAGCGGCGGAAGGGAGGAGCACAGAGGGGGACTGGAGTAGCACACAGGACCCGCGGAGCTAAAGGAGGAGAACCCCTGGGAGCCAGAGGAGGGCACTGGGCCCAGAGATTAGGGACATTTGATGTGCATTTGGGGATGATCTGTGCTGTAGGCCTCCCTATACAGCTTTCAATGAAGCAGCTGACAGCTGCGGGAGGGAGAGGAGGAGAAGCGGCTGTCAGCTGCTTCATTGACAGCTATACAGGGAGATCCGTGCTTGTAACTCCCCACCCCCCGCAGCACAGATCAGTGCCAGGGACAAAACCGGGGAATCAGTGTCCTCAGTCCAGGGACATCTGTGGTCAACCTACTCTATATGGTCTCTTTATATACACTCTCGAAATATATGTACTAAATGTGTTCTTGCTATATACACTCTATGTGTGCTCTTGCTATATATACTCTCAATATGCTCTCTGTATATACTCTAGGTGTTTTCTCTCTGTATATACTCTCAGTATGCTCTCTCTATATACACCCTTTGTATGCTCTTTCTATATACACCTTATGTGTGCTCTCTATATATATATATATATATATATATATATATATATATATATATATACACTTTCAGTAATAAATAACCTTGCGGTCCTAATACTACAATGGGATGATATGAAGATGTCATTTTTGGCACAAGAGGTGTCGGAGGGTATCTATAATCAGCTCACGTGCTAGTAGTTCCTGTCACTTGGCGGCAGACTGGGAGGGTTTGCGGGTCAGACGTATAAAGCCTTCAGCTGTCTCTAACATAAACAGAGCGTGCCGGTTTGCTTGTTCCCAAATACAAGATGCGTTCCAAACAATGGAGATCTCTTCTGTACATATCCCCAGTACACTCTGCTTGACAGGTGCAAAATTGCTGAAATAGTTCCCCCTTGTAGCACTGTGCTACAATCTCATGGAGACCTCTCCGCTCTGCACATAGGACTTTCATCTGTATCATGCCATTTGCTCTAACCCTACCATGTTGTGACTTACCTTGTTTGATGTTCAGCATACAATGCTCCACCTCGGCTTCATTTTCCTAAATGTAACCTACACATTATACTGGTAAACGAGCTCCTCACCCAAAAGTAGTGTCAGGAGGACAAAGTCATCTGCTAGTTCTTTTTGCCGACTCCAGGAGAGAAATCTACTGCCATAGTTCCTCTACCAGCTTGTTTCTGACAATCTTGGAGTTTGGTTGGTTTTGACCATCTTGAGTTTGATTTTTCTTGTAATCCAATCGCTCCCATTGTTTACTCCATAAGCCTGGATAAGCAGAACTCTTTTACTAGCCCTTGACTGGCAGCCTCATTGACCAGTAAGGATTCTTGAAAGGCAGAAGCCTGGATAAGCAGAACTCTTTTAATTCCCTTGACTGGAAGCCTCATTGACCAGTAAGGATTCTTGAAAGGCAGAAGCCTGGATAAGCAGAACTCTTTTAATTCCCTTGACTGGAAGCCTCATTGACCAGTAAGGATTCTTGAAAGGCAGAAGCCTGGATAAGCAGAACTCTTTTATTGGCCCTTGACTGGAAGCCTAATTGACCAGTAAGGATTCTTGAAAGGCAGAAGCCTGGATAAACAGAACTCTTTTATTGGCCCTTGACTGGAAGCCTCATTGACCAGTAAGGATTCTTGAAAGGCAGAAGCCTGGATAAGCAGAACTCTTTTATTGGCCCTTGACTGGAAGCCTCATTGACCAGTAAGAATTCTTGAAAGGCAGAAGCCTGGATAAGCAGAACTCTTTTATTGGCCCTTGACTGGAAGCCTCATTGACCAGTAAGGATTCTTGAAAGGCAGAAGCCTGGATAAACAGAACTCTTTTATTGGCCCTTGACTGGAAGCCTCATTAATCAGTAAGGATTCTTGAAAGGCAGAAGCCTGGATAAACAGAACTCTTTTACTGGCCCTTGACTGGAAGCCTCATTGACCAGTAAGGATTCTTGAAAGGCAGAAGCCTGGATAAGCAGAACTCTCTTATTGGCCCTTGACTGGAAGCCTCATTGACCAGTAAGGATTCTTGAAAGGCAGAAGCCTGGATAAGCAGAACTCTTTTAACTGGCCCTTGACTGGAAGCCTCATTGACCAGTAAGGATTCTTGAAAGGCAGAAGCCTGGATAAGCAGAACTCTCTTACTGGCCCTTGACTGGAAGCCTCATTGACCAGTAAGGATTCTTGAAAGGCAGAAGCCTGGATAAGCAGAACTCTTTTATTGGCCCTTGACTGGAAGCCTCATTGACCAGTAAGGATTCTTTATAGGCAGAAGCCTGGATAAGCAGAACTCTTTTATTGGCCCTTGACTGAAAGCCTCATTGACCAGTAAGGATTCTTGAAAGGCAGAAGCCTGGATAAGCAGAACTCTTTTATTGGCCCTTGACTGGAAGCCTCATTGACCAGTAAGGATTCTTGAAAGGCAGAAGCCTGGATAAACAGAACTCTTTTATTGGCCCTTGACCTGAACCCTCATTGACCAGTAAGGATTCTTGAAAGGCAGAAGCCTGGATAATCAGAACTCTTTTATTGGCCCTTGACTGGAAGCATTATTGGTCAGTAAGGATTCTTGAAAGGCAGAAGCCTGGATAAACAGAACTCTTTTATTGGCCCTTGACTGGAAGCCTAATTGACCAGTAAGGATTCTTGAAAGGCAGAAGCCTGGATAAACAGAACTCTTTTATTGGCCCTTGACTGGAAGCCTCATTGACCAGTAAGGATTCTTGAAAGGCAGAAGCCTGGATAAGCAGAACTCTTTTAACTGGCCCTTGACTGGCAGCCTAATTGACCAGTAAGGATTCTTGAAAGGCAGAAGCCTGGATAAGCAGAACTCTTTTACTGGCCCTTGATTGGAAGCCTCATTGACCAGTAAGGATTCTTGAAAGGCAGAAGCCTGGATAAGCAGAACTCTTTTAACTGGCCCTTGACTGGCAGCCTAATTGACCAGTAAGGATTCTTGAAAGGCAGAAGCCTGGATAAGCAGAACTCTTTTACTGGCCCTTGATTGGAAGCCTAATTGACCAGTAAGGATTCTTGAAAGGCAGAAGCCTGGTTAAGCAGAACTCTTTTATTGGCCCTTGACTGGAAGCCTCATTGACCAGTAAGGATTCTTGAAAGGCAGAAGCCTGGATAAACAGAACTCTTGTATTGGCCCTTGACCTTAACCCTCATTGACCAGTAAGGATTCTTGAAAGGCAGAAGCCTGGATAAGCAGAACTCTTTTATTGGCCCTTGACTGGAAGCCTTATTGGTCAGTAAGGATTCTTGAAAGGCAGAAGCCTGGATAAACAGAACTCTTTTAACTGGCCCTTGATTGGCAGCCTAATTGACCAGTAAGGATTCTTGAAAGGCAGAAGCCTGGATAAGCAGAACTCATTTAACTGGCCCTTGACTGGAAGCCTCATTGATCAGTAAGGATTCTTGAAAGGCAGAAGCCTGGATAAACAGAACTCTTTTATTGGCCCTTGACTGGAAGCCTCATTGACCAGTAAGGATTCTTGAAAGGCAGAAGCCTGGATAAACAGAACTCTTTTATTGGCCCTTGACTGGAAGCCTCATTAATCAGTAAGGATTCTTGAAAGGCAGAAGCCTGGATAAACAGAACTCTTTTACTGGCCCTTGACTGGAAGCCTCATTGACCAGTAAGGATTCTTGAAAGGCAGAAGCCTGGATAAGCAGAACTCTTTTATTGGCCCTTGACTGGAAGCCTTATTGGTCAGTAAGGATTCTTGAAAGGCAGAAGCCTGGATAAACAGAACTCTTTTAACTGGCCCTTGATTGGCAGCCTAATTGACCAGTAAGGATTCTTGAAAGGCAGAAGCCTGGATAAGCAGAACTCTTTTAACTGGCCCTTGACTGGCAGCCTCATTGACCAGTAAGGATTCTTGAAAGGCAGAAGCCTGGCTAAGCAGAACTCTTTTAACTGGCCCTTGACTGGCAGCCTAATTGACCAGTAAGGATTCTTGAAAGGCAGAAGCCTGGATAAACAGAACTCTTTTATTGGCCCTTGACTGGAAGCCTCATTGACCAGTAAGGATTCTTGAAAGGCAGAAGAAAGCCAGGACAAGCTTAGGTTTAACAGCATAATGGAGATCTGTGTAATCAAGGAATGGGTAAATCAGGTGCATGCAATCCAATAAAGCATCCAGGTTCCAAACAGGTAGATAGAACAATGACTGACTAAATAGCAGGAATTATCCATAGACAGTCCGGGAGGAAAGAAAATTAAAGGAGGGACTACTTGACTGTTAGGAGGAATAATCCCAAGAAAAAGTTAAAAATGAGGGAGGACAGTGTAGGTGCAAGAGGCCTTACCCAAATAGGAGGTTGGTGGTGAAGTGATTGGGAAGAACTGCAGGGGTTCGAGCTGTAGTGATGAGTTGGAGATTTTTCCAGAATCGTGGTCAAGAGGAGAAAGTTGTCCCACCCCAACCCCATTTCTTGTACATCAACTGACACAGATGATAGAAAGATTTGTCATGGCAGCTTGGCAGATTGGGTGTCTTTGGGGCTTTCTGGAAGAGTGGGATGGTTGCAAAATGTGGAGCCCATCTGGTAGTATGGTGCTTCCCCTTTTGGTAGCTGTTTTTATTACCAGTGCTTGGTCCCATCCGAAGGCAAGAAATGGTCAATTTTAAACTGTCCCTGAGCTGGTAAAGTCTGGCTGGGGACAGGGTTGGATCACATTTATTTTACTTTTTTTTTACTACACATAATTTATTGGGTTACTATTTAACCAATCGGATAAAGACTAATAAAGTCCCATTAGCGGGGTCTCCTCTCCCTTTTCTCTGTTGTTTCAGGGATGTGGGTCTTATCCGGCACTTCCTCCATTCACTAGCCACTCCTTTTTTTCCAGGTTGGATCATAGTCCATCTTTTTCTCTAGCAAATACCAAACACCCCCTCTTAGAATTCAACGGTTGCCATGTTATTTATTGAGTATAGCTTATTTTGCTTATTTTATTTTATTTTTTTCATGATATTGGTAAATGTTTCATTGATTGAATAAAGTGTGGCTGTGGGCATTACAAATCCACATTGCACAGTCTATATTTTTATTGGGGTTCATTAAGGCGGGGACAAAATTGATGACCTCACCAGTCAAAGTCAATGCTTTGATTAGGCACAAATAAGCCAAGTAAAAAAAGAAAAAAGTTATCAAGGGCATGAGCAGAGAGAATCTGAGTCCAGGGTATGGGCAGACAGGTACAATGTTGATAAGTCACACACTGCATGTCCAGCAGTCTGCATAAACACTTGTGATTAGAGCAGGTGTGCACCACAAAGATTTGAGCTGTAGTGTAAGTCCCGATTCACACTGGGGCAACTTTTCAGGGGACGTAGTCGTCTGACAAGTCGCGCTCCATTCAGTGCAATGGAACCGTTCTAATCGGAGCAACTCAGGGCGCTCCGACTTAGAAAAAGGTTCCTGCACTACTTTGGGGTTGACTTGCATTGACTTCTATTAGAAAAGTCCTTTGCAAGCCACGATGAAGTCACACTGCACGGGGCGGCTTGAGAGTCGGGCGACTTTGAAGCTGCCCCAGTGTGAACCCAGCCTCAAGTAATGACCAGAATCATGGTTAAGAGGAGAAAGTTGTCCCACCCATGCAGTCAAACTCAATGCTAAGAATAAGCACAAATAAGCCAAGTAAAAAAAAAAAGTTATCAATGGCATGAGCAGAGAGAATCTGAGTCCAGGGTATGGGCAGACACGTACAAATGTTGATAAGTCACAGACTGCATGTCCAGCAGTCTGCATAAATACTTGTGATTAGAGCAGGTGTGCACCACAAAGATTTGGGCTGTAGTGTAAGTCCCGGTTCACACTGGGGCAACTTGTCAGGCGAATTAGCCGCCTGGCAAGTCACACTCCATTCAGTGCAATGGAACTGTTCTAATCGGAGCAACTCAAGTCGCTCCAACGTAGAAAAAGGTTCCTGCACTACTTTGGGGGCAACTTGCATTGACTTCTATTAGAGAAGTTGTTTGCAAGCCACGCTGAAGTCACGCTGCACGGGGCGGCTTGAGAGTCGGGCGACTTTGAAGCCGCCCCAGTGTGAACCCAGCCTTAAGTAATGAACAGAATCATGGTCAAGAGGAGAAAGTTGTCCCACCCCAAGCAATCAAACTCAATGCTTAGAATAAGCACAAATAAGCCAAGTAAAAAAAAAAAAAAGTTATCAAGAGCATGAGCAGAGGTAATCTGAGTCCAGGGTATGGGCAGACGGGTACAAATGTTGATAAGTCACGAACTGCATGTCCAGCAGTCTGCATAAACGCTTGTGATTAGAGCAGGTGTGCACCACAAAGATTTGAGCTGTAGTATAAGTCCCGGTTCACGCTGGGGCAACTTGTCAGATGACTTAGCCGCCTGGCAAGTCGCGCTCCATTCAGTGCAATGGAACTGTTCTAATCGGAGCAACTCAAGTCGCTCCGACTTAGAAAAAGGTTCCTGCACTATTTTGGGGGCGACTTGCATTGACTTCTATTAGAGAAGTTGTTTGCAAGCCACGCTGAAGTCACGCTGCATGGGGCGGCTTCAGAGTCGGGCGACTTAGAAGCCGCCCCAGTGTGAACCGAGCTATAAGTAATGAACAGAATCATAGTAAAGAGGAGAAAGTTGTCCCACCCCAAGCAGTCAAACTCAATGCTTAGAATAAGCACAAATAAGGCAACTAAAAAAAAAAGTTATCAGGGGCATGAGCAGAGAGAATCTGAGTCCAGGGTATGGGCAGACAGGTAGATAGTTACATAGTAGTTGAGGTTGAATAAAGACATCAGTCCATCCAGTTCAACCTGTATGTGTGTGTGTGTGTGTGTGTGTGTGTCAGTCGCCTGCTCATTTCCCATAACCTTGAATCTTGTGATCTGTGAGATGCACGTCCAAGAGTCTTTAAAAAGTAGCCATACTCCCCACAGCTAACACCAATTGTGGAAGAGAGTTCCAACATTTGATAAAAAAAATCCCTTCGCAGACTGGATAACATTCATCATGTGCAGGTCAGCACTGTGAAAAAATTCAATCAACATACATCACCCAGACCATTCATCACCCTAGTGGCTGTGCAGAGTACATCCACACATTCTACTCCCTCTGGGGAGCAAAATAAATGTTGATAAGTCACAGACTGCATGTCCAGCAGTCTGCATAAACACTTGCGATTAGAGCAGGTGTGCACCACAAAGATTTGAGCTGCAGTGTTAAGTAATGACCAGCAGATGGCACAAGCTCAAGGTTGATTGTTACATATAGGTTTGTCAATTCAGCTGTCTATATGTCTTGACCCACTGATTCCTTTGACATGTTGTTTTTTTATCTGATCCCTAGCTAAGGTTGTGACAGGTTTACTTTAAAGGTAAAAAATTTTTTTTTAAACATTTGTGTATGGAGTGAGTTAGTCCCTAGAGGGGTATTGGCTCTGAGCCCAGTTATGACTTATAGTCTTACAGTATACTGAGTGTGTAGCTCTAGAAAAAGAATACACTTGCTAACATTTTTTTTTTTTTTTTTTTGTTCCTGTTCTGCTCACCCCCGACATGCGTGATTTACTATGAGGGGCTAAACTTTACTTCTGGACCCCAGAGGGAGTAGAATGTGTGGATGTACACTGCACAGCCACTAGGGTAATGAATGGTCTGGGTGATGTATGTTGATGATTGAATTTTTTCCCAGTGGTGACCTGCACATGATGAATGTTATCCAGTCTGCGAAGGGATTTTTTTATTTTCTGTGCTCAGCTTTGCGTCGTTGGAAGAACGGTCTACAAACCTTACTGACTAACTGCACAGCTGCAGCGCTCAATGCCAGGCGGCAGCTGAAAAAGCAAACGCAGTGAAAGCATTTATAGAAAGGCGGATACAAAAATGCAATGCAAGTAGAACATTGCCTTGTACACAACACTCCTGTAGACTTATTAAATATGGGGAACATATTGGGCACAACATTGTATGAGGGACATAGGAGATATGGAGAAGGTTAATAAAATGGGCAACTCAATTAATCAAAGGAATGGCAAGTTATTTTTTTTATACCCTGGATATGTTTTATATACACTACAGTATATTACCAAAAGTATTGGGACACCTGCCTTTACATGCACATGAATTTTAAGGGCATCCCAGTCTTGGTCCATAGGGTTTTACAGTAGGTTGCACTGAAGGTATGACGGGATAGGTAGGAGAAGAACCAGGAAGGAGCAAAGTCTTGAAGCCAAGGGAGCTCAATTATTTTTTTTTTTAGGAGAGCAGGTGGTATATATATAAATGACACACACATATACACTATATTTCCAAAAGTATTGGGACACCTGCCTTTACACACACATGAATTTTAATGGCATCCCAGTCTTAGTCCGTAGGGTTCAATATTGACGTGGCCCACCCTTTGCAGCTATAACAGCTTCAACTTTTCTGGGAAGGCTGTCCACAAGGTTTAGGAGTGTGTCTATGGGAATGTTTAACCATTCTTCCAAAAACGCATTTGTGAGGTCAGGCACTGATGTTGGAGCGAAGGCCTGGCTCGCTGTCTCCACTCAAATTCATCCCAAAAAAGTTCTATCAGGTTGAGGTCAGGAATCTCTGCAGGCCAGTCAAATTCCTCCACCCCAAACTCGCTCATCCATGTCTTTATTATAGCTCTCAACTGTCCCTGATTTGAAACAAAGTCCAAAAACAGAAAAAACATTTCGATTTTAATAAACTTTTTAGTGGTAATGCACAAGGTCGGTGAGCTGTGTTGTTGAAACAAAGTCCCCTCTGTCCCTTTTTCCTCCTCATTTGTCTCTCATTTTGGTCTGATCTATATAGTTGTATATAAAATGCACTTTTTATCTTTCAAAAAGTGTTTCCCAGCGCTAAACCTTTCATCCAATTTCTAAATTGCTGCATTTGTAAATTCCGCAAACCAATATAAAGAAATACTAGTGGTAAAAAAAAAGCACTTGTGGCTTTTATTAATCATTTTTTTAAGTAATTCTCCTTTAGGGGGGCGTGACAGGAGGTGTGTCCTATGCCTGCACACTTTTGCTAATACGTGTCCCTCGTTCCCATCTCAAAATGTTGGGTGGTATTCTTTATGGACCTTGCTTTGCGCACTGGTGCGCAGTCATGTTGGAACAGGAAGGGGTCACCCCCAAACTGTTCCCACAAAGTTGGGAGCATGAAATTGTCCAAAATGTCTTGGTATGTTGACGCCTTAAGAGTTCCCTTCACTGGAACTAAGGGGCCAAGCCAAACCTCTGAAAAACTACCCCACACCATAACCCCCCCCCCCCCCCTCCACCAAATGATTTGGACCAGTGCACAAAGCAAGGTCCATAAAGACATGGATGAGCGAGTTTGGGGTGGAGGAACTGGCCTGCACAGAGTCCTGACCGCAACCTGATAGAACAACTTTGGGAGTGCGAGCCAGGCCTTTTCTCCAACATCAGTGCCTGACCTCACAAATGCGTTTCTTAAAGAATGGTCAAACATTCCCATAGACACACTCCTAAACCTTGTGGACGGCCTTCCCAGAAGAGTTGAAGCTGTTATAGCTGCAAAGGGTGGGCCAACTCAATATTGAACCCTACGGACTAAGACTGGGATGCCATTAAAGTTCATGTGTGTGTAAAGGCAGGCGTCCCAATACTTTTGGTAATATAGTGTATATGTGTGTGTCATTTTATATACCCCCTGCTTCTCCAAAAAAAAAAAAAAATAACTGACCTCCTTGGCTTCAGGACTTTGCTCCTTCCTGGTTCTTCTCCTACCCGTCACACCTTCAGTGCCCCCTACTGTACAACTCTATCCCCTCCTCTACTCTTCCTCTTTCCATAGGGGTGCCCCACGGCCCCTTCTATTCTATATCTACACCTCCTCACTGGGTCAGTTGATAGCCTTCCATGGATTCCAATACTATCTCCATGCTGATGACACACAACTCTATCATTCTACAATTTAGCTCCTCACGCATCACAAATAACTGACATATCAGAATGTTATCCTAAATCGGTGCCACACCCCTATGTATTGTAAATTTCTTTGTATCGAATTGTAAATGATGGGATTTTTTGAGGCAGAACTATTGTAAAATATGTTTTATCATAGTTAAATATAAAAACATGCTCATATTCCGTACAACATTCCATAGAATAGATCCATGATACAATCCTATTCATCCGTTTCACATTTCGCATATGCATATCACTATTTTGTAATAGTGATATGCATATGCGCTGGTCTTTATGGTCCGATGCAATTCATGGAATAAATCCACTTCTTTAGGAGCCACCAGTCTCTTACTGTATCAAAATTGATCTGAAGAAAAAAAGATATTCATAAATAAGTATTATAATTATGAAGAAATATTATGATCTGAGGACCCAGCCCATTCACTGAACGCCACGTTAGGGAAAAACGGGTAGACAACAGGCGATCAGCAATTTTTATCAGGACTGCGACATTGCGGCGGACAGATCAAACCCCTAACTGATATTTTTTGGGGACCAGTGACATTAATACAGTGACCAGTGCTAAATAATATGCACGGTTACTGTATAAATGACACTGGCAGGGAAGGGGTTCACACTGGGGGTGATCACCTATTGTGCTTACTAACTGTGTGGGGGGATGGGTTGGATAGAGGCAGAGAGAGATCAGTGATTCAGCTTAGCTGAATCACACGATCTTTTCCTGCCTCTCTGACAGGAGAGCTGTCTGCTTTGTTTACATAGACAGGCGGCTCTTCTGTCATTCTAGCCGAAGATTGCAGGAGGCCGGCGGCGATCGAGCCCGCTCCTTTTGCGATCTGGCTCCCGCTGTGTCTAATCGCATCCGAAAACCATGTGCACATAACCACGTAAATTTACGTGATTATGCGCAGCCGAGCTGCCCTGCCACAGGAAAACTGCGTGGGCTGGTCGGCAAGTGGTTAACATCAAAGAAGGTAAAAATGAGGACAAAGCCAACAAAAGGGTATGTCAAGCCAAAGTTTTGATTCTTAGGCTACGTTCACATGTTAGCGTAGCGGACCGCGGGCAGAATCACTGCGATTCTGCCCGCGATCCGGAAATCATTGCAAATTGCGGGACGCCGGTGTGTTGCCGTTGATTTGCAATGGCACCCCAAACGCTGTGCGATGTTGCCGCGATTTCCACCTGCCGAATCGCGGTAACATCATGCAAAAAATTTGCGGGTCGCATGACGCCCCAAAGAAGCTCTTGTACCTTTTTTGGGCGTCATGCGACCCGCGATTTTGTTTGCGCGATGTTACCGTGATTCGGCAGGCAGGAATCGCGGCAACATCGCACAGCGTTTGGGGTGCTATTGCAAATCAGGGGCAACGCACAGGCGTCCCGTGATTTGCAATGATTTCCGGATCGCGGGCAGAACTGCTGTGATTCTGCCTGCAGTCCGCTACACCAACATGTGAATGTAGCCTTAGTTTTGGATGGAGTGGGGAAGGGTTAGAACCCCTTTCATTTTTTTTTCTGCTCCCCGAGGCTCCATTACAGAGACTTACCTTTTCTTTTTACCCTGCTGACAATGTTTCGGCAGGACGTGAGGGAAACTCTCCAACAACAGACAGAATAAAACTTTTGTATTGGTTAAGAATAAAATCCTGTATTCCCTTTGCAGAGTTCCCCTAACTTCCTGACTTATAAAACCAAGGTCATCGGTACAGAAAATGAGAAGAACATATTTCCAATGGAGCCCCAGGTAGCAGGATAAAACCCAAAAGGCATTCTAATCCTTTCCCACTACATCCACATTCCGCAACAAAAAAGGATTTTGCTTGACAAATATTTTAACTTTTTGATCTAATAATTCACATTTTTATTACAATAGTATGATAAAAGGCAAGGCAACATCAATTGTGCCTGAAGGAAGGAGGGTCTTATTATGGAAGGGTTCTTTGTGGAAGGAATAAGCAACATCAAAACCAGTCCATTAGCGGTACCATTAGCGGTACCATTAGAGGTACCATTAGCGGTACCATTAGAGGTACCATTAGCGGTACCATTAGCGGTAAACACTTCAAACCTGGAGGCTTCACTTTTCATTTGGCCAAGTATTTTGCCAAGTTAATGTTCTGCCTTAAGTCAAAGCTGTCTTCTATTTCTTTTATATCCTCCATCCACCTTCTTATTCTTCTCCCTGCCCCTTTTTTTTACCTTGCTTTTTTCTTCCACAATGTTACGCAGCTCCTCTCCAGAGTTTCTTGCAATATGGCCAAAATTTGGCATTTTCTCCTTAATATTCCTTCCAACAAAGTGTTTTTTTTTTTTTGCTTCATTGACCCTATTCAGCACCTATGCCCAACAAAAACCCTAGTATGGGGGGGAGGAGACTTTTTCGGGACCAAGGGAAGACACAATTTTAAAATAAATATAACTTTATTTACAAAAGTGGTTAAAAATTGTGGTACAATTGGGGGATAGCATATTACCTCATTGTACAATTACATCTTCCATGAAACAAAACAATATAGATTGTATGTACAAATCTTCATAATATGCATAGAGGTGGGTCAACACATTTGGCAAAGTTGCTTCCTCAGGACATACTGTATGCTTTAGGCCCCATTCACACTAGTGCGACTTGTCCCGCGATTTTGGACCGCAAAATCGCATGACAAGTCGTTTTCCATTATTTTCAATGAGCCCCATTCATATCAGTGCGTTTTTAAGTCGAACCGACTTCAAAGTAGTTCCTGCACTACTTTGCCACGATTTTAATGCGTTTTGAGGCATATAGCCTTGCCATTGCTTTCAAAATCGCGGCAAAGTCGCGGCAAAATCGGGGTAGAATTGCATCGCATAAGTGTGAAAGGGGCCTTAAGGAGAGTAACTTGACTAACAAAATATATATCAGAAATACCATGACAGAAACTCAACACAATGACCTCTACACAATGGTATTTCTAATATATGTTACTTTAGTCGAGTTAATCTCCTAGAAGCATAACATTTGTCCTGAGTAAGCAACTTTGTGAAACACGTTGACCCATCTCTCTATGCATTTTATGAAGATTTGTACATACAATTTACATTGTTTTGTTTCATTGAAGATGTAATGGTATAATGGGGGTAATATGCTATCCCCCAAAGCCTTAAAGCGGAGTTCCGGGCACGAAAACAATTTTTCAGTGAACATACCCCCGGGACAGTCAGGGCTAGTACATTCCACAATGGCTAGCCTCTGATCTGTCCCGGTTCGCACTTACCTACAAGAAGAAATACTCACTTTTAAAATTTCTTCTCCAGCGTTGCCATCTCTGTTGTGGGCAGCTGAAGCCAGCGCGATGCTCTTCTGCGTCCTCTTCCGCGTCTTCTTCTCCCAGAATGCGCCTGCACCGGCCCCTCTCGTCACTTCCGGTGCGGCGCCGCATTCCTCCACAGCTTCTGGGCATGCCCACAAGCTGTTTAGCAGGGAATGCGGCGTCGCCCCGGAAGTGACGAGCGGGGCCGGTGCCGTCGCATTGATTCCTGGGAGCGATGACGTTCAGCTCCCAGGAATCATCTCAAGACAGGAAGTGACGGCGGAGCCGCGGCACAGAGGGAGGAAGTACAGAATAGGTGAGTATTTTCAATCTACAATTACAAGGTGAGTGAAAAAAAAATGCCTAACTATCCAATTCCTTTTCAGGTGAAGGAGACCAAGCGGATGGGCACAAAAAAAAAAGGTTGATTTTGTGCCCGGAACTCCGCTTTAAAGCAAGCCGGGGTCAAACCAGGAATCAGGCAGCAGGTGGGTCCAGAAACAAGCTGGGTCAGTAACAGGAGGTCCGAGAAGCAAGGAGTACTGGTAGCTGAAGATCATTCAGCAAACTCTAAGTGCAGCTGCTGCCCTTATATAGGGCGTTTGATGCCAGTCCCGGCAACAGGTGTGCGTGAACTTGGGCGCTGACGTGCACGTTTGTGTGCATGCAGGCATTTCGGTGCAAATGAGCATGGCCATATTTAGTATTGGCAACTATGCCAGGTCTGTTCCTCAGCACATACTTATTTTTATTCCGCTGTCTCCTTCTCAGCACATGCTCATGTTTATTCCAAATGGCGCCCTGACAGCGAGCTTGTTCCTTATCAGCTCTTTGTGTCTACAGAAACTTTGGCCTTGGAGTTTCCAGTTCTGGCATCAACATTGTTCTTCAGTTTTTTATTGAACCATATTCCAAGGTATTGGAGGCTGGTTATTTGCTATAGTCTTTCATTTAGCTTTATCTCTTTGTGCTCTTTTGTTGGCTATATCTATGCTTTTTGTCTTTTGAGTGTTTATTTGGAGTGAGACCTCCTTAGCCTTTCCTGCTATTTCATTTGGTAAGTGGTTAAGTTCTTCTGACTTATCTACATAGTTTGTTTTCTATATGACCTCGAATTTTTATATTCTGTAATTCCAACGCCTTCAAAAATACTTTGAAAAGTTTTGTCTATATAGGTGTTGACCAACAGTGGAGACACATACTTGGCACACATCTCTTTCTACAGTCAAAATTAGTAATGGACTAAAATTAGACTGCTTCTCTTACCTCTAATGGTATTGAATAGAGAATTTAACTCAAGTTCCTCAAACCTTCGGATACCTGAAAAAAATCAACCTTCAGACTGAGAGAGTTCCAAATTAAAGGTTTATTACCAGACGTAGCTACGCGAGAGCACACCCATATAAAGCCGCCCCATATGCTCTGATATGACAGCTCATAGATCACCCTTTTATAGGGTTTCCTTATCCCAACTTCAAGACATTGGTATGGGGGCAATAAACCTTAGTGGTATTCCCCTGACAAATATTTTGGTAAAAACATGTTTTTAACAAACTCACAAGCGCCATTTTTGCTTCACTAATCAATATAAAAAATACATGAGAATATGTATATATCTCACCCTAACTTATCAATATATTTTACCATTAATATGTAGCCCTGCCCCCTTGGGGGTGGCTTGTTGCATGGGCGTCCTCGTCACCTCTTACACCCTGAACCTGCTCCGACCCATCTGACACTATCAATTCTGTCATCGTAAATAATGGAGACCACAAAGGTTGCAGCGATTAAACAATTTACTGCTCTTTTGGCTTTTGAAGTGAAATCAAAGTATTCAGACAAAATCAGAAATAACACAATTGTTGCAAAAGAGTGAGGATCCTGAAATCCCAACCAAGGATTTATGCCTTTAGGCTCAGCACTCAGGATCCAGAACACAGGCCACACATATATACACAAATGAATGTGTATGTATGCTACGAGGATTGTGTTCAGCAAGAGTTAACAGTGCTTTAGCTAATAAATGTGGTTATAGAGTGACCGCAGATAAAGCTACTATACTCAATGACTTAAAGGCAAAGTAAACAGTATAATGATATAACACTAACTAGCAGAGTGCACTCTGTATGCTAACAGGGGCCCCCTTTAAGATGAATTGCAAGTGTCTCCTGGAGAGTGAGGCCTCGCTTATCTTCACCGGCAAGGAATCCCACAATCCAAGGAAAGTATTTGTAATCCAACAAAGGAAGGGAGGTTGAGCTATATTCCCCAAGGTAATAGCAGTCGTAATCCACAGAGAGGCAAATGCAGTTTATCCTATGAGTCACAACAGGTTAACAGCCTAGAACTGGATTAAGGGCTTAAGGCCTGGTTCACCCACCTCACACTATATTTGTATCTGCAGTGTCCAATGGTTTTCTTTAGTGTCAATATGGCCTTAGTCAAAGTACACAATCTGTTTGTCCTTCCCAGAATCAGTCTAGGTCTGAAGTGTAATAGAGATGTAGGTACTGGATGTCTCTCACCCAAACCGGGAGGTCCGCTTCCCTCTGCAACCAGGCCACGCTCTCATCAGCGTCTCCGTCCGCCTGTCAGCAACCTTCCACTCGGCCACGCTACCGAGGCTTCTCCGCACACTCGCATCGCCGGCTTCATTCCGGTGTCCGCCACTACGCCTCGGCCTAAGTCCCTGCGATCCGCGGCAGCTCTTCCCCTTCTTTCCAGTGCGCTGTCCTCGAGGCAAGAGAGCAAAGTAAAGTCCCACCTCCCTTTATATAGCCACTCCCAGCAAGCTCCGCGCGTCCTGTTGCTCCCTGGGAGAAGGGTCCCTCTATGTCAGTAGTCTATGATCCTGGCTCCTCCCGGACTACATCTCCCATAATCCCCAAGTCACTGTCTTGCAGAACTTTAACAACAATAACAATATGAACAATACTAGCTGTGCGACCCGGCTACAAATCCTTTATAGATTTCATCATAAATGTGTTTATAAATGTATTATTATCATACACTATGATGTAGGAATCAGTAAAGATCACATTATCCTTATACATTAACTCCCTCCTTTGATATTTACTGATCATATATTTGATTCCTTGCACTAGTGTCAAAGGAAGGCTCAAATCTTTGCTCTTCTTACTTCTTCTCTCCTAATAATTGATCACACAAAAAAAGTATTTAGCAATTACAATACAATTAAAGGACATGTAGGTTGATAGACCCTCACATGACCATTAGGAAGGCTGTAGAGAATGTTAGGACTCTCTACATTCTTACCTCCTTCTGATCATCTGGTGATCACCAACCCTACCTCCTTTTGATTTTCATCTACTGCTGGAAGAGCTTTGCAACATGATTTCTAGAGGCGGCAAACCCTGTGATGCTAAAAAAGGAACAGACAGCCTAGCGCATTATCTTTAAAACAATTTATTAAAATAAAATAGCATACACATTGTACTCACAAAACAAGTTGGAACACGGGAAAGCATGTGCAATCAAGGACCACCAAGACTCTCCACTGGGCTTCCTCTGCTGATGCAGAACGTGGTGGGATGTGGACCTCCAAAGAACCGCTTACGCGTTTCGGGGTGTCCCCCCTTCATCAGAGCTACTCTTACTTCCGTTACACCTGTACTTCTGCCTCACAGCCATGTTATCCTACTTTCCTTTTTCTGCTCAGCTCTCCATCAACAGATGTTACAAAAGCTTCCTTACTAACTTGCTTATAGGTGGACAATGTTCCATCTCTGTCCTTACCAGGACTTATAAGTAGGCTAGACCCATCTACATGTCGGAGGAATTCCTCCAACCGGGGCAGGAACCCAAGGTAGGGACACTGACCCTATGCAGCCACACCAGCATGCATCCATCTTTATTATTGCATTTTCACACTTAGCAGTTACAATGCTTTCACGCTCTAACTAGTGGGAAATAAACTTTGCAGTGATTTTTTTTATTTGCCCACCTGTGACCCCTGAATTCCTGTTCTAAGACACATAGCAACTGTCTGTTGTAACCCTTCTAGGAAGATATCATATTCTCTGTCATTCAGGTTTATGAAGTTCCCCCTGAATAGATGGGGGTTCTGTGCATCCCCCTCAAAGTGATGGACTGCAAATCCACTGACTTCCCTTAACCTTCTTAGTTGTATTCCCGAGCGTGGCTCGGGGTTAAATTTCAGAGCCAAAAGTGGTAACCCAGAGCCACACTCGGGGTACCACCAGAAGCTGGATCCTGAAAGCGGGGGTTACTTACCTTGTCACCAGGATCCAGCGATGTGTCCCGGCGGTGTCTGGCGGCGGTTCTTCCTCCCGATCGTCTCCGTGCCCCGCCTTCCATCTCCTGTGACGTGACGTTCGCGGGGGGGGGGTGTAACCGGCGGCAAATTCAAATGTAAAACACACCAAACACACTGATACAATTCAAAATAAAAAAAAAAATCACATTAGTTTGCCCCCCAGTGCCCTTTCCTGCAGTTTTACTGTACTTTTTATGTATATATATATATATATATATATATAAAAAATATATATATATGTATACAGTATACAGTATATATATATATATATATACATATATATATATATACATGTGTATATATATATATATATATATATATATATATATATGTATGTATGTATGTATATATATATATATATATATATATATATATATATATATATATATATACACATAACGTATATATATGTATATATACGTATGTATATATATATATATATATATATACAGTATATATATATATACAGTATATATATATATATATATATATATATATACATACATACTTTAACTTATTTATAGTTTTTTATTATATTATAATTTATGATTTTGTGTTTCAAACTTTATCATCCCTGAGATGTTATAAAGAAGAACGCACAGTAAAAAAAAAATCATATGTAAATAGTTGGTTTGGGCTGCTCATTCTTAAGAATTACATGCAAAATAATTGTACCGCTTTCAGCACCTAAAATCCGAAAGATTCATACCGCCAGGGAGGTTAAAGCCTTGTAACACTCCCAATTAAACCTTTGGGCTTGTGAAATTCTGTCATATCTCCATAAGGTTCGGGATATAACCAGTGAGACAACAATGTACAGTGTGTAGTTAGAAACTTCCCTCTTATCCAATGCATATCTTCCCACAACTTTTTTTATCAGAGCTCCCAACCTTCCCTTCCTCCTTATGTCGTTACCTCCCAAATGTATTATTATGGCATTATACGGTATTATATTTGGTATTATTATGGCAAACAGTGGATTAGTAAATGTTTCTTCCTGTAAGAACTGTCTCAGCTGTCGTCAAGTCATTCCCCGCTCCCCCACCCACCTGATCCCAATCCCTTGTTCAGTGAACGCTAAATTTTCCATATTCCGCCACATGGCTCCAGTGCTGGGACAAGGTCATCCAGTGCCCAGGGCAAGGATGCCAATCTGCGCCCCCCCCTTTCCTTGGGGTTAGGGTCAGGGTGCCCCCATCCCTTCAATAAACCATTGCGCCCAGGGCAGCCTCCCTCCTGACCACCCCTTGTCCCGGCCCTGCGTGGCTCTAGTCTAGAATGTGCCCAATATATAAATGAATGTCCAACAATCAAAAACATTTTTATTAACTCTCTGAGGGAGCCGAGGCTTCTTCAGCATGAGTTGAGTCAGGATCCTGTCTCGGTAGTAGATGGCAGATCAATCAATGTAGGCCCAGTCCATGTTACTACAGCAGGACGTGGGAGGGATTTTATTCCTTGGAGGGTCTTGGGCATTTTCAGGCACAAATTCTTTAGTCGTAAGCCTCGTACACACGCAACGATTGTTGGCCGACCGATCGGCCGTCTTTTGTCCAGTGTTGTTGTGTTGGTTGAAATGTGCTCTAGACTTGCACTGGACTTTTGTTGGCCAACAAAAACCAACTTCAGAAGTGATGTCATGTGATGGTTGACTTTCTGTGTGTTTTTTCTTCTCTGAGCATGCCCAGTCTTGCTCATCTGATTTTTGTCTGCCGAAATCTGTACTGACTGACGGAAAATCGGCCGTTGTGTTGACGGCCAACAAAAATTTTATAGCATGCACACCAGATTTTGTTCGGCCGAAAAGTCGCAGTTGGTTGTCGGAAGCATCATACTAACAAGCCAACAATTGGCCGATCGGACGTTGGCCGAAAATTCACGGCCAACAATCGGTGCGTGTGTACGAGGCTTTAATTTAAATTTTCATTGTCTCATCATGGTCAGATTTGCCTTCCCTCTCATGGATTGCAGATGACATTGGTACCAGTACAAGCACCTCAGAGCACAAGACAATAAATAATGCAGTAATGAGTGTGTTAAGGGACGGTTCAGAAATGGGTGACAGCTCAGGAATCTCACTTTCTTTGCTGTTTTCCATTGTTCCTTCCAAATGAAGTGACAAACATCAAAATCTTTTTGTACGCACATAAGCTTAGTTTATAGCATACGAGTAAACATATTATCACTCCCAACACAATTCCTTCTATCTTTACTAATCCTATCAAAAATATCTTAAAAACGTCACTAATCCCCTTAAACCAATTAAATAGGTTCAACCAAGATGTCCATGACAATACCCCTCCACCCCACTCAGATAAATCTAGATTATGATTGAGGATATCATGTACATCACCCTGTAACTCTTCTGCTGCTGAAAGGTGGGCATTTATGTCATAGCTATTGTCAACCATATACAGTATCTCACAAAAGTAAGTACACCACTCAGATTTTTGTAAATATTTTATATCTTTTCATGTGACAACACTGAAGAAATGGCACTTTGCTACAATGTAAAGTAGTGAGTGTACAGCTTGTATAACAGTGTAAATTTGCTGTCCCCTCAAAATAACTCAACACACAGCCATTAATGTCTAAACTGCTGGCAACAAAAGTGAGTACACCCCTAAGTGAAAATGTCAAAATTGGGCCCAAATTGTCAATATTTATTGTGTGGCCACCATTATTTTCCAGCACTGCCTTAACCCTCTTGGGTATGGAGTTCATCAGAGCTTCACAGGTTGCCACTGGAGTCCTCTTTCACTCCTCCATGATGACATCACAGAGCTGGTGGATGTTAGAGACCTTGCGCTCCTCTACCTTCCATTTGAGGATGCCCCACAGATGCTCAGTAGGGTTTAGGTCTGGAGACATGCTTGGCCAGTCCATCACCTTTACCCTCAGCTTCTTTAGCAAGGCAGTGGTCGTCTTGGAGGTGTGTTTGGGGTCGTTATCATGTTGGAATACTGCCCTGCGGCCCAGTCTCTGAAGGGAGGGGATCATGCTGTGCTTCAGTATGTCACAGTACATGTTGGCATTCATGGTTCCCTCAATGAACTGTAGCTCCCCAGTGCCGGCAGCACTCATGCAACCCAAGACCATGACACTCCCACCACCATGCTTGACTGTAGGCAAGACACACTTGTCTTTGTACTCCTCACCTGGTTGCCACCACACACGCTTTACACCTTCTGAACCAAATAAGTTTATTTTGTTCTCATCAGACCATAGAACATGATTCCAGTAATCCATGTCCTTAGCCTGCTTGTCTTCAGCAAACTTTTTGCGGGCTTTCTTGTGCATCATCTTTAGAAGAGGCTTCCTTCTGGGACGGCAGCCATGCAGACCAATTTGATACAGTGTGTGGCATATGGTTTGAGCACTGACAGGCTGACCCCCACCCCTTCATCTTCTGCAGCAATGCTGGCAGCACTCATACGTCTATTTCCCAAAGACAACCTCTGGATATGACGCTGAGCATGTGCACTCAACTTCTTTGGTAGACCATGGTGAGGCCTGTTCTGAGTAGAACCTGTCCTGTTAAACAGCTGTATGGTCTTGGCCACCGTGCTGCAGCTCAGTTTCAGGGTTTTAGCAATCTTCTTATAGCCTAGGCCAGAACCTTGGCACCCCCAGATGTTTTGGAACTACATATCCCATGATGCTCAACTACACTGCAGAATGCATGAGCATCATGGGAAATGTAGTTCCAAAACATCTGGGGTGCCTAGGCCATCTTTATGTAGAGCAACAATTCTTTTTTTTTCAGATCCTCAGAGAGTTCTTTGCCATGAGGCGCCATGTTGAACTTCCAGTGACCAGTATGAGAGAGTGAGAGCGATAACACCAAATTTACCACACCTGATCCGCATTCACACCTGAGACCTTGTAACACTAACGAGTCACATGACACCGGGGAGGGAAAATGGCTAATTGGGCCCAATTTGGACATTTTCACTTAGGGGTGAACTCGCTTTTGTTGCCAGCAGTTTAGACATTAATGGCTGTGTGTTGAGTTATTTTGAGGGGACAGCAAATTTACACTGTTATACAAGCTGTACACTCACTACTTTACATTGTAGCAAAGTGTCATTTCTTCAGTGTTGTCACATGAAAAGATAGAATAAAATATTTACAAAAATGTGAGGGGTGTACTCACTTTTGTGAGCTACTGTAGGTGTAACATTTCTGCTATACTACTGTACATAGCCCTCCCTGGGATGCAAATAGAATGTCTAAACCCATATGGTTAGCAATCACCTGTCTTCTTACTTCTGTTAATTCTTCTGCTTCATCTTTCAGTGCTGCTAGGACATGACCCAACATTATATTGGTCACATTTGCATAACTATTAATCCTATTTGGCATCTCATGTCCCCATCCAGAAAAGGATGGAGCATAAGTCCATGCTTTAAATGCCTCCCCAAATACTGATATGTTATACTTCTGTGCAATGTCAGTCATGGCATCTGTAGCAGCCTGTATTGAATAGACTTTACTCTCCGTAGATCTCTTATGCCTACCTCCCCTATGTTCTTTTAGCAATTCAGACATATTTAAAGGCCTAGTAGCATAAATATGTTCTGCTATTATAGAGATACCATTGGCTTTAAGAGGCAAACTTTTTCTTGCTTGTCGTCCACACAAAAAATATTATGGATTAGGCAAGACTTGCTGCAACACTTTTTAGTTCTGAATCCGCCAACTCCTTCAAGGACCGATTATGCTTGTTTTCATCAGTGTCGATATATGCCCCATTGCGGTCATCTGGTATATACAAAGCCCTGCTTCAAGGTTTCATTAAAACAGTTGGAGCAATCACTTTCACATTGACACATTGTTTGATTCAAGATATCATAACATCCATTCAGAAACACCTGGGTCTCACCTGGCTCTTGATAATAATCTGTGATACCCAACTAACTGTCCGGTTCAGGATAATACCGATCCCTTTACCTGATATCTCTTGGATCAACAAATCCTCTTCTTTGATTATTTTCCCTTGCTGCACAGTTAGCACACTATTCTTAGACAAATTTACCAATAAAGCATGGTATAGGTGTGGACTCATTGCTGCCATAGCAAATATGGGTTTGTGACGTACACAAGGGGGAATTATCCAACAATCTGAAAGATTGAACTGAGTACTGATCACCTCATGCATTTTGGATCCTCCTGTTCAAGAAGATTTGGCTTCCCACATATATGGGACCCAGGATTAATACCATCAGGATACCCTGCCATGCTTTCATCTTCCTCTTCCACATATGACTTATTCTGGAAAGGACACAAATAATACGCTTCCTAAGCACCGCCTGCTGAGATCTGGGGCCCCCTCCAAGACCTGAAAAAGACAAGCTTCCACCCCCAGAAGGTGAAACTAAAAGGGTTGACTACTTGGATTACCTGGATATTACCTGCTCCCCTGATAGGTGGTTTCATTCACCAGAAATCTCAATCCTCCCCTGCTGCTGCTTCTAACTTGGGGCCCTCTTATGCATTCACAGTTACCCCTTGTAGTGTACTGTGTTATCACACAAAATAAGGAGGTAGCCCTCTTTACCACTGAGACACCTACACTCTAAATTCCTTAACTCGGCACAAATTTACACTTCACACCTATATGAGACATTTGAGATCACAGATAACAAACCCTCTCTGCCTATCCTTCCAAATTTTCAACACCACAATTAAAACAAATAAAATGCAATAACATATAAAGACATTGTCACTTATTACTCTCAATCTATCACATGTATTGTGGATTATTAGTGGGTCACACCTCTGGGTCACATTGGCTGGATTCATGGACAATGTTCCTCAATGCTACATATTCCCCACAATCTGGCTCAATGACATTTTTGGACAATGTTCCTCAATGCTACTTTTTCCCCACAATCTGGTTCAATGACATTTGAGGATCAGAGACGCAGAATGGTGAACATTTTTGTTTAAATTCAACTATTTTTAATATAATCTAGGCAAAAGCCTCCAACACCACCACCAAAATTTCAAAAATAAACAAAGGTGCATGGCATTTACCTAATGTATTGTTCATTGAAACTTTTATCTCAGGTTATACCTTTCACTACTTACCTTCCCTAATATTAGAACTTATAAATCAAGACCTTTGCATTATATAAATTCCAAAACCTTTATATAAATTTTAGCACATTAAAAAGTTTTAGTTACACCTTGTTAGTAAATTGGTCCCACTATCTAGGCATGCAACTAGCATTCCTCATATCAGCACAGTACAGATATCTGACCTCTACCTGGATGGAGCTATGCTGTTAGGCCCAGTAGCCAGCCTGGTTTAGGGCCTAACCTGTGCTGAGTTGGTCCTGAAGCTGTCCTGCCTGGTCTGTAGGAGGCTGCACCAAGGAGGAGACCCAGGGAACAGGGAACAAGCCAAAAAGAAGGCTGGTCTCTCAGAAGAACCTGGTGACTCACTTGGAGGACGCACTAAAATTTGTGATTGTGCTTACAGTATTGCCAGGTCAGCTTAAAGGTTCTGACACTGTGAAGCTGGGCATTAATCTGGATCTGGAGAGTCTTCAACTGATCTGCTACCAGATCTGGGACCCCTCACCTCCTTAAATGTTCTGCAGTAAAACCTTAAAAAGAAAAATAGTAACTGGCGCCCAATATCCTTTTTTGGTCCCCCCATTTTAGCCATGAACTCAGCCTTGGGATGAAATGCTAGCCCACCCCTTGCCTCTGGAGGTGCTATCCTGCCTTTGGGGTGAAAGAGGGATGCTTCAATTACTAAGTGATAGTATGAAACATTCTAATGGAGAGAAGAGGTCTGATGGCCTCTGTGGGTATAACTGGACGCAGTTGCCCCGTGAGGGATATTTTGCCTTCCTCTGGCTCACACTGGTGGAGTTTATGGGAAAGTGAGCTTGACGGACATGTCTCTTTTTTTTAGCCTTGTCAATTACCGATCCGACAAAGTAGTCACAAATAATGTGTCCTTATTTTTTCTATTGTGGGTTCATGATATATACATATTCATGCGGTTTTGGATGCAGACCACACAACACTAGAATTAAACACATCTGTGTTTGGGGACATATAATTGTATATTCATGAATCGGTATCTCCTCTTTGGCTTTCTAGTTTTTTAGATGCTTAGAATATCTGCAAACCATAATTGAATAACATTTAATTTTCTAAAGCATTGTACATCACAAAATATTATTTTTTTGTTTTTTTTTTGTTATATATATATATATATATATATATATATATATATATATAATAACGTTTTTACCTTTTTTCACCCTAATATCGCATTTTAGATATGCTTTGTGGTTTAAAAATGCATTAAAGAGGTAGTTTTTCACTCCTCGCTAACAGCATAGACCGGTGTCCCTTGTACAAAACGCCTCTTCGCCGGGATTCACACAGTTTTTGGTGGGGGCTCTCTGTTCCTTGGTACAGCAAGTTCCCCCTGGGGGTGCCGGGGTCAGGGAATCCCCACCGCAGCCTAGACTTAGTACTCCTACCCTGGTTTCCGCTGACGAAGGGGACACATGACAGGGTTATACCCTTCGCAATTGAATTCCGCATATCCCAACATCTCCCCCCCCTGTCCTCTTTTTTGCCTTTCTGGCCTGCCTTTGGGCTGTTATTATATGGCTGTTGTAGTGTTGCCTGTTCCTGGCCTAACTGTATGCCACACCTTCAGTTTACAAGGTTTCAAGGCTTTGTTCTCCATATTTTATATGTACCTGCAATGTTCTTGTATTTTGTAATGTGCATTATTTCAATAAAACGTTTTGACAAAAAAAAAAAAAATGCATTAAAGAGAGCCAGTCACCAGACCATTCATTTTAACAATAATCTTCTCATAAGATTATACACTATATTATTAAAAGTATTGGGACGTCTGCCTTTACACCCACATGAACTTTAATGGCATCCCAGTCTTAGTCTGTAGGGTTCAATATTGAGTTGGCCCACCCATTGTAGCTATAACAGCTTCAACTCTTCTGGGAAGGCTGTCCACAAGGTTTAGGAGTGTGTCTATGGGAATGTTTGACCATTCTTCCATTTGTGCAATGACATCAATGATGGATAACAATTCCTCCAAATGACACCAACAATGGGGCCCAATGACATCAAAGATGGGTAACAATTCCTCCAAATGACACCAACAATGGGGCCCAATGACATCAACGATGGGGAACAATTCCTCCCACTGACACCGCCCCTTGCGGATCAGCTTTCCCTCTCGCGAATCTCCCCCCATGCTCGCTCCCGAGGAGCGACGTATGGGTACAGTGATTCGCGCAACCGAGCCAGCCTGCCGCAGTATATCTGCGGTGGGAAGTCGGCAAGTGGTTAAAGTGATTGTAAAGTCTCTTTTTTAGAAAAAAAATAAAAATAAACACGTTATACTTACCTCCCCTGTGCAGTTGGTTTCGCAGGTAGCCCGGATCCTCCTCTTCTTGGGTCCCTAGTTCCTGCTCCTTGCTCCTCCCTCCTATCGAGTGCCCCCACAGCAAGCAGCTTGTTGTGGGGGCACCCAGCCAAGCTGCAGCTCCGTGTATCCTACGGCCCCGCACCCCTCTCTCTCTCTCCTGATTGGCTCACTGACTTTGATTGACAGCCGGGGGATCCAATGGCACCACGGCTGAATATCAGCAAATTGGGAGGGAGAGTCCCAGGACGGACAAGGGACTCGTGGGCATCGCTGGACAGAGAGGGTAGGTAAGCATTAGGGGTGTTGGGGTGGCTGCTACACACAGAAAGCTTTTTATCTTAATGCAGAGAATGCATTAAAATAAAAAACCTTCCTGGCTTTACAACTCCTTAAAGCTTTGACCAAAAAAAATTAAAAATCTGGAAGCTGACTGGTTTCTATGCAGAACTGCACCAGATTTTGCACTCTGTAGTTTTAGTGAATTAAATCCAATGAGTACATTGAGGCAGGACAAGACCCTGTACTGTGCAACCTCCCTCTCATACTCCAATCTGTGTAGGTGGGGACCACAAAGGAACCCGGGAATGCTATAGCTTTTTTATGTGTAGGACCATTTAGAAAAGAAAAGTTACCAACAGCTGCAGGGCTTTAGTTAAGTGGCAAGCCAAGGGCAGGCAATAATGGCAGGATGAAAACTGGATTTAGTAACCAGGTGGGCTGTATCCCAGGAGTGACTTTTGATGCATCCAGTTTGTGTTTGGCTGGACGTTTCCTTTAAATAGTGGTCTGTACACAGTAAAGGCTTTTTCAACAGCTGTGCAAGACGTTATTATTCCTCCTCCTCTAGAACAGGAGATATTGAGAATGTTTCCCAGATGTGAAGCCACTTGGGATTCCGAGTACACCCCTCTGCTCGCGGTATGGTTTGTATTTACCATATAATGCCGAGAGATACTGTATAATCCATCCAGATGTAAATATTTACAGTCCGTTATCCACGACAACCAGCGTAAACAGTAACAGGCAGCGATCCCGCTAAAGTGAAGAGGAGAGCGCATGCAACGTCTGAAAGAGGCGATCAGCTGATGGTAATACCCCAACACCATCTGTGTATGGAATAGTTAAAACTGATAAAGTAAATAGCTTGGAACGGAGTTATGGAAACCGTTGTGGACTTACAAGACCCACCTCGATTTTCCTGTATTCCCACAGAGTAACAAGCTATATTTATTGATTTGAGGTCTGTTGAGAATCCTATCTTGGTGGTCCCAGAACAAAGACTGACAGTTATGGGATGATCCAGAAAATGGGTGATGGCTCAATTGAGCAGTTTGACTTAAAACACAACGTAGGTTTGGTGTCCTGACTGGCCCCATATTTTTTAGAGGTGTCCAATTTTCTACAGCAGTGTTCTCCAAACTTCGGCCCGAGGGGAAGGGGTCAGATGGGGCCCTTTGCCACGTTTATCCAGCCCTTGAGGCTCTATTTCTTCCACTGATACAAAACATGGGGCATAATTCCCATCAATTACACTGATGAAGGGGATACAATTCCTCCCAATGACACCAGCGATGGGCCACAATTTCTCCCACTGACACCAATGATGGAGCTCAATGACATCAATGATGGGGCGTCATACCTTCAAATTATACCAAGGATGTGGTCCAATGACATTAATGATGGGTAGCAATTCCTCCCAAAGACACCAACGACGGGGCCCAATGACATCAATGATGGGTTGCAATTCCTCCCAATGACACCAGCGATGGGGCCCAATGACATCAATGATGGGTAGCAATTCCTCCCAATGACACCAACGATGGGGCCCAACGACATCAATGATGGGTTGCAATTCCTCCCAATGACACCAACGATGGGGCCCAATGACATCAATGATGGGGCGTAATACCTCCAAATAACACCAATGATTGGGCCCAATGACATCAATGATGGGTAGCAATTCCTCCCAATGACAACAATGATGGGGCCCAATTACATTAACAATGGGGCACAATTACTCCCACTGACATCAATGATGGAGCCCAATGACATCAATGATGGGTTGCAATTCCTCCCAATGACACCAAGGATGGGGCCAAATTGACATTAATGATGGGTAGCAATTCCTCCCAATGACACTAACGATGGGGCCCAATGACATCAATGATGGGTAGCAATTCCTCCCAATGACACCAACAATGGGGCCCAATGACATCAACAACGAGGCACAGTTCCTCCCACTGACACCAATGATGGAGCCCAATGACATCAATGATGGGGCGTAATACCTCCAAATGACACCAAGGATGGGGCCCAATGACATTAATGATGGGTAGTAATTCCTCCCAATGACTCCAACGATGGGGCCCAATGACATCAACGATGGGGCACAATTTCTCCCACTGACACCAATGATGGGGCCCAATGACATCAATGATGGGGCACAATTACTTCCACTAAAACAAACTATACCCCGCATTATTTATTTTTCCCACTGACATTGGGACCTTTTCATCTCAAAATGGGCACAGTCCGCCCCCCCCCCAAAGTCTTCAGGACAGTAAACTGGCTGTTTGTTTAGAAAGTTTGGAGACCTCGGTTCTATAGGTATGACATCAATCTTTCAGAATGATATACTGTACACACTGTATGGCCAAAAGTTTTTTTTTTTTTTAGAACTTACAATTTTATTTTTATTCCTTTTTAACATACAGAAAAAAAGAGGACATTCAGGTTGCAGAGGTACACAAGATCTGAGACACAGTTATCTGAGTAGAGGTGTAGCAAAGAAGCCGCTAACCAAGGCACTCTCCTCACCAAGATACTCTGGCTGTACCGGGTACATGTAGGAGAGAGGAGCAAACAAAACATAGGAGTAAGGAAAAGGAGTGGGGGAACGGGAAGGGAAAGAGAGAGTAGAGTCCACCTACTGCAATGCCCAATCAAGACCGGGGAAAGATCAGGCGAGGGGAATCTTGAAAAGGTCCCACAATTCCCAGACCTGGTTATGAATGTCCAAAGAGTCGTTTAGGGAAGCGGTTAGGTATTTCATTCGCTTCACACCCTGAATCCTGGTATGTAATCCAACCAGAGAGAGAGGCTCCTGTTTCTTCTATTTAATCACAACAAAGCACCACGCCGCAGTCAGTACCCCTACAAGAAGCTTTTTAGAAGTTTTTCAGAAGAATCAAGGGGGAAAATTTGGGGTCGAAAGGTATTTAGGATGTTGTTGATGTTGTTTTTGGACACCTGACAATGGCGCTTCAATAAGCATGTTATGCCTCGTTTCCAGTGAACGGAACGGTTCGGGTCAGTACAGTTTGGAAGGGTTAGAATGGTCCGGCCTATTCAGGTGAGCGTTTCCACTGCAAGTCGGACCGCCAGGGGCCATGCAGGGTTCACACCAAACGTGGTGTTTGTTTTGTGCTTTCGTTAGACATGAGCATTGACGTTTTTCTGTCCACCAATCAGTGGAATGTATCGTGTGACGCCAGTGGCTCCGCCCTAACCGTACCGTACCATTTCCTATGGCCCTACATCTGAAAGAGGACCAGGAATGGTGCGGTTTGGTTCGGTTGTATGGGCCACTTTCATAATGGAAACACTCAAAATAGCGTACCGAACTGACCCGAACCGATCTGCTCAGTGGAAACGAGGCATTGGAGACCCTATTCCAAAGCCATGGGCGTTAATATGGAGTTAGCATCCCTTTGTGGGGGTGCCAATCGCAAAGGGGGTGTCAACCTTAATATTTATTATGGACATGTGGCCATCACACTTGTATAAGCATTATAAGCATTTATAAGCACTTATATAATGGCCATTCCAGAACCATGGCCATTAATATGAAGTTGGCCCACATTTGGAACTATAACAGCCTTTGCTCTAGGAAGGCTTTCCACAAGATTTTGGAGTGTGCCTGTGGGATTTGAGCCCAATCGGCCAAAAGAGCATATCTGAGGGCTAGTACTGATGTTGGACAAGTAGACCTGGCTCATAATTGGCATTACAGTTTATCCCAAAAGTTTTCAATATGCTTGTTGGACATCCCTTTCCAAAACTATGGCCATTAAGTTAGCACCCCTTTGTGGTGGTACCAATCACTAAGGGGGTTTCAACACCATATTTATATACCAGTGACCATCATGCTTATATAAGCATGTTGGACACCCTATTCCAAAAACCACGGACATTAATATGGAGTCGGCCCTCTTTTTTGATCATAACAGCCTTCACTCTTAGGAAAGGCTTTCTACAAGATTTTGGAGTGTGTCTATGGAGATGTGAGCCCAAACAACGAAAGAGCATATCTGAGGTCAGGTACTGATTTTGGATGAGAATAACTGGCTCACATTTGGCATTACAGTTTATCCCAAAAGTATTCAATAAGCTTGTTGGACATCCCTTTCCAAAACCATAGGCATTAATATGGAGTTGGCCCTTTTTTGTGACCATCACAGCCTTTACTCTTCTAGAAAGGCTTTCCACAAGATGTTGGTGTGTGTCTGTGGGAATAAGTGCCCATTCGGCCTAAAGAGCATATCCGAGGTCAGATATTGATGTTGAATGAGAAGATCTGGCTCACAATTTGCATTAAAATTTATCCCAAAAGCTTGTTGGACATCCCTTTGAAAATCCATAGCTATTGATATTGAGTTGGCCTTCATTGCGACCACTTTTAGGGAAGGCTTTCCACAAGATTGGAGATGGAGTGTGCCTGGGGAAAAAAAATGCCCATTCGGTCTAAAGTGCATTTGTGGGGTCAGGTACTGATTTTGGACAAGAAGACCTGGCTCACAATCAGCATTACAATTTATATCAAAGGTATTCAGTAGGCCTGTTAGACATCCTATTCCAAAACCATGGTAAATAATATGGAGTTGGCTCCCATTTGTGGCTACTGTATAAAATCCTTCGCTCTTCTAGGAAGGCTTTCCACAAGATTTTGGAGTGTGTCTGTTGGAATTTGTGTCCATTGTGCCATTTGTTAGGTCAGGTACTGATGTTGGATGAGAAGACCTAGCTTGTAATTGGCATTCCAGTTGACTAGGGAGGAAGTCCATGTCTTTATGGAGCTGGCTTGGTAAACAGGGGCATAGTCATGCTGGAACAGAAAAGGGCCTTCACCAAACTGTTATCACAAGTATTAACAGTACCCTTCACTGGAAACGCAATCACTTTGAGGGAGGTCTACATACTTTAACCCTATATTAGGTGTGATGGCCAGGGCCTGCCTTTGGGGGGTCTCTGATGTGGGGGGCTCTTTGTGAGGGGGGCTTTGTAAGGGGGGCTCTCTGATGTGGGCGGGGGGCTCTTATGTAAGGGGGCTTTGTGTGGGGGGTCTCTGATGTGAGGGGGGTCTCTGATGTGAGGGGGGCTCTGTGTGGGGGTTCTCTGATGTGGGGGTCTCTGATGTAAGGGGGGCTTTGTGTGGGGGTCACTGATGTAAGGGGGCTCTGTGTGTGGGGTCTCTGATGTGAGGGGGGCTTTGTGTGTGGGGTCTCTGATATGAGGAGGGCTTTGTGTGGGGGGTCTGTGATGTGAGGGGGGCTCTGTGTGGGGGTCTCTGATGTGAGGTGGGTCTGTGATGTGAGGGGGGGCTCTGTGTGGGGGGGGCTGTGTGGGGGACTCTCTGATGTAGGGGGGCTCTAAATTAAGGGGGGCTTTGTGTGGGGGTCTCTGATGTAAAGGGGGCTCTGTGTGGGGGGTCTCTGATGTGAGGTGGGTCTCTGATGTGAGGGGGGGCTCTGTGTTGGGGGGGGCTGTGTGGGGGACTCTCTGATGTAGGGGGGGCTCTAAATTAAGGGGGGCTTTGTGTGGGGGTCTCTAATGTAAAGGGGGCTCTGTGTGGGGGGTCTCTGATGTAAGGGGGGCTAAGTTATTAGTGATCATAAAAAAGAATAGTCAAATAAAGTGCAAAAAAGGTGCAAGAAAATGCGCGCGGGGGGCGCCACAGGATTAGCTCGCACAGGGTGCCTGAACACCTAAGGCCGGCCCTGGTGATGGCCAGGTTTTCACAAACCGCTAGCCAAATAGTGTAGATGTGTGAGATAACAGGGGGGGGGGGGTAGGGGGAGAGAGAAAGACCAGAAAGCGGGGAAGAGAATTCGACAGTGTAGGTGATAGGGAGATAGAAAGACGGAGCAAGGAGATAAGATAGAATGATGGATATATTTATTTTACTATAAAATAGTATATAACTGAGAAGTCACAGGGAAGCCTTCAACATACAATATATGCAGGCCTATAAACCCAAACCTTGTAATTATTTTGTTGCTGTATTTTATAGGCATTATATTTATACTGTTACAAGTTTATGTTATTTATATCGCTTGTCTGTCTCTACAGACATGCTTTGTGGGTAATGTGACCGTCCAGAAAATATCTTTAGACAGAGCTTCTAATTAGATGTCTGTCAGTGACTATGCCTGAATATAGGCTGTGAGGCTCTAAGTAGGACTACACAGTGAAGAACGCTGGATAAGTAGTCTATGACTATCTCCTGCAACATGTCTCCAACTCCCATATTATTATTATTAATATTATACAGGATTTATATAGCACTTTACAATTTGACTATTACATGCTCATTTGTATGATGTTCGCAGTCTTTGACCATCTCTTTTTATCTTTTATCATGTCCACAGTCTCTGACCATCTCTTGTATCATGTATCCAGTCTTTGATCATCTCTTGTATCATGTATCCAGTCTTTGATCATCTCTTGTATCATGTATCCAGTCTTTGATCATCTCTTGTATCATGTATCCAGTCTTTGATCATCTCTTGCATCGTGTCCTCAGTCTCTGACCATCTCTTGTAGTATGTCAGCAGTCTCTGACCATCTCTTGTATCATGTCTGCAGTCTCTGACCATCTCTTGTATCATGTCTCCAGTCTTTGACCAGCTCTTGTGTCATGTCAGCAGTCTCTGACCATCTCTTGTATCATGTCTGCAGTCTCTGACCATCTCTTTTATCATGTCTGCAGTCTCTGACCATCTCTTGTATCATGTCTCCAGTCTTTGACCAGCTCTTGTGTCATGTCTGCAGTCTCTGACCATCTCTTGTATCATGTCCACAGTCTCTGACCATCTCTTGTGTATCACGTCTCCAGTTTTTGATCATCTCTTGTATCGTGTCCGCAGTCTCTTACCATCTCTTGTATCATGTCCCCAGTCTCTGACCATCTCTTGTATCATGTCTGCAGTCTCTGACAATCTCATGTATCATGTCTCCAGTCTTTGACCAGCTCTTGTGTCATGTCTGCAGTCTCTGACCATCTCTTGTATCACGTCTCCAGTCTCTTGGACGATTCGCTTCCAACACTTTCAAAAATAGTGAAGAATTTTGACTAGAGCTTAACTTTAAATCCCAACTCCTGGCTGTTGTTAAATGTACCCATGCAATGACTCTACCCCCCATCACACGCACACAAGTACACTTATACGAGGACACATGTGTCAAACACAAGGCCTGCGGGCTGAATCCTTCCCACCTGGCCATTTCATGTGGCCGTTGTGCCCAAGGTTTTTTCAGCCCGAATGTGGGTTCCACCAGCTCCAGCTCTTGCCCTCCACTCCCCGCTTACCACTGTCACTTGTAATCACAGAAGCCACCCCTAAACCTTGCCATCTGTATGTAGTGCACTCCTCAATCCTGCACTCTGTACGTAGCACACCCCTGAACTCTTCACTCTGTACGTAACATACCCCTGAACTCTGCACTCTGTACATAGCACACCCTTGAGCTCTGCACTCTGTACGCAGCACACCTCTGAACTCAGCACTCTGTATGCAGAGCTCCCCTGAACTCTGCACTCTGTACATGGGCACCCCTGAACTCTGCACTCTGTACACAGCGCACCCCTGAACTCTGCACTCTGTAGCTAACGCACCCCTGAAACCTCACTCGGTATGTAATGCACTCCTAAACTCTGCACTCTGTACGTAGTGCACCCCTGAATGCTGCACTCTGAAGCTAGCGCATCCCTGAACTCTGCACTCTGTACACAGCACACCCAAGAACTCTGCACTCTCTACGTAGCGCACCTCGGAAACTGCACTCCGTATGTAGTGCACTCCTTAACTCGCCAATCTGTATGTAGCGCACCCCATCCTCCCACTTAGTGCAGTTTGGCCACACCCACAGTTCGATATTGTTCGGCACAAATATAGTCTTATATAGTGTTACAGATTCATCCGGCCCTGTGAGGCCAACCATAATGCTGAATTGGTCTGCAATGAAATTGAGTTTGACATCCCTGTACTAGGATGATCAGACATCCCAGTTTCTGGGGACAGTCCCTGATTTTAGAGGGCTGCTGATGGAAAAAATGTCCCTGATTTTTGTTCAAAGGGAAAAGAATAAATACACTATCTTACCTCATTCCCCATTTTCCCGGTAGCCAGTGCTCTCCTCCACTTTCCAACACTCAGGATTGTTGTCAGGCCCTCAGCGTCCTCCTGTACAGTGCAGGACTGCTGGTCCTACATTGTATGAGATGACACTAGAGAGCTGCCAGGCAGCGAAGCAGAGTAGCTTTAGGGGACCAGTTGCACAGAGAGTAGGCAGTCTACAGAAGCGAGAGATTAGGTAAGTATTTGTACTCAGGGGCACCATTAGAAATCATAGGGCATCTTACAACCTACCTGACAGCCCCCGCCCCCCTCCCCAGGGAACGAAGACCTGTAAGTTGGCTCTGGCCTACTGAATTCCCAGGCAGGAGATTGGTGGTCATTTTGAAGCATTGTGGCCCACCAGGGGCTCCAAACCTTACCTATCCCCCTGGATCAACCAGTAAGCTTCAGCTGGTTGGGCACTCTATTTTGCCAGTGCTGGCAGTGGCGCTGTGTATACGCATGTTCAACGCCTTTGTTGCCAGGCAGGGAGGAGCTTGAATCTTGGCATTCCGCTGGCCAAGAGGGAAATGTCTGCTCCTCCTTCCATATCTCATCATGCCTTGGTGATGCCTTATGGCCCACCAGGGGTTTTATCCCCCTGGATCAACCAGTAAGCTGCCGCTGGTTGGGGGCACTCTGTCTCACCAGTCCTAGCAGTGGCGCTGTGAATACACATGTTTAACCCTTTGTTTCTAGGCAGGGAAGATTTGGGATTTTGGCATGGTGCTGGCCAAGATGCCCTTTCCTCCTTCCATATCTCATCATGCCTTGGTGATGCTTTATGGCCCACCAGGGGTTTCTAAATCTCACCTAACCCGCAGGATTAACCAGTAAGCTTCCGCTGGTAGGGGGACACTATCTTACCAGTCCTGGTAGTGGCACTTTGTATACGCATGTTTAACCTCTTTGTTGTCAGGCAGGTAAGGGCTGGGATCTTGGCATGGTGCTGGCCAAGGGGGAGATGCCCGTTCCTCCTTCCATATTTCATCATGCCTTGATGCCCGTTCCTCCTTCCATATTTCATCATGCCTTGATGCCCGTTCCTCCTTCCATATTTCATCATGCCTTGGTGATGCGTTGTGGCCAACCGGGGGCTCTAAATCTCACCTAACCCCCAGATCAACCAGTAAGCTTCCGCTGGTTGGGGGACACTCTCTCACCAGTCCTGGCAGTGGCGCTGTGAATACGCACGTTTAACCATTTGTTGCGAGGCAGGGAAGATTTGGGATTTTGGCATGGTGCTGGCCAAGGGGAAGATGCCCTTTCCACCTTCCATATCTCATCATGTGTTAGTGATGCCTTATGGCCCACCAGGGGTTTCTAAATCTCACCCTAACCCCCAGTATCAACCAGTAAGCTTCCGCTGGTAGGGGGGCACTATCTTGCCAGTTCTGGTAGTGGCGCTTTGTATACACATGTTTAACCTCTTTGTTGTCAGGCAGGTAAGGGCTGGGATCTTGGCATGGTGCTGGCCAAGGGGGAGATGCCTGTTCCTCCTTCCATATTTCATCATGCCTTGGTGATGCCTTATGACCAACCGGGGGCTCTAAATCTTACCTAACCCGCATGATCAACCAGTAAGCTTTCTCTGGTGGGGGGAGCACTATCTTACCAGTCCTGGCAGTGGAGCTTTGTATATGCATGTTTAACCTCTTTGTTGTTAGGCAGGGAGGAGCTGGAATCTTGGCATGGTGCTGGCCAGGCCAAGGGGGAGATGCCTGTTCCTCCTTCCATATTTCATCATGCCTTGGTGATGCCTTATGGCCAACCGGGGGCTCTAAATCTCACCTAACCCGCATGATCAACCAGTAAGCTTTCCCTGGTGGGGGGGCACTATCTTACCAGTCCTGGCAGTGGTGCTTTGTATATAGAAACATAGAAACATAGAATGTGTCGGCAGATAAGAACCATTTGGCCCATCTAGTCTGCCCAATATATCTGAATCCTATGAATAGTCCCTGGCCCTATCTTATATGCATGTTTAACCTCTTTGTTGTCAGGCAGGGAGGAGCTGGGATCTTGGCATGGTGCTGGCCAAGGGGGAGATGCCCGTTCCTCCTTCCATATTTCATCATGTCTTGGTGATGCCTTATGGCCAACCGGGGGCTCTAAATCTCGCCTAACCCCCTAGGATTAACTGGTAAGCTGCCACTGGTGTGGAGTACTCTACCTCATTAGTCCTGGCAGTGGCGCTGCGTATATGCATGTTTATTCTTTTTTCTCTTGCCAAATCAGCATTCAACCTATGTAGTGCCGAGGGGACCCTACTGCATGGGCACGACTTGAAGACCAATTCAGTCTTTATTTTAAAAAAAAGTTGCAATGTCAGAAGTTTCAGATTACCACCTGCCCCCCCACCCCCTGAAAAGTTGCGTCCACAATTCTCCTCCAGGCTGATGACCGCAGTCATTGCACGAACATGGTCTCCTTTGTGAAGCCATTGAGTGATTCAGCTGATAATTGGGTGGAATTATAGAAAACAGGTTGTTTTTCAGGCAGAAAACAGCCTCTTGTGTCATAAACATTGTTTACGTTGTTGTTACTTTTTACACCCCCAACATTTACGAGAATGACTGAATGACCCCCATTATTCCCAGGGGGCACATGTGGCCGGTCAAGCTGTGACCGCTTCGCCTTGCCGCTGTGGTCGTGCTCTCCCTGCGTATTTATAGAAGTTCTTTTGTGCCAAAAGAAGAAAGACGCGGTTTTGGAAAGCGACCTCTCGGAGTATTAAAGTTTTTATGGGGAAAGAATAGCCCTTTGTGTCGGCCCTCTCGTTCTGCGGTCGTGCTCTGACAATGTCCCCCTCTGTAGATGTAATATTTAACCTGGACGTGGGTGTTAAGAGGGTTGTGTCGCGTTTAATGATCTGTCACAAGAGTGATGCGTCATCTTCCATCACTGGCGGAATACAAAAAAATACTCCAATAATGGGACGCAGAATTCACAAAGGCAAATTTTAAACCCCCTTCTCTGTCCAGCCCTGATGTCCCTTTACCACGGAACTCAAAGTACAACTAAAGGCAAAACTTTCATTATTTTAGGTTTGAATATAGTGAAGACGGATTAGAATGCTTGTCAGTTTTTATTGCTGTCTGTGCCCCTGTTAGGCCCTCTCACGACTCAGCGTTCTGTAGCTTGAAGCTCAAAAGCGCTACAGGAAAAAAAAAAAAATTATTCTCTATGGAGTTGGTTGACATCTCCAGTCTAAGTCCCTGTTCCCATAGAAATTTATGGAAACATAACATTTGCGCATTTTTGTGCGTATTTCGAGATTTTCCTGCTCAAACGTGTAAAAAAAAAAAAAGTAGTAAGATATAAATAAATAAATACCCTGGATCAACTTTACCTAAAAAATTTTTAGTGCCCACTTATATTAAGTACACCTAGGAAAGAATCCAGGCCTTTTTTAAAGCAATCTACTGAGCTGGCCAAAACCACCTCTGGAGGGAGTCTATTCCACATTTTCACAGCTCTTAGTCCCGGTTCACACTACCGCGACTTTTCAGGCGACTTGTCAGCCTGACAAGTCACGGTCCATTCTGTGCTACGGGAACCGTTCTAATAGGAGCGACTCCTGTACTACTTCAGGGCGACATCGGAGCGACTTGCATTGACTTCCATTATGTGAAGTCCGTGCAAGTTGCGCCGAAGTCGCGGTGCATGCGACTTCACAAGTCGCCCCCGAAGTCAGATCGCCATAGTGTGAACCGACACTTAAGGTGAAGAAACCTTTCCGTATTAATAATAAAAATAATAATAAAATAATAATAAATACCCAAACCCAAACAAAAAGTGAATAAATGCTTATTATTCATATTAATAATAATAATGAAGAATAATACATAAACAAGTAATAACTAACCTCTAACCCTAAAAAAATGATTAAATAAATTATTATTAGTATTGTTTATATTATTATTATTATTATTATTATTATTAATAATAAAAATACTAAAATAATAATAAATAAACAGCCAAACAAAAAGTGAATAAATGATTATTATTCATATTAATAATAATAATGTATAGTAATACATAAACAAGTAATAACTAACCTCTAACCATAAAAAAATGATTAAATTATTATTAGTTTTATATTATTATTATTAATGTAGCAGGTTTTCCAGGCATTGGGCCTGATGTGGGTCTGCCATTGTTACCGGTGACACCTTCAGCACATTTAAGCTGAATACCCAAGTGTGAGATTTGAGTCAATGACCATTCTGGCATCTTTGGTTTGTGTTGTTTATTTGATATTGGGGATGGGAGAAGGGAATGAGTGGGATACTTCTCTGGCTCAACTAGGTACAATTGGGACACTTTGTAGAAAAATGCTCGTTAGCGCTGTACTGACGCCAGCTGAATGCCGACCAACGCTTCCTGGCGCTTAAAAAATACTGTTTTGCTGCACTGTGCTAGAACTTGAATTTAACACCTTGGTTAACTTCAAAAGATCCTAGACTGTAGTGAGACTTGACTCCTGACACTCTGTTTAGCTCAAAAGTCCTGTAAACAGCTCATTTCAGCCCTTCACTGACTGAGGTAGCTCCTTGTAACTGCTTGTGCTGCTGCAACTCTCAACACTGCACACTGTACACTTTAACACTTAAGAGCCCAACCGCTGGTGCCCCCTTTACGCTTCAGGGTCCTCTCACTAGGCAACCCCTCTATACTTCAGGGTCCTCTCACTAGGCACCCCCTCTGACACTTCAGGGTACTCTGGCACCCCCTCTATACTTCAGGGTCCTCTCACTAGGCACCCCCTCTGACACTTCAGGGTACTCTGGCACCCCCTTTACCGCTAGCTAGCTTCTGGATCCCTTCGGATCTTCACCGGAGCGGTCCTCTTTCAGCTAGGCAGACCCCCAGGGGCAGTTACAGTACTCACAAACTGGGAATGCTTTCCTGGAACTGGACCCCCTCAACTCCGCTGGTCCTCGGCACACCGGATCCTCTCTGCAGCTCAGCTCCGCTCTCAGGTCCCCTCAGGCAAGCTGCCTTGGACACCCGATCCTTCTGACAGGAGGAGAGACACCCATACTCTCCCGCCTGGGACTCTGCTTCCCGCCAAAGACGCTGCGTCATGCGCTCCCCTCAAACTTATACCTACTCCCAGAATCCTGTGCGGCAGAATCTGCCTTTCTGGGGTAGATACATGCCTGAATGTGCCATTGATTGGGTTTCCTCCACTGCCCAATGAGAACCCTTCTCATGGAGCCAGTGGAGAGACTCCCCACTCTCAATAGCAACACCTGGGAGACATGACAGCCCAGCTGAAAACCATGGCCCTGCTGTTAGGCAGCCAAGGCCCACTATACTATGCCTAGCACCTACCTTGTAAGGCGCTACATCAATAATAATAATAATTTTCAAAAAATAATAATAAAAATAAATAAACACCCAAAAAAAGTGGATAAATGATTATTATTCATATTAATAATAATAATATATTCATATTATTATTATTATTATTGTTGTTGTTATTAATAATAATAATAATGAATATAATAATAATAAACACCCAACCACGAAATGAATAAATTATTATTATTATTATTATTAATAATAATAATACTATATTCATATTAATATCCGTTTTATTATAATTAATACTAATATTAAGAATAATTAATATAATTAATATAATAATGTTTATTTTTTGTTAGTATGTATGTATATATATATATATATATATATATATATATATATATATATATATATATATATATATATATTTATATATATATAAAAGATGGAAGGATGAAAAAAATGACTGAAGAGCCGCATTAACAGAAACGTACCACATAATTGCCCGTGTTAGGGACAAATCTTCCAAACTCAGCACTGTTGGTAAGAATTATTTTTGCTTCTACTGAGTCCCATTTTTGTTTTCCATATACAGGAAGCCATGCGGAAAATGGGGAGAGTCGGCAAAATCGTCCTTCCCAATCCTGAACTCAGAAGGTAAGACAGGTGACGCGTTTCGGTTTGTCCTTCTTCAGGGATGATAGGGTATGACATATCTACAATCACACTACAATACACTTTTGTGATTACATACTGTACATACCCATAAATGTACTACATAACGCACTACATCAAAGACTGGTACATTTACAAACCGAAATTGTATGGAGAAGCCAAGCATCACATAGTGCATCTATAGCCCAGCCTGCGAGGTATTAGTAGTGTCATATTATGGTCTGTTATGATGTATGCATAGATTGTTTCTGATGTCAAATGTTTTTTTCTCTTCTTCTTCTTCTTCTGCTCTAACATGTTGAAATCCAATACAATCTATATATACATCATAATAGACCATAATATGACACTACTAATAACTCGCAGGCCGGGGTATATAATCTTAGAGGAATAGTGCCCCATCATTGGTATCAATGGGAGTAATAGTGCCCCATCATTGGTGTCAGTGGGAGGAATAGTGCCCCATCATTGGTGTCAGTGGGAGGAATCGTGCCCCATCCTTGGTGTCAGTAAGAGGAATAGTGCCCCATCATTGGTATTAGTGGGAGGAATAGTGCCCCATTATTGGTGTTAGTGGGAGGAATGGTGCCCCATCCTTGGTGTCAGTAAGAGGAATAGTGCCCCATCATTGGTATTAGTGGGAGGAATAGTGCCCCATTATTGGTGTTAGTGGGAGGAATGGTGCCCCATCATTGGTGTCAGTGGGAGGAATAGTGCCCCATCATTGGTATCAGTGGGAGGAATAGTGCCTCATCATTGGTGTCAGTGGGAGGAATAGTGCCCCATCATTGGTGTCAGTGGGAGGAATAGTGCCCCATCATTGGTATCCATGAGAGGAATAGTGCCTCATCATTGGTGTCAGTGGGAGGAATAGTGCCCCATCATTGGTGTCAGTGGGAGGAATAGTGCCCCATCATTGGTATCCATGAGAGGAATAGTGCCCCATTATTGGTGTTAGTGGGAGGAATAGTGCCTCATCATTGGTGTCAGTAAGAGGAATAGTGCCCCGTCATTGGTGTCAGTGGGAGGAATAGTGCCCCATCATTGGTGTCAGTGGGAGGAATAGTGTCCCATCATTGGTGTCAGTAAGAGGAATAGTGCCCCATCATTGGTGCCAGTAAGAGGAATAGTGCCCCATCATTGGTGTCAGTGGAGGGAATAGTGCCCCATTATTGGTGTCAGTGGGAGGAATTGTGTCCCATCATTGTTGTCAGTAGCAGGAATAATTCCCCATCTGTGTTATCAATGGGAGAAATAGTGGAATAATTGCTGACAATGTGGGGAATAACATCTCAAGGGCCAGCTAAAAGCAAGCAAAGGGCCATATCTGGCCCCCGGGCTGCATTTTAGAGACCCCTGCCCTAAACCATGCAATATGATTGTGCACTCAGTTTTCATGCAGTCAGGCCGGCCCTTGCACTATAATCCATATCTGTACAATCTCCTTTAGATTTACCAAAGCGATATAATAGAACAGATCTATTCTATCCAATCAATCTGTGTCTGATCCGGCAGGCCCTTGATGATAGATCTAAAGAAGATTGTACAATCAGATTGTACAATGTATGGTGAGCTTAAAATAGATCATACAAGCAGATTGTAATATTCATGGCCAGTTAAAGTGGAGTAAAAATCTGTAGGATGATTCCAATCTCCAGCATCCATGGATTTTGGCCAGACTGACTCTTTAAAATTGTGTAGTTTAAGCACTTGCTGTGAATTACATGAGTAATAAAATATTCAATCTGCATTGAATAATCTGCTGGCCCTTATAATGGTTTAACTCGGTTAATTCCTTAATACAGGACCCCACCCTGGTCAGTGTTCTGTGCTGGAGAGAAGTATTGATGGGGCGTGGGTGCCACCTGCTGGAGTAAATGTAGATGACAAATTGTTACTGTATATGCTAGAGCAGCGCCCAGTTCAGTCCCCAGGGGTGAAGTTCCTTCCATAGATTTAGTGGCCTTTTAGGGCTCATTCACACTGATCCCATTGGACAGCAATGCCCATTATAATGCCAACATATAGAAAAAGTAATTTGTCTTATGTTATATTACTTGTGTTCACCCCATTAGGCTGCATTGGCATGCACTGTACATAAGCAGCATTCCACCATGCCTATAATTAAATAGAAGTTTACAAAAAAAGGAAAACATTGCTATGTGTTTTAACAATGCAAAGCACAGCACCACATAAACTCCTAATTTTCGGCAGGAATGCCAAAAACAAATTTTTTTTTTTTTTTTTTTTTTTTTTTTTAAAGGCAGATTGCTAAAATCAGGGGCCTCAAAACTTTTCAGTATGACAACCACATCAGTTTATTTTTGTAATCAGCATGATATGATTGAGAACAACAGCAAAAAAACTTCAGCAAAACAAAGAAAATAAATTTACAAACAAGCTTGATCCCAACAGATCCTTTCTTACATCAGGTCCCCCATCAGAATGCCCCCTTACATCATTTCCCCCTTTACATCAGTATACCCATCAGTGTCCCCATCAGAGTGCCCCCTTACATCAGTTCCCCCATCAGAATGCCCCTATATCAGCGCCCCCATCAGAATGCCCCCTTACGTCAGTGCCCCCATCAGAATGCCCCTCCTTACATCAGTGCCCCTATTAGAATGCCCCCTTGCATTAGTGTGCCCATCAGAGTGCCCCATTACATCAGTGTCCCAATCAGTGCCTCCCTTACATCATTGTCCCCATCAGAGTGACCCCCTTACATCAGTGCCCCCATTAGAATGCCCCCCTTACATCAGTGCTCCCATCATAGTGCCTCCTTACATCAGTGTCTTTATCAGTGCCCCCTTACATCAGTGTCCCCATCAGAGAGCCCCCTTACATCAGTTCCCCCTTTACATCAGTATACCCATCAGTGTCCCCATCAGAGTGCCCCCTTACATCAGTTCCCCCATCAGAATGCCCCTATATCAGCGCCCCCATCAGAATGCCCCCTTACATCAGTGCCCCCCATCAGAATGCCCCTCCTTACATCAGTGCCCCATACTAGAATGCCCCCTTGCATCAGTGTGCCCATCAGAGTGCCACATTACATCAGTGTCCCAATCAGTGCCTCCCTTACAACATTGTCCCCATCAGAGTGACCCCCTTACATCAGTGCCCCCATTAGAATGCCCCCCTTACATCAGTGTCCCCATCAGAGTGCCCCCTTACATCAGTTCCCCCATCAGAATGCCCCTATATCAGCACCCCCATCAGAATGCCCCCTTACGTCAGTGCCCCCATCAGAATGCCCCTCCTTACATCAGTGCCCCTATTAGAATGCCCCCTTGCATTAGTGTGCCCATCAGAGTGCCACATTACATCAGTGTCCCAATCAGTGCCTCCCTTACATCATTGTCCCCATCAGAGTGACCCCCTTACATCAGTGCCCCCATTAGAATGCCCCCCTAACATCAGTGCTCCCATCATAGTGCCTCCTTACATCAGTGTCTTTATCAGTGCCCCCTTACATCAGTGCCCCCATCCGAGTGCCCCCTTACATCAGTGCCCCCCATCAGAGTGCCCCCTTACATCAGTGTCACCATCACAGTGCCACCTTTCATTAGGTGTCCCCATCAGAGTGCTCCCTTACATGAGGTGTCCCCATCAGAGTGCCCCCCTTACATCAGTGTCCCCATCAGAGTGCCCCCTTACATCAGTGTCCCCATCACAGTGCCACCTTTCATTAGGTGTCCCCATCAGAGTCCTCCCATACATGAGGTGTCCCCATCAGAGTGCCTCCCTTACATCAGTCTTACATCAGTGCCCACATGCATAATTGATGCATTGATTATCAGTGCAGACCCCCCCCCCCCCGTCCCGTCCCGTCAGGAGTGCCCACCTAAAGTGCCCACTAGGATTGCCACATCATCCCTTTAAACCAGGACACATAATAATTACACAGGTTCTGAGGCTAATATAATGTACATAAGGCACTAATAAGTTTTATTACCACCTTAATCAGCCTCAGATCCTGGTTTAAAGAGATGAGGTGGCAACCCTAGTGCCCACCAGGGATGCCAACCCATGCACCACCAGGGATTTGAATCAGTGCACACCAGGGATGCCAATCGGTGCCCATCAGTAATGACTGTCAGCGCCTCTTCATCAGTGCTGCCTATCAATGCTGCCTATCAGTGCAACCTATCAGTGCCCATCAGTGCCATCTATCAGTGCTGCATATTAGTGCTCATCAGTGCCACCTATCAATGCTGCCTATCAGTGCTCATCAGTGCTGCATATCAGTGCTCATCAGTGCTGCCTATCAGTGCCTATCATTGCTGCCTGTTAGTGCTCATCAGTGCCACCTATCAATGCTGCCTATCAGTGCTCAACAGTGCTGCCTATCAGTGCCCATCAGTGCTGCATATCAGTGCCCATCAGTGCTGCATATCAGTGCCTATCAGTGCTGCCTATTAGTGCTCATCAGTACCACCTATCAGTGCCCATCAGTGCTGCCTATCAATGCCAGCTATTAATGCTCATCAGTGGCAACTATCAGTGCCCATCAGTGCCGTCTATCAGTGCCCATCAGTGCCTGCCTATCAGTGCCCATCAGTGCTGTATATCAGTGCCGCCTATCAGTGCCCAACAGTGCTGCATATCAGTGCCGCCTATCAGTGCCCAACAGTACTGTATATCAGTGCCTGCCTATCAGTGCCCATCAGTGCTGTATATCAGTGCAGCCTATCAGTGCTGCATATTAGTGCCTTATCATCAGTGCTCGTCAGTGAAGGAGAAACTTACTTATTTACAAAATTTTATAACAGAAACGAAGAAAAAAATGTTTTTCTTCAAAGTGTTCCGCTTTTTTTTTTTTTTTTTAAGCAAAAAATAAAAAACCCAGCGTTGTTTAAAAGAAAAATGATAAAAGGTTCATATGGGTAGAGTGTTGCATGACCGCGCAATTGTCATTTAAAGTGCTGACAGCGCTGAAAGATGAAAATTGGCCTGGGCAGGAAGGGGGGGGGGGGGGAGGGCCGGTATCAAGGTGGTTAAAGGGCAGTGAAAAGGTTGCATTTCAGCATTAAAGGAAGTGGTAAAATATCGCATCTCCTGGCAGGATCAACAAACCAAAGTCTGCTCTGTGTCTGTGAAGTATAGAATTACGGCACAGAGAGATTTTACTATTTTACTGCCAATAAGAATTTACTTCTGAATTTTTCAGTTATCAGAGCAGAGATAACAGTGATGGATACAATCAGCGAACGATCGGTGTCACGCTTTGTCACACAGCGAGGATAACGGCTGTCACTTCTGTCATCTGCAGGTTCTATGAGAAGAAGTACGGGGTGTACCTAAAGCTGTACCAGCACCAGCGGGAGTATCAGACCATTATGGAAGAGAACTGATAGAAAGGAACTTCCACCTATAGAACATGAAGACCGCATTCATCACACAACCTCCTGATACTGGAATCCAGAATATTGATTCATTCATCAAATTATTGTCATCACACATCATAATACCGATTTATTGGAGACCGCAATCAATCCAAAAAAAGGGGCGGGATCAGTCAATCTTTAGGCAAACCTGTTCTTTATTTGTATCTGGCAACTGATTTGCTTCCATGCCAAACTACAGACAAAATACAAAAACAAAAATCACATGCTCCCCCTTTTTCTCCCACACTAAGACCCCTTTCAAACTTGTGCAACCTGAAAGTCGTGTGATTTTGACACGACTTGAAGCAATGTCTGTATAATGTTGAAGTCTATGGACCTCAAGTCGCATCAAAGTCTGACCAAAGTAGTGCAGGGGCTACTTGGAAATCGCTGCGACTTGAAGTCACACAGATATGAACGTTACTTATTGGAAATCATGGGGTATGACTTGTCATGCGACTTTGCTGTCCCAAGTTGCACAAGTGTGAAAGGGGTCTAAAACTGAAGTTGAATCCACTTATATTTTGCACACACCCATCCATCCACCCACCTATCCACCCACCCACCCACCCTTCCATCCACCCATCAACCCACCCATCCACTCATCCATCTACCCACCCATCCACCCACCCATCCATCCTTCCACCCACCCTTCAACCCATCCACCCATCCATCCATCCACCCACCCGTCAACTCACCCACCCACCCATCCACCCACCTATCCACCCTACCAACCACCCTTCAACCCATACACCCACCCACCCATCCACCCTTCCACCCACCCTTCAACCCATCCATCCACCCACCCACCCTTCCACCCACCCTTCAACCCATCCATCCACCCACCCACCCTTCCACCCACCCTTCAACCCATCCACCCATCAACCCATCCACCCACCCATTCACCCATCAACCCACCCATCCATCAAACCATCCACCCACCCATCCACACTTCCACCCACCCATCCACCCACCTATCCAACCACCCACCCATCCACATTTCCACCCACCCATCCACCCACCCATCCAACCACCCATCCACCCACCCATCCACACTTCCACCCACACATCCACCCACCCTTCCACCCACCTATCCACCCTTCCACCCACCCTTCCATCCACCCACCCATCCACCCTTCCACCCACCCATCCAACCACCCATCCAACCACCCATCCAACCACCCTTACACCCACCCACCCATCCATCCATCCACCCACCCTACCACCCATCTATCCACCCACCCATCAACCCAACCCACCTATCCACCCACACATCCACCCTACCAACCACCCTTCAACCCATCCACCCACCCACCCATCAACCCTATCCAGCCACCCACCCACCCATCAACCCATCCACCCACCCATTCACCCATCAACCCACCCATCCATCCACCCATCAACCCATCCACCCACCCATCCACCCTTCCACCCACCTATCCACCCACCCATCCATCCAACCACCCATCCAACCACCCTTCCATCCACCCACCCTACCACCCATCCATCCACCCACGCTACCACTCACCCTACCACCCACCCAACCACCCATCCATCAAAATGCTTTTGAATGTTTTCAAATTAAAATTTTTCCTGTTTAACCACTTTAGCTTCGGAAGATTTACCCCCCTTCATGACCAGGCCATTTTTTGCCAACTACACTGCGTTGTTTTAACTGACAGTTGCGCAGTTGTGCGACGCTGTACCCAAATAAAATGTTTGTCCTTTTTTTCCCTACAAATAGAGCCTATTTTGGTTGTATTTGATCACCTCTGCTGTTATTTTTTGGCGGCGATCAGCGACTAATAGCAGGACTGCAATATTGCAGCAGACGAATCGGACATCTAACTGACACTTTTGACACTTTTTGGGGACCAGTGCCACTAATGCAGTGATCAGTGCTAAAAAGTATGAACTGTCACTGTATTAATGACACTGGCAGGGAAGGGGCTAACATGTTGAGCGCTCAAAGGGTTAATTGTGTTCCTAGGGAGTGCTTACTTACTGTGGGGGAGGTGCTTTGACCGGGGGGAAAGTAAAGATCCATGTTCCTGCTTAGCAGACACATAGGATCAGCACATTTCCCTCTCACAGAATGGCGGTCTGCCTTTTTTACATAGGCAGACCACTGTTCTGCCTGTCTCCAAAACAATCTGCGGACATTGCATCTGCCTCACTCACTGATTGGCTCCCGCTGGGTCCAATCACAGCAGAAGAAGGTCACCAGCAGCGCGCGCATGTGCCCCAGACCATGAAATGTCAGAACATGCACTAGATACGCAATCTGGCACAGAGCGGCTGCCATGGCACAGTATATGTGCGTGGGGTGGTCTGCAAGTGGTTATTACTTACCTTATCCCATTACTGGGTCTCTGTGCTTCTCTATGCCAGGGTTTCTCAAACTTTTTCCAGTCAAGGCACCCTTTACTACAATGTAAACAAAAAGAAATGAATAGTTTTCCGCACTGCAACGCCATCCATACACATAGGACACCCAACATTAGAGGCGATTTATTCTTTGAAAGCAAATAGACTTGTGTACACTGGTACTGACTAGTATACCGGGGTTTCCTTTTTCCTCATTATCTTTGCCCCTCACATCTAACATGACCCCAGTGCTCATATAGAGGGGAATGTGGGGGGGGGGGTCAAAAAGGGATGGTGTGTAGGTGTCCATTATACTCCATTTCAACCAAGTGGCGGCCATTGGGGGCTCAGGGGGGCCGACCCCCCCCCCCCCATCCATGGATCCGGCCCCCTAATCTACATGCAGGGCGCCGGACGCATGGATTCCAATAGGGTTTTTTTTTTTTAAGCACGTGATTAGAGCCAGAGGCTCTAACACATAGTTGCCAACATTTGAAAAACATTTCCAGGGACACTTTGCAGCACAGCTATCAATCACCACACCCACTTCCATGAAGCTCCGCCCACTTACGTAACTGCGCATGCGCTCGCCCGGCCGAGCTTGTACAAGCTTTCCCGAGCCCGGCAGGCGTCAGAACGGCGCATGTGCAGTTACGATGTTGGCCCGCAACCATTTTTTTTACGGGCGCCGGCTGCCTGTAACGGGCATTTTACGGGCAGTCTGATTGACAAGCGCTTGCAGGGACAATGTAAATTACCCGGGACCGGCTCCTATTTGCCGGGACTGTCCCTGCAAAAATGGGACAGTTGGCAAGTATGTCTAATAGGCTTCAAAAAAGGGTGGGGGCGGGGGGGCAGGGCACTGGGCCCTGAGCCCGCCCAGTTGTGTGACACTCGACTCAGGTCAGGTTAAAGGTGACAAGCGAGGACGTGTCCGTTCTGGCGCGGGGGGGAGGGGGGTGGAAGTGCGGGTGCGGACAACGGGGGGGGGGTGATTTTGGGCACCTTTTTTTAGAATGTTAATCAATAAATAAACTTGTAACTTGTATTTTACGGAGTTTCTCATGTTTTACCTGTCTTTCATTATGCAGAGGATTGGTGGATTGTTGCATTCTGGAGGCTTTCTGGTGTTTTATGAGATGAAGTGCTCCCCCGGGGCTGATTAAACCTCTATATAGGAATAGGTAGTATAACCGCAATAAAAGAGACAGCCTCTGATTCCAATAAAATACAGTTACAATATGGGAAAGTTACAGCTTCCATATGTTACCAGAGGCTGAACGATGGAATGCATTCACCATGAACAGCAGCTGGGGGAAAGATTGAGCAAAGAGGACCTGTCATCGTATATTCTGCATTTCTATGTCAAATGTAAAGCCTAACCCCAGCCTAACAGCTAGACACAGAATGCACAGAGCGTATGTGGACTGTGCCAAAGATTTGTAGCTCTCTTTGGCCAGTTTTTTGACTGGCCATACAACCTACTGGTGGAACCAAAGAAAATGATTCAATTTCCCCATCCATGCACTCAATGTGGATGGGGCAACCTTCCCGCTGGGCTATTGTATTCTGACAGCAGGGAGATTTTCCCACTCATCGGCATCGCAGGCTATAGCCGGTGGCACTGATCGAGATACATTTTCCAGCAGGCTGGCTGTACACAAGTCGATCGATATATCAACTTGCGTACCAACCAGCCTGCCTATACATAGATCGAAACTCTAGTGTCTATCCACTTTAGAGGAGACCAGATTGTGACTAGTGGAGTAAACTGTTTCCTTAGGGCTGGTGCACACCAGATGCAGTCCAGTGCGTTTTTATTCTGCATTAAAAATGCATGGACTGTGTTAAACATGGATTCCAATGGCCCTAGTTCTCACCAGTGAACACATCTGGAATGTGGCAAAACACATGCATTTTTGATTCTTAATTGAGATGGAGAAATAAGAGGGAAAAAATGCACTAAAATGTATCAAAAATTAACTCAAATTGTGGTGTGAACCAGCCCCTAGGGACAGTGAGCAATGGCATTAAAAAGGTTAGTAGGAGGAATATTGCCCAATCGGTGGCCGATATGCACTTTCCCCGATATATCGGTAACGGCCGATATTGCTGATATTTTTGTGACGTCATTCTGCCTTCTTAGGCCGCCTCCCTCGCCTTGGACAGCCTTATCTGGAGTCGGGACTAGTATCACAGCCATACACCCACCCACAGCAGCCCGGTGCCAGCCAGCCACCCACATTCACAGGCCCTGTACCAGCCAGCCAAAGGCACTGTACCAGCGAGCCAGCCATCCACCCACAGGCACTGTACCAGCCAGCCAGCCACAGGCCCTGTACCAGCCAGCCACCCACAGCCCCTGTGCCAGCCAGCCACCCACCACAGGGTGCCTGACAGCCAGCCACCCACCACAGGGTGCCATACAGCCAGCCACCCACCACAGGGTGCCAAACAGGGTGTCAGACAGCCAGCCACCCACAGGCACTGTACCAGCCAGCCGCCCACAGGCCCTGTACCAGCCAGCCACCCACAACCCCTGTGCCAGCCACCCACCTACCACAGGGTGCCAGCCAGCCACCCACCACAGGGTGCCAGCCACCACAATGTGCCAGACAGCCAGTCATCCACCACAGGGTGCCAGCCAGCCACCCACCACAGGGTGCCAGCCAGCCACCCACCACAGGGTGCCAGCCAGCCAGCCACCACAATGTGCCAGACAGCCAGTCATCCACCACAGGGTGCCAGCCAGCCACCCACCACAGGGTGCCAGCCAGCCACCCACCACAGGGTGCCAGCAAGCCAGCCATTAAGCATTAAACAAAAATTAACATGTTTAGTACCAGATTTGTGTCAAAAAATGTCTTTATTTTTCAAAACTTTAAATGTACAAAATATCGGCCCATATCGGCCGATACTGATACGTTGTAACCAAAATATCGGTATCGGCCCTAAAAAAACATATCAGTCTATCCCTATTTGCCACTCATCCAGTTCTAGTGATTCATTCAAATCAGCTTCCCATTTTTCCATATATCCTTGTCTCTTAGCCTCGTATATTGTTAGTATATTGTATATTTCCCATATGTGACCCCTAAGCTTGTCAAACTTGTCGCATAAATATTCCATACAGGTCATACAGACTACAACTGTTTTGCATTTTAATGAATGAAGATATTGTGCTAACTGGGAGTATTATCGAAATTTCAATTTATTCATCAATAACATAGAGGATGGAATCAGTAGCTCAATCTCAGTTTTCCCGGATGACACAAAGATATTCAGGGCAAAAGCTTCTCATCAAGATATAGAAATCTTACAGAATGACCTGAACAAAATAACAGAGTGGGCAACTACATGGCAAACAAGATTTAATGTAGAGAAGTGTAAGGTATTGCACTTGGGGGCAAAAAACATAAACGCAAATTATGCTCTAGGGGGGGGAACCTCTGGGGGAATCCAGAATGGAGACGGATTTGGGGGTCCTAGTAGAAGATAGATTAGGCAATAGCATGCAATGTCAAGCTGTAGCTGCCAAAAGCCGGCAGAATATTGGCATGCATAAGGAAGGGGATGTATTCCAGAGATGAGACTATAATCCTTCCACTTTATAAAACTCTGGTCCGACCGCATCTGGAGTATTCTGTCCAGTTCTGGTCGCCGGTCCTCAGGAGGGATGTGTTGGAGCAGGAGAGAGTCCAGAGAAGGAATTATTGAGGAGCAATTACAAGCGCTTAATTTATTGTAGTGTATATAGCCACAGGGGAAGGGGCTACCTATAGCGCTTGCAATGATTATGCAATTTTAGTGGTGCTAATTAAAGTGCTAACAGTGCGTCAAAATTATAACTGTGAATGCAGGAAGGAAGATTTTAAATGGGATGGGTACACTTGAATTGCTGAATTTAAAATTTCTGAAAGTGCTACCAGTGCATAGGCCAGGGGTACTCAAATGTAAACTTGAAAGGTCCACTTACAAATTTTCCATTCAGTCCGAGGTCCGGAAAAGTAACCGACAAATTCCAAATACAGAACGCCAACAACAAAAAAAGGCATTCCCCAAAACTTGCCCCCATCCAATGCAGAGCGACCATTGTGCGTGCCCCCATTAATGCAGAGTGACCAGTGTGCGTGCCCCCAATAATGCAGATTGACCAGTGTGCGTGCCCCCAATAATGCAGATTGACCAGTGTGCGTGCCCCCAATAATGCAGATTGACCAGCGTGCGTGCCCCCAATAATGCAGATTGACCAGCGTGCGTGCCCCCATTAATGCAGAGTGACCAGTGTGCGTGCCCCCATTAATGCAGAGTGACCAGTGTGCGTGCCCCCGAATAATGCAGATTGACCAGCGTGCGTGCCCCCAATAATGCAGATTGACCAGTGTGCGTGCCCCCAATAATGCAGATTGACCAGTGTGCGTGCCCCCAATAATGCAGATTGACCAGCGTGCGTGCCCCCAATAATGCAGAGTGACCAGTGTGCGTGCCCCCAATAATGCAGGTTGACCAGTGTGGGTGCCCCCAATAATGCAGAGTGACCAGTGTGCGTGCCCCCAATAATGCAGATTGACCAGTGTGCGTGCCCCCAATAATGCAGATTGACCAGTGTGCGTGCCCCCAATAATGCAGATTGACCAGTGTGCGTGCCCCCAATAATGCAGATTGACCAGTGTGCGTGCCCCCAATAATGCAGATTGACCAGTGTGCGTGCCCCCATTAATGCAGAGTGACCAGTGTGCGTGCCCCCAATAATGCAGATTGACCAGTGTGCGTGCCCCCATTAATGCAGAGTGACCAGTGTGCGTGCCCCCAATAATGCAGATTGACCAGTGTGCATGCCCCCATTAATGCAGAGTGACCAGTGTGCGTGCCCCCAATAATGCAGATTGACCAGTGTGCATGCCCCCAATAATGCAGAGTGACCAGGGAGTGGCTGTGTTTTACACTGGCAGCGCTGCATGATTACAAAAAGCCGAGTACAAGTTCTTACCCGACGGAGAGGATATCCTACAAAGTCCCGCCTCCTGGACACCTGCTCCTATGATAGACGTCACCAGTGTTCTCTCTATCATAGGTAAGAGCCGGCCCAGGAGGCGGGACTTTGTAGGACATCCTCTCCGCCGCAGAAGAACTTGTACTCGGCTTTTTGTAATCATGCAGCGCTGCCAGTGCAAAACACAGCCACTCCGATCCTCTCAATTCTGCCCCCCGCTGAGACAGAAGAAATCAGACCGCTTCGGCGGTCCAGATTTAAGTCCATGTGGGTCCGGAGGCGGCCCGGAGTCCACCTATTGAGGATCCCGGGCATAGGCAATAGATATTGAATACAAACAAGTTGATGAACACACCTAAGGTGCTTACTGTGCTATAAGTGCATCAAAATAAATTTAAAGCGGAGTTTCGGGCACAAAAACAATTTTTTTTTTTGTGCCCCTCCGCTAGGTAGAGCTCACCTGAAAAGGAATTGGATAGTTATTTTTATTTTTTTTGTTTACTTACCTTGTAATTGAAGATCGAAGATACTCACCTCAGAGTACTTCCTCCCTCGGAGCCGCGGCTCTCCCCTTCACTTCCTGTCTCGCTATGATTCATGGGAGCTGAACGTCATAGCTCCCAGGAATCAATGCGACGGCACCGGCCCCGCTCGTCATTTCCGGGCGACGCCGCGCCGGAAGTGACGAGAGGGGCCGGTGCAGGCGCATTCTGGGACAAGAAGACGCGGAAGAAGACACAGAAGAGGACCGCCCCGGCTTCAGCTGCCCACAACAGAGATGGAAACGCTGTGGAAGAAATTTTATAAGTAAGTATTTCTTCTAAAAGGTAAGTGCGAACCGGGACAGATCAGAGGCTAGCCATTGTGGAATGTGCTAGCCCTGACTGTCCCGGGGGTATGTTCAGCAAAAAATCATTTCTGTGCCCGGAACTCCGCTTTAATTTATTCTCCTTGGAGAGGAGACGCCTGAGAGGGGACATGATAGCGATTTACAAATACCTCAATGGTGATCCTAGCATAGGTAAAAAATAAACGATTTAGTCTCAATGAGTGCAAGAAGACGCCTGGCCACACAATAAGATTAGAGGAGAGGTGGTTTAACCTTAAGCTATGTAAGGGGTTCTTCACTGTAAGGGCGTGAGAATGTGGAACTCTCTTCCAAAATTGGTGGTATCTGCGGGGAGTATGGCTGCTTTTAAAAGACTCTTGGATGTGCATCTCACAGATCACAACATTCAGGGTTATTATGGGAAACGATCAGGCCACTGACACACACCTGCACAGGTTGAACTGGATGGACTGGTGTCTTTATTCAACCTCAACTACTATGTAACTATGTAAGGGTCCTTTCACACGGCCGCTCCGCTTGTCCGCAAATCATCCCATCCGTTTGCGGATGATTTGCGGACATAATGTAAGTGAATGGCACTGCGGGTGTCAGCGGAATACCATCCGCTGACATCCGATTTTCCTCCTTTCAGTTCTGTTCCGTTTTTACGAATGGAACAGAACCCTATTTTTTCTTCCGTGTAAAAAACGGAAAGGAAGGAAAATCGGATGTCAGCGGTGTCATCCGCTGACATCCGCAGTGCCATATACTTACATTATGTCCGCATATCATCCGCAAACGGATGGGATGATATGCGGGCACACGGAGCGGATGACAGAAATGTCATCCGCTCCGTGAAAAAAAAAAAAAAAAAAGTCCCGCAGCGGAGCTCTCACACGGAGCGGCCGTGTGAAAGGACCCTAACTCAGATCTTGGTAGTTGATGTTTTTCTATCAGGGTTTGTCTAGACAACACACCAATTACTTACAGTGTTGCCAACCTACAGCCAAGGTTTTACTGGCATTTCCAAAAGTTACAAAATTACAGTTTTAAGTGCAAGTTTCAGTTCTTAAGCTACAAACAAGTACACTAAGCAAATAGCAATATGATTTAAGGTGGATATTAAGGCTAAAAGCATATGTCCTATTTTATTTTTCATATAGTAAGTAGCTCAGGGACAGGGAAAGAAATTAGAATGGGAACACACATGAAATCAACTCTCAGAGTGACACTGACCGCAGTGTTCAGCAGTCCATACAGCACAGAAAGGTGCTCCGGCTGCTCCACTCGGCTCTCATGCACTATGACATCACACGACGTGCTCAGGCACCGCCTCCGCCAGACCCGCCCCCCTGCCGGCGCAGCTTGAACACAATGTAGCAGGCACTTTGATGGTCTTGGCTGAATCTTGACCGGAACTGTGCATGCAGAGCCAGGGGCAGACTGGCAACTTTTGGCCCAGGGGGCAAGTACAAACCAGAGGTCTGTGGTGCAGTGACTCGGCCCCTCTCCAACTTTCCCTCATCCCCCCACACACTCTCCCAATCCTCCGCCTGACCCCCATTACAAGCTGAAGCCCTGCTCCAGATACTCTCTACTTACCGGCTGAATCCGGGTTCCCGACCTGCCCAGCAGGGGGAGGTTGGCGGGAGCTGGGACAGCTCAGTCGGGGCTGGCCAGGGCAGAAGAGTCTCTAGTGGAGCATGGAACCTGCCTCTGCTCAGACACAGTTTACACCATTAATGCTGGGGGGGGGGGGGCTGTGCTTTGTCCTTGTCTTTAACCCGCACTCAGTAGGTCAGCCGCAGGGACTCTACTTCTCTTCACCAGGAATCCTTTAGGCATGTCTGTGGCAGAAGTGGTGCAGTCTTTTTACGGGGAATCAGAGCAGCCCAGGGGGCAATTGCCCCCCCCCCCCCGGCCCAGTCCTCCCCTGCGCAGAGCATCACAGCCATATTTTTTAATAGCAATCTTTTCCTATCACTGGCATTTACTGGCAGGGGAAAAGTGCCCATTTTTTACTGGATGCCAGTAAAAATACTGACGGCTGGCAACACTGATTACGTACCCTTAAAATGTCAGAAGTCACAATGCTTTAACAGCTGTGATGGATTCTACATGTTATATAGAGTAAAACCTTCGATTTCGAACATAATTCGTTCCGAAAACATGCTTGGAATCCAAAGCACTCGTATATCAAAGCGAAATTCCCATAAGAAATAATGGAAACTCAGATGATTCGTTCCACAACCATTTATTCATAAGTCCTTCAGTCTATAGTCCATGTAAAAAGATGATAGCAATGTGACTTCAAGGCAACTTCAGGGAATGCCTGGGAAATTTTCCTGAAATGTCAAATCAAAATCACATCAATTAACCACTTTAGCCCCGGAGGATGTGGCTGCTCAAAGACCAGGCCCTATTGTGCGATTCGGCACTGCGTGACTTTAACGGACTATTGCGTGGTCGTGCAACGCTGTACCCAAATTAAATTGACGTCCTTTTTTTCACACAAACAGACCTTTCTTTTGATGGTATTTGATCACCTGTGCTATTTTTATTTTTTGCACTATAGACAAAAAAAGAGCAACAATTTTGAAAAAATAATATTTTTCACATTTTTTTATATCAAATTGTCCAAAAAAATGTAAAAATCTAAATTTTTTAACATTTTAGGCCAATTTGTTTTCTGCTACATATTTTCATTGGTTTGCGCAAAAGTTATTGCGTTTACTAACTACGGGAAAGATTTATGTCATTTTTATTGTTTTTTTTTTAACTAGTAATGGCGGCGATCCGCAATTTTTTTTTTTTGCGGGACTGCGACATTGCGGCGGACAGATCGGACCCCTGACTGACATTTTTTACACTTTTGGGGGTACCAGTGACATTACTACAGTAATCAGTGCTATACATATGCACTGTTACTGTAAAAATGACACTGGCAGGGAAGGGATTAACTTTATTGGCGATCAAGGGGTTAAGTGTGTCCCTAGGGGCGTGGCTAGTGAAGTAATCACAGAGACATAGGATCCTACATAGCAGGATCACATAGCCTCTGTCATTACTTCAGGGAGAATGACAGACAGCTGTGTTTACATCAGCCGTCTGTCTTTCTCCCTCTCCTGTGGAGGCTCGCAAGTGGCTGGCGGACACATGCGCTGGCTAGACAGGGAATGAGCGGGGGCGGGAGCGTGCCCCCGGCGGCGCGCGCGCGCTCGCTCGCCCCTACAGGCTCGTCACTTTGTACAAGTACTATGTCACTTTGCCCAGGAGAGGCTGACTGCCGCAGTAAATAGTCGTGCAGCGGTCGGCAAGTGGTTAAGATGAAGATTCGACTTGAAGCTCATGCACACTGCAGCTCAAAAAAAAATAAAAGCTGCTTTTACAGGCTGTTACAGGCATTTAAGCTTTTATTTCAGCTCGAAGAAGCTTATCCTTTTTTGTGCTCTTGTGCTTTTTATTGAGCTTCTTCAAGCTTCTTTGAGCTCCTTTGAGATTTTTTGAACAAAAACTTCCTTAACTCCCTTAGCGGTATCCCCGAGCGTGACTCGGGGTGGATTTTTTATGCTAGGATCGGTATCCCCGAGTCACGCTTGAGGTAGATGTGCAGAGCCTGCAGCGGGGTTCCTTACCTTCTCCTGGCGATCCAGCGAAGATCTCCCATTGCTGTGATCGCCAGCCGAGATCCCCGCCGCTTACCGTCGGTCTGATGACTTCCTGGTTCCATTCCCTGCAGCAGTAATGGTGCATGGGAGCGGAACTAGGAGGGAAATTCAAATGTTGCACAAAACACAAACACATAACATTTATATGTATTATGTATGTGTATATATATATATATATATATATATATATATATATATATATATATATGCCCTTATATATATATATATATATATATATATACATACATATATATATATATATATACACAGATATATATATATATATATATATATATATATATATACATACACATATATATATAACGCATGAATTATAAACTAATCAATAATATAATTTCATTATATAATATAATATATATGTATATATATATATATATATATATATATATATTATATAATAAAATTATATTATTAATTCAATTATAATTCATGCGTTTGTGTTTCAAATTTATCACATCTGGGATGTCTACTAGAGTCTTGTTTTGGTCAGGTTTAAAGCGGAGTTCCGGGCACAGAGGTCATTTTTTACTAAACATACCCCCGGGACACTCAGGGTTAGTACATTCCACAATGGCTAGCCTCTGATCTGTCCCGGTTCGCACTTACCTTTTAGAAGAAATACTTACTTATAAAATTTCTTCCACAGCGTTTCCATCTCTCTTGTGGGCAGCTGAAGCCGGCGCGGTCCTCTTCTGTGTCTTCTTCCGCGTCTTCTTGTCCCAGAATGCGCCTGCACCGGCCCCTCTCGTCACTTCCGGCGCGGCGTCGCCCGGAAATGACGAGCGGGGCCGGTGCCGTCGCATTGATTCCTGGGAGCTGTGACGTTCAGCTCCCAGGAATCATAGCGAGACAGGAAGTGACGGGGTGAGCCGCGGCTCCGAGGGAGGAAGTAATCTGAGGTGAGTATCTTCGATCTTCAATTACAAGGTAAGTAAACAAAAAAAAAAAAAAATAACTATCCAATTCCTTTTCAGGTGAGGTGTTCCTAGCGGAGGGGCACAAAAAAAAAATATCGTTTTTGTGCCCGGAACTCCGCTTTAACCACTTTAATACAGGGCACTTCCCTCCCTTCCTGCCCAGGCCAATTTTCCCCTTTTAGCGCTGTTGCAATTTGAATGACAATTGCGCAGTCATGCAACACTGTACCTACACCAAATTTATGTCATTTTCCCCCCACAAATAGAGCTTTCTTTTGGTGGTATTTGATCACCTGTGCGATTTTTACTTTTTGCTAAACAAATAAAAAAAGACCGAAAAGTTTGAAAAAAAAAAAAGTTTTTTGTTTATGTTATACAATTTTGTAAATAAATAAGTTTTTTCCTGCACTGATGAGCACTGATGAGACTGCACTGACAGGCACTGATGAGGAGGCACTGATGGGGTGGCACTGATGGGGTGGCACTGATAGGCGGCACTGATATGCGGCACTGATAGGCACTGATATGTGGCACTGATAGGTAGCACAGATATGCAGCATTGGTGGGCACTGATAGGTGGCACTGCTGGGCACTGATAGGCAGCATTGATGGACACTGATAGGTGGCACTGATGGGCACTGATAGGTGGCACTGACGGGCACTAATGGGCACTGATAGGCGGCACTGGTGGGCACTGATGGGCACTGATGGGTGGCACTGATGGGCGGCACTGATGGGCACTAATGGGCACTGATAGGCGGCACTGGTGGGCAATAATGGGCACTGGTGGGCGACACTAAAGGATGGCAATGATGGGCACTTGTGGGCAGCACTGATAGGGAGGACACTGGTGGGCATCACTGATGGGGAGGGCAATGGGGGGCTCCCTGAGCCCTGATTGCCATCCCTGGTGGCCATAGTGGGCATCCCTGGGGCCATAGTGGGCATCCCTGGGGTCATAGTGGGCATCCCTGGGGTCATAGTGGGCATCCCTGGTGGATCTAGTGGCATCCCCCCCCCCCGAGGGTCTGCACTGGTAATCAATGATCTGATCAGGCACGAACTAAGGAAAGCCGATCAACGGCTGTTCCTATTTACTATGTGACCAGCCGTGATTGGACACGGCTGATCACATGGTAAAGAGCCTCCGTCAGAGGCTCTTTACCGAGATCGGAGATGCAGGGTGTCAGACTGACACCTCGCATCACCGATCGCCGCTCTGCGCGCCCCCGGGGGGCGCCCAGAGCTGTGTTATCCTGCCGCCGTCATATGACGTCCGGTCAGGATAACACAACCACATTCCCGCCGTCATTTTGTAATAGGGCGGGCGGGAAGTGGTTAAGTCAGTAATTACTAAGAATTGTAGGCCTATAATACATAACGCCAAATTTCCATGCAAAAAATTGTACCGATTTTGGTACATAATTCCTGACATAATCATACCGCCAGGGAGGTTAAAGTCTATGGGCACAAGTCGGATAGAAGTCACCTTGTAGTAGTAAGTACAGGAAACTTTTCTAAAGGCGAAGCGACTTCAGTAGCGCTAATTAAGACAGCTCTCATTGACTAAAATGAGACGTGACCCTACTCGTATTGCAAGACCTTGCTGATTTATTAAGTTAAAATGTATAATTTCTAAAAAAAAAAAAAATTGCTCATCTTGGTAAACACTCGCAGACCAAGTTACTCGCAAATCCAAGGTTTCACTGTATATATATATATATATATATCTAGTACTGTACATATTTTTTTTCTTGTGCCAGGAAGGAATAGAAAAAGATTTCACACTTTTTTATAGCCGATGACCCCATATTGCCCTCTTAGATGTGATAATTGCAGGTGTCCTATTGTGCTGTACAGGATTTCCAGGGAGGGGAGGTGAATGACTGTACTGAAAATAATACATTACCATAAGGGCAGGATCCAACTACAGCACATGTGTCAGGGTATATGTACTAGCATGCACTGGTGAGCTATGAAATAAATGTAATACTGATATTACCCACAGCGCATATCCTTAAACAAAATAATACTATTTGTGTGCTGGGTGGTGTGTTAAACCAAAAAACATGTGATGCTGGAAATTATATGCAAAAAAAAATATATATATATATATATATATATATCATTTAACCCCTTGGCGTGAGGTCTATTGTTGTATGTGTTGTGCTGTGACTTTTTTTTTTATGTTTTATTTTTATTTGTGCATTGTGGCACATCTAATGATTGTTAAGCTGCAATAAATTACATTTTTGGTCTTGGGTTTATTGCCACTTTAACCATTTCTGGACCGGAAGATTTGCCCCCTTAATGACCAGGCCATATTTTGCGATTCGGCACTGCGTTACTAACGGACAATTGCGCGGTCGTGCAACGCTATACCCAAATAAAATTGATGTCCTTTTATTTTCCCCACAAATAGAGCTTTCTTTTGGTGGTATTTGATCACCTGTGCGATTTTTATTTTTTTGCGCTATGAACAAAAAAAAGAAGAGCGTCCATTCTGAAAAAAAATATATATTTTTTTCACATTCTGCTATATAACATTCTCAAAAAAAAAAATGTAAAAATCTAAATTTTTTAACATTTTAGGCCAATTTGTTTTCTGCTACGTATTTTTGATAAAAAAAAAAAATGTAATAAACGTATTTTGATTGTTTTGCGCAAAAGTTATCGCGTCTACTAACTACAGGAAAGATTTATGTCATTTTTATTTTTTATTTTTTTTCTAGTAATGGCAGCGATCTGCAATTTTTTTGCGGGACTGCGATATTGCGGCGGACAGATCGGACCCCTAACCGACATTTTTGACACTTTTGGAGGGACCAGTGACATTACTACAGTAATCAGTGCTAAAAATATGAACTGTTACTGTAATAATGACACTGGCAGGGAAGGGGTTAACACTGTGGGTGATCAAAGCTTTAAATGTGAGCCTAGGGGAGTGATTCTAACTGTGGGGGGGGCGTGGCTTGTGAAATGATCATAGAGACATGTGATCCCATATAGAGGGATCACACTCTCTGTGATCATTCCAGGGAGAAGAATGGCCAGCTGGGTTTACAACAGCTGACCGTCCTTCTCTCTCAGCGGGAAGCGATCGCGGGTGTCAGGCGGCAATCGGAGCCGCCTGCCCCGTGTATCGGAGTCCCCGCTAGCTGCAGGCGCGAAACCGACGTAGGTCTACGTTGGTTCGAGCAGGAGAGCCGCACTGCCACAGTAAAAAGGCGGCGGGCGGTTGGGAACCGGTTAAGGTGGCTATGCATGTAAAGTTTTGACAGATGCAATTTGTGGGACTTTGATTTGGATCCTCCTGGCTTCAATTACCAGATGGGTTATAGGAGCATAGAAGAGTGATGACAGGAAGATACCCAGTGGTCCATCATGTCTGCCGCCTTTGTATTTGTTTTGTTTTTACTTTTTTTGTCTGAGTATAGATCTATGTTTGTCCCATGCATGTTTGTTGATTGTCTCTGTTCCATAGTTGCCAACATTTAAAAAAAAATTTTAGGGGCACTTTGCAGCACATTTATCAATTACCGCACCCACTTCCCTGAAGCTCCGCCCACTCTGCATAATTAATCTCGCCTACTTATCAGATTATAGCGTCTACTCAATATAGAGAGAATTACAGGAGATTAAAAAGGGAATTTCAAACTTAAAGCGGAGTTCCACCCGAAATTTATACTTACCTCCATCTTCTCGCTCCCGGTCACCTGAAAAACAAATGGATAATCGCAATTTTTTTTTTTTTTCACTTACCTTTTAGAGAAAATATACTCACCTTACTTCCTTCTTCCTCCCCTCGGCGGCCACTTACCTTTCAGGAGAAATACTTACCTTGAAATTGTCTTCTCCAGCGCTGCCATCTCAGGTGTGGGCAGCTTGAAGCCAGCACGATCCTCTTCCGCGTCCTCTTCGGTCCTCTTCCTCCTTCTTCGGTCCCACGATGCACTGCACCGGCCCCGACGTCAGTTCCGGGGCGCGCGCGTCATTCCCTTCTAAACAGCTTCTGGGCATGCCCAGAAGCTGTGGAGGGATGACGCGCGCGACCCGGAAGTGACGTCGGGGCCGGTGCAGTGCATCGTGGGACCGAAGAAGGAGGAAGAGGACCGAAGAGGACGCGGAAGAGGATCGTGCTGGCTTCAAGCTGCCCACACCTGAGATGGCAGCGCTGGAGAAGACAATTTCAAGGTAAGTATTTCTCCTGAAAGGTAAGTGCAACCCGGGACAGATCAGAGGCTAGCCATTGTGGAATGTACTAGCCCTGACTGTCCCGGGGGTATTTTTGTAAAAAAATGTATAACCAGGGTGGAACTCCGCTTTAAGGCCACAGTAGCAGAGTTGGAATAATTCTCCCATTCAGCTGCACTACTTCTGAGTAACATTTTATGGGCAGCCCGATTAACAGGCGCTTCCAGGGACAATGTAAATTACCTGGGACCAGTGTTGGGGGTAACTAGTTACAAAGTAACGGATTACAGTAACTACGTGACTTTTTTTGGTAACGAAGTAACGTAACTAGTTACAATACTAATATTGGTAACTACACTACTTTACTAGGCTATAGAAGGTAACTACACTACTTTACTAGGCTATAGGAACGCGCTTTCCTGCGTTACCCAAGCCGTGCGATACAATTGTTATTTGGAAGAATAGAGAGGGATGAAGTTTATGACTTTTTGTTGAATTTTATGTTTTATTCTGTTTTTTCAGGTTTTGTTCTCATGTTTCCCAAAGCCTGTGTTTATCCAATAAACTCCATGCAGAAAGAGTGTCATGTCATGTATCATCTTCTACACGGTCAATTAAGAAAGAGGAAAGTAAAGTAATAAGCAGTGAAGTTACTTTTCAAACGCAGTAACTAGTAAAGTAATCTCGTTACAATTTACAGAAGTAACTAGTTACATTTTTTGAGTAACTACTCCAACACTGCCTGGGACAGGCTTCTATTTCCAGGGACTGTCCAAGGAAAAAAGGGACAGTTAGCAAGTATGCTGTTCCAAGAATCAACTGCTCCTTGGGTATTTATCCATGTATTTAGGTCTCAATTATTTTGCTTTTTCCTTTTTTCTTTCCTCCAGACAGTTCATATTAAGTTCCTGTAGTCTCTCCTGATATGTCTTATACCGCTGACCTTTCTCCTTTTTTGCTACACGTCTCTGGACTTGTTCTACCTTATCAATAACTTATTGTAAGTGAGATCGCGAGAATTGGACCCAGTATTCTAAGTGAGGCCTAAAAAATAAAGATCTATATATTGGAAACAGGACCTCCTTCCTCCTGCTGCCGGTGACCCCTCTAGTGGTATAAAGATATATATAGAGGAATCAGGACCTCTTTCCTCCTGCCGGTGACCCCTGTAGTGATAATACAATCTACAGTATATAGAGGAATCAGGACCTCCTTCCTCCTGCTGGTGACCCCTCTAGTGATATAAAGATCTATATAGAGAAGTCAGGACCCCCTTCTTCCTGCTGGCGATCCCTCTAGTGATATACAGATCTACAGTATATGGAGGAATCGGGACCCCATTCATTCTGCTGGTGATCCCTCTAGTGATGTAAAGATATATATAGAGCAATCGGGACCTCCTTCCTCCTGCTAGTGATCCCTCTGGTGATATCTAAAAAACGATATAGAGGAATCAGGACCTCCTTCCTCCTGCTAGTGACCCCCCTAGTGATATAAAGATCTATATAGAGGAATCAGGACCTCCTTTCTCCTGCTGGTCATTCCCCTAATGCAGGGGTCTCCAAACTTTCTAAACAACTGCCCAGTTTACTGTCATCCAGTGTTTAGGGGGGCCGTACTGTGGCTGGTGGGAGTAAAAAATGCCATGCCGTCAATGGGAGAAAGCAATACCCCATTATTGGTGTCAGTAGGAGGAATACTACCCCATCATTGGTGTTGGTGGAAGTAATAGTCCCCCAAGGGCTTAGATAAAGGCAAGCAAAAAGCAACATCCATCCCCGGACCACAGTTTAGAGACCAATGCTCTAGTCATAACTAAAGTTCTATATAGAGGAATCAAGACCTCCTTCTTCCTGCTAATGGTCCCCCCAGTTATAATAAAGACTTAAATAGGGGAATCAGGACCTCCTTCTTCCTGCTGGTGACTCCTCTAGTGATGCACCCCAGAATTCTATTTCCTTTCCACACTACCAGGCCACGCTGTGGCTCATTTTGGAATCATTTGAAATAGGCACAACAAATCTTTTTCTTTTGCAGTTCTGGCCAACATTAGAACCATAATATTGTACTCTATCAGGGGATTATTTTTCCTCAAGTGCATTATTTAGCATTGAAAATCTGGAACCATAGTTTCCACTGCTCTGTTCCATGTTACAAACGTCTCCAGGAATATTAAACCTATTGTACGCGTTTGTGTCATCAGCGAAAAAGACATACCTTATCCACTAAACCTTCAGTTATATCACTTACAGGCAGAATAAATAGAACAGGACCTAGTCCAGAACTTTGTGGTACACCATTAATGACTGGTCTCTCTTCTCAACGAACCCCATTTACAACCACACTCTTATATCTATCCTTTAGCCAACTGCATATCCATTGAACCATCCAAGGGTTAAGTCCTAGCTTGTAGAACTTTTGTATGCGATCATTATAGTGAGGTGGACACTAACGAACCAAAAGGACCTTCACTGATCAGTAGAGCCTTTTTTAAAACAGAAGCTACCTCTCTATCCCACTTTACAGTGGTTTATTGGAGGACTATTGTGTTCTCTTTTCCATTGCCCAGTCCCACCTTTTACCAATTGTACTTTGACAGCAACGCATTTATAGCATTTGTACATATATAGCATTTGTACATATATAGTATGTACAAAAAATGCCAGGATGATATAAATCCTGTGGAGAGTTACATCATCCTGGCCCGACCAGTAGAGAAGATGGACAGAAAACTGAGAGAAGATGGCAGTGACGGAACGATGAGGGGGAGCACAGACTTACACATTTTAGCAAGAACTGGCGACCAGTCCTCAGGAGGGATGTGTTGGAGCTGGAGAGAGTCCAGAGAAGGGCAACTAAACTAATTAGGGGATTGGAGGACCTAAATTCTGAAGAGCATCTGCAATCGCTTGATTTATTCTCCCTGGAGAAGAGATGCCTGAGAGGGGACATGATAGCAATTTATAAATACCTCAATGGTGATCTCAGCATAGAAAAAAAGCTATTCAGTCAAAAGGATTGCATGAGGACTCGAGGGCATACAATGCGATTAGAGGAGAAGCTTTTTAACCTCAGGCAACGCAGGGGGGTCCTTTACTGTTAGGGCTACAGGATTGTGGAATTCTCTACCACAAGAGGTGGTTTCTGCGGGAAGTATGGCTACTTTCAAAAGACTCTTCATCTCAAGGATCAGAACATTCAGGGGTATGAGAGATGATTACAGCCATACTCGTCTACACAGGTTGAACTGGATGGACTCAGGCATGTCCAACCTGTGGCCCGGGGGCCGCATGCGGCCCGGAACCGCAGGCAATGCGGCCCACTGCCCCCTGACAATTTTTTTTTTGTTGCTGGGGAGGAAGGAAGTCGGGTCGGGAGCACAGCCACAGCAGCTTCCAACTAACGTTAGGCAGAGGCTGCCTCGGAGGAGAGGGGGGGCGGGGGAGGCGAACATGTGCAGTGTTTCTGACTCCTACTACCATTAACACTTCAAATTACTGAAGTTGTCATGGTGGCTAGAGTGTTCCTTTATTATCGCTCAGAAGAAGAAGAAGAATCTGTATACTGATTCCATTTCATTTGGTCATCCTCTAGTTGTGCTAAATTAGTGCTGGGGGGGGTGCGGCGGTGCGGGAAGGGCGCGGTGGCATTTTATTACTTATATACCTTAACTAATAGTATATATTTTATATGCGGCCCGAGAAAATTTCTCTAAACTCAATGTGGCCCCGAGAAGCCAAAAGGTTGGACACCCATGGACTATTGTCTTTATTCAACCTCATCTACTATGTAACTATGTAACTCCTAGGGGACCCAAAACTACATCGTATAATCTGGCTTTAATGTTCCATTTTGACACCTAGTAGCATGCAGTACTCACTGATAGCTCCTGGTCTCTACCAATAGTTGCGAACCTTTCCTGATCACGTGACCACGGCTTTGGTATTAAATAACTGTCAGTTGCAACCAGGGCCGCTGATAGGGGGGGACCACCAGCCCTCTTGTAGGGGGCCCGAGCACACAGGGGGGCCCACACAGAGAGGGGGATTAGTGATGGAATACAGAAATCTTCCCCCAGCACCTGAATCTGATTTGTCCCTCTCCCTGTTATCAGCTTTTATCTATTGAGAAAGTGACAGTTGTCCCTCACTAATCCCCCTCCCTTGTTTGGGCCCCCCTCCCAGCACTTATCTCTGCTCAGGAGTTTATTTGTAAATTGTAACTTTGTTTCTCTCTCTCTGTCTCTCTGATCACTGAGCTCCAACTGCCCAGCCTGTATATTTTTCTCATCTCATCTTCTTTTTTATTTAACATAGTTTTTTTTTTTAGATTTAGCAGGAATGATGCAAGTTATGTTATATTTGTGTCTGCTAATAGTGATTTTGTTGTAATTTTAGCTAAATATATCTTTAATATTTTCTTGGGGGGGCCTTGCCAGGTAGTCTGTACGGGGCCCCGCGATTTCTAACAGCAGCCCTGGTTGCAACTGTATTTCTTGCACCGGGGGAAACAAATACTTTTTTGTTTGAAAGGAGACAGTACAGTATTTAATGGACTGAATGGATGCGGTGGAGAGGCAATGTGGTGACCTCAGGAGCTCCACCTCATCTAATCAGAGAACACTTTGAATTAAAGCGGAGTTCCACCCTGGGAAAGCTTTTTTTGATAAAAATACCCCCGGGACAGTCAGGGCTAGTACATTCCACAATGGCTAGCCTCTGATCTGTCCCGGGTTGCACTTACCTGTTAGGACAAATACTTACCTTGAAAAAGTCTTGTCCAGCGCTGCCATCTCAGGTGTGGGCAGCTTGAAGCCAGCGCGATCCTCTTGTGCGTCCTCTCCCGTCTTCTTCGGTCCCACGATGCACTGCACCGGCCCCGCCGTCACTTCTGGTGCGCGCGCATCATTCCTCCACAGCTTCTGGGCATGCCCAGAGGCTGTTTAGAAGGGAATGATGCGCGCGCCCCGGAACTGACGTCGGGGCCGGTGCAGGCGCAATGATTCCTGGGAGCGATGACGTTCAGCTCCCAGGAATCATTGCATGCCAGGAAGTGACGACAGGCCGTGGCCGCCGAGGGGAGGAAGAAGGAAGTAAGGTGAGTATATTTTCTTCTATACGAGGTAAGTAAAAAAAAAATGTGATTATCCATTTGTTTTTCAGGTGACCCGGAGCGAGAAGATGGAGGTAAGTATAAATTTAGGGTGGAATTCCACTTTAATTGACAAAAGGGAAAGTGTCCTCTGAATGGTGCTTGTGTAAAGCTGGTGACCTCCTTCAGTAAGCAGCAGGACAGCTACTCGGCATGGGACCCGGACACAAGCAGTAATCACTGTCGTAGCATTGCCTACTACAGTGATTTCCAGCTTACACAAAGATCCCACAGGTACAGCATATACATACTTACATTATAAGCTGTAAAACAGTGGTTGTCAACTTATGAGCTAAAGGGGGCCTCAAATGCGGCCCCCAACATCACCAAAGGGCCACACATAATGTTCAATATATGTAATGCTTTAGAGGACTGTCGGAAAATGCAGACCTAATAAAGGAAATGAGGGTCAGAGAGTGAGAACAGGATACATTGTTGGCTGGGGAGATGCTGCAGAAGACAATGTGAAACTGGGAACATGTTACATGAGGCTAGTAGAGATCAATGCTTTTACCCTAATCAGAGGCGTAACTAGAACCTTCAGGGCCCCGATGCAAGAAACCATGAAGGGCCCCCCAGACCCCTGGCCGGGGCCCTTCCCTTCAAGCTCGGGGCTCTTCCCACTAATCCTGGGGCTCTTTACTCTCGTTGCACGGCATTTTATTACGGTCCCGCAGCAGGATCCTTTCACAAGTTCTGCAGTGGGCCCCCTTCCTGCAATCTTGGGGCCTCCCCACAATGGTGCAATGCCAGGGCCCGGTCGCAAGTGTTACCTTTGAGATCCTGGAAGTTCACCCACTGGTTTGCTCCTGGGCCCCCTGGAGCATGGGGCCCGGTAGCAATTGCAACCCCTGCAACCCCTGTAGTTACGCCCCTGACCCTAATCAATGTTCCCAATACAAACTGCTGAGGTCCGAGGGCCACATATCATATACCAAAGGGCTGCAGGTTGGGCACCAGAGGTGTAAAAAGATGTAGCCATTGCCATACCTGGAATTATAGCTTTATGAAAAAAAAAATTAAAGTTTAAAAAAAAAACATCAATGGCCTCTGGTCACGAAAGAATTAAATAAAGCTGGAGGTATAAACTTTGTACCATTTATTCCCCATTCAATGGGATACATGTGTAAACATGACATAATTAAAACAGAAAAGAAATATAAACTTGTAAATTTTACTGCAAATATACAAATAATAAAATAAAATATAGTTTATGTGTACATATTATGTAACATATAATACATTCAAGTAAAAATGGGTTGGGAGCACAAACTGAATTCACGGGGTCCCCATTGCTTTTTGGAACCAATACGATTGGAGGGTTTTAACGCCTTCTGTTGACAACTGATTTAGCAAGTCCTATAAATGGTCTTTTCTTTCTTGCTAATTCTGCCATTTTACAGACAACAAATCGTGGAGCAATCTGGAAGAATTAAAATATGAAAATAAAAAGTTCTAATGTCCTATCTCAATGGCTGTATGAGAGTGAAAATGTAGAATAAAGTTCAACATGAAAAGTCCAGTGCCTCAGGTGTTTGAATGAAGTTTATTTCATGAAGTCTAGTATGTAGATATCAGTCCAGGTTTGGTGATTCTGCTAACAGCAGATAAGAATTTGTGTAACGTAAACGTTTTTTGAACATGTATGAAGTCAGTTTTGAATTTTCTCCACTGTTGCCATGATGTTAAGAAACAAGCCATTAGATCAAGTCTTTACTTTGCAGATCATGATGGTCTCTGGTCAAGACTTAGAGAAGGCCCTCTGTGTGGCTGTCTGGACCATGGTCTTTCCTTCCAACCGGAACTGCTTGCTGACGTTTATCAAGCAGATAAGGAGAAGAAAAACCACTACCAGATCATCGATGATGCTGAGGATTCCACAAGGGGTCAGGGACGACAGTCAATGGTAAAGACAAGAACACGATGGCGCCAAAGGAGTAGACCACCAGTCAATGATCTTTCTTTCAGACTGGAACTGTTGACTGATGTTTATTATGCAGATAAAGAGAGAGAAGAATGACCACTAACAGATCATCGATGGTGCTGAGGATTCCAAACAATGGGTCAGGGACAACAGCAAATGTTGCAGACAAGAACATGGTGGCCCCAACGGAGCAGACCACCAGTCTATGATCTTTCCTTCAGACCAGAACTGTTGACTGATGTTTATCATGCAGATAAAGAGAAAAAAGACCATGACCAGATCATTGATGATGCTCAGAATTCCACATAGGGTTTCTAGAATGACACCGAATGGTGAATAGTGGAATGTCTCCACTGTTGCCATGATGTTGAGGATCAAGTCATTGGATAAAGTCTTTAGTGATGACATGATGGCTCCAAAGGAGCAGACCACCAGTCTATGATCTTTTCTTCAGACCGGAACTGTTGACTTATGTTTATCATGCAGATAAAGAGAAGAATGACCTCTAACAGATCATCGATGGTGCTGAGGATTCCAAACAATGGGTCAGGGACAACAGCAAATGTTGCAGACAAGAACATGGTGGCCCCAACGGAGCAGACCACCAGTCTATGATCTTTCCTTCAGACCAGAACTGTTGACTGATGTTTATCATGCAGATAAAGAGAAAAAAGACCATGACCAGATCATTGATGATGCTCAGAATTCCACATAGGGTTTCTAGAATGACACCGAATGGTGAATAGTGGAATGTCTCCACTGTTGCCATGATGTTGAGGATCAAGTCATTGGATAAAGTCTTTAGTGATGACATGATGGCTCCAAAGGAGCAGACCACCAGTCTATGATCTTTTCTTCAGACCGGAACTGTTGACTTATGTTTATCATGCAGATAAAGAGAAGAATGACCTCTAACAGATCATCGATGGTGCTGAGGATTCCAAACAATGGGTCAGGGACAACAGCAAATGTTGCAGACAAGAACATGGTGGCCCCAACGGAGCAGACCACCAGTCTATGGTCTTTCCTTCAGACCAGAACTGTTGACTGATGTTTATCATGCAGATAAAGAGAAGAAAGACCATGACCAGATCATCGATGATGCTCAGAATTCCACATAGGTTTTCTAGAATGACAGCAAATGGTGAATAGTAGAATGTCTCCACTGTTGCCATGATGTTGAGGATCAAGTCATTGGATAAAGTCTTTAGTTTGCAGTCACAGAGAAGCAGTTGGTCTCTGGTCAAGACTCGGACAAGATGCTCTGTGTGGCAGTATGGACTATGGTCATTCCTTCTGACCGGAACTGCAGGTTGATGTTTATCATGCAGATAAGAAGAAGAAAAACCACGACCAGATCATCGATGGTGCTGAGGATTCCACACAGGGGGTCAGGGACGACGGTGAATGGTGAAGACAAGAACGTGATGGCCCCAAAGGAGCAGACAACCAGTCTGAGACAGAAGATCATCACGAGTCCACCCATGGTGAAGACCCTTCTCAGAGCGAGGTTCAATAACAATGGAAGGTCATACAAGTAATCTGTGAGCTGGGACAAAAATAAAAAAAACTTAGTTAGAATTTTAGATGGATAAAGCAACTGAATAATAAACTATATCTAAGCCAACATTGTTTCATTGCTTTTTGATACATTGTGGAAGGGTTAGAGCCTCTGTCAAGATGTTATTGCTGTCTGTGGAAATCCAGCCTTTTGTTTATGCTGGTGAGAAAGCGATGAGAAATCTAAAATTCTACACTGGTCACTAGAAAAGAAGGTGGGGGAAATCTTTCAATGGGGACACATCTTCTGTTGATTACTGGTCAGTTATTGTTGTTTCTCTAGGACTGGATGTGAAGTGAGAACTCACCAATGGGATACAGACACAGGGGAGGACTGGGCCAGGGGGCAGGGGGGAAATTGCCCCCCTGGGCTACTCTGATGCCCAATAAAAAGGCTGCACTGCTTCTACCACAGACATGCCTAAAGGATTCCTGGTGAAGAGAAGTAAAAAGCCCCCACGCTGACCTACTGAGTGCGGGATAAAGACAAGGACAGAGCTCAGCCCCCCCCCCAGCATGGATGGTGTAAGCTGTGTCTGAGCAGAGGCCCGGTGTCATGCCCCACTAGAGACTCTCCTCCTCCGGCCAGCCTCGACAGAGCTGTCCCAGCTTCCCCCAACCACCCCTGCTGGCCAGGTCAGGAAACCAGATTCGGCCGGAGTAGAGAGTACATGGAGCGGAGCTTCAGCCTGGAATGGGGGTCTGGAGGAGGCCGGAAAGAGAGTGGGAGGGGGACCGAGTCACTGCACCATGGGCCTATGGCTTGTACTTGCCCCCTGGGCTGAAATTGCCAGTCAGCCCCTGTACAGACAGCATATAAAATATTCGGGGTTTAAACCATTCCCTAATCAAAATCAGGGTAGGTATGCGAGCAACTTAATATCATATGAACCACCAACCAATCATAGGCAGCATGATACTGACCTATTATGTCACAGTGATGTCATTTCCAACCCAAAATATTTATAAATCAAAAAGTACTGAAGCCAGAGAGGGCCAGGAAAAGATGCTACTTGGCTAGTCATCTCTGGCTTCAATACATTTTGAATCACTGACTGGAAAAACAGCGTAGACAGGTAAATCATAAACACTGATCTGCTTTCTTGTTCTAAGTTGGTGACACAAAAAGTAATGAAGCCATTGAATCAACTTTACAGCCTGGAAACTACTTAGCAATGACAGCACCATATCTCTCCATATCTCTCTTAGCATAGGTTTCCTTTAAATCCCCCACTTACTGTATATCTCTCAGTATACACTATATTACCAAAAGTATTGGGACGCCTGCCTTTACATGCACATGAACTTTATTGGCATTCCAGTCTTAGTCTGTAAGGTTCAATATTGAGTTGGCCCACCCTTTGCAGCTATAACAGCTTCAACTCTTCTGGGAAGGCTGTCCACAAGGTTTAGGAGTGTGTCCAGGGGAGGACTGGGCCAGGGGGCAGGGGGGCAATTGCCCCCTAGGCCACTCCGATGCCCCGTAAAAAGGCTGCACTGCTTCTGCTACAGAAATGCCTAAAGGAATACTGGTGCAAAGAAGTAAAAAGTCCCTGTCGCTGACCTACTGAATGTGGGTTGAAGACAAAGACAGAGCGCAGGCCTCAGGCCCCCCCCCCCCCTCTGGAGACTCTCCTCCCCCTGGCCAGCCCCAACCAAGCTGTCCCATTTCCCCCAACTGCCCCCTGCTGGTTAGGTCAGGAACCAGGATTCAGCCGGAGAGTAGAGAGTACAGGGAGCAGAGCTTCATTCAGCCTGGAATGAGGGTCAGGAGGAGGAGAGGAAGAGGGAGAGTGGGAGCGGGGCTGACTTGCTGCACCATGGGCCTCTGGTTTGTACTTGCCCCCTTGGCTGAAAGTTGCCAGTCTGCCCCTGAGTGTGTCTATGGGAATGTTTGACCATTCTTCCAGAAGCACATTTGTGAGGTCAGGCACTGATGTTGGATGAGGCCTGGCTCGCAGTCTCTGCTCTAATTCATCCCAAAGGTATCGGGTTGAGGTCAGGACTCTGTGCAGGCTATTCAAGTTTCTCCACCCCAAACTCGCTCATCCATGTCTTTATGGACCTTGCTTTGTGCACTGGTGCGCAGTCATGTTGGAACAGGAAGGGGTCATCCCCAAACTGTTCCTACAAAGTTGGGAGTATGAGATTGTCCAAAATGTCTTGGTATGCTGACGCCTTAAGAGTTCCCTTCACTGGAACTAAGGGGCCAAGCCCAACCCCTGAAAAACAACTCCACACCATAATCCCCCCTCCACCAAATAATTTGGACCAGTGCACAAAGCAAGGTCCATAAAGACATGGATGAGTGGGTTTGGGGTGGAGGAACTTGACTGGCTTGCACCTTAACCCATTGAAACACCAGAAGCGCATTTGTGAGGTCAGGCGCTGATGTTGGATGGGAAGGCCTGGCTCGCAATCTGTGCTCGAAATCATCACAAAGGTGCTTCACCGGGTTAAGGTCAAGACTCTGTGCAGGCCAGTCAAGTTCCTCCACCCCAAACTCGCTCATCCATGTTTTTATGGACCTTGCTTTGTGCACTGGTCCAAATCATTTGGTGGATGGGGGTTATGGTGTGGGGTTGTTTTTCAGGGGTTGGGATTGGCCCCTTAGTTCCAGTGAAGGGAACTCTTAAGGCGTGAGCATACCAAGACATTTTGGACAATCTCATACTCCCAACTTTGAGGGAACAGTTTGGGGATGGCCCCTTCCTGTTCCAACATGACTGCGCACCAGTGCACAAAGCAAGGTCCATAAAGACATGGATGAGCGAGTTTGGGGTGGAGAAACTTAAATAGCCTGCACAGAGTCCTGACCTCAACCCGATACCTTTAGGATGAATTTGAGTGAAGACTGCGAGCCAGGCCTCATCCAACATCAGTGCCTGACCTCACAAATGTGCTTCTGGAAGAATGGTCAGACATTCCCATAGACACACTCCTAAACCTTGTGGACAGCCTTCCCAGAAGAGTTGAAGCTGTTATAGCTGCAAAGGGTGGGCCAACTCAATATTGAACCCTACGGACTAAGACTGGGATGCCAATAAAGTTCATGTGTGTGTAAAGGCAGGCGTCCCAATACTTTTGGTAATAAAGTGTATACTGAGATATATAAAGTAAGTGGGGGATTTAAAGGAAACCTATGCTAAGAGAGATATGGAGAGATATGGTGCTGTCATTGCTAAGTAGTTTCCAGGCTGTAAAGTTGATTCAATGGCTTCATTACTTTTTGTATCACCAGCTTAGAACAAGAAAGCAGATCAGTGGTTATGATTTACCTGTCTACGCTGTTTTTCAAGTCAGTGATTGAAATGTATTGAAGCCAGAGTTGAAGCTGTTATAGCTGCAAAGGGTGGCCCAACCCAATATTGATCCCTAAAGACTAAGACTGGGATGCCTTAAAGTTCATGTGCGTGTAAAGGCAGGCGTCCCAATACTTTTGGCAATATAGTGTATGTTATGGTCTGTGTTAATTTTGACATCAATTTCTATTTAGTTTTAGTCATAGTCTTTTGACTAAAATGCCAAAAAATCTCTATAAAGTGAAATACTTACAGGTCGAGGTCGTCCAGAAAAGCGATTATTGTAATGTCGGATATCTTTTTGCATCTCTCTGTTCGTCTTATCCTGTTGGACATCGCAAATGTTGCAAAGGTAACAGACCTGCCAAAGAAAGGGAAACTTTTATAGCAGGATTGTAAAGGTTTGTAGGATGATGAAGATGTGTAGATGGGAAAGTCGTGCTCAGAGCAGGCCAGACATAGTGAGTAATTGCTAGAGATTGTATTAGCATAATTGAACTAAGGGTAGCCAATGGATAACTAAACAGATAAGAAAAAATGTCTACCTACAGATGTACACTACACAAGTAGCATGTAGCAGTAGTAGCAATAAATCATTGGTATCGGTGAGAGGAATAGTGCCCCATCATTGGTGTCAGTGGGAGGAATAGTGCCCCATTGGTATCAGTGGGAGGAATAGTGCCCCATCATTGGTGTCACTGGCAGCAATAATGTCCCATCATTGGTACCAGTGAGAGGAATAGTGCCCCATTGGTGTCAGTAAAAGGAATAGTGCTCCATCATTGGTGTCAGTGGGAGGAATAGTGCCCCATCATTGGTGTCAGTGGGAAGAATAGTGCCCCATCATTGGTGTCAGTGGGAGGAATAGTGCCCCATCATTGGTGTCAGTGGGAGGAATAGTGCCCCATCATTGGTGTCAGTGGGAGGAATAGTGCCCCATCATTGGTGTCAGTGGGAGGAATAGTGCCCCATCATTGGTGTCAGTGGGAGGAATAGTGCCCCATCATTGGTGTCAGTGGGAGGAATAGTGCCCCATCATTGGTGTCAGTGGGAGGAATAGTGCCCCATCATTGGTGTCAGTGGGAGGAATAGTGCCCCATCATTGGTATCAGTGGGAGGAATAGTGCCCCATCATTGGTGTCACTGGCAGCAATAATGTCCCATCATTGGTACCAGTGAGAGGAATAGTGCCCCATTGGTGTCAGTGGGAGGAATAGTGCTCCATCATTGGTGTCAGTGGGAGGAATAGTGCCCCATCACTGGTATCAGTGGGAGGAATAGTGCCCCATCATTGGTGTCAGTGGGAGGAATGGTGCCCCATCATTGGTGTCAGTGGGAAGAATAGTGCCCCATCATTGGTGTCAGTGGGAGGAATAGTGCCCCATCATTGGTGTCAGTGGGAGGAATAGTGCCCCATCATTGGTGTCAGTGGAAGGAATAGTGCCCCATCATTGGTGTCAGTGGGAGGAATAGTGCCCCATCATTGGTGTCAGTGGGAGGAATAGTGCCCCATCGTTGGTGTCAGTGGGAGGAATGGTGCCCCATCATTGGTGTCAGTGGGAGGAATAGTGCCTCATCATTGGTGTCAGTGGGAAGAATAGTGCCCCATCATTGGTGTCAGTGGGAGGAATAGTGCCCCATCATTGGTGTCAGTGGGAGGAATAGTGCCCCATCATTGGTGTCAGTGGGAGGAATAGTGCCCCATCATTGGTGTCAGTGGGAGGAATAGTGCCCCATCATTGGTGTCAGTGAGAGGAATAGTGCCCCATCATTGGTGTCAGTGGGAGGAATAGTGCCCCATCATTGGTGTCAGTGGGAGGAATAGTGCCCCATCATTGGTGTCAGTGGGAGGAATAGTGCCTCAAGGGCTGGATAAAGGCAAGTAAAGGACCACATTCAGCCCCCCCCCCCCTCCGCCACAGTTTGGAGACCCTGTTTATATAAATAACACTAAGTAAAATTCAAGTGTACCTTTTGCCTGCAGAGGGGACAGCTGATGGCTCCCATCCATGGGTCATGTTTCCAGTACTCGATAAGACAGGAACCTGAAAGGCACAAACAGAACAATAATCAATTACAGGTCCTCTTTTCATTATTCATCTCATCATCACCAAATAAAAACAAAACATTCAATTCTATGTTAAACCTAGAATATGAATACTGTTGCAAAAGCAGACTGAGTTTGTTTTAAACTTTTTATTTTTATTTAATTATCAATTTTATTGACCCATTACTCCTGGTATAAAAGATGGCGTATACTTTATGGACAATATGTGCGCACCTGACCATCACACCTGAATGAGTTTGTTGGACATCCCAAGCCAAACCATGGATATTAAAACGGATTTGGTACTGCTTTGTGGCTATATATATATATATATATATATATATATATATATATATATATATATATACATATACACATATATATACATATATATATATAGGGAATGTTATATAGTAGAATGTGAAAAATATTGTAATATTTATTTTTTTCAGAATTTTTTTGTTTATAGCTAAAAAAAAAAAAAATCCCACAGGTGATCAAATACCCCCAAAAGAAAGCTCTATTTGTGGGGAAAATAAGGACATCAATTGTATTTAGGTACAGCATCGCACGACCGCGCAATTGTCCGTTAAATTAACGCAGTGCCGAATCGCAAGAAATGGCCTGGTCATTAAGGGTGCAAATCCTTCCGGTCCAGAAGTGGTTAATAATATTTATAAAGATAAAATAAAACCCCAAAAAGGCACATTTCTGGCATTTTCACTAGCAATAATAAAAGAATACATTTTAACAAATACAAAACTTTTTCCTGTTTCTAATGTTCTTTCAGGCAATAGTAAGATCTTTGGGAATGGAGAGCTCTGTGTGACGGGTTAATAAGCCAATGCAGAAGCTCCCCAGGTGCCTGGCTCCATTAATGGTGGGCTCCGGAGAAGGACACTGATAATTACATGGAGCACATGAATACATATTTCTATTCCGCTTTTCCTGGTGATTTCCTGGACATATGTTCCGGGATCAGTGTGAAAATGAAAGGCCAGCTGAGCAGGAATGAGGACAAACTGGGTCAGACGCGTTTCCTGCCCGTAAATTGGTGACGATTCCTACAAGGTACACAATGACTTATTCATCCAGCCAGGACCCCGGGCACTTCCTGAGAAGGGATGCCCAGCTGGCGTTATCGCCCAGCCGGCAGATAAAACTCCATTTTCTCTATAGCTGCTTCCTCCATTGCCGAGCCGGTGCTGCTCTGTGTCATTGTCTGCGGTCAGTTACATGCGTAGGGTGGGGATGGGGGGGGGGGCATTTATACAACTTGCACCAGCTGAAAAGATTGGTAAAAGGCTCATTTTACAACTCCAGGCAGATAAAAAAAAAAAGCAGAGCTTTTTGGGGAACGCACCTTTAACACTGAATATATGTAATAGGGATCGACCAATATCGGTTTTACCTTGCCAATACTGATATGGACCGATATTTTGAACATTTAAAGTTTTGCACAATAACACAATTTTTGACACAAATCTGTTACTGAACATGTTACCCTGTGCTGGCTGGCTGGCACCCTTTGGTGGGTGGCTGTTTTGCACCCTGTAGTGGGTGGCTGGCTGGTGGCTGGCTGACACCCTTTGGTGGGTGGCTGGCTGGTACCCTGTGGTGGGTGGGTGACTGGCACCCTGTGGTGGGTAGGTGGCTGGCTGGTACCCTTTGGTGGCTGGCTGGCACCCTGTGGTGGGTGGCTGGCTGGTTGGCACCCTGTGGTGGGTAGCTGGCTGGCTGGCACCCTTTGGTGGGTGGGTGGCTGGCTGGCACCCTGTGGTGGGTGGCTGGCTGGCACCCTGTGGTGGCTGACTGGCTGGCACCCTGTGGTGGGTGGCTGGCTGGCACCCTGTGGTGGGTGGCTGGCTGGCATCCTGTGTGGTGGGTGGGTGGCTGGTACAGGCCTGTGGGTGTGTGGGTGTCTGGCTGGCTGGCACCGGGCAGCTGTGGGTGGGTATATGTATGTGGCGGCTCTGTTAAACACACTGTGTGCACTGTACTCACTGTCCCGAGACTCCCCGACTCCAGACGAGGCTGAGGGAGGCGGCCTAAGAAGGCAGAAGCCGTCCCAGTGCGCAGAGGCGCGTGGCGCAACATACGCAATGATGTCACGACAATATCGGTAACCTCCGGGGCCGAGTCTGATATATCAAGGAAAGTTCATATTGGCCCCTGATATATCGGCCTTGCCGATAATCGGCCGATCCCTAATATGTAATGGCAAGGGAAGGTGGGGTGTGCTGGAAGTTCTATTGTTTCAGGGGGATCTGTTGTTGCAGGGGAGGTCTATTTGTTACTCAGAGAGATCTATTGTTAAGGGAGGAGTCTATTGTTGCTTTCTGCTGGAGGGTCTAATGATGCTGGCTGGTGGGGGATCTATTGTTGCTGGTGGGGGGCACGGCCGGCCCTACCATGGGTCTCGCTGGGTCCATTGGACCCAGGCAGCACTTGGCGAGGGGCGGCAAATTTACTCCCAAGATTTTTTTTTCCTGCAGTTTCGTGTGTCATCAGTTTGCCGCGCGTTATGGGGCGGCATTTCCACATCTCATACTGCCGCCCGTAGTGCACTTGGAAGAGTATGAGGAGGCGGAGCGTCTTCTCCAGGGAACGCCCCTCGTGTGATCGTTGTGTGCGCAATGACGTCAGACGGCAGACGCAGGAGTGATAGGAGGACGGAGGACAGACAGGGGGTGTTTGGTGGACCGGTCCAGTGATGAGTTATGGAAGAAGATAACAGTATATATAATATTTTCTAAATTTTAAATGTATATATAGGGGCCTTTTGGTTGGCATTATTATTTTTTGGTGGTGGGGGGGGGGGGGCAGCATTTTATTCTTGGACCCAGGCAGCACAATGTCTTGGGCCAGCCATAGGCGGGGGTCTATTGTTCCCTGGGCCAATCCATTGTTATTTGCAGGTATTTTGTCGCAGGAGGTCTATTGTTGCTGGGGGGATTTATTACTTCTGGGGGGATCATTGTTGCTGAGGGGATCCATTGTTGTTGGGGGGGGTCAATTGTAGCTGGGAGAGATCTACTGTTAAGGGAGGGGTCAATTGTTCCTGGCTGCTGGAGAGTCAATTAATGCTGCTGAGGTGAATCTGTTGTTGCTGGGGAAGTCGTTTGCTGTGGGGGGGGGGGGGGTCTTTTGATGTTGGGGAGATCTGTTGTTGCTCAGAGGGGTCCTTTTTATTGCTTTCCTTGTTATCATTAACAAAGTCCATACAAATTACTTAACACCCACATGTCAGTTTACGGTGCAGCAGGGGGCGCTGTGCACCGTGTCACCAAACGTACACAATTTGTAGCGGCCTTGCTAGAAAAAAAAAAAATTATAAAAATAGTCCAATGGAGCGAAAAACTCTAAAATAACGATCCCATCCAGGACTGTTTGAAGTCAGGTGCTGCCGGGCTCGGCGCCATCTCACCGCGGGTTTACGGGTGATGCAATGTCAAACAAAGCAGATAATTTAACCCTTTCTGTCCCTCCCGGAAGGCGGGTTATCTTTTATAGGGCTTGCGATAGACTGATGCAAGAGAAGAGCAACGCAACATCATTGTACGGCGTTTTCATTATTTATTCTGCAGCCGATTGGTTTACGGTTCTGGCCGCCCGGTTATCTTTTTGGGGACAGGACAGAGTGACCTTGCCATGGCAGGAAATAAAAAGTCAGGACTGTGCCAGGGAAGGCTGAGGAGCTCCAAGCCACCGATTGGCACGAATGAAGAGTCCTCTCGCTATTTATAAAGGGGGTTCTCACCAATGAGAATAAAGATAGAGAAGCCCTTTGGAGGAAATAGATCACCTTTAACCACTTCTGGACCGGAAGGATTTGCCCCCTTAATGACCAGGCCATTTTTTTTGCAATTCGGCACTGCGTTACTTTAACTGACAATTGCGCGGTCGTGCAACGCTGTACCCAAATAAAATTGATGTCCTTTTTTCCCCACAGATAGAGCTTTCTTTTGGTGGTATTTGATCACCTCTGCGATTTTTATTTTTTGCGCTATAAACAAAAAAAAAAGTGACAATTCTGAAAAAAAAAATATATATATTTTTCACATTCTGCTATATAACATTCTCAAAAAAAAAAATTAAAAATCAAAATTTTTTAACATTTTAGGCCAATTTGTTTTCTGCTACATATTTTTGGTAAAAAAAAAAAAAAATCGCAATAAGCATATTTTGATTGGTTTGCGCAAAAGTTATCGCGTCTACTAACTACGGGAAAGATTTATGTCATTTTTATTGTTTTTTTTTTACTAGTAATGGCGGCGATCGGCGATTTTTAGCGGTACTGCGACATTCCAGCGGACAGATCGGACCCCTAACTGACCTTTTTGACACTTTTGGGGTTACCAGTGACATTACTACAGTAATCAATGCTAAAAATATGCACTGTTACTGTAATAATGACAGTGGCAGGGATGGGGTTCACACTGTGGGTGATCAAAGGGTTAAGTGTGAGCCTGGGGGAGTGATTCTAACTGTATGGGGGTGAGGCATCTGAATTGATCATAGAGACCTGTGATCCTATATAGAAGGATCACAAGAGCGCTGTTATCATTCCAGAGAGAAGAACGGTCAGCTGTGTTTACAACATCCGACCATCCTTCTCTCTCAGCGGGGAGCGATCGCGGGTGTCAGGCGGCAATCGGAGCCGCCTGCCCCGTGCATCGGAGTCCCCGCTACCGAATGGAGAAGGGAGCGCGAACGGAAAAACCAGTAAAACAAAGAAAAGGAATTTCAAATAAACTCAAGTCCGTCAGAGTCCCCATCAGAGCCCCCCTTACATCAAAATCCCCATCAGAGCGCCCCTTACATCAGACTCCTAATCAGAGCCCACCTTACATCAGACTCCTAATCAGAGCCTGTCTTACATCAGACTCCCCATCAGGGCCCCCCTTACATCAAAATCCCCATCAGAGCCCCCCTTACATCAAAATCCCCATCAGAGCCCCCCTTACATCAAAATCCCCATCAGAGCCCCCCTTACATCAGAGTCCCAGTTACATCAGACTCCCCATCAGAGCCCCCTTACATCAAAATCCCCATCAGAGCCCCCACTTACATCAGACTCCCCATCAGAGCCCTTATTTACATCAGAGTCCCAGTTACATTAGACTCCCCAACAGAGCCCCACTTGCTTTAAAATCCCCATCAGAGCCCCCCTTACATCAAAATCCCCATCAGTGCCCCCCTTACATCAGACTCCCCATCAGAGCCCCACTTCAATAACAAATCCCCATCAGAGCTCCCCTTACATCAAACTCCCCATCAGATACCGACCTACATCAGAGTCCCCATCAGAGCCCCCCTTACATCAAAATCCCCATCAGAGCCCCCCCTTACATCAAAATACCCATCAGAGCCCCCCTACATCAGGCTATCAGAAACCCCATTACATCAGACTCCCCATCAGAGCCCCCTTTACATCAAAATCCCCATCAGAGCCCCCCTACATCAGACTCCCCATCAGAGCCCCTCCTACATCAGACTCACCCCCCCCCCCACATCAGAAGACCTCTATTACATAAGAGTGCTCCTTTCACATCAGAAGTCCCCCACTACATCACAGTTGCCCCCCCCCCCCCCAATTGCATCAGAGTACCCCACTTCATATCAGAGTCACCTTTTCACATACAGCACCCCCTTCCATCACATCAGAGCCCCCCCCCCCCCCCCCCCGACACACCTAATCTATCCAATGAATCTGTATCCAGTCCAGCAAGCCTTCACATTGCATGGTTTTGGTCAATCTAAAAGGAGATTATACAGATATTGTACAATCAGATTGTATAGTGTATGGTGAATTTTAGATCTACCAACAACTATGTAATATAAGGGCCCCTGTGATTGGGTAGAAATTGATTGGGTTGTAGAGTTTTCTTATGTTACAAAGTTTTGGTAAATTTCAATGAGGTTGTACAATCAAGTTGCAGTGTGTATGGCCGTCCTTAGTGATGGTAAAATCAAATTATTTGATGATCTTGCGGTAGCTTTGGCATTCTTTGTGCTGATGGCAGGTTGGCGGACGTGAGAACTAAGCGACTGTCCTATCAGATCATCGCTTCCTCTGCAGCTGCATAAATGTGATAGGTGATACACAGCCTGACCCCCTCTTCATCATCCCCAATCATTGTGTTTGTTGTGGTCGGTGCCCCTCCCTTTGTTCAGTGACATAGTGGAGGGTGTGTGTCAGGGGCAGCCTGTGATTGGCTGCTGCTGGATCTTACACAATGCGTCACACCCACGTATTGACTTTACAGCGCGGGACACTGTTGCAAAGCTTTTAACCACTTCAGCTCTGGAAGGTTTTACCCCCCTTAATGACCAGGCCATTTTTTAAGATTCGGCACTGCGTTACTTTAACCACTTTACCACCGGAGGATTTTGCTGTCTTACATCCAGGCCACTTTTTGCGATTCGGCACTGTGCGACTTTAACTGACAATTGCGCAGTCATGCAACGCTGTACCCAAACGAAATTTACGTTCTTTTTTCCCCACAAACAGAGCTTTCTTTTAGTGGTATTTGATCACCTGTGCGATTTTTACTTTTAAATATAAACAAAAAAACAGCGTAAATTTTGAAAAAATAACAATATTTTTCACATTTTTATATGAAATTCCCCCCAAAAAAATGTAAAAATCAAAATTTTTTATCATTTTAGGCTAATTTGTTTTCTGCTACATATTTTTGGTAAAAAAAAAAATCGCAATAAGCGTATTTTGATTGGTTTGCGCAAAAGTTATTGCGTTTACTAACTAAGGGAAAGATTTGTCATTTTTGGTGTTTTTTTTTTTAACGAGTAATGGCGGCGATCTGCGATTTTTTTGCGGGACTGCGACATTGCGACGGACAGATCGGACTCTTGACTGACATTTTTGACACTTTTGGGGGTACCAGTGGCATTACTACAGTAATCAGTGCTATACATATGCACTGTTACTGTAAAAATGACACTGGCAGGGAAGGGGTAAATTTTTATTGGTGATCAAGGGGTTAATGTATGCCTGGAGGTGACTGAGTGACACAGGGACAGATCGCATGTTCAGCTATGCTGAATCCTGTAATCTGACCCTGTCTGTCACTTAGGAGATCCGCCCGCTCTGTTTACACAAGCGGGCGGATCTCCAGACTCGAATCCCCGACGATCGGGGAAGAGCGGCAGTGATCACCGCCTCTCCTCCCCTGGCCCGACTCCCGCTGTGACTGAAAACAGCGGGAGTGAGCCTCCGGCGGCGCGCGCGCGCCGCCCACAAGGGGAGGAGTCCAGCGACGTAGGTCTACGTCGCTGGACATGAATGAGCCACTTTGCCGCAGTACAGTCCCAGTGACTGGTCGGCAAGTGGTTAACAATTGCGAGGTCGTGCGACGCTGTACCCAAATAAAATTGATGTCCTTTTTTTCCCACAAATAGAGCTTTCCTTTGGTGGTATTTGATCCCCTGTGCGATTTTTTTTTTTTGCGCTATAAACAAAAAAAGAGCGACAATTCTGAAAAGAAAAACAATATTTATTTTTCACATTCTGCTATATAACATTCCCAATTTAAAAATCACATTTATTCATCCTTTTAGGCCAATTTGTTTTCTGCTACATATTTTTGGTTAAAAAAAATCCCAATAAGCCTATTTTGATTGGTTTGCGCAAAAGTTATCGCGTCTACAAACTAGGGGAAAGATTTATGTCATTTTTTTTTTACTAGTAGTGGTAGTGGCGGCGATCTGCAATTTTTAGCGAGACTGTGACATTGCGGCGGACAGATCGGACCCCTGACTAACATTTTTGACACTTTTGGGGGGACCAGTGACATTACTACAGTAATCAGTGCTAAAAATATGCACTGTTACTGTATAAATGACACTGGCAGGGAAGGGGTTAACCTAGAGGGTGATCAAAGGGTTAATTGTGAGCCTAGGGGGTGCTTTCTAACTTTTGGGGGAGGGGCTTGTGAAATGATCATAGAGACCTGTGTTCCTATATAGAAGGATCACAGGAGCTCTGTGATCATTCCAGTGAGAAGAACGGTCTGCTGTGTTTACAACAGCCGACTGTCCTTCTCTCTCAGCGGGGAGCGATCGCGGGTGCCCAGCAGCAATAGCGGCCGTTGGCCCCATGCATTGGTATCCCCACTGCCTAGTGGGGGCGAAAGCGCGCCGGCGGCGGCGCTTGCTTGCCCCCCAGCACCAGGCGCGCGACCGACGGGCTACATCGGTTCGCGCAGAGGAGGCTGTCTGCCGCAGTAAATGTGCGGCGGGCGACCTTAAAGCAGTTAAAAAGGTTCCTGCACTACTCTGGTCTGACTTTCATGTGAGTTGAGTGCCACAGACTGCAATGTAAAACCTCGTACACACGCAACGATTATCGGCCGACCGATCGTCCGACTTTTGTCCAGAGTTGTGTTTTGTTGGTTGGAATGTGCCTAGACTGCACACAAATTTTCTCGGCCAACAAAAATCTACTTCAGAAGTGATGTCATGTGCTGGTTTACTTTCCGTGTGTTTTTTCTTCTCTGAGCATGCCCAGTCTTGCTCATCAGATTTTTGTCTGCCGAAATCTGTACTGACTGACTGAAAATCGGCCGTTGTGTTGACGGCCAACAAAAATTTTATAGCCTGCACACCAGATTTTATTTGGCCCAAAAGTCGGAGTCTGTTGTCGAAAGCATCATACTAACAAGCCGAAAATCGGCAGATCGGACGTTGGCCGAAAATTCCCAGCCAATAATCGATGCGTGTGTACGAGGCATAAGCCTTCAAAAGTCGCATGAAAGTCGCACCTGAATGTTCTACATGGGACATTCGTGCACAGGGCCGCTGATAGGGGGGGACCACCAGCCCTCTTGTAGGGGGCCCGAGCACACAGGGGGGCCCACACAGAGAGGGGGATTAGTGATGGACAACAAATACAGAAATCTTCCTCCAGCACCTGAATCTGATCTGTCCCTCTCCCTGCTATCAGCTTTTATCTGCTGAGAAAGAGACAGTCGTCCCTCACTAATCCCCCTCCCTTGTGTGCCCCCCCCCCCCCCTCCCAGCACTTATCTCTGCTCAGGAGTTTATTTGTAAATTGTAACTTTGTTTCTCTCTCTCTCTGTCTCTCTGATCACTGAGCTCCAACTGCCCAGCCTGTATATTTTTCTCATTTTCTTTTTTATTTAACATAGTTTTTTTTTTAGATTTAGCAGGAATTATGTTATATTTTGATTTTGTTGGAATTTAAGCTAAATATATCTTTAATATTTTCTTGGGGGGGCCCTGCCAGGTAGTCTGTACGGGGCCCCGTGATTTCTAACAGCAGCCCTGGTCGTGCAACAGTTGTCCATTATCATTGGTCAAAGCCAAAGTCGCATCCAACACCCACCCAAAGTTGCATCAATGTCGCAGTAGGCTCTCCTCTGTTGCTGCTCATTTCCTTTTAAAGAGGTTGTAAACCCACGTTTCTGACATTTACCTATAGGTAAGCCTATATTAATCACATAACGACCGCTCACATTGCTGCTACTGCGGCAATGTGGCTCGTTATCGTCCAGCGATGTAGACCTACGTCGCTGGACTCCTCCCCTTGTGGGCGGCGCGCGCGCGCCGCCGGAGGCTCGCTCCCGCTGTATTCAGTCACAGCGGGAGTTGGGCCAGGGGAGAAGCAGCGGCGATCGCCGCCGCTCTTCCCCGATCGTCGGGGAATCGAGTCTGGAGATCCGGTGGCTTGTGTAAACAAAGAGGGCGGATCTCCTAAGTGACAGGCAGGGGCAGATTGCAGGGTTCAGCATAGCTGAACATGCGATCTGTCCCTGTGTCACTCAGTCCCCTCCCCCCACACAGGTTAGTAAGCACCAGGCACACATTAACCCCTCCCTCTCCAATAAAATTAACCCCTTCCCTGCCAGTGTCATTTTTACAGTAACAGTGCATATTTATAGCACTGATTACTGTAGTAATGTCACTGGTACCCCCAAAAGTGTCAAAAATGTCAGTCAAGGGTCCGATCTGTCCGCCACAATGTCGCAGTCCCGCAAAAAAAATCGCAGATTGCCGCCATTACTCGTTAAAAAAAAAAAAAAAACACCAAAAATGACAGAAATCTTTCCCGTAGTTAATAAACGCAATAACATTTGCGCAAACCAATCAAAATACGCTTATTGCGATTTTTTTTACCAAAAATATGTAGCAGAAAACAAATTGGCCTAAAATGATAAAAAAATTTGATTTTTACATTTTTTTGGGGGGAATTTCATATAAAAAAATGTGAAAAATATTGTTATTTTTTCAAAAGTTACGCTCTTTTTTTGTTTATAGCACAAAAAGTAAAAATCGCACAGGTGATCAAATACCACCAAAAGAAAGCTCTGTTTGTGGGAAAAAAAGGACGTAAATGTTGTTTGGGTACAGCGTCGCACGACCGCGCAATTGTCAGTTAAATTCGCACAGTGCCGAATCGCAAAAAGTGGCCCAGACGTAAGACAGCAAAATCCTCCGGTGGTAAAGTGGTTAAGGCTTACCTATAGGTGCTATAAATATCTCCTAAACTTGCACCGTTTAGGAGATATTTACTTGTAATGCAGCCGATGACGTCATCGGCGCAGGCGCTCTGAAGGAACGGCCACTCGTGCCGTTCCTTCAGAACCCTATGCCGTGAACGGCGGCTCCCACGTGCATGCGCGGGAGTGATGTAATCGCGCCTCCGGCCACTCAGATGGCCGGAGGACGTGAACAAGGAAGCAGGGCGGCCGGACATGTCGGCCGCCCTGTTGCTGAGCAGGCGACACCTGGGGGGCTTCGTTTTTAGGTAAGTATTTCATAATGAGCTAGCATGTGATGCATACTAGCTCATTATGCCTTTGTCTTTACGTTTTTTTTCTCGTTTTTTTACGTGCGTTTACTTCCTCTTTAAATGTTAGTTCTGTTTCCTCAAATATTCCTTGAAGTCTCATCGTTCGGCAATGGAAAGTTCATGACACCCCCCCCCCCCCCCCCGGTGAGGATTTATACGGTGACCCATCAGTTATTCTCGGTGGATTTTACGGTCAGATCTAAGCTTTGTGTTTTGACTCAGCCAGTAAACCAGCCATGGATATGACCGTCCCGCCTAAACCACAAACATCATTAATATATCCAATTATCTGCAGGTTTAACGAGGCGGAGTTGACTCACCGCAAAATAAATGTCCGCAGTTGGTCTCCACGGGTGAAGTGGCCGTCTGAAGACACACTGGGCAGTTTAAGTCGATGTGGAAGGGAGGCTGGCGACTTTTAAGCGTGTCCTGGAAAACAGAACATTCATGATTATTCTGGTGCTAAAATGCATCAAAGATACACTATATTACCAAAAGTATTGGGACGCCTGCCTTTACACACACATTAACTTTAATGGCACCCGAGTCTTAGTCCGTAGGGTTCAATATTGATTTGGCCCATCCTTTGCAGCTATAACAGCTTCAACTCTTCTGGAAAGGCTGTCCACAAGGTTTAGGAGTGTCTATGGGAATGTTTGACCATTCTTCCAGAAGCGCATTTGTGAGGTCAGACACTGATGTTGGACAAGAAAGCCTGGCTTGCAGTCTCCACTTAATTTCATCCCGAAGGTGTTCTATCAGGTTGAGGTCAGGACTCTGTGCAGGTCAGTCAAGTTCCTCCACCCCAAACTCGCTCATCCATGTCTTTATGGACCTTGCTTTGTGCTCTGGTGCGCAGTCATGTTGGAACAGGAAGGGGCCATCCCCAAACTGTTCCCACAAAGTTGGGAGCATGAAATTGTCCAAAATGTCTTGGTATGCTGATGCCTTAAGAGTTCCCTTCACTGGAACTAAGGGGATAAGCCCAATCCCTGAAAAACAACCCGACACCATACCCAAACTCACTCATCCATGTCTTTATGGACCTTGCTTTGTGCACTGGTCCAAGTCATTTGGTGGAGGGGGGATTATGGTGTGGGGTTGTTTTTCAGGGGTTGGGCTTGGCCCCTTAGTGCCAGTGAAGGGAACTCTTAAGGAGTCAGCATACCAAGACATTTTGGACAATTTCATCCTCCCAACTTTGTGGGAAAAGTTTGGGGATGGCCCCTTCCTGTTCCAACATGACTGTGCATTAGTGCACAAAGCAAGGCCCATAAAGTCATGGATGAGCGAGTCTGGGGTGGAGGAATCTGACTGGCCCCATAGAACACCTTTGGGATGAATTAGAGCGGAGACTTTTTTTTGGGGGGAGCGAGCTTTACAGGGAAATAAAATCCAGCACATTTCCGCTGACAGGATGGAGCTCTGCATTGTTTACATATCGTAAAATCCAGTGTGTCTCCTCGGCGAAGCAGAGCGCCCCCTACCTGGAAGTGCAGACTCACGTATTGTATATATATATATATGTGTGATTCTGCACAGAGCGGCCAACTTGTGGCAGTAAATCTGCTATAGAGCGTTCGGCAACTGGTTAAAGAAGATGGTTTAGTAACTTTACAAGACTGGGTGTGCAAAGAGAAAAGCACATAAAGCAGAACATCTGAAAGTCAGATTTCATTTTCTTGAAACTCCGATATAAAAAAAAAATCCAACACGTTTCAGAAGGTCAAAGCGACTCCTTTCATCAGGACTACAAATAACACATTAAAATGTTCTTATCAGTATAGCAGTGATGGGGAACCTTGGCACCCCAGCTGGTTTGGAACTACATTTCCCATGATGCTCTACTGCACTGCAGAGTGCATGAGCATCATGGGAAATGTAGGTCCAAAACATCTGGGGTGTCAAGGTTCGCCATCACTGGTATAGGGTATTAACTGGTGTATCGGATATTAAACGTAAAAAAACAATTAAAAGAGACGGAATGCAATGATCGTGAACAACCTTAATTCATTGCATTCCAGCAACATGTGGTGGTAATTGGCCCTCAGGCCCAAAGATCTTCTAATAAGAGGTCAAAGTGTAGTAATTACATAAAGGTCTTCCATATAGGTAATATAAAGATCTTTTATGCATACGTACTTTGTGTTGTGTTGCTGAGATCGGTCCTCCATCCTTATTCTGGGCGTTGATGTTCAACTTATTCATGGTGGAACACCTAGAACAATAATCAACCAATAACTGATACCACTATTGTAAGAGCACTTTTACAGACCTGTAAAGGGAAAAGTAACATTTAAACTGGTCTATCCTGAAGAACCCTTGATGTAAGGAGCATTTGTCCCCCTAACCATCAAGGTAAGGAGCTTTCTTCCCACTAACAGCCAATAAAAGGAGAATTCTTCCCAATTTTGTTTATTAAAAGTCTTGCAATCAATAAGCATAAAATCAATATACATAAATAAATATATACATATTTACATGAAAAGGGGAAAAAAAAAATAAATACATAGCAAATTCTGCTCTCAAATAAAGACTGCCTTTACAGCAAAAACAAAACTCACATCATGAAACACATCAGTACCGGGAAAAATAATCTTAATAACACTCACACCACCACACCAGACATCAAACCTGCGAGGTCAAGAAACAAAACCACTCCCATTATGCATGCAGCCCTTCTTCAAAAATGAAGATATTAACCAACAAAAGCTAAGGGCGTGAAAGAAATAGCATAGGAAAAAAGCTTTTTACCCAGAGATGGACAGTTCACCAAAAGCAGGTCTGATATTCCTCCACGCCTTTATCCAGACCGCTCGAGGCTCCCTGCCCTTCTCAAGACCCCGAATCTTCCCAACCTCACCAAGAATATCGTACACCACCACCTCGACAGGGAGGACTTTCTTCCGCAGGGTAATCTGGCACCGTGCATTCCACGTGAAGTAACGGACAACTATACTAACTAGAAAAAGTGTATCCAAATCAAAATCCCAGCGAGTCGGGAATGCCCCGTACACCCACTCCGCATAACTCATGCGATAGAGAAAGGGGATGCCTAGAGCCCTCCCCACCCTTTTATACACCTCTATGTTAAAGGGACACTGGAGCAAAAAGTGGTCCATAGACTCCACTTTACCAACACACTCCGCTCTAGGACAATCCCGATCATCCACAGGGCGATGCTTCAGGTTCCCTCTCACATAGAGCCTTCCATGGAAAGCGAGCCAGGCTTGATCCCTAAACTTCAAAGGGATTCTTCCTAAGTTAATTAAACGCAACCCCTCCCTCATTACGGGGCCTGGGCAATCCCTTAAGGTCAGCAACACACTGAAAGCAGAGCCCAAAATCCTCTTCTCCAGAAGCTTTCTGGGGAGGGACTTGATATCCCCCACTGTCACCTGCCACTGCCTAAGTATTTTCAGACACGGGGCAACACAAGCCGGAAGCTTGCCATGTCGGACTCTCAGACTTTTCACTGGCCCGCCATCTTCCCAGCATCGCAGAAAAGGCCTAAACCAAGATTGAAAAATACCCACCCATCCCGGCGGGGTCTCTGCTAACATATTACCAAGATTATACTTTAAAAAAAGCAGAGAAAAGAAAACTATAGGGTTGACCATTCCTAGACCACCCTCCCGCCTGGACAGGTAAGTTACATTGCGTTTGATCAGGTTCAGCCTATTTCCCCATAACAGTTGGAAAAAGCAGCTGTACACCCTTGCATAGAGAGATTCCGGCAAGATACAGACAAAGCTGACATATAAAAAGATTGGGATCAGGTAAGTTTTAATCAAGTCAACCCTTTCCCTCAAGGAAAGTTTCCATTTCTTCCAGCTTGCCACCTTGGCATTGGCATTCAACAACCTGCTTTCCCAATTTCGATGACCATAGTCACCAGGACCAAATTTGATGCCCAACACTTTAATTTCCTGCTGGGGCTCTGGGAAGGCATCCGGAAGTTCGAAGCTTTCACCCTCCTCACCCATCCAGAAAACTTCACTCTTTTCATGATTGATTTTAGAGCCAGAAGCCTCAGTGTACTGCTCTATCACAGAGACCACCTCCTGCGCCTCCTCCATCCCAGAGATAATAACAGACACATCATCGGCATAGGCCACGACCTTCAAAGGCGGCACACCAGCAATGCCCAAAGGCACCCCACACAACGATCCACTCTCTAACCTTCTTATGAAGGGGTCGATTGCGAATACATATAGCAGGGGGCTCAAAGGACACCCCTGGCGCACACCAGAGCCAACCTCAAAAGGCCGTCCAACCCAACCATTAACAAGTGGGAAGCTCTCAGCCCCTTTATATAATGTTTTCAGCCAATCAATAAACCTCCCCTGCAGGCCGTATCTACCAAGTAGCAAATACAGGTACTCATGATTGACTCGATCAAAAGCCTTCGCCTGATCCAATGCCAGCAAGTACTTTCTCCATCCAGCAGCCCTGCATCGCTCCAAAGCCTCCCGGACAGCTAAAATTGCTGAAAAGGTACTTCTGCCCTGGACCGAGCAGTGCTGATGATTGGACAACAAATCGCCTGCTACTGACGACAAGCGCCAAAAAAGAATCTTCGCCAAGATCTTTCTATCAACATTGAGAAGACTGATGGGGCGCCAGTTCTCAATTATTGAGGGGTCTTTACCTTTTGACAGAAGAATCACAGCGGATTGCCTCATGGAGGGAGGGAGAGAACCCTCTTCTAAACAGCTGTTATAAACCTCCGCTAAAAAGGGAGCCAGAATGGACTTAAAACACTTGTAAAATTCAGCTGTCAACCCATCTGGCCCAGGCGACTTTTTGGTAGCCAGCTTCTCTATAGCACGAACTACCTCATCCGCTGAAATTGGTTCTGTCAAATCCATCAAAGGCAATGTATCATTTCCCAATCCTGGAGTAGAATCCAGAAAGCTTTCCATCCTGTCCCGATTAAGGTCCTTTCTTCCCAGAAGGTCTGCGTAATATGACCTGAAGATCTCCAGGATCCCTGATCTGGACTTCACCAGGGAACCCGTACTATCCCTCAGACCTATGACCGTCTTAACTGCTATGCCTTGCTTACAGTTCTGGTAAGGATCAGGCGAGTGATATTTCCCATAATCTCTCTCCAGAACCAAGGAGGCATGCCGGTCGTATTGACACTTCCTAAGAAGAAGCTTTACCTCCGAGATCTCCCCTGGATCTCCTCCATACGAGACAAGACGATCAAGCTTCCTCCGCAAATGCTGGTAGGCAATATACATACCAAGCTGCATCTTCTTACTTATGGCCTTGAAAAGTCCAATCGCCCTTTGTTTCACAAGCTCCCACCACTCTGACTTACTGCTGCAAAAGTCCAGAATAGAAACCTGTGCCTGAAAAAAATCCTCAAAGGATTGTCTTACCTCTACATCTTCCAGGAGAGCCGAATTCAGTTTCCAGGTACCCCTTCCCCTGGGTGGAGTGTCCGAGGCATTCAGAGTCACAGACAGCATACAGTGGTCAGAGAACTCCACCGCCCTCAACTCAGGAGCCGAGAAAGCAGAGTTCTCCTTTAAAAAAAACCTATCTATCCTACTCTGACTATTCCCTCTCTGAAACGTGAATCCCGTGCTGCCAGGGCAGTGCTTAATGTGCACATCTACCAGGCCTGCTTGTCTAACCATATCTCTAAGAAAAACGCTATCATAACCCAGCCTGTCTATGGAGACCCTCCTGTCTTCAGGCCTAATTATGGTGTTAAAGTCACCTCCAAAGACAACCTGCTGGGATGTAAAAAGGAAGGGCTTGATCTTTGTGAAGAGGCATTTCCTGTCCCATTTTGACTGCGGTCCATAGATATTGATGAGGCGCAGGTCCTGCCCCCTAACAGAGACGTCTAAGACCATGCATCTCCCCATTTCTACCTCAATTATCCGCCGGCACGTTACCATATCGGTTTTAAAAAGAACCGCAACTCCGCTGCAAGGCTCAGCCGCAAGAGACCAAAAGGAGGGACCGCATCTCCACTCCCTTTTTGCTAGATGAACATCGGCCAAAGTATTGAGCCAGGTCTCTTGCAAAAATAAAATCTCAGCATCAAACTCACTGAGCAAAAATAAGGCAATATCACGAGCTCTTGCAGATTTCACGCTGGCGACATTAATGGTCGCCACCTTTATCAGAGCGGGCACTGCCATCAGGATGATTGGGGTAGTCGTTTCTTAACCTCCACCACACTCTCATCACCTGAAGCAGCTCTCTTTACACTATGGGACTCCCCCTCATCCATAGATGATAAAGAAGTAGATAAATCGGATACTAACTCCTCCCCTGATAAAACCGAAAATGTGTTGCCAAGAGGAACCCCTCCTGGCTCTAACTGTAAGGAAGAAATGACCGCCTTACTGGTCTTCCTCTTCTTCTTTTTCTTCCTCTTTGTCCTCTCCCACCCCTCATCATCCGAATCCTCCACAACAGAGGGTGAGACATGGGACATGGACACCCCTCCCTCAACCCCATCGACCCCACCACCATCCAGCACCCCTGCACCCTCTTGGCCGCGTTTGCGGTGTCGAGAGACAGGGACTGGAGGTGGAGTAGGCCGAGGGGGAAGATCCACTATACCCGCCCCCCCAGCAGCTTCCGCTAGTCTGGAGGATCTACGCACAGTAGATGTAGGAACAACAGGAGGGACAGACTCAGGGACCACATCACTAGGGGAAACAGAATCTGACACAACAGACACAGGAGGGACAACAACAATTTCCTCTCTAACTTCAGCTGCTTCATCTTCTTTATCAAGCCTCTGCAGCTCAGTCTCCAATCCTGGCAAGTTATGCAGTGCCTCTGGGCACTGGCTATATGGATGACCCAGCTGCTGGCACAAATTGCACCGAATCTGGGTGCATTCTCTGGCCAAATGGCCTAAATCCTGGCACAGTGAGCACTTCTTGTGGGTGCAGGACGATGCAAAGTGGCCTTTATCACCACATTTATTACATACCTTAGGCTGACCTTGGTAGAAAATGGTCAGCCTATCCCTACCCAGAAAGGCTGAGCAGGGAAGGTGCTGAACTACATCGCCCAGCACCCCCAATTTTAGTGACACTGTCCAGGCCCCTGTCCATATCCCATGCTCATCAAGGACCTTCCGCAGTGGAGTGAGGACCTCGCCATATCGGCGTAGCCATACTAATAAATCAGCCTCTGGTATGGATTCGTTACGCACCAAGATGGTCACCGACTTTATCAGAGGCTGTCTTGAGATCACCTTTGGCACCAAACCACTCCACTGCTGAAGGCCCTTGCACCTCCTATATCTCTCCCAAAAGAGATCCAAACTCTCAGGTTTTACAAACGATAAATCAAATTCATAACTTCCCACCGGGCAAATCAAAGCAAAAATGTCACAGGCTTTAAACCCCATTTCCAAGACCAACTCGGCCACTCTCCCCCTTACTGGCGGCGTTCCATCGCCCTCCCACCGCAACTGTACCACATTCCTCCTCCTATACCCACTAACCAACCCCCCAACAAACCTCCTTGAATTGCGATTATTAACCGAAACCCCACCACCCACCCTGGTGTGACTCCCCAAAACTGAAGCATAGCTTCCAACATTCCTCCCAGCAGAAAATCCATCAGTTTGTTTTGAAACATCCGACACAGACATAACAGATAACGATTGTACAGATCCGGGATTGATCTGTACAACCGATAAATCTTTCCTCTGCTGAGCAGGAGGAGAAATGTCATTTCTATTTTTCCCAGCAATATTATCCCCTTCACCACCACCCACCACATTCATTGCTTTATGATTATTGTCATTTTTAATACTTGCTGGGATATTTGTTGTCTTCACAGCAGAATCCATAGTTGGTGCTGCACTGGTAAGAGATTCAGCTGTCATCTTCTCTTCCCCTGGGACAGGGTTTTCAGCTGTGGAAATGGAATTCCGTTCTAGCACAGCAGCAGGTAAAACACTGCAGGTAACTTCCATGGCTGCCTCCATTCCAAACACAGCAGCATGCTGATCCCCTCCCCCACCAGCAAACAGCTGGTCAATCAGCCCTGAAACACTGGGAAGCTCTGGTGAAAGTGAAACAGACTCCTTGGAGCTGGCAGCCATTTTGCTTTCAGAGGGACTACTGGTCTCAGCCAGACCAGCAAAATCCATGTCTGGGGTGTTAGATACAGGTCCATCCACATTCACCTGATGGTCCGGGGATTTCACGGTCAGGGATTTTCCCTGCATGTCTGTACTGGTTGTGTTCACAGCAGAATCTCCAATAGGTAGCTGTAGGCAAAGCTCCTTCTCACCTGGGACACCATCCACTACAGCAGGTGGGGCAGACATGTTGGATGGCAGCATGGTGTACTGGGATTTCTCCACCAGTACTGGCTTTGCTGGTTTGTATCTCCTCTGCCCATCCACAGGGATTTCTGATGGATCATCAGTGAATGCAAACTTATCTGCTCTCAGGGGGGACTCCATCTCCTGGATAAATGTCAGGGATCCATGCCCACTCTCAACCCCCTGGCTGGTTGCCGCTGGCGATTCCCAGTTCTGGCATGGGGGGAGAGGTGCAGAGGCAGATGGAGCCTGGTCATCCATTAACTGAGGCTGCTGATCCACAGAGCTTGCTGATGTTTGGCTGGCAAATCTCCTCTCATTATCAAATTTTTCTTTAAACACTCCGCTTCTATCTTTCAACTTTTCCAACAATAAAGATTGTTTCTTTACCTTATCTTCCAGATCCTGTAACTCAGGCTTCATGGCTGTACGATTTTTACTCCAGGCCTGGCAGTATTTGGCTCTGAAGGATTTGTGTTCAGCCTTCAAAACTTTAAGCTTTTCTTCAGCTCTTCCAATCGCCCTAAAACGATTGATAACCTTCTGGCTGAAGACATCCGCATTCTCATCGGGGCCTGGACCCACAGACAGGTCCTCCACCTCCTCCTCACTAGGCCCCGTGTCATCAGGGGGGTCCCTCCCAGGGCCTCCCCCAGGATCAGGCATTGTTCCTGGGCCAAGCTAGCAAGCAAGGCCCAGGCTTGAAAAGGGCTGGTTCTCACAGAGAGCTCCTTGGGTGTGTCCTCCTCCTTCTTCCCACTGACCACCAATGTAAGGAGCATTCTTCCCACCGACCATAAATGTAAGGAGCATTCTTCCCACTGATCACCAATGTAAGGAGCATCCTTCCCACTGACCTCCAATGTAAGGAGCATTCTTCTCACTGACCACCAATGTAAGGAGCATTCTTCCCACCGACCACCAATGTAAGGAGCATTCTTCCCACCGACCACCAATGTAAGGAGCATTCTTCCCACTGACCACCAATGTAAGGAGCATTCTTCCCACTGATCACCAATGTAAGGAACATTCTTCCCACTGACCTCCAATGTAAGGAGCATTCTTCCCACTGACCGCCAATGTAAGGAGCATTCTTCTCACTGACCACCAATGTAAGGAGCATCCTTCCCACTGACCGCCAATGTAAGGAGCATTCTTCTCACTGACCACCAATGTAAGGAGCATTCTTCCCACTGACCACCAATGTAAGGAGCATTCTTCCCACTGATCACCAATGTAAGGAGAATTCTTCCCACTGACCACCAATGTAAGGAGCATTCTTCCCACTGACCACCAATGTAAGGAGCATTCCTCCCACTGACCACCAATGTAAGGAACATTCTTCCCACTGTCCTCCAATGTAAGGAGCATTCTTCCCACTGACCCCCAATGTAAGGAGCATTCTTCCCACTGTCCTCCAATGTAAGGAGCATTCTTCCCACTGACCCCCAATGTAAGGAGCATTCTTCCCACTGTCCTCCAATGTAAGGAGCATTCTTCCCACTGATCCCCAATGTAAGGGACATTCTTCCCACTGACCCCCAATGTAAGGAGCATTCTTCCCACTGATCCCCAATGTAAGGAGCATTCTTCCCACTAACCACCAATGTAAGGAGTATTCTTCCCACTGACCCCCAATGTAAGGAACATTCTTCCCACTGATCCCCAATGTAAGGAACATTCTTCCCACTAACCACCAATGTAAGGAGCATTCTTCCCTTTTGGAATTAGTGTAAGAGCCAATATTCCCCATTCACCTCCAATGAATTGTTTATAGCCGAGGTCCCTCCAGACTTGAAAATGATTTCATGGCTATCTCTTGTGTAGAAAGGTTGGGAAAGGCTGATCTATATGTTTGAGTTGTATAAGTATGCGTGAAAAAGTGGACTTTGTACCCGGAAAGGGTTGAAAATCATCATTTGGAAGATAGTCCCTGATCTCTGTCACGTAACTCTGAGACTGTAATGTTATTTTTTCTCTTTATGGTATTAACTAGAAGAATATACAGTATGATGTGAAAAATTCACTTTATGTGAAAGAATTTTGATTTTTAAAATAAAACATATGAGTAGATGACAATATACAGTGTATTTATGTCAGAAATTTATTTATTTTTCCTTTATAGCGGTTGCCAATATCCAATTAAGTCAGCTGCTAGACTGGAATGGGTATGGGAAATTCCTGGAAGATCTGATATCACATTATATTTCTCCGTTAGAGTCCATCCAAAAGCCTACACTGATCCTTCACTACTTCCTACTCCGTACTTCAACACTTCCCTCCTGCTTCTCCCCTTCTCTCCAACACCTTTCTAATCAGACATTTACAAATCCTCCAACTCATACGGTACATTCAGGAACCACCTATTCAGACAATGTAGCTACATATGACAATTTTCTTTTACCCCGTGCATCTTTTCTGTTGCTATTATGGCTTCTTTTTAGTAGAGTTCCCATATCTAGTGTTTTTTTTATTTCTGTGCAGTATTTTATTATGTTATACTTATAAGTCTCCCTGAAACCTGGCCGCCTGTGGTTACATAATGGCCCTGGTCAACAGGGAAAAATGGGGGCCCTGTGCCTCACAATTTGCAGACCGTGATTTGTATTCCCTGTTCTGGCCATCCCTGGACATTTTATGACTAAATTCATAAATAGATCTGCAGGGGGTACAGAAGATGCTTAGAGTAGTCAGAAGACTTACAGAAAACCAAAAAAATTTATTTTTTTCTTCTTAATCGGTCATCTGTGGAAGTAAAAGAAGCTGTAAATGTTCAATCTGAACCCCAGGCTTTATCATTTTTATATTTATTAAATAATTTATTATATATTAAAAATTTTTTATATATATATATATATATATATATATATATATATATATATATATATGTGTGTACAATATAAATTTACATTATATATATATATACACACACACGATTTACATTAACTGGTTCATTATATATATATATACATATATAATGAACCAGCTGATGTAATATTATTTTTACACATTTTTTATAATGCGTAATAATACATTTATATATATATATATATATATATATATATATATACACACACAATATAAATTTACAGTATTTATATATATATATATATATATATATATATATATATATATATATATATATATTATTTTATTTTTTTTTTCTATTTTTTCTATTATCATTTTTTCAGGCTGGATAGGTATGGGGAACCAGTTAATACATATATATAGCGCACACATACACAATAACACAATATAAAAGAACACATATATATATACAAGCCATTGGGAGACGCAATCTTTGGTCCAACCTTTCCATGTACTAGGCACACAACATTTTTAAGTGTGGTAAGCTATATGTTTCTCCCTTTATGACTCTGTATTTTTTTATACTAGGGTTAAAATGAATATTGTAGACTCTTTCCACTATTAAGATATGAATCTGTATTGATATATGTTTTTTCTTCTTCTTTTCACGTATACACTTTGAAGGTCTTAATGTAGTCCTAATTCAACAAAAGGGTGAATATATCACGCCAGAGTTCCTGACGAAGCTAAAGGCGAAATGCATTGAACAAAGGCATTCACCCGTTTGATCGACTACTACCATGACATATGTGAAAACATGTTGTATTGTATTATTTTTTCCCATTTCCTTTATGTCGACTTTTTATTATTCCTCCAATAAATATTGTTAAATTTTAATATTTCTTCTTTATTTTTCCCTTGGCTTACCTACAAACTTCTGACAATTAGTCCGTTATAGTCCCACCCCCCTTTCCTACCATCGGTGTATTCTGGGATCACTGATGTGGAATACTCATTTTTTTCAAATCACCTAACCGGGATGAGGACTATTTGTCTAGATATAGGCTGCTTCTCACCTTTTCTCATATATATATATATATATATATATATATATATATTTTTTTTTTCCTATTATCATTTTTTCAGACTGGATAGGTATGGGGAACCAGTTAATACATTTTATATATATATATATATATATATATATATATATAGCGCACACATACACAATAACACAATATAAAAGAAAAAAAAAAAATATATATATATATATATATATATAATTATTATCTTTTTTTAAATTAATAATATTATTATTATGAAAAATATATAAAAATAACAAGTTAACTGATATTATATAAATATATATATATATATATATATATATATAGAAATAATAATATAATAAATTATACAATAAAAAAACATACAAAATTATAAAGACCGGGGTTCAGATTTAACTTTCAGAGCTACTTTTACTTCCACAGACCACTAAAGAGAAGAAAAGACAGGAGGGATGCTTTTGGTTTCCTGAAAGTCTGCTGACTACTCTAAGCATCTTTTGTACCCCCTACAGATCTCTTTATGAATTTAGTCACAAATGTCTAGAGATGGTTAGAACACGGAATCCAAATACAAATTATTATGATTATATATTATTTCATATTATTATTATATCTTTTTTATAATATCATTTATTGAATCTCATAATTTTCTTTATGTTTTTATTATATCATTTTTTTAATGTACTGTATATTTTTTTAATCAATTAATATATTATTATTTTTAAAATATATTATTATATCTAAACTTTATCATTTTTATATATATATTTTTTGTTAAATAATTTATTAATTTTAAAAATATTAATATTATACCAGTTAAGATATTATTATTTTCATATATTATTATGTAATTTATTACATTATTCTTATTTCTATTATTCTATTTCCACCCTGATCTATGCCTGGCTGCCCATGCGTACAGCTGCAGTGTCATCACAGGTTCTATTTTGTGAATGGGCGGGTGTACAGACTGTTGCTCTTTTTCCAGAAAACAGGTTAAATGACCAAGTTGAAGGTATGTCTTCCTGTTCCAGGTAGACCTCACTGAGCAATGCGTTCCCTAAGTCACCAACTCCAATACACATTCTTCTTTGCACCAACGCCAGTAACTAACGTCATTCCCTGGGCCTCTTCCTGGTTCCATCTGTAATAAAATGCCTGCATGTTTCCAAACAAAGGCTGCGTGCTTTGCATCACAGACAGCGTCAGCAGCGATCCCCAAGCTATTTTATGCACTATATATAACTGTATTAGTCGGTCATTGAGTTCTTTGCTCAGCCTTGGTGTGTTGGAGCGGAGCAAAGGTCTATGCATGCATTGATACGGGCAAATGATAAACCATTTGACCTAGATGATGCAGATAAAATCAGCGCATGCAACAGTTTACAAACATTCTCGGCCTTGGTTCAGGCCAACGTGTACAGTAGCTGACTAACCCTTTCCTACCTGCACCTAGAGCTATTCCAGTATGATTGCATAACCCATAACTTGAGTAATGGAAAGAGAGGCACCTTTTAGCACAAAGTATGTAGGCAATGAACACACCCCCAACCACATCCCCGATTGCGCAGTTCCTGTAGAAGACTTGATAAAGCACACCCATCAGAACTAAAAATCCCCAAACCATCCCCACCCTTAGCAAAGCAACATTTAGCACCTGCATGTACTTTGACAGCATGGTGGAAGTTAAAGCACTGTAGAATTGCATAAAAAACACCAAGACCAAGTGGTCCATCAAGTTTGCTAATTTTTTTATTTTTTTATTTCTTTATTTTAATGCCATGATGTAGGCCAAGAGTCTCCAAACTTTCCAAACAAAGGGCCAGTTCTGTCCTTCATGCTTTAGGTGGGGCATGCTTTGGCCATTGGGAAAAAAAATGGCCCATTATTGGTTTTAGTGAGAGGAATAGTGTACTCATTGTTGGTATCAGTGGGGAGAATAGCACGCCATCATTGGTGTCAGTGGGAGGAATGGTGCCCCATTGTTGGTATTAGTGGGATGAATCATTCCTCATCATTGGTGTTAGTGGCAGGAATAGAGCTATGGCTATAATATGGGTTATATGCAGTGGTGTATTTAGGTTTTGTGCTGCCCTAGGCCTGACTAAACTTGTGCACCCCCTAATTTACATATGACCCACCCCTTCCTGTAAAGGCCACGCCCTTTACTGTTTACGACCCGCCCTTTCATCTGTGAACCACAGACCACAAGTCTATCAGTGCCCATCAGCGTAGCCTCCTCAGTTCCCATATGTTCAGCCTCATCAGTACCCATCTGTGCAGACTTATCAGTGCCGCCTCATTACTGCCCATCAGTGCAGCCTCATCACTGACCATTTTATGGGGGTGCCAGACCGATTATCCTCCTGGACTCTGCCCTCTGGCCCAATTCACCCCATAAGACTGGCACTATATTAAAAGTGTAGCGCAAGCCTGCGGAGACCCGTTTCATGCGGGAATCGGGAGGAGGCTGTTTTTTTTTGTGCAGGGTGCAGCTTTTTTGCTGCCCCCCTGCAAAGTGCCGCCCTAGGCCTGGGCCTTGTTGGCCTAGGCCAAGATACAGCACTGGTTATATGACTAAAATAAGGGTTATGTGACAATAATATGGGCTATGTGACAATAATATGGCCTATGTGACAATAATATGGACTATATGACAATAATATGGGCTATGTGATAATAATACAAGCTACTGTATGTGATAATAATATGGCCTATGTGACAATCATATGGCCTATATGACAATAATATGGACTATATGACTATAATATGGGCCATGTGACAATAATATGTACTATATGACAATAATATGGGCTATATGACAATAATATGGGCTATGTGATAATAATACAAGCTACTGTTTGTGATAATAATATGGCCTATGTTACAATCATATGGCCTATGTGACAATAATATGGACTATATGACTATAATATGGGCCATGTGACAATAATATGGACTATATGACAATAATATGGGCTATATGACAATAATGTAGGCTATGTGATAATAATACAAGCTACTGTATGTGATAATAATATGGCCTATGTGACAATCATATGGCCTATGTGACAATAATATGGACTATATGACTATAATATAGGCTATGTGATAATATTTTGGCCCATATGACAATAATACAAGCTATATGACAATAATGTAGACGATGTGACAAGCACATGCTACGAAATACATGTAGTCATATACTATATCCTCTCATGCCTGATCTACACAAAATACAATCTTTTACAATTGTGTTACATTTTTGCCAATAGTCAAGTAAGAGCCGCCTTCCTCAATCATTTTACCATGAAGGAACTCTTTAAATTATTTTTAGGTTTTAAGGAATGCCTGCTAAAAGAATTATATTGAAAGCTCCCAGTTTGTGTAATCTGTACACATAATAACAAAGAATGTGGAGCAGCTGGAGTATTTGACCCCCAAGCCAGATCAATGGTAAACCCCATACATTACATAGTTAGTCTGGTTGAAAAAGACATAAGTTCATCTAGTTCAACCAATGGTGGTCAATGAAAAGGTGCCCCTTTATATTGGTGGGCAGTGGGAGTGGGAATAGTTCCCTAACACTTGTGGTCAGTGGGAAGATTGTCCCTCATATAAGGAACATTGGCCCCATAACTGTGCCGGCATCATCCGGAAGAAGATGAATCCTCTACAAATCAAGGAACCCCTTATACCCTCTGGAGGAACCCTACCACCAAACTCTGGCTGACAATGGCTGAGTTAGAAAGAGAATGAGAGAAGTTGAGAAAAAGAGAGCGAAAAAAGGTGTAAATATAGAGAAAGAAAAAAAGAAAGAGCGAGAAGGAGAAAGAGAGGGATAGAATGAGAAAGTAGAGATCGATAAGGGAGGGGAGAGAAAGAGAGAGAGAGAAGTACTGGACTTCGACAGACTCATCCCCTATCCCCTTTCCAAACTAGAGAGGGGGGGAGAGAAAAAGAGTGAGAGAGATAACAGAGGGGTGAGAAAGAAGAGGGAGAGAAGAAATGAGAAAGGAAAGAAGGAAGAGAGGGGGAAGAGAGAGGGGGAGCAAGAGAAGAGAGAGAAGGAAGAAGGAGAGGGGGAGAGAGAGAAGAAGAGAGAAAAGAAATTAGAAAGGAGAAAGATAAGATAAAGATGAGAGAGAAGTAGAGGGAGAGGACAGTGAGAAAGAGAGCGAGGGGAGATAAAGAAGGGGGGGGGGAGAGAGAGAAGACAGAGAAGGAAGGGTGGGGGGATGAGAGTGAGAGAAGAAATAAGAGAGAGATACGAGAGGGAGAAGTAAAGAGGGAGCTAGAGAGAGGGACAAGGGAGAGAGAGAGAAGAGAGAGAAAGAAGAAATGAGAAAGGAGAGTGAGAGAGGAGAGGGAGGAGAGAGAGAAGGAAGGAAGGAAGGGGGGGAGAGGGTGAGAGAGAGAGAGAGAGAGAGAAGGAAGGAAGGAAGGAAGGAAGGAAGGAAGGAAGGAAGGAAGGAAGGAAGGAAGGAAGGAAGGGGGAGAGGGTGAGAGAAGGAAGAAGAGAGAAAAAAGAAATTAGAAAGGAGAGAGATAAGAGAAGGATGAGAGAGAAGTAGAGGGAGAGGAGGGGGAGAAAGAGAGAGGGGGGAGATAAGGAAGAGAGAGAAGGCAGAGAAGGAAGGGCGGGGGTGAGAGAAGAAATGAGAAATGAGAGCGAGCTAAGAGAGGGGGAGAGGGAGAGGTAGAGAGAGAGAGATAGAGAGGGATAAGGGAGAGAGAGAGAGAAGAAATGAGAAAGAAGAGTGAGAGAAGGGAGGGAGGAGAGAGAGAGAGAAGGAAGGAAGGGGGGAGAGGGTGAGAGAGAGAGAGAAGGAAGGAAGGGGGGAGAGGGTGAGAGAGAGAGAGAAGGAAGGAAGGAAGGAAGGAAGGAAGGAAGGAAGGAAGGAAGGAAGGAAGGAAGGAAGGGGGAGGAGGGTGAGAGAAGGAAGAAGAGAGAAATAAGAAATTAGAAAAGAGAGAGATAAGAGAAGGATGAGAGAGAAGTAGAGGGGGAGGATGGGGAGAAAGAGAGGAAGGGTAGGGGAGAGAGAGAAGCAGAGGGTGAAAAAGAGGTGAGAGAGAGAGAGACTAATGATTCTCAAGTGATGAGATCTCTGTCCTGCTAAGTGATGATTGACAGGGGTGCACAAACTTTTGCATGCATCATATATGTTTCTTTTTTTCCTAGTCTGTTATGGATATCTATTGAAATAGATAGATAGATAGATAGATAGACAGACAGACAGACAGACAGACAGACAGACAGACAGACAGATAGACAGATAGACAGATAGACAGATAGATAGATAGATAGATAGATAGATAGATAGATAGATAGATAGATAGATAGATAGATAGATAGATAGATAGATAGATAGATAGATAGATAGATAGATAGATAGATAGATAGATAGATAGATAGATAGTCTGCTCATCAAACTGTTTCCTGCAGTCAGGATAGAATTGTCAATTTTGGAAGGCAGGTATTTATTTTATGTGATTTTATACATTCTAGATGCAATTCGGCACGCTGCACAATTGTCATTTTTCTATTGCACCCAAAACAATCCACTCTGTCAGTGGATCCCTATGCAAAAAAAATCTTTATTATGGGCTCCCTTTTCCTAGATTGTGCAGAATAACTGCAGGTAAATCTTCCCATTACGTGTGTTTTAAATGACAATGGTGAATGTCACATTCTCTGCTTAATAAATACGCCCCAAAGGAGTTTGCATGTTCTCCCTGAGCCTGTGTGGGTTTCCTCAGAATACTCCAGTTCCCTCCACACTCCAAAGTCATGCTGGTAGGTAAATTGGCTGCTATCTATATTTGCCCTAGTATGTGTATGTGAGATAGGGACCGTAGATTGTAAGCTCCTTGAGGGCAGGGACTGATGTGAATGTACAATATGTAAAGCACTGCATGAATTCTCAGCGCTATAATCCTTTTAATAAATAATGTACATAGCCAAAACTTTTGTTTCCCATTTTGGATAGAGTCAGTTTTTTCACTGTCTGTCCCATTGGGGAGATTTACCTTAGCTTCCTGTCCCAGAGATGCAGCAGGAAATGAGGGCAAATCTCTACAAGTCAGAGAACTTCTTGTAGATGGTGACCCCCATTGAAAGATTTCCCCTCCTGTTTTGTTCTGGTGACAACTCTGTAATTTTGGATTCCCCTTCACTATCTGTCCTGATGATAAAGGCCACTAGGACTAATAGAGAGTGAGAATTCCCCCCAACCAGGGGCAGACTGGCAACTTTCAGCCCAGGGGGCAAGTACAAACCAGAGGCCCATGGTTCAGCAACTAAGCCCCCCTTCCTACTCTCCCTCTTCCCGTCCTCCTCCTGACCCCCATTCCAGGCTAAAGCCCTGCTCCAGGTGGGGGGCTGCTCTCCGTCCTTGTCTTCATCCTGCACTCAGTAGGTCAGTGGGGACTTTTTACTTCTCTTCCCCAGGAATTCTTTAGGCATGTCTGTGGCAGAGGCAGTGCGGCCTTTTTACGGGACATCATAGCAGCCCAGGGGGCAATTGCCCCCCTGCCCCCTGGCCCAGTCCTCCCCTGCCCCCAATGGTGGCCGTACACCTATTTATCTGATCGTACAATTCTTCATTGGATTATCGAATAGTCATCAATCGATTTCATGCAAAACCAATCAATGTAATCAAAATTTATTATAATCGGTCTGGACACAAAAATTCAACTGTAGGAAACTAGATAATTCAATATAATCATTAAGTCTATGGAAAAATCCAATGATCTTTTTGATTATCAGGTCTTATTTCTGATCTGGCATTAAATCTATTGAAAATATGATCGTATATAAAATTGTTCCATGTGTGGCTACCATAAAGATTTACAATCTGATTGCACAATCTGCTTTACTACTATGTAGCGCAAGGGCCTGTTGGATTGGATATAAATTGAATGCATTGTTTAGGTTGGCCTTTACATTTTTATTATTATTATACAGGATTTATATAGCGCCCACGGTTTGTGCAGCGCTTTCCATCATTACAGAGTTTTGTTAAATATAAAGAAGATTGTACAATCTGATTGTATAGTATATGGCTAAAGTAATATTGTTACAGACAATAAAGACCTGGCAGAAGTTCTAACACTTTCACACTCTACTCCAAACTAAAAAAAAGCATTGGCTATATAAATACGTTTAACCCAAACAATTCGATTTAATCCCGAATCTCACATAATTTGACTCATTTTAATGGCCACTTACCTGGACTGCGAAGAGCCGCAGAACGTGTGACTGTTCATGTCTCCGCTGTCAGCGCAGGTTCTGTTCTGCACGTCTTCGCGACTCGCCAGCTGACACCACACTGCTGTACCTGGATGTCATGGCACATAGACTGACAAGGCGGCCTGTTAAACATTAAACCGGAGTCAAGGTTTTCATAATAAAACAAAAACCCCAGCGAACTGGGTGAGTAGGATGGTAAAGGGATGGACGGGATCCATCACGTAACACTCACCTATGTGAAATATTTAGGCAAACAAAAGAAAAAAAAGAAATCTTGTCTTTAGTGATATTATTAAACTTCCCGGATCAATCATTAACCCGATCACATTCATGTCACAAGTAGCTCGGTCATATGACATTGGTGGAGCGTGCTGCTTGAAAGGCGATTCAATATGGAGGAGACAGTTTAGCAAGTTAGCAAATATTTCTGGTAAATATCTGATGGAAGGAAGGTGGGGGGTGGGGGGGGGGGTAATATTCCCGAAAGTGATGAAAGTGCAGATTTCAGGGTTTCCTCAGAAGAGAAGAAAATTATTCAGCAGGTAGAACGATAATGTTATGCAATCTTCTATGGTCCTTCATTATTATTAATTACCGTAGTATTATCATTACTCTTATTCATTTGTTATTATTATTACTCTTCTTCTTTTTGTTATGTATTAAATATTATTAATAATAATATTAATCATCTTCTTCTTTTTGGTAATATTTCTATTATTATTATTATTATTGTTACAGCTGCTATAACTATTAGCATTTTTTTGTTACTATCATCATTAGTAGTAATATTATTACTGTAACAATTCTTCCTCTTTCTCTTCTTCTTATTACTTTTATCATCATTATGCTTATCACTCTTGTTTCCAACAAAGTAGAAGTCCAGGCAAAACCTAACTAATGCTAAACCTGCTCTCTGCCACATTCTAAACCTAAACTATCTATCTGTAAAGCAAAAACGCTGTACTTACCTATTTTGCAGCCGGTCCGGTCCGGTTTAGGGTTAGTTAGGTTTTGCCAGGACTTACGCTTAAATATTATTATTCCATTATTATTTATGTTCTTAATATTATTATTATTAGTGTTCTTCCTCTTTCTTCTTTCTCCCTCCTTCTTCCTTTATTTTCCCTCCTTCTTCCTTTCTTCCTTCTTCTTGCTTCCTTCCTCCTTCTTCCTTCTTTCTTCCTTCCTTCCCTTTCTTTCTTTCTTTCTTTCTTTCTTTCTTTTTTCTTCTTCTTCTTCCTTCTTTAGTCTTCTTCTTCCTTCCTTCCTTCCTTCTTCTTTCTTTTTCCTTCTTTTTCCTTCCTTCTTCTTTCCTTCTTTTTCTTTCTGCTTCTTTTCCTTCTTATGTCCTTCTTATGTTCTTCCTTCTTCTAGCTTCCTTCTTCTTCTTCCTTCCTTATTCTTCCTTCCTTCTTATTTCCTTCTTCTTCTTTCTGCTTCCTTCCTTCTTCTTGTTTCTTCTTCCTTCCTTTTTATGTCCTTCTTTTCTTCCTCCTTCTTTTTTCTTCTTCCTTCCTTCGTATGTCCTTCTTTTCTTCCTTCTTCTTCTTCTTGCTTCATTCCTCCTTCTTCTTCCTTTCTTTCTTCTTCTTCCTTATTCTTCCTTCCTTCTTCTTCTTTCTGCTTCCTTCCTCCTTCTTGTTTCTTCTTCCTTCCTTCTTATTTCTTCTTCCTTCCTTCTTATGTCCTCCTTTTCTTCCTTCTTCTTCTTGATTCCTTCCTCCTTCTTCCTTTCTTTCTTCTTCTTGCTTCCTTCCTCCTTCTTACTTTCTTTCTTCTTCTTTCTTTCTTTCTTTCTTTCTTTCTTTCTTTCTTTCTTTCTTTCTTTCTTTCTTTCTTTCTTTCTTTCTTTCTTTCTTTCTTTCTTTCTTTCTTTCTCCTTTCTTCCTTCCTTCTTCCTTCTTTTTCTTCCTTGTTTTTTCTTCCTCTTCTTCCTTCTTTACTTCTTTCTTCTCCTTCCTTCCTTCCTTCCTTCCTTCCTTCCTTCCTTCCTTCCTTCCTTCCTTCCTTCCTTCCTTCCTTTCTTCCCTTCGTCTTCTTTCTTTTTCCTTCTTCTTCCTTCCTTCTTCTTTCCTTCTTCTTCCTTTCTGCTTTTTTCCTTCTTCTTCTTTCTGCTTCCTTCCTTTTTCTTCTTCTTTCTTCTTCCTTCCTTCTTATGTCCTTCTTCTTTTCTTCCTTCTTCTTTCTCTTCTAGCTTCCTTCTACTTCTTTCTTCTACTTCTTCTTCTTCCATCCTTCTTCCTTATTCTTCCTTCCTTCTTCTTTCCTCCTTCTTCTTTCTGCTTCCCTTCTTCTTTCTGCTTCCTTCCTTCTTCTTCTTTCTTCTTCCTTCCTTCTTTTCTTCCTTCTTCTTCCTTTCTTTTTTCTTCTTCCTTTCTTCTTCCTCCTTTCTTTCTTCTTTCTCCTTCTTCCTTCCTTTTTTTACTATTACTATTTTTGCTATTGTTAATATTATTATTAATATTATTATTGCTAAATATTAATCTGCTTATGTTTTGCCATCCTTAATTTCTCCTTTCTGTTTGCTATTATTTTTATTATTATTAATAATATTATAATTATTATTATTAGTCTTCTTCTACTTTTGCTATTATTTTTATTATTATTATTGCTGCTGCTATTATTATTATTATTTAATTTTTATTATTGTCATCAATATTAGTATTATTATTACTATTACAATTCTTCCTCTTTATCTTCTTCTTCTTCGTATTACTTTTATCATTTTTATTATTATCACTCTTGTTACTACTAATATTATTATTCCATTAATGTTTATGTTATTATTATTATTAGTGTTCTTCCAATTCTTTCTTCTTCTTCAATTCTTTATCTTCATTTTTTTCTTCTATCACTATTATTATTTTTACTATTGTTAATATTATTATTATTATTATATTAGCTAAAGTTTAATCTGTTTATGTTTTGCCTTCTTTTGTTTCTTCTCCCTCACCCCCCTCATCAACAGTGTTGGGGTAGTTACTCAAAAAATGTAACTAGTTACTAGTTACTTCTGTAAATTGTAATGAGATTACTTTACTAGTTACTGCATTTGAAAAGTAACTTCACTACTTATTACTTTACTTTCCTCTTTCTTAATTGACCGTGTAGAAGAAGATACATGACACTCTTTCTGCATAGAGTTTATTGTATAAACACAGGCTTTGGGAAACATGAGAACAAAACCTGAAAAAACAGAATAAAACATAAAGTGCAACAAAAAGTCATAAACTTCATCCCTCTCTATTCTTCGAAATAACGATTGTATCGCACGGCTTGGGTAACGCAGGAAAGCGCGTTCCTATAACCTAGTAAAGTAGTGTAGTTACCAATATTAGTATTGTAACTAGTTACTTTATTTAGTTACCAAAAAAAAGTAATGTAGTTACTGTAATCAGTTACTTTGTAACTAGTTACCCCCAACACTGCTCATCAACATGCTGATTACATGTTTAAATAAAACCTTTCCATATTCATTCTATACCCTATTGTATTGTCATCATTGGGTTTCTGTGCTTCTCTATGCAAAGTCAGAAAAATAAAATAAAGATGGGGAGCCAGCACTAGAAGTCACAATGCATAAACTCCAAACTAAATTTCATAACAGTAGTGCATCGCTGAATAATGATAATTAAACACATTAAAATGCATAAAATGATCAAACGCAAGGTAAAAATAAATTGTCCAAACAAGAAAGGGAAGTAAAATGAATTCTTGTCCAAAAGTCCCGTGCAATGAGAAGTGCAGAAAGAAATATTGATAACAATTAAGGAGGGATAGACCAACTCCACACCCACAGTGTAAATCACAAGCTGCTTACCAGTAGGGATGGGCTTTATGTTTGAGTCGAACGTAAGTTCGACTTGAACATCAGCTGTTCGTGTCTTCGCTGAACACACGAACCACTGGGGCGCTCAGCAGGAAGTTTGCCTGCCGTTGCACTGCATTGATTGCTGATGAGTGGCCAAAGCATGCACCTGACCTGTATGCTTTGGCCAATCACAGCACAATGTCCTGTCAGAGCCATAATTGGGCAACAGCAGGGTGCCTTTAGCCAATCATAGCTCAGGGGCTAAGTCCACGCCCCACACTATATAAGGCTGCTGCTTATATGGCAGCCGTGTATAATGTGTGACAATAGAGATTAGGGAGGTAGTTAGTGGATAGTGTGTTGAGTTAGTTTAGCCCAGTCGGTGTAGAGTACAGGCATACTCCACTTCTAAAATGTATGTAGTCCCCTCTCGGTGCTCCCCAAGTTTTGAGTCCCTGTAACTTTTGGTTCGTGAGCAGTGCCATGCCAACTTGACCAAGATTTCCCATAGACACCAATGTTAAAGACAGGGAGTAGTGCCATGCCAAGCTGGCCAAATTTCCGAAAAATGCCAATGTTAACCACTTGCCGACCGCCCACAGTATATTTACTGCGGCAGTCAGCCTCTCCTGGGCAAAACGACGTAGTACTACGTCGCTCGCCCAGGAGCCTGTAGGGCCGAGCGCGCTCCCACCCCGCTCGTTCATGGCCATCCCCACGTGAGTGTCCGGCGGCTCCGATGTCCACCGGTCACTCACGATCTCCCGCTGGAGAGGGAAAAAGGCAGGCGGCTGATGTAAACAAAGCCGCCCTTTCATTCTCCCTGGTGTAACTGTAGATACTATTTGATCCTGCTATGTAGGATCGTATGTCTCTGTGGTTACATCACAAGCCACGCCCCTTGACACTTAGAATCACGCCCCTAGGGACACACTTAACCCCTTGATCACTAATAAAGTTAACCCCTTCCCTGCCAGTGTAATTTTTACATTCTAATATATATTTTAATATTTTTATTGTTTTTTTTTTAACTAGTAATGGCGGCGATCTGCGTTTTTTTTTTGCGGGACTGCGACATTGCGGCGGACAGATCGGACCCCTAACTGACATTTTTGACACTTTTGGGGGTACCAGTGACATTACTACAGTAATCAGTGCTATAAATATGCACTGTTACTGTAATAATGACACTGGCAGGGAAGGTGTTAACTTTACTGGTGATCAAGGGGTTAAATGTATGTCTCATGCTTACTGACGTGTGTGTGGGGGGAGGGGGTTGTGTGACACAGACACAGATCGCAGGTTCAGCTATGCTGAATCCTGTAATCTGTCACTGCCTGTCACATAGGAGATCCGCCCGCTTTGCTTACACAGGCGGGCGGATTTCCTCACTCGATCCCCGGCGATCGGGGAAGAGCGGCGGTGATCACCGCCTCTCCTCCCCTGGCCCAACTCCCGCTGTGTCTGAATACAGCGGGAGCGAGCCTCCTGCGGTATGCGCGTGCCGCCGAGAGAGGGGAAAGTCTGGTGACGTAGGTCTACATCGCCAGACCTTAACGAGCGACTTTGCCGCAGTAGCAGCACAGTGACCAGTAGTAAAGTGGTTAATGTGTTTAATTATCATTATTCAGCAATGCACTATTGTATATGAGGGGTGCTGTACGTACCTGCAATTATTTTTTTATTTTTTATGAAAGATCAATTCAGCAAATGATGAAAAAAAAATATCAGCCACTCAGAGAATACATTGTTAAGAATTTGTTGGATGACTCAAAGGCTTGCATTGTGAGAGGAAACAGAGTGTTTGTAATGAACACATAAGGCTGCACCATGTACAGTATATATATATATAATTATACTTAGACAAAGATTTTAAAGCCTTAAATTATGTCCTGATGACTAGTGAGGTAATGATTAAAAAGCAGCAGGAGAAGTGGAGGAAGCACAGAGCCACAAAATGAATGAAGCAATTTGCAGTACAGGTTCTCTGGCAGGGGAGGGCTGGCAGTCTTAGGCCTGGGGGGCAAGTCCAGTCAAGTGGCCCGTTGAACCATCGAATCAGCTCACCATCCATGCCCACCTGGTTTTATAATGGATATTGATGTTATGAAGCAAGACAAACATGATGCAATGTGGTAACATTATTTAATGTTAATAGAAACAAAGGAGGTTTAACAGAAATACATGACATCACGCCAGGCGGTACCTAGGAAGCTCCTGTCGGGCGGAGATCACTCTGCCTGACAGGGAAGTGAATGTGTTAGTATTGTGCCAGCCAGGTGCAGGAGCGACTCTGCACACTCATACCGCTCCGCTGCAGCTCTGCAAATATAATATTGTGTAGCGGCCACCAGCAACTGTATACAGTGTCTGGCCCCTACATTAATCCAGCCCCAAGGGTGGCCTTTTTTACCTGGCAACAGAGCAGCCCGGGGGGGCGATTGCCACCCTGCCCCCCTTTTCAGTCCTCCCCTGTTCTCTGGTACAGCTTCCTCTCCAGCAAGGAGAGTATAATGGGCCATATACACTATAAGATTTTCTGAAGACTTTTTCCTTTAGACTTACCAAAACCATATAATATGAGGTCAAACCTAAACACTTTCAATTTGTATGCAATCAGACAGGCTCTTGCACTACATAGAAAAGGTAAATCTGAAGGAAATCTAACCACAAAAGTTGGATAGTGTGTATCCAGCTTAACCACTTGCCGACCAGTCACTGGGACTGTACTGCGGCAAAGTGGCTCCATTCCGTCCAGCGACGTAGACCTACATCGCTGGACCCCTCCCCTTGTAGGCGGTGCTCGCGCGCCGCCGGAGGCGCGCTCCCGCTGTTTTCAGTCACAGCGGGAGTCGGGCCAGGGGAGGAGCGGCGGCGATCGCCGCCGCTCTTCCCCGATCGTCGGGGAATCGAGTCTGGAGTTTGTTTAACCACTTAAGCCCCGGAGGATTTGGCTGCTAAACGACCAGGGGGTATTTTGCGATTCGGCACTGCGTGATTTTAACGGACAATCGCGCGGTCGTGCGACGCTGTACCTAAAAGAATTTGGCGTCCTTTTTTTCCCACAAACAGAGCTTTCTTTTGGTGGTATTTGATCACCTGTGCGATTTTTTGATCATGTGCTATAAACAAAAAAAGAGCGTAAATTTTGCAAAAATAGCAATATTTTTCACATTTTTTTATATGAAATTCCCCCCAAAAAAAATGTAAAAATCAAAATTTTTTAACATTTTCGGCCAATTTGTTTTATGCTACCTATGTTTGGTAAAAAAAATCGCAAAAAGCGTATTTTGATTGGTTTGCTCAAAAGTTAGCGCGTTTACTAACAAAGGGAAAGATTTTTGTCATTTTTGTTGTTTTTTTTTTTAACGCATAATGGCGGCGATCTGCGATTTTTTTTGCGGGACTGCGACATTGGGGTGGACAGATCGGACCCTTGACTGACATTTTTGACACTTTTGGGGTTACCAGTGACATTTCTACAGTAATCAGTGCTATACATATGCACTGTTACTGTAAAAATACACTGGTAGTGAAGGGGTTAACTTTATTTGGGAGGGAGGGGCTGTGTGTGTCCCTAGGGGCGTGCTTTCTACTGTGATTGGCTGTGGCTTGAGCTGTAAGGACACTGATCAACGGATCTACATAGTAGAACCGTATGATCAGTGTCTTTACACCGAGGAGAATGACAGGCAGCTTGTTTACACAAGCTGCCTGACATTCTCCCTCTCCCCCGCCGATCGCAGAGTGGCCGGCGGAAATCGGGTCCGCCGGTCACACGCGCGGGGGGGTCCGTGACCGCGCGGGAGCGCGCCGGCGGCGGCGCACGCTCGCTCCCCAGACCCTCCCAGGCTAGTGACATACCGATACGTCACTCTGCCTGTGAGGGGCTGACCGCCGCAGTATATAGTCGTGCGGCGGTCGGCAAGCGGTTAAACAGAGCAGGCAGATCTCCTAAGTGACAAACAGTGACAGATTGCAGGGTTCAGCATAGCTGAACCTGCGATCTGTCCCTGTGTCACTCAGTCACCTCCCCCCACACACGTTAGTAAGCACCAGGCATACATTAACCCCTCCCTCTCCAATAAAATTAACCCCTTCCCTGCCAGTGTCATTTTTACAGTAACAGTGCATATTTATAGCACTGATTACTATAGAAATGTCACTGGTACCCCCAAAAGTGTCAAAAATGTCAGTCAAGGGTCCAATCTGTCCGCTCCAATGTCGCAGTCCCGCAAAAAAAATCGCAGATCGCCGCCATTACGCGTTAAAAAAAAAACAACAAAAATGACAAAAATCTTTCCCTTTGTTAGTAAACGCAATACCTTTTGCGCAAACCAATCAAAATACGCTTTTGCGATTTTTTTACCAAAACATATGGTAAAAAAAAAAATTGGCCTAAAATGTTAAAAAATTTAGATTTTTACATTTTTTTTTGGGAATTTCATATAAAAAAATGTGGAAAATATTGTTATTTTTGCTTATAGCGCATGATCAAAAAATCGCACAGGTGATCAAATACCACCAAAAGAAAGTTCTGTTTGTGGGAAAAAAAGGACGCCAAATTCGTTTAGGTACAGCGTCGCACGACCGTGCAATTGTCCGTTAAAGTCACGCAGTGCCGAATCGCAAAATAGGCCCTGGTCAGGAAGGGGGTAAAATCTTCCGGGGCTTAAGTGGTTAAGGAAGCAGCAGGAGAAGTGGAGAACGCACAGATCTACAGAATTAATGAAATAAAAGCAGGGAGACCCTTGCACTGCAGATCTTCATGTACAGCTTCCTCTCCAGCAAGGAGAACAGTGAGCAGCACACTCCAGATCTGGTGAGAGCCTGCTGTGCATTAGATAATCTTACACTGCAGATATGAGAGTCAGGACACAATGTAAAATGTATGTAAAACATCGGCAAAAAACACATGAAAAAAAATGCTTCGGAATCCCCAGAAATATACTCTGCTCAATTGTGAATGCAGGCTAAATGAGCCCTACAAGAGAGAGTAGTCACCCCTCCCCCATATGTCAGTGCATTGCATATTGGGAAAAAAGGCCATATGCTCCACCATACCTAGAAACATGATGTGATAGTGGAAGGAGGTTTGTACTTAGCTTCTCTGACGGCTCCCTATGCTGGTATGCTGGCCAGTAAAAATCTAGTACCAGGATGCTCACTTTTACATATATATATATATAAAATAAAATAAAAAATGGTTGCCACTGCACACATATCAGATATAAAATATGGGCCTGGGTGGACAACAAAGACTGTAGTGCATAAAATCCAGAGGAGAGAGCAGCACTCAGTGATCTTGAAAGGGGAATGCACAAGAAAGGTTTTCGACAAAGCACAACCTTGTCTTCCTCAGGACAACAAACAAAAGAAACAACACAACAAGTATAAATATTTTTTTCTTCCTCTAAAATTATAAAAAATTAATTTCAAAAACTGGAAAAAATAAATAAAAAAAGTGTGTGCGCGTGTGTATGTATGTATATATATATATATATATATATATATACAGTGCATGGCCAAGTCAAAGTCCAGACCTGAATCCAATCGAGAATCTGTGGAAAGAACTGAAAACTGCTGTTCACAAACGCTCTCCATCCAATCTCACTGAGCTCGAGCTGTTTTGCAAGGAGGAATGGGCAAAAATTTCAGTCTCTCGATGTGCAAAACTGATAGAGACATACCCCAAGCGAGTTACAGCTCTGATCACAGCAAAAGGTGGCACTACAAAGTATTAACTTAAGGGGGCTGAATAATTTTGCATGCCCAATTTTTCAGTTTTTTATTTGTTAAAAAAATGTGAAATATCCAATAAATTTCGTTCCACTTCATGATTGTGTCCCACTTGTTGATTCTTCACAAAAAATTACAGTTTATATCTTTATGTTTGAAGCCTGAAATGTGGCAAAAGGTCGAAAAGTTCAAGGGGGCTGAATACTTTTGTAAGGCACTGTATATATATATATTTCAGGAAGCACTCACTTACCAATGCTTCAACAGTAGTACAAGCAGAGGAGGAGTTTTAACTCACAACTCCCAAATACAAAATAATCCAATGATCTAATATCTACAGCGCCTTGCACAATTTATTAATGTAAAGTTCATATGTAAAAGCGTACAAGAGTTTCAGGCCTGCACAGATCCTTCTTCAGCAAGCATAAATGTGTATATACATAGAGATATATATAAATATATATATATATATTGATTTTTGGGCCCTATGGGCACATACCGTTTAAGGGCCCTGGATCAAAATAATATTGATTTGACCCTAAAAGAAAATTACAATGAAGATTTCCCAAATTGTTTACATAAGATAGAAGAAATTAATCAATAAAAAAAAAAAAAAAGGAAAACTTTAAATGAAATACTCTATAGAGAAAATCCTGTATTAATGTATTGTACCCAATACCCCCACCCAACTCAGATCTAGGCCCTTTCTAAGGGATGCACAGGCAGGGATCACACAGGCAAAGATTGCATTGGCAATGATCATCTTGGATAAAGTATTAATATTGGATTAAGTATTACACTTCGGCTCAGCACTTCAGCGAATGAACAAAGCGAACATTCAAAGCAGAAAACTGCAAAACAGATGCAAAACACAAAACAGACTACAGGTGAACTAAATCTCTATACAACTTTTCCATCTCTCATTTAGTATACTTCTCAATCTCACCACCCTGTATTATGCAATCCCTAATTCCCCTTCTCCTATTTGCATCCTCTCTCCTAAAACTCTCTCTCCTTCACCCCTCTTCTCCACCCACAGCTTGTATATATCACCCTCATTCCTATCCTCACCTTATTACTGCAATCATCAACTCCTGCTGATTCTGAACCCACACACCAATAAAACCTCCAGGACACTGAGACGTGTCCCCCCACATAAGTCACACTCCCATATCACCTCTCTCACCCTTCTGCTTCTCCTAACCTCTGGAGATATTTCCCCAAATCCTAGACCCCCATCATTTACCTTTGGCCAACATACGCGGCTCCCCCTATCCTCTGACAGCAGCCGAAATCCACACACTCTGGTTTCTATTCCTCTTCTGCCTAGAGCCTGCCTTCTTTTCTCCTGCGCCCTCTGGAATGCCTGCTTTGTTTTGTAACAAACTCACCTCGGTCCATGACCTATTTATCACACACTCCTTCAACCTGCTTGCAATTACTGAGACCTGGCTTCAAGAATCTGACTCTCCTTCTCCTACTGCCCTCTCCCACGGTGGCCTCCTGTGGACTCACTCTTCCAGGCCTAGCGGACAGAAAGGAGGTGGGGTTGGAATTCTCCTTTCCCCTCAAGGCACTTTTTAGGTTCTTCATCCACCCCCGTCTCTGTCCCCCTCCTCATTTGAAGCTCACTTTATTTGTCTATTTTCTCCAGTTTATTTGACAATTGCTGTGGTCTGTCAGCCTCCTGGACCTGTAACAGGCTTCCTTGATGACTTCTCTGCTGGGCTACCCTACTTTCTCTCTTCTGAAATTCCCACAATCATTCTTGGTGACTTCAACATCCCTGTTAATCTTAACACTCCTGCTTCTTCTAAACGTCTGAGCCTAACCTTCTCTTTTGACCTAAAACAATGGACACACACTTCTACTCACTCTAATGGCAACTGCCTTGACCTCATGTTCTCCTACCTATGCACTCCTCGCAACCTCTCCAAAATTCCATTCCCTCTCTCTGATCATCACCTCATTAGTTTCACTCTCTCCTTGTCCTGCTCCTTACCTTCCAACTACCGAACAATTACCGGTAGAAACCTTCACCATCTTAACCCTTCACTTCTTTTTTCTGCTACAGTCTCTACAACACAATCTCATCCCTGTCCTGCCCCAACCTGGCCACTTCGGTCTACAACAGTTCACGGTCATCCACCCTGGATACCTTAGCCCCCCTCACTACACTCAGAATCAGGCCGCAACAAACCTGGCAGACAGACAATACCAAATGCCTCAAAGAACGTAGCCATGCTTTTGAGCGTCTGTGGTGTAAGACTAAGTCACAGCAAGATTTCAGCCAATATAAATCTGCCCTCCAAAAATACAATTCCTGCCTCCACACTGCCAAACAGATCTATTTTATCACTCTCATTAACACCCTCTCACACAGTCACCGTCAACTCTTTTCTACCTTCAACGCTCTACTTCATCCTCCATTACCTCCACCCACTAACTTACTCACTGCCCAAGAGATTGCCAATCACTTCAAAAATAAGATTGATACAATTTGTGATGGGATCTCTACTCTACAGATGTCTCCCTCACCTTACACTCCTTGTCCTCCTGCACAATCAATACTTCCTTTTTCTTACTACTTTTTAAGCGAAATAGTGAAGAGGAAGTGACTAAACTTTTTTCTAATGGCCACCTAACTTCCTGCCCCCTGGACCCTGTTCCTTCTCAAATACTACGGTCACCCTCTGGCTCTTTCCTACACTCTTTAACTCATATCTTCAACCTGTCCCTCTCCACTGGCATCTTCCCCAACCTTCTAAAACCTGCACTAGTCACTCCCATACCAAAGAAAGCCTCACTAGACCCCCCCAATCTTAGCAACCTAAGACCCATCTCCTTACTCCCTTTTGCCTCCAAACTCCTTAAACGTCTAGTCTATAACTGACTGAGCAAGCACCTCATTAAGAATAACTTTCATGATCCCCTTCAGTCTGGATTTCGCCGGCAGAAACTTCTCTCTTAAAACTCACAAATGGCTTACTAACAGCTAAAACCAACGGTCACTACTCCGTACTCCTACTCTTGGACCTCTATGCTACCTTTGATACAGTTGACCACCCCCTCCTCCTCAAAAAACTAAATTTGCTTGGTCTCCATGACTGTTCTCCCCGTTGGTTTGAATCGTACCTATCTCTTGTCACTTACAACTCCACTTACTCCTCTGCAACTCCTCTTACCATTGGGGTCCCCCAAGGTTCTGTCCTTGGACATCTACTATTCTCAATCTACACCTCCTCCCTGGGTCAGTTAATATCCTCCCATGGCTTCCACTACCATTTCTATGCTGATGACACCCAAATCTATCTCTCTACCCCTCAGCTCACCCCATCAGTCTCCTCCCGCATCACTGATCTACTAACAGAGATATCAGCCTGGATGTCACACCACTTCCTCAAACTGAATCTATCTAAAACCGAGCTCATAATATTTCCTCCCCCACATGCCCCTTACCCTGAATTCTCTGTCAAGATCAGTGGAACAACGATCTATCCTCCCACACATGCCAGGGTGCTGGAGGTAACCCTGGACTCTGCACTGTCCTTTAAGGCCCACATCAAATCCCTGTCCAAATCATGCCGCCTTAACCTCCGCAACATCTCTGGAATACGCCCCTTTTTAACCTACGACACCACACAGCATCTAATTCACTCCCTGGTTATCTCTCACCTTGACTACTGCAACTCCCTCCTCGTTGGATTACCTTTACATAGTCTATCCCCCCTTCAGTCCATAATGAATGCTGCTGCAAGACTCATCCACCTTACTGCCTGTTCAGTGTCCTCCACCCCTCTCTGCCAATCCCTTCACTGGCTTCCACTCACCCTACAAATACAATTCAAAGTACTAACAATAGTTTATAAAGCCATCCACAACTCTGCCCCCAGCTACATCACTAATCTGATCTCAAAATATCAACCAAGCCGCTCTCTTCGGTCCTCCCAGGACCTCCTGCTCTCTAGCTCCCTTGTCACGTCCTCCCATGCGCGCCTCCAGGATTTCTCCAGAGCTTCTCCCATCCTCTCTACCCAATCTGTCCCACTGTCCCCTAATCTATCCATCTTTAGACGATCCCTGAAAACCCTTCTCTTTAAAGAAGCCTATCCGGCTTCTACCTAATGCTCTGTGTCATTTTCTCCATCAGCTCATCCGCCACAGTTATTACCTTTTGTATCAAATGACCCTCCCTCTTATATTGTAAGCTCTAACGAGCAGTGCTCTCTGATTGTTTTTGTAATAAATTCTATTGTAACTGTACTGTCTGCCTTCGTTTATTTAAGCGCTGTGCAAACTGTTGGCGCTATATAAATCCTGTATAATAATAATAATAACAACTTAAATAAATCGCCGGCTATGTTTTATTTTTTTTAACCTGAAAGGCATCGCATACTAGCACATCATGTGAAACTTACCTTAGAACGAAGCCCTACAGCGGCGGACTATCACTCGGCTCCTTTTTTTATTTAAAAAGGAGCCAAACAACTACCGTATATACTCGAGTATAGGCCGACCTGCATATAAGCCGAGGCACCTAATTTTACCACAAAAACATTGGGAAAAATTATTCACTCGAGTATAAGCCTAGGGTGGGAAATGCAGCAGCTACTGGACCAAACTGGACCATCACAAGACCCAAAACAGGGGCTGCGGGCATGGTACAGGAGAATGCAGGGCTGCGGGCATGGTACAGGAGAATGCAGGGCTGCGGGCATGGTACAGGAGAATGCAGGGCTGTGGGCATGGTACAGGAGAATGCAGCTCTGTGGGCATGGTAATGGTACAGGAGAATGCAGGGCTGTGGGCATGGTAATGGTACAGGAGAATGCAGGGCTGTGGGCATAGTACATGAGAATGCGGGGCTGCGGGCATACTACAGGAGATGCAGCACTGCATCTCTTGTAGTATGCCCGCAGCCCCGCATAATGGCAGGTATTGCGGCTGTGGAGGAGTCTCAATTACCTGTTCCTGAGGCGCCTTAGATTTAAAAATGGCGCCGCCAACACATCAGTGCGCATGCGCCGCCGCCACTCTGGAAAGTTTGTATATGTTCGGCTATTTCCGGAAATAGCCGAACCTGTACGGCCTGTCCTGAGCGGTGGCGGCGCATGTGCAATGACATGTTGGCGCCGGGCGGCGCCATTTTTAATTCTAAGGCTAATAGGTGCACATCAGGCTGACCGGGACTTTCTTTTTTTTTATGACTATTTATGAGTATAAGCTAAGGGGGATGTTTTCAGCACAAAAAAAATGTGCTGAAAAACTCGGCTTATACTCGAGTATACACGGTAATAAATGGCTTCATATGATCACTATCCCTAAATAAAATTTTTGGCACGATCAGTCATATTTTCAATATTAATGCCAAAATTTCAAGATTTCTGTCAGGGTATGCAAACTTTTAAGCACAACTGTATAAGTGTGGCATTAGAAACTAGGTGGAAACATTTCAACTATTGTATAACCGGCTGTAAAATCATAATAACACATGGAAGGGCTGACATCTGCCATAAATTCCAATCACATGCCAGACAACGTCACACCTATGAGTTGTGTGACAGCGGGGAGAACGCACGGAGAGAATGGTGTACAGCAGCCCAATCTGTCTGATAAGATATCAGAGATCCCTGTTTAACTGTAACTGGTTATCATATCCGGGATTGTGTAACTGGGATAGATCTGATCTGTCTGTATATACCAACCGATAACTCATTCTCCTTAAAGAGGAACTTCACCCTTTTCTTATAAATTGCAACAAAGGCACCTTTAGGAATGATTAGTAACTGTCATTTTCAAACAGAAACTTTTGGATAATTGTAAGCTTGTTATTCTTTGAATACTTTATTTTTCTTTGAATCTATCTAACTTTTTTTTTATCGCACATCATCTGAAGTGAAAAAAAAAAATGCCTTTCCCCCAAAATCTCGTGAGATTTTGCAGTTTACAGACAAGATTTCCCACTGGTTATGTGGCCTTCCCAGGATGCAGCTGTGAGGTCCAGGCTTTATCAACCAGTGTCTCACCTGCTTCTGGACTGCTCCACGTACATATACTTTGGCAGGGCGGCCCTTCAGCATGAAATCCTGTACCTGTACGTCGTTTCAATTTCCGGGTCTAAGGCGCACATGTGCGCTACCAGTGACCCGCTCCAGCTCTGATTGGACACAGCGGGAGCCAATCAGCAGGGCAGAATGGCGGTGAGCCCATGTAAACAAGGCAAATCGCTGTTCTGTCAGAGGGAAAGATGGAGATCCCCCCCCCCTCACAGTTAGCAACCACTCCCAGGGAACACAATTAACCCTTTGATCGCCCCTGATGTTAATCCCTATCCTGCCAGTGTCATTAGTACAGTGACAGTGCATTTTTTTTTTAGCACTGATCACTGTATTGGTGTCACTTAGGGGTTTATTTACTAAAGCTAGAGAGGGCAAAATTTGTCACAATTCTGCAGAGAAACCAATCAGCTTCCAGGTTTAATTGCTAAAGCCTAATTAAACAAGCTGAGGTTAGAAGCTGATTGGTTTCTCTGCAGAATTGTGACAAATTTTGCCCTCTCTAGCTTTAGTAAATAAACCGCTTAGTGTCAGATTTATCCACCGCAATGTCGCAGTCCCGCTAAAAAAACGCTGATCGCCGCCATATATATATATATATATATATATACAGTGCCTTGCGGAAGTATTCGGCCCCCTTGAACTTTGCGACCTTTTGCCACATTTCAGGCTTCAAACATAAAGATATAAAACTGTAATTTTTTGTGAAGAATCAACAACAAGTGGGACACAATCATGAAGTGGAACGAAATTTATTGGATATTTCAAACTTTTTTAACCAATAAAAAACTGAAAAATTGGGCGTGCAAAATTATTCAGCCCCCTTAAAGCGGAGTTCCGGGCACAGAAATTATTTTTTACTGAACATACCCCCGGGACAGTCAGGGCTAGCACATTCCACAACGGCTAGCCTCTGATCTGTCCCGGTTCGCACTTACCTTTTAGAAGAAATACTTACTTTGAAAATTTCTTCCACAGCGTTTCCATCTCTCTTGTGGGCAGCTGAAGCCGGCGCGGTCCTCTTCGGTGTCTTCTTCCGCGTCTTCTTCTACCAGAATGCGCCGCACCGGCCACTCTCATCACTTTCGGTGCGGCGCCGCATTCCTAAACAGCTTCTGGGCATGCCCAGAAGCTGTTTAGCAGGGGAATGCGGCGTCGCCCGGGAAGTGACGTGCGGGGCCGGTGCCGTCGCATTGATTCCTGGGAGCGATGACGTTCAGCTCCCAGGAATCATTGCGAGGCAGGAAGTGACGGGGTGAGCCTCGGCGCTGGAGGAGGAAGTACCCTGAGCTGAGTATTTACGATCTTCAATTACAAGGTGAGTATACAAAAAAAAAAAAATAACTATCCAATTCCTTTTCAGGTTATGTGTAGCTAGCGGAGGGGCACAAAAAAAAAAATACCGATTATGTGCCCGGAACTCCGCTTTAAGTTAATACTTTGTAGCGCTACCTTTTGCTGCGATTACAGCTGTAAGTCGCTTGGGGTATGTCTCTATCAGTTTTTCACATCGAGAGACTGACATTTTTGCCCATTCCTCCTTGCAAAACAGCTCGAGCTCAGTGAGGTTGGATGGAGAGCATTTGTGAACAGCAGTTTTCAGTTCTTTCCACAGATTCTCGATTGGATTCAGGTCTGGACTTTGACTTGGCCATTCTAACACCTGGATATGTTTATTTGTGAACCATTCCATTGTAGATTTTGCTTTATGTTTAGGATCATTGTCTTGTTGGAAGACAAATCTCCGTCCCAGTCTCAGGTCTTTTGCAGACTCCATCAGGTTTTAACGAGCGCCCGCTGCAGATTTACTGCAGCAGGTAGCCCCTCCTGCGTGAACTGACATAGCTCGGGGCGGTGACGCATTTTGGAGCATGCACAATAGTGATCCTTTGTCAGACCGTGCCTTCAGTCTGATGAAGGAGCACTATTGCACATGCTCCGAAGCGCGTTACCGCCCCATCCTGTAGGTTTTAATTCTTTGTGTGCCAATAAAGGTAGTGCACTTAGAGGCGACTTCTCCCTTTCTTGTCTTATCCAAAAAATTCGAGGACTGGATGTGGGGCTGGGTGCTAGCTCGGATGGAGAAAGGAGGTCCCCATGGAATGCTAAGTGGCCTGTATGTGACATCATCGGCACTTCAGAGGGTAGAGCTACGCATTTCGAGGCCACCCAAGCCTCTTTCTCAAGCTAAAGAGATACTTCAGTCTCTCCAGAGGTGCGCTGCATCAAGTGCTTTCTCCCTTTCTTGTCCTATCAGTTGGAGTCGCTTCTACTTTCCAGAAGAGCTGCCCCAGTGTCAGCGCGGCACCCCCTGTATGACGGAGGCCAATCAACCACCCCCCAACCCCCCTTTCATCATTAAGGATTGATCTCCCTAACAGAAGCACCCTATGTTCTTTGTACTCAGTTTCTTCTATATGTGTGAGCTGCCCTATCACATTCACCGACCAGTGGCACTCATTACTGTGTTTAGTCTGGCGCCCCCTGGTGTGTTTTCTCGGCCCTACAGGTTGATTCACCAACCAAACCAGTATGTCTGCCGTGGATTGAGGTACGCTGCAGTGCTGAGGTTGTCCACCAGAGGCCCCACTTTGTTGATGAGCCAGTTTAATGTGAGTTGCCAATTGTCTTTCACGACAATAAATATATAATATACTACACTTAGATGATGCCCTCCTGTTATCATAGCTGAGTTGGCCTGACCTAGAAAAAAAATTTGGTTCCCAGACTCATACTTACCAGCATTATAGTCCTGCATTCCAGGACTGTTAACCCACTCACAGTCCGCATTTTGTCTTGAGCCGGTCTCTAATTATACTTGGACCATCCATCACACCCACTTTACAGGTTGTTCCCACCCAGACCCCGCCTCTAATAATGTAGCCCGGGTCCCCTTTTTGCATTACTGCAAATGTGCAATAACTCAAAATAAAGTTGATGTTGTGATCCTAGGACATAGCCCAGGAAACAGCATCAGCCGGACAGAGGGCCAAGATGTGTCACTGTTCCAGCAAATCCAGAACAGTTGGAATGTATGTAAAGCACCCCAGAACCCCTTACATCAGATATCAAGAGCCCCCCCCCACCATCAGAAGTCAAGAGTCCCCTACCCTCCCTTAGATCACAGTGCACCCGCCTTACCTTGTGCAGCTGATGGGAAGAAGCTGGGGTGGAGCTGGGACGAAGAAAGCGCAGGGTCTGGAGGAGGACCTGAGGAGGGCTGGAGTCAGCTGCCAGAATCTGATGAATGCTGAGACCAGGGGAGGCCGAGATGAGGGGGTGCTGCAGCTGCACAGAGAGGTGCAGGATCTGCAGGAGCTTTGTTCTTCTCTTTGCGGCTGACCGCTGTTAGGGGGGGCAGAGATGAGCCTCTCCATGGCTGCATTGAGAAGCGCAGAACCTGGAGGAGGAGTTCCGTCCTCCTCTCTTCTGCTGACTGCGAAGACAAGGTCGGGGCAGAGACAAAGGAGATGCTGCACAGAGAGCCCCGGGATCTGTAGGAGTTCTGTCCTCCTTTTTGCTGCCAACTGCTGTTGGGGGGCAGATATAAGGAGGGGGGGGTGCTGAAGCAGAGGTGTGAGGGCCACATGAAATGGCCTGGCGGCCTTGTGCTTAACACATGTGCCCTAAGGGGTGTGCACAGCTACAAGGTTTGTGAGGGTGCCATGCACCGGGCTTGCACATTTCTTGCTATCTTTTTACAAGGAATGAGCTATTACAGTTGGCTTTGTTTAGCAATATTAAGAGCTCTTCATTTATATATCCTATCTGGCAATTACATTGAAATTTAGCAGCTGTTTCTTGGTGTCTGTAATTACGGCTGTCTCTTCCACTCATTACCATTAAAATAATTATATTCTATGAAAGTCTCACTATTTAGGAGCAGCCATTAATTGCCGTGTCTACTAATTAACTGATTCATGCTCCAGTCACATTGCAGTGTCTATTACTTAGAAAAGCCTTAAAGCTGAACTTTTCAGGCAGCAGTCAGCTTAATACACAGATGATATACACATAAGGGAACTGTTTTATCTACCAAAGGATTTGTATTCCTGTCCATCCATTCCTGAGATTTACACAGCTCTGTCAGACTGCAGAGTGGAGGTGGGGGACCTGGCTGTTCCCTACTGCAGTGAAAGTGGGAGTAAACTCCCATGGATGATTTTTACCTATAGGCAGGGCTTTTGTTTTTAAAAGATAATAGGTGCATGAAACTCCCCTTTCGGAGACATCTTCCTTGGTTCCACCCCCTACCCACCTCCGAACACCGTTCCCTAGTTACACCCCCTACCCACTTCTGAGCACTGTTCCTTGGTTCCGCCCCCTACCCACCTCCTAGCACCATTCCTTGGTTCCACCCCCTACCCACCTCCGAGCACCGTTCCTTGGTTCCACCCCCTACCCACTTCTGAGCACGGTTCCTTGGTTCTGCCCCCTACACACCTCCTTTCCTGGTAGGTCGGCAAGTCCCCCTGCCATGGGGCTGCTAATACATGTAAAAAAAAATGGCCACGGTCGGCCCGACATGCGCATTGTGCGCGTTGACGCCGGGCAGCTCAATTTTTAAATGTATGGCGCCTCACCAAAAGGTAAGTGAGACTCCTCCGCAGCCCCTCCGCATCTCCTGTACCATGCCTGCAGCACTGCATCTCCTGTACTATGCCCACTGCCCTGCATCTCCTGTACCATGCCTGCAACACCTACATCTCCCTGTACCATGTCCGCAGCCCCTGCACCATGCCCGCAGTCCCTGCATCTCCCGCACCATGCCCACAACCCCTACATCTCCTGTACCATGTCCGCAGCCCCTGCATCTCCTGCACCTTGCCTGCAACCCCTGCATCTCCTGCGCCATGCCCGCAGCCCCTGCATCTCCTGCAGCATGCCTGCAACCCCTGCATCTCCTGCAGCATGCCCGCAGCCCCTGCATCTCCTGCACCATGCACACAGCCCCTGCACCATGCCCGCAGCCCCTGCATCTCCTGCAGCATGCCCGCAGCCCCTGCATCTCCTGCACCATGCACACAGCCCCTGCACCATGCCCGCAGCCCCTGCATCTCCTGCACCATGCCCGCAGCCCCTGCATCTCCTATAAATATAAACAAAAGAAAAAAACATGAGAATGACTAAACATTTGTAATTACAACAATTTTCTGGGCAAAGTGGTGCATTATCTGCCAGAAATGGAGGGGTGCCAATATTATTGCCCAAGACTGTATGGCCACCATTACAGTGTATTTTTCACTGAAAATATAGATCTGATAAACAGTAGTGAAAATACTCTGTGGCTACAAAATGTGAACGACCACCATTTTTTTTTTTTTTTTTCTACAGGGTCTCAGCTTTTAGAAAATATATCATGTTTTGAGTTTTGTAAAGTCTCATTTTTTTTTTTTTGTTTTTTAAATAACAAACATGTCATACTTACCTGCTCTGTGCAGTTGGTTTTGCACAGGACAGCCCCGATCCTCCTCTTCTCGGGTCCCTCTTCTGTGCTCCTGGCCCCCTCCCTCCTGTTGAGTGCCTCCACAGGGAGCAGCTTGCTTTGGGGGCACCTCCGTGTGTCTATTCAGAAACAGAGCCATAACCCAGCCCCACCCCTCTCTCTCCTGATTGGCTAACTGACTTTGATTGACAGCCACGGGAGCCAATGTGTCTCAGCCAATCAGGAGAGAGAGTTCTGGACAGCCGAAGAACTCATGGACAACGCTGGACAGAGATGGGGCTCAGGTAAGGGTTTTTTATCTTATTGCATAGAATGCTTTAACCATTAGACGACCGCCCGCCGCAGATATACTGCGGCAGGCAGCCGCTCCTGGGCAAACCGCCGTACATGTACGGCGCTTGCTCTGGGGAGTCTAGGGGAAGCCAGCGCGTGTGTCAGGTGGCTCCGATTGCTATCTGACACCCCTGATCGCTCCCTGCTGAGAGAGAAGGACGGTCAGCTGTTGTAAACACAGCTGACCGTTCTTCTCCCTGGGATGATCACAGAGCTCCTGTGATCCTTCTATATAGGATTGCATGTCTCTATGGTCATTTCACAAGCCACGCCCCCCCACAGTTAGAATCACTCCCCTAGGCTTACATTTAACCCCTTGATCATCCACTGTGTTAACCCCCTCCCTGCCAGTGTCATTACAGTAGCAGTGCATATTTTTAGCACTGATTACTGTAGTAATGTCACTGGTCCCCCCAAAAGTGTTAAAAATGTCAGTTAGGGGTCCGATCTGTCCGCCGCAATGTCGCAGTCCCGCAAAAAAATCACAGATTGCCGCCATTACTAGTAAAAAAAAAAAAAACAATAAGGCCCCTTTCACACAGGTGGACCGTTCAGGTCCGCCTGTCAGTTTTTTTGGCGGATCTGAACGGATGCCCCATGCATCTCTATGGGGCTTCGGATGTCAGCGGGGACATGTCCACTGACATCCGATCCGTCAAATCTGGACGGATGGAAACCCTATTTTTCCATCCGTTCAGTAATAGGAGCGGATCGGATCGGGTGAGAGCGGACAGGCGGTCCGCTCTCATGCGATCCCCCATAGAGGGCAGCAGGGGCTGAGACACCTCCCTCTCCGCTCTGCAAGCGGATCGATCCCCGCTGAGCAACACGGACGTGTGAAAGAGCCCTAATATGAAATATACAGTATACATAATCACATATATATATATATACACACACACACAGTGTCTTGGAAAAGTATTCAGACCCCTTGAAATTTTCCATATTTTGTCATGTTACAACCAAAAAACGTAAATGTATTTTATTGGGATTTTATGTGATAGACCGACACAAAGTGGCACATAATTGTGAAGTGGAAGGAAAATGATAAATGGTTTTCAATATTTTTTACAAATAAATATGTGAAAAGTGTGGCGTGCATTTGTATTCACCCCCCCTTTACTCTGATACCCCTAACTAAAATCTAGTGGAACCAATTGCCTTCAGAAGTCACCTAATTAGTAAATAGAGTCCATCTGTGTGTAATTCATTCTCAGTATAAATACAGCTGTTCTGTGAAGCCCTCAGAGGTTTGTTAGGGAACCTTAGGGCTCTTTCACACGGACGTTCCGTATGTCCGTAAATCATCCTATTTTTTTGCGGGTGATATACGGACATAATGAATGTCTATGGGATTGCGGATGTCTGCAGATGACCATCTGCTGACATCCGATTTTTGTCCTTTCAGTTCTGTTCTGTTTTTTGCCGCAGCGGACAAAAAAACTGGAGCGACCGTGTGAAAGAGGCCTAAGTCAACAAACGGCATTATGAAGGCCAAGGAACACACCAGACAGGTCAGGGATAAAGTTGTGGAGAAGTTTAAAGCAGCGTTAGGTTATAATATCCCAAACTTTGAACATCTCATGGAGCGCTGTTCAATCCATCATCCGAAAATGGAGAGAGAATGACACAACCGCAAATCTACCAAGACATGGCCGTCCTCCTAAACTGACAGGCCGGGCAAGGAGAGAATAAAGCCCCGTACACACGTACCGAATGTCGGCTGAATGATCGGCCGTCTTTTGTCCGGTGCTGTCCTGTCGGCTGAAAAGTGCAAAAGACTGCACACGAATTTTGTCGGCCAACAACAGCCGACTGCAGAAGTGATGTCATGTGATGGTTAACTTTCCGCATGTTTTTTCTTCTCTGAGCATGCCCAGTCTTGCTAATCTGCTGTCTGTCGGCCGAAATCTGTACTGACTGGCGAACAATCGGCCGTTCTGGTGTTGGCCAACAAAAATTTTAATGCCTGCATGACAGATTCTGTTCGGCCGAAAATGCGCTGTCGGAAGCATCATACTAACAAGCATACAATCGGCCGATCGGTCGTCGGCCGAATATTTACGGCCGACGATCGGTACGTGTGTACGGGGCATAAGTCAACAAACGGCATTATGAAGGCCAAGGAACATACCAGACAGGTCAGGGATAAAGTTGTGGAGAAGTTTAAAGCAGGGTTAGGTTATAATATCCCAAACTTTGAACATCTCACGGAGCGCTGTTCAATCCATCATCCGAAAATGGAAAGAGAATGGCACAACCGCGAATCTACCAAGACATGGCCGTCCACCTAAACTGACCGGCCGGGCAAGGAGAGAATTAAAGAGGAAGTAAAGTCTGTTCATTTTTTTTTTGCTCTGTGTTTTCTCTGGATTTGGTAGTTCAGGATTGGGGCCTGGAGTTTAAAGGTTCTGAAGTGCCGAATACAAATTGGCCAAAAAGGATAAAAAAAATTTGATTATAAAATTTTTTTGGGAATGTTATATAGCAGAATTTGAAAAATATTGTTTTTTTTTTTTTTTTTCAGAATCGTCGCTCTTTTTTTGTTTATAGTGCAAAAAAATAAAAAATCGCACAGGTGATCAAATACCACCAACAGAAAGCTCCATTTGAGAGAAAAAAAGGACATCAATTTTATTTGGGTACAACGTCGCATGACCGCGCAATTATCAGTTATAGTAAGGCAGTACCAAATCACAGAAAATGGCCTGGTCATTAAGGGGGCAAATCCTTCCGCTCCAGAACTGGTTAACCACTTAAGCCCCGGAAGATTTTACCCCCTTCCTGACCAGGGGTTTTTTTGCGATTTTTTACTGCTTGACTTTAACGGACAATTGCGCGGTCGTGCGACGCTGTACCTAAACTAATTTGACGTCCTTTTTTTCCCACAAACAGAGCTTTCTTTTGGTGGTATTTGATCACCTGTGCGATTTTTTGATCATGCGCTATAAACAAAAAAAGAGTGACAATTTTGCAAAAATAACAATATTTTTCACTTTTTTTTATATGAAATTCCCCCCCAAAAAAATGTAAAAATCAAAATTTTTTCAAATTTTCAGCCAATTTGTTTTATGCTACCTATGTTTGGTAAAAAAAAAAAAAAATCGCAAAAAGCGTATTTTGATTGGTTTGCGCAAAAGTTATCGCATTTACTAACAAAGGGAAAGATTTTTGTCATTTTTGTTGTTTTTTTTTTTAATGAGTAATGGCGGCGATCTGCAATTTTTTTTGCGGTACTGCGACATTGGGGCGGACAGATCGGACCCTTGACTGACATTTTTTACACTTTTGGGGTTACCAGTGACATTACTGCAGTAATCAGTGCTATACATATGCACTGTTACTGTAAAATTACACTGGCAGTGAAGGGGTTAACTTTATTGGAGAGGGAGGGGCTGTGTGTGTCCCTAGGGGCGTGATTTCTACTGTGATTGGCTGTGGCTTGAGCTGTAGGAACACTGATCAACGGTGCTACATAGTAGAACCGTATGATCAGTGTTCCTACACAGGGGAGAATGACAGGCGGCTTGTTTACATTAGCCGCCTGACTTTCTCCCTCTCCCCTGACGATCGCTGAGTGACCAGCGGACATCGGGTCCGCCGGTCACACGCGCGGGGGGGGGGGGGTCCGTGGCGGCGCGCGCTCGCTCCCCAGAGACTCACAGGCTAGTGACGTACCCCTACGTCACTCTGCCTGTGAGGGGCTGACCGCCGCAGTATATAGTCGTGCGGCGGTCGGCAAGCGGTTAAAGAGGAAGTAGTTGGTAGTTCAGGATTGGGGCCTGGAGTTTAAAGGTTCGGAAGTGCCGAATACTAATTGGCCTAAAAGGATAAAAAAAATTTTGATTATAAAATTTTTTTGGGGAATGTTATATAGCAAAATGTGAAAAATATAGTTTTTTTTTTTTTTTTTTCAGAATCGTCGCTCTTTTTTTGTTTATAGTGCAAAAAAATAAAAATCGCACAGGTGATCAAATACCACCAAAAGAAAGCTCCATTTGAGAGAAAAAAAGGACATCAATTTTATTTGGGTACAGCATCGCATGACCGCACAATTATCAGTTATAGTAAGGCAGTACCAAATCACAGAAAATGGCCTGGTCATTAAGGGGGCAAATCCTTCCGCTCCAGAACTGGTTAAATAAGCTGAGGTTAGAAGCTGATTGGCTGCCATGCACAGCTGCACCTGATTTTTCACCCTCCAGCTTTCGTAACTCAACCCCATTACGTCATTTTTCAAGCCAATTTGATATTATTTATTGTCATGCGTTATATACTAATAATGAGGTATTGTGGTTTACATATTGACCTGCCCTGTGACATCCCATGATTCTTTTTAGGCAGCTCTCCAAGGAGTGGTGGACGAAGGTCAGCTCTTCGCTCGAGTAGGGACTGGGTGATCAGGGAGCAGCGCCAAAAGTAGAAAGTATGAAGTCCAGATTTATTTTTATTCAGATTCCTAAAGCATAAAAATCCAACATGATTTGGGGGGGGGGGGGGGTTATGGGTCCCCCTCTATCAGGGCCTGGTGCTGGACTGATGTAAGTGGAGGGATCCTGTGGGGTAATTAGCCTGATGATCGGTCCAGATGCAAGGTAAGCCCAAACCAGCATCTATAGTGATCCCCTCAGGATCCCTCCTTGTGTACCATGTCCCTTATTGAACACTTCCATAACCCCTTCAGCTCCGGGAAGATCTACGCTCCTCCATGACCAGGCCGTTTTTTGCTTTTTGCCACTGCATTAATTTAACTGACAATTGCACAGTTATGCAACGCTGTAGCCAAACAAACTTTGTGTCATTTTTATCCCCACAAATAGAGATTTCTTTTGGTGGTATTTGATCACCTCTGCGTTTTTTATTTTCTGCGCTATAAACGTAAAGAGACCGATAATTTTTGTTTCCTTTCTTCTATAAAACATATTGAATAAAAAACATTACAAAATTAAATTTCTTCATCAATTTAGGTCAATATGTATCCTGCCTGCTACATATTTTTGGTAAAAAAAAATCCCAAAAAGCGTATATTGATTAGTTTACGCAAAAGTTAAAGCATCTGCAATCTATCATATACAGTATATCAGTGGTTTCCAAACTGTGGCCCAGGGATCAGAGTTTTATGCGGTCCTTGGGACACTATTTTATTCACTGATACCAACAATGGGGTATAATTCCCCGCACTGACACCAACAATGGGGTATAATTCCCCCCACTGACACCAACAATGGGGTATAATTCCTCCCACTGACACCAACAATGGGGTATAATTCCTCCCACTGACACCAACAATGGGGTATAATTCCCCCCACTGACACCAACAATGGGGTATAATTCCCCCCACTGACACCAACAATGGGGTATAATTCCCTCCACTGACACCAACAATGGGGTATAATTCCCCCCACTGACACCAAAGATGGGGTATAATTCCCCCCACTGACACCAACGATGGGGTATAATTCCCCCCACTGACACCAACAATGGGGTATAATTCCCCCCACTGACACCAACGATGGGGTATAATTCCCCCCACTGACACCAACAATGAGGTATAATTCCCCCCACTGACACCAACAATGGGGTATAATTCCCCCCACTGACACCAACAATGGGGTATAATTCCCCCCACTGACACCAACAATGGGGTATAATTCCCTCCACTGACACCAAAGATGGGGTATAATTACCCCCACTGACACCAACAATGGAGTATAATTCCTCCCACTGACACCAACAATGGAGTAGAATTCCTCCCACTGACACCAACAATGGGGTATAATTCCCCCCACTGACACCAACAATGGGGTATAATTCCCCCCACTGACACCAACGATGGGGTATAATTCCCCCCACTGACACCAACAATGAGGTATAATTCCCCCCACTGACACCAACAATGGGGTATAATTCCCCCCACTGACACCAACAATGGGGTATAATTCCCCCCACTGACACCAACAATGGGGTATAATTCCCTCCACTGACACCAACAATGGGGTATAATTCCCCCCACTGACACCAACGATGGGGTATAATTCCCCCCACTGACACCAACAATGAGGTATAATTCCCCCCACTGACACCAACAATGGGGTATAATTCCCCCCACTGACACCAACAATGGGGTATAATTCCCCCCACTGACACCAACAATGGGGTATAATTCCCTCCACTGACACCAAAGATGGGGTATAATTACCCCCACTGACACCAACAATGGAGTATAATTCCTCCCACTGACACCAACAATGGAGTAGAATTCCTCCCACTGACACCAACAATGGAGTATAATTCCCCCCACTGACAACAACGATGGGGAATAATTCTTCCCACTAATGCCAATAAGAGGGCAGAATTACTCCCACTGAAACAATGGGGCACTATTTTTTCCCACTGACATCAGGACATTTTTTACTCCCAATGGCCACAGTCCAGCCCCCCCCCCCCCCCAAAGTCTGAAGGACAGTAAACTGGCCCTTTGTTTAGAAAGTTTGGAGACCTCTGGTATATATACTGGAATTTTTATTTATTTATTTATTTATTTAATACTGGTAATGGCGGCTATCAGCGACTTTTAGTGGGACTGTGATAGTATGGAAGGCAGTTTGACACTTAACTGACACTTTGTGGGAACCAGTGACACTAATACAGTGATCAGTGCTAGAAATATGCACTGTCACTGTACGAAGGACACTGGCTGGGAAGGGGTAACATCAGAGGCGATCAAGGGGTTGGCAAGTGGATAAGAAGATAAGTAGATGCGTGTCTTTCACATGAAATCGCAATAATTTTGCTTAGGGTAGACCTTTAAAATGCACATTATAATGTCAATGGGGTCTTAAGGTGAGTTGCTTCTATGAATCAGTTGCAGAATGAATAAATCGCTATACAAGAAAAGCGACTTGTCACACAAAGCTTTAAATCTGAGCTGTGAAGTAATTTCTATGAATGAATCTGAAGAAACAAAAACTCATTTATACCACCAATCAATGGAGGCTTCTGATGTCTCTAAATAGAGAGAAGTGTTCTTCTGACAGTGGGGGACAGAGCCAGGAGAGGAGCGTTGTGACAATGGGGACCATGACCAGAGGAGGAGCGTCGTGACAATAGGGGACAGAGCCACGAGAGGAGCATTGTGACAATGGGGGCCATGATTGGGGAGGAGCGTTGTGACAATGGGGGACAAAGCCAGGAGAGGAGTGTTGTGACAATGGGGGCCATGGCCAGGGGAGGAGCATTGTGACAATGGGTGGGACAGAGCCAGGAGAGGAGCGTTGTGACAATGGGGGCCGTGACCAGAGGAGGAGCATTGTGACAATAGGGGACAGAGACAGGAGAGGAGCGTTGTGACAATGGGGGCCATGACTGGGGAGGAGCGTTGTGACAATGGGGGACAGAGCCAGAAGAGGAGTGTTGTGACAATGAGGGCCATGACCAGAGGAGGAGCGTTGTGACAATAGGGGACAAAGCTACGAGAGGAGCGTTGTGACAATGAGGGCCATGATCAGGAGGAGCGTTGTGACAATGGGGGCCATGACCGGGGAGGAGCGTTGTGACAATGGGGGACAGAGCCAGGAAAGGAGCGCTGTGACAATGGGGGCCATGACCAGGGAGGAGCATTGTGACAATTGAGGCCATGACTAGGGAAGGAGCATTGTGACAGTGGGGGCCATGACCAGGAGATGAGCGTTGTGACAAAGGGGGCCATGACCAGGGAGGAGCATTGTGACAATGGGGGACAGAGTCAGGAGAGGAGTGTTGTGACAATGGGGGCCGTGACCAGAGGAGGAGCATTGTGACAATAGGGGACAGAGACAGGAGAGGAGCATTGTGACAATGGGGGCCATGCCTGGGAAGGAGCGTTGTGACAATGGGGGACAGAGCCAGGAGAGGAGTGTTGTGACAATGAGGGCCATGACCAGAGGAGGAGCATTGTGACAATAGGGGACAGAGCTACGAGAGGAGCGTTGTGACAATGAGGGCCATGATCGGGGAGGAGCATTGTGACAATGGGGGCCATGACCGGGGAGGAGCGTTGTGACAATGGGGGACAGAGCCAGGAGAGGAGCGCTGTGACAATGGGGGCCATGACCAGAAGAGAAACATTGTTACAATGAGGGCCATGACCAGGAGAGGAGCGATGTAACAAAGGGGGCCATGACCAACTTGCCTCACTTCCTTATCACCTACAGGGCTAACACACAGACACATTTGCTCGCATAGTGTAGAAAAATTGGCACATTTTTGGGGGTCGGGAGTCGCAGGTGGGGTGTGCCCGCTTCTGGCAGACTTGTCAGAATCAATGGCAAAAATATGTACATCTGAGCGGTATGCATGTACAGGGCTGTATGCGCCTTGTCACGGACATATGCCTTGTCTGTGGACTTTCTCTATGCACACAGTCCCTGCGTATTTCAGCCTGTCCTTGATTTTGAGAGGTCTTCTGGCAGGGGCTGTACTGTGACTCCTAGGCGCCAAAATACGCATGTCTTTACACTAAATGAGAAAATGTGTGCGTGAGCCCTAACACTTTTTTCCAGGTTGACATGTCTGTAACTAAATAAGAGAAAGGTTTCAAATAAGAGATGTTCATTCTCAGGGTTTAAATATACTTATACAGGTGCATCTCATAAAATTAGTATAGAAAAAAAGGATTTATAATACAGAAATGTTGGCTTAGTGAAAAGTCTGTCCATGTACAGTATAGGATGCAGTACTTGGTCGGGGCTCCTTTTGCATGAATTACTGCATCAATGCGGCGTGGCATGGAGGTGATCAGCCTGTGGCACTGCTGAGGTGTTATGGGAGCCCAGGTTGCTTTGATAGCGGCCTTCAGCTCATCTGCATTGTTGGGTCTGGTGTCTCTCATCTTCCTCTTGGCGATACCCCACAGATCCTCTATGGGGTTTAGGTCAGGCGAGTTTGCTGGCCAATCAAGCACAGTGATCCCATGATCATGTGACCAGGTATTGGTACTTTTGGCAGTGTGGGCGGTGCCAAGTCCTGCTGGAAATTGAAATCAGCATCTCCATAAAGCTGGTCAGCAGAGGGAAGCATGAAGAGCTCTAGAATTTCCTGCTGACTTTGGACTTGATAAAACACAGTGGACCAACACCAGCAGATGACACGGCTCCCCAAATCATCACTGACTGGAAAATTTTGCATTTCATTTGGAAATTAAGGACCCAGAATCTGGAAGAAGAGTGGAGAGGCACAGAATCCAAGTTGCATGAGGTCCAGTGTGAAGTTTCCACAGTCAGTGATGATTTGGGGGGCCAGCCGATAAAAAGGCAACAGTAACTCAAAATAAGCACTCGTTACAACCAAGGTATGCAGAATATCATCTCTGAGTGCACAACCCATCGAACCTTGAAGCAGATGGGCTATAGCAGCAGAAGACCACGCCGGGTGCCACTCCTGTCAGTTAGGAATAGGAAACGAAGGCTACAATTGGCACAGGCTCACCAAAATTGGACAACAGAAGATTGGAAAAATGTTGCCTAGTCTAATGAGTCTCGATTTCAGCTGTGACATTCAGATAGTAGGGTAGGGGTCCCTTTATGACTACAGTGTACCCATCTTCTGATGGCTTCTTCCAGCAGGATAATGCACCATGTTACAAAGCTCATATCTATACATCCCAACCGTCGCAGATTTGCCAGGACCATCCCGAGATTTCAAGTAATATGTTCAGGCACTGGACTCCACTACTCCCCTGTCCAGTGCGTGCCATGCTGAGCCTCGCTCACTGCCCAGCAAAACAGTCCCCCAACCTCTGCCGCCACTCACCCTGCCGCTTTACATCTTCTCTCCATGCCCCCCTTTGCCCACCCACAACCCCCGCATGCAGCCAATCTGTGCCTAGGAAGGGGGTATGGGCGGGAGATTTTAAAGCAGATAGTGTTCCTGATGTCTCCAAGCCTCTTAAGACAATGCAGCCTTGGTTGAGTGAACTCTCCCTTCTCCTTCCATGTGCCATAGTGATCCTTCTTTCCTGCCTTCCATGTGTCGTAGTGATCCTTTCTGCCTTCAGTGTGCCATAGGGATCCTTCCAGCCTTTCATGTGTGATAGTGATTCTTCTTTCCTGCCTTCTGTATACCATAGTAATCCTTCCTGCCTTCCATGTGTCATAGTGAGCCTTCCATGTGCCATAGTGATCCTTCCTGTTTTCCAGGTGTGATAGTGACCCTTCCTTCCTTTCATGTGTCATAGTTATCCGTCTTTCCTGCCTTCCATGTGCCAAAGTGATCCTTCCTTCCTGCCTTCCATATGCCATAGTGATCCTTCCCACCTTCCATGTGCCATAGTGATTCTTCCTTCCTGCCTTCCATGTTTCATAGTGATCCTTCCTTTGCTGCCTTCCATGTGCCATAGTGATCCTTCCTTCCATGTGCCATATTGATCCTTCCTCATTTCCATGTGCCATAGTAAACCTTCCTTGTGCCATAGTAACACTTGCTTCCTGCCTTCCCTGTGCCATAGTGAGCCTTCCTTCCTGCCTTCCATGTGCCATAGTGATCCTTCCTTCCTGCCTTCCATGTGCCATAGTGATCCTTCCTTCCATTAACCATAGTGATCCTTCCCCCTCTCTCTCCCTAGGGGTTGCTTCGTACATCAATACTTATTCTCTGGCTCCATCTCATGTGTCATAGTGAGCCTTCCATGTGCCATAGTGATCCTTCCTGCGTCCCAGGTATGATAGTGACCCTTCCTGCTTTCCATGTGCCATAGTGATCCTTCCTTCCTGCCTTCCATGTGCCATAGTGATCCTTTCTTCCTTCCATGTGCCATAGTAAACTTTCCTTCCATGTGACATAGTTATCCTTTCTTCCATGTGCCATATTGATCCTTCCTTTCATGTGCCATAGTGATCCATCCTTCCTGCCTTCCATGTACCATAGTGATCCTTCCTTCCTGCCTTCTATGTGCCTTAGCGATCCTTCCTTCCATATACCATAGTGATCCTTCCCTCTCTCTCTCCCTAAGGTCCATACAGCAGTACTTATTCTCTGGCTCCATCCCAGGTCCCTCAGGCCCTTCATAATCCTCTAATTTAGCTCTCTGTCTATTTTCAGCATATACAAAACCAATTGTATTGGAAGTAATTTTCTAGGTGGCAATACTGAGGTGTTATGGAAGCCCAGCTTGCTTTGATAGCGGCCTTCAGCAAATCTGCATATTTGGGTCTGGTGTCTCTCATCTTCCTCTTGACAATAACCCACAGATTCTCTATGGGGTTTAGGTCAGGTGAGTTTGCTGGCCGATCAAGCACAGTAATACCATGATCATGTGACCAGGTATTAGTAGTTTTGGCAGTGTGGGCGGTGCCAAGTCCTGCTACAAAATGAAATCAGCATCTCCATAAAGCTGGTCAGCAGAGGGAAGCATGAAGTGCTCTAGAATTTCCTGCTAGAGGGCTGCGCTGACTTTGGACTTGATAAAACACAGTGGACCAACACCAGCAGATGACATGGCTCCCCAAATCATCACTCACTGTGGAAACTTCACACTGGACCTCTTCCTCCAGACTCTGGGACTGTGATTTCCAAATTAAATGCAACATTATACACAGTCAGTGATGAGCAGCTTTATGGAGATGCTGATTTCATTTTCCAGCAGGACTTAGCACCGCCCACACTGCCAAAACTACCAATACCTGGTCACATGATCATGGTATCACTGTGCTTGATTGGTCAGCAAACTCACCTGACATAAACCCCATAGAGAATCTGAGGGGTATTGTCAAGAGGAAGATGAGAGACACCAGACCCAACAATGCAGATGTGCTGAAGGCCGCTATCAAAGCAACCTGGGCTTCTGTAACACCTCAGCAATGCCACAGGCTGATCGCCTCCATGCCACACCACATTGATGCAGTAATTCATGCAAAAGGAGCCCCGACCAAGTACTGAGTGCATCCTATACTGTACATGGACAGACTTTCCAATAAGCCATTTCTGTATTAAAAATCCTTTTTCCTATTGGTCTTATGTAATTTTTTGATTTTCTTAGATACTGAATTTTGGGATTTCACTCGCTGTAAGACATAATCATCAAAATTAAAAGAAAGAAATGCTTTAAATATATCACTCATAAAATATGTAAGTTTCACTTTTTGAATTGACTTAGGCTCGGTTCACACTAGGGCGACTAAGCCGTCTGACAAGTTGTGCTGCATTCAGTGCAATGGGACCGTTCTAATCGGAGAAATGTTCCTGCACTACTGGGGGGGGGGGACTTCCGAGCGGCTTGCATTGACTAGTATTAAAGAAGTAGTTTGCAAGCTGCGCTGTACGGAGCGGCTTCAGAGTCGGGGGACTTTGAAGCCGCCCCAGTGTGAACCGAGCCTTACAGAAATAAATTACGTTTTTGATGACATTCTTATTTTATCCACGAAGAATGAAGGCAGTTCTGAAGGCAAAAGGGGGTTCAAGCCGGTGTTCTGCTGAAAAATCCAGCTTGCCGAGAACTCCAACTGCGTCACTTCCGGTGAGTGTACACCAGGAATAATTGGAGATTTCGACCACTTGGTGTTTTCACAGAACACCGGCAGCCTATACACTCCGGTGTTCTGTCAGATTTCCCTACCCCATCAGATTTCCCTACCTACGTAATTTCCGGTTGAGATCAGCTGTGGATTCGTCATGCAGCAGCTTGTAGCCGCGTCACATGTCCTATTGGACATGAGCAGAATAGGTAGGGAATTTTGATAGCATCGTAAGGGGTGAGGCAAAAGTCCTAGTGTGCATGAGCGGGCGCATGCGCACCAACGGGTCGGGCAGCGGCATCGTTTATAACAAACATCCATCCGATCTCCATGCCCCACACTGCGCCGAGCTGACACTGCGCCGAGCCGACACTTTGCCAAGCTGACAATCCGATCTCCATGGCACACACTGCGCCGACCCGACAGTGGGCGTGCGTATGTGTGTAGGGAATAGGATTGTCCCATGGAGATCGGATGTATGTTTGTTATAAGAGATGCCGCTACCCGATCCGTTGGCGCGCATGTGCCCGCTCATGCGCAGTAGGACTTGTGCCTCACCCCTTACGATGTTATCAAAACTCCCTACCTATTCCGCGCATGCGCAGTAGGACGTGTGACGTGGCTACAGCTGGTGCATGACGAACCCGCACCGGAAATTACGTAGGTAGGAAAATCTGATGGGGTAGGGTTTTCTGATAGAACACCGACACTTGCTATAATGAGTGGACATTGTTAGCCCGCCCGCTGATAACCAACAACATGGCCGCCTCCAAGGTGGTGACAACTATCAGGCTGACTAACAATGTCCATTCATTATAGCATGTATAGCGTTAAGGCTGCTGCCTGTTCTGTGAAAACACCAAGTGGTTGAAATCTCCAATTATTCCTGGTGTACGCTCACCGGAAATAACGTGATTGGAGTTCTCGGCAAATTGGAGTTTTTGGCAGAGCACCGGTACCAGCAAGGTGTACCTAATAAAGTGGCAGGTGAATGTATATACATTATTAACCACTTGCCGACCGTTTATATACAGGGGCAGGGTGGCTCTCCCAGGGAAACCGACGTACGGGTACGTAGGTCGCTTGATGGAAGCTAGGGGGCGAGCGCGTGCCGCCGGCGCGCTCCAGCCCCCGATCATCAGCAGGGAAGACGATGCACGGGTCAGGTGGCTGTTGTAAACACAGCTGACCGTTCTTCTCCCTGGAATGGTCATAGAGCTCCTGTGATCATAGGAACACAGGTCTCTATGATCATTTCAGAAGTCACGCCCCCCCACAGTTAGAATCACTCCCCTAGGTACACATTTAACCCCTTGATAACCCACTGTGTTAACCCCTTCCCTGCCAGTGTAATTATTACAGTAACAGTGCATATTTGTAGCACTGATTACTGTAGTAATGTCACTGGTCCCCCCAAAAGTGTCAAAAATGTCAGTTAGGGGTCCGATCTGTCCGCCGCAATGTCGCAGTCCTGCAAAAAAAATCGCAGATCGCCGCCATTACTGGTAAAAAAAAAAAACAATAAAAATAAAAATGACAAATCTTTCCCGTAGTTAGTAGACACGAAAACTTTTGCGCAAACCAATCAAAATTTTCTTTACCAAAAATATGTAGCAGAAAACAAATTGGCCTAAAATGTTAAAAAAAATTTGATTTAAATTTTTTTTTGGGAATGTTATATAGCAGAATGTGAAAAATATTGTTTTTTTTTTTTTTCAAAATTGTCGCTCCTTTTTTTGTTTATAGCGCAAAAAAATAAAATTGCACAGGTGATCAAATACCACCAAAAGAAAGCTCTGTGTGTGGGGAAAAAAAGGACATCAATTTTATTTAGGTACAGCGTCGCACGACTGCGCGATTGTCTGTTAAAGTAACGCAGTGTCGTAAAATAGGGCCTGGTCATTAAGGGGGCAAATCCTTCCGGTCTTAAAGTGCTTAACCACTTGCCCACCAGCCGCCGCAGTTATATGGCAGCAGTTAAGTAGGGTCCCGCAAATCGCCGTACCTGTACCGCGGTTCGTGGGAGTGCTCCCGAGGGCGCACGTGCCCCCCGCGCCCACTCAACAGCGGGGAAACCGATCGCTCCCTGTGAAGAGAGAATGGCGGTCTGCTGTTGTAAACACAGCAGACCGTTGTTCTCTCAGCTATCAACAAAGAGCTGCTGTGTTCTTCCTATTTAGGATCACAGGTCTCTGCATTGATATTACAAGCGCATCCCCCTCACAGTTAGAAAACACCCCCTAGGCCAGTGATGGCGAACCTTGGCACCCTAGTTATTTTGGAACTATATTTCCCATGATGCTCATGCACTCTGCAGCGTAGTTGAGCATCATGGGAAATGTAGTTCCATAACATCTGGGGTGCCAAGGTTCACCATCTCTGCCCGACGCTCATACTTAACCCTTTGATCGCCTCTGGGTTAACCCCTTCCCTGCCAGTGTCATTATTACAGTGACAGAGCATATTTTTAGCACTGATTACTGTAGTAATGTCACTGGTCCCCCCCAAAAGTGTCAAAAATGTCAGTTAGGGGTCCGATCTGTCCGCCACATTGTCGCAGTCCTGCTAAATCGCCGCCATTACTAGTAAAATAAAAAAAAATGACATAAATCTATCCCCTAGTTTGTAGACGCGATAACTTTTGCGCAAACCAATCAAAATACGCTTATTGCGATGTTTTGTAAACCAAAAATATATAGAAGAAAACAAATTGGCCTAAAAGGATGAAAATTTTAATTTTTACATTTTTTTGGGGAATGTTTTATAGCAAAATGTGAAAAATATTGTTTTTTTTCCCCAAATTGTCGCTTTTTTTTTGTTTATAGCGCAAAAAATAAAAATCGCACAGGTGATCAAATACCACCAAAAGAAAGCTCTGTTTGTGGGAAAAGAAGGACGTTGATTTTATTTGGGTACAGCGTTGCACGACCGCGCAATTGTCCGTTAAAGTAACGCAGTGCGGAATCACAAAAAATGGCCTGGTCATTAAGAGGGAAAATCCTTCCAGTCCAGAAGTGGTTAATAAACATTGGGGACCATCTTGTACCATGTATGAAGGGGATATGTATGAAAAGTGTGCTGACAGAACATTTCCAGTTGCCTATAGCAACCAGTCAGAATTCTGAATGTAAACTAACAAATAGGAGCTAAGGGGTTGCTATGGGCAACAAGACTCGTTATCACTCTCCACATTCTCCTCACAGATTTGGTCACATGTGACAGAACAGCCGTCACTCAAGTCTCAAAAAAGGCGGGGTTTCAATCCTACTCCGCCTACAGCCTCCTCCACACCAATCCAGCGCAAAGAACCGCCCCCTTGCTCAAAGCGAATTGGCTCGCTCTGCGCCACCCGATTGGCTCCGAGGCTCGCACAGTCACCTGCTGCAAGGCTTGGGGGGCGTGTCACGCACCTGTCATCCGCTATAGGAGTGGCTAGAGCGCGGGGCAATAGAGGGGGCGTGAGTCACGGTTCTATTCACAGAGGACACTTACGCTGCTCCGGCGGCGTAGCTCCCATTAAGGCTCTAGAAGCTTACGCCGGAGCGAGGAAAAAAGGCGTAAACTGCAGCCTGTCCCTGTGAGCTCCTCCTCCTTCCTTCCCTGTTCCCAGGTGAGGTCAGCCGGATCAGAGGGAAAAGGAACGGGTGACCGGGGAAGAGATGGCCGGCAAGGAGAACGAGCTGTGCGAGAGCCTCATCATCTGGGTGAGAGCGAGGGGGAGGGGCTATGACGTCATATATGGGGGGCTTGGGGGTAGTTCCACCAATGAGGGGCTTTCATTTAATAAGGAGGGGGGGGGGGGGTGTCATGTGTACACTGATATCTGCAATATGCGTGTGTGTGTATCATAGGTATACAGTATATGGATATATATTTCCTTCCTTCTAATATAAACAAATATTTTCCATCAAAAACTCTAATGATATATTCTATGAATTTATATATGTATAGAATGTGTAACGACATTTCTCATACCGGTCATAAATTAAATACCGAAATGGTGCCATGACTGCTGAGGCACTACAAATCCCAGCATACTCATCACACTAACCCAGAGAAAGGCTAAAATGGTTATGTATGGAAATAAAAATAAACACAAAATGCAACCATATTTTTTTAATTTTTATTTTTTTAAATGTGCATATTTCTTTTTGTTATTTATATATATATATTACATTTGTTTTCTTGTATTATTTTATAATTTAATATATATATATAATGTATTATTATTTTTATTATGATTATTATCATTATTAATTAATTTTTTTATGTTATTAGTGGAAGAGAAAAATATAGATACACACAGTCACACTGTATATATGTGTATTTGCCGCCAAAAACTATAATTCTTAGATTACCCAAGTGGTGCTCTGACTGCTGTGGCACTACAAATCCCAGCATACTCATCACAAAAACCCAGATAAAGGCTAAAAGGGTTATCTATGTAAATAAAAATAAACAAAAAATGCAAGCCTATTTTTTTATTTACTTTTTTAAATATGCATATTTCTTTTTGTTATTTTTATATATATATATATATATATACATTTGTTTTCTTGTATTATAAATATAATTATATATAAATATATATGTGTGTATTATTATTTTTATTATGATTATTATCATTATTAATTTATTAATTTTTTTATGTTATTAGTGAAAGAGAAAAATATAGATACACACAGTCACACTGTATATACCTGTATTTGCAGCCAAAAAAAAAAAAAAAAATATATATATATATATATATATATATATATAAATTACTTTTGTTTTCTTGTATTATAATATAATTTTATATATATATATATATTATATATATATATATATATATATATATATATATATATATATATATATGTTATTATCATTATTAATTTTTTTATGTTATTAGTGGAAGAGAAAAATATAGATACACACAGTCACACTGTATATATGTGTATTTGCCACCAAAAACTATAATTCTTAGATTACCCAAGTGATGCTCTGACTGCTGTGGGACTACAAATCCCAGCTTGTTTTCATCATAATAATTAAAAAAATCAGATTTAACCTAGTAGGAAACGGCTGACAGGATCATGAATGCAAGTTTGTTTATATATATATATATATATATATATATATATATATATATATATATATAATTTTTTTTTTTTTTTTAAATGTGCATGCATATTCATGTTTTGTTTGTGTATCTATGTGTATATAAAATATTTTTTTAATTTATATATATTTTCCTATCTTCCTGTAATATAAATATGTATGTGAGATATAATATACATTGTTTTCTTCCTCTAATATTATGAAAAATTATTTTCATGAACTAGAAAAAATAAATAAAAAATGCGTGTATATATATATATATATATATATATATATATATATATATATATATATATATATATATATACATACACGCACACACACGCATTTTTATTTATTTTTTCTAGTTCATGAAAATTTTTTTCTTCCTCCAATATTATAAAAAATTATTTTCATGAACTAGAAAAAATAAATAAATGCATATATATATATATATATATATATATATATATATATATATATATATATATATATATATATATACACGCATTTTTTATTTATTTTTTCTAGTTCATGAAAATAATTTTTTATAATATTAGAGTAAGAAAACAATATATATGTAGCAGAATTTCCAGGCATTGTGCCGGATCTGGGTCTGCCAGGGTTACCGCTATTAACAACAGCACATTTAAACATGCTCTCCAAGTGTGAGCACTGAGACAAGGAACAGTCCGGCATCTTTGGGTTTTGTATTTATTTTAAGAACTTGGATGGGAGAAGGGAATGAGTGGGATCCTCCTCTGGCTCGGCTATACACTGTATTGGGACAATTGAGTAAAATGCCTCTTGATGCCGGCTGAATGCCGGTCACCGCCGGTTGGCGCTTGCTAACGCTGACTTGCTGTCCTGTTAACTCTGTACTGACTTTGACACTTCCCCGGTGACACAAAGTCCTTTGCGCTGCTCCCTTTAGCCCTCCTGGGGTTTCTAAATCTTTTTGGCTCTATACACCACCACAATGGATTTGAAATGAAACAAACAAGATGTGCTTTAACTGCGGACTTTCAGCTTTAATTTGAGGGTATTTACATCCAAATTAGGTGAACGGTGTAGGAATTACAACAGTTTGTATATGTGCCTCCCACTTTTTAAGGGACCAAAAGTAATGGGACAGATTAACAATCATAAATCAAACTTTCACTTTTTAATACTTGGTTGCAAATCCTTTGCAGTCAATTACAGCCTGAAGTCTGGAACGCATAGACATCACCAGACGCTGGGTTTCATCCCTGGTGATGCTCTGCCAGGCCTCTACTGCAACTGTCTTCAGTTCCTGCTTGTTCTTGGGGCATTTTCCCTTCAGTTTTGTCTTCAGCAAGTGAAATGCATGCTCAATCGGATTCAGGTCAGGTGATTGACTTGGCCATTGCATAACATTCCACTTCTTTGCCTTAAACTCTTTGGTTGCTTTTGCAGTATTCTTCGGGTCATTGTCCATCTGCACTGTGAAGCGCCGTCCAATGAGTTCTGAAGCATTTGGCTGAATATGAGCAGATAATATTGCCCGAAACACTTCAGAATTCATCCTACTGCTTTTGTCAGCAGTCACATCATCAATAAATACAAGAGAACCAATTCCATTGGCAGCCATACATGCCCACGCCATGACACTACCACCACCATGCTTCACAGATGAGGTGGTATGCTTTGGATCATTAGCAGTTCCTTTCCTTCTCCATACTCTTCTCTTCCCATCACTCTGCTACAAGTTGATCTTGGTCTCATCTGTCCATAGGATGATGTTCCAGAACTTGAAACACTGCTGCAGCTCTTAATACTTTAGGGCCCACACGCACTGGCACCCTCTTTACTATTATACTTCTCTTCAGGGCTTAGACTCAGGCACCCCCTTTTCTAAGCTTCCTCCTGGTTAGCTGGCTCCTGGATCCCTCTGACCTCCCTGGAGTGGTTTCCTATCCTAGGCAGACCCCGGGGCAGTTTAAGGTATTCATGACTCTGCTTTCCTGGAAACTCCGGCCCCTACAGCTCCGCACAGTCCTCAGCACTCTGGATCCCTCTCTGCAGCTCAGCTCAACCTTCTGTCCTCTAGGCCAACCGCCCGGGACACCTTCCCTCACTGACAGGAGGAGAGACAGCCGTCACCCCCCCCCCCCTCCTGGGACTCTGCTTCTCGCCAAAGACACCCTGTCATGTGCTCCCCTCAGACTTATATCCCATCCCAGGATGCATTGCGGCATATTCTGCCCTCTCTGGGATAGATACAAGCCCTGGTGTGCTATTGGTCAGGTTTCCTCCACTGCCCAATGAGAGCCCTCATTGGATACAGTGGGGAGACTCCCCCCAACTCCACAGTCACACCTGAGAGCACATGACAGCCTGACTGAATAATTGGACCCTGCTGATAAGCAGACAAGGCCTCCTCTATAGGTTACCTAGCAGCTACCTAGAAGGGTGCTATATAATACATACACAGTATCTCACAAAAGTGAGTACACCCCTCACATTTTTGTAAATATTTTATTCTATCTTTTCATGTGACAACACTGAAGAAATGACACTTTGCTACAATGTAAAGTAGTAAGTGTACAGCTTGTATAAGGCTCGGTTCACACTGAGGCGACACGACTCCTTGCTACTTCGGGGGCGACTTGTGCATTCCCATGCACTACGACTTCGGAGCGACTTGCAGGGACTTCACATAATGGAAGTCTATGCAAGTCGCTCTGAGGTCGCCCCGAAGTAGTACAGGACCCTTTTTCTAAGCCGGAGCGACTTGTGTCGCTCCTATTAGAACGGGTCCTGTAGCGGTCAATGGACTGCGAGGGACCGCGACTTGTCAGGCTGACAAGTCGCGCTAGTGTGGACCGGCTCTAACAGTGTAAATTTGCTGTCCCTTCAAATGAACTCAACACACAGCCATTAATGTCTAAACTGATGGCACCAACAGTGAGTATACCGCTAAGTGAAAATGTCCAAATTGGGCCCAAAGTGTCAATATTTTGTGTGGCCACCATTATTTTCCAGCACTGCCTTAACCCTCTTGGGCATGGAGTTCACCAGAGCTTCACAGGTAGCCACTGGAGTCCTCTTCCACTCCTCCATGACATCACAGAGCTGGTGGATGTTAGAGACCTTGCGCTCCTCCACCTTCCGTTTGAGGATGCCCCACAGATGCTCAATGGGGTTTAGGTCTGGAGACATGCTTGGCCAGTCCATCACCTTTACCCTCAGCTTCTTTAGCAAGGCAGTGGTCGTCTTGGAGGTGTGTTTGGGGTCGTTATTATGTTGGAATACTGTGCTGCAGCTCAATCTCTAAGTGAGATAGATATATATATATATAATCCATCAAAAGCTATAATAATTCTAAAAAAAAATAAAATGATTATATTTATAGCATATAACGGTTTATTAATATTTCTCCCACTTTTCCTTATATATCACCCAAGTGGTGCCATAACTGCTGTGGGAAGACAAATCCCAGCATGTTTTTAACCGGTTGCCGACCGCCGCACGACTATATACTGCGGCGGTCAGCCCCGGCCAGGCAGAGTGACGTATCGGTACGTCACTCGCCTGTCACTGACTTGCGAGCCTATTGCGGGCGGGCGCTCGTTCACAGACAAGTCAGTGCGTGTGTCTGGCGGACTCGATGTCCGCCGGTCACACTACGATCGCTCCTGTGAAGGGAGAAAGGCAGAGCGGCTTATGTAAACAAGCCGCCTGTCATTCTCCCCTGTGTAAAAATGAAGATCTGACAGTTCTACTATGTAGAACCGTTGATCTTTGCTTTTACACCAATAGCCATGTCCCTGCACAGTTAGAAACACGCCCCTAGGACACACTTAACCCCTCCCTGTCCAATAAAGTTAACCCCTTCCCTGCCAGTGTCATTTTTGCAGTAACAGTGCATATATATAGCACTGATTACTGTAGTAATGTCACTGGTAACCCCAAAAGTGTCAAAAATGTCAGTCAAGGGTCCGATCTGTCCACCGCAATGTCGCAGAACCGCAAAAAAAATCGCAGATCGCCGCCATTACTCGTTAAAAAAAAAACACCAAAAATGACAAAAACTTTCCCTTTGTTAGTAAACGCGATAACTTTTGCGCAAACCAATCAAAATACGCTTTTTGCGATTTTTTTTTTTTTTTTTTTTTTTTTTTTTTACCAAACATATGTAGCGTAAAACAATTTGGCCGAAAATGTTAAAAAATTTTGATTTTTAAATTTTTTTGGGGGGGAATTTCATATAAAAAAAGTGAAAAATATTGTTATTTTTACAAAAATTACGCTCTTTTTTTTGTTTATAGCGCATGATCAAAAAATCGCACAGGTGATCAAATACCACCAAAAGAAAGCTCTGTTTGTGGGAAAAAAAGGACGTGAAATTCGTTTAGGTACAGCATCGCACGACCGCGCAATTGTCCGTCAAATTCACGCAGTAAAAAATCGCAAAAAACCCCCTGGTCTTTTAGCAGCCAAATCCTCTGGGGCTTAAGTGGTTAAAAAAAAAGACAAAAATGGTTATGTAATAGAAAAAAAAAAAAAATGTTCAATGCAATTTTTAATGTATATTTAAATACGTGTTATAAAAATATAATTTATTTCATAATTTTTTTTTTCTTTTCATGTAATGATAAAGAATATATATTTTCTATCAAAAACTATGGATATATATTTTATGATCCATTAAAAAAATTGGTATTTTTAAATGTATATACTTAATATTTATTGTTATATAATTTTATTTATATATATATATATATATATATATTATACCATATCCTAACAGTATAATATATATATAGTGTGTGTGTGTAAATGTATGTGTGTATTATAAAAGTATTATTATTTTTAATATCATTTAACAATATATTTTAATGTGGTAAATGTAATTATATAACATTACCCAAAATGGGCATTTGCCTGGTCTTGAGTTTTTTGTTTTGCTTGATGTTTTTAATTTTTTTTTTTTTTTTTTTAAAGCGGAGTTCCACCCTGGTTATACATTTTTTAATAAAAATACCCCCGGGACAGTCAGTGCTAGTACATTCCACAATGGCTAGCCTCTGATCTGTCCCGGGTTTCACTTACCTTTTGGGAGAAATACTTACCTTGAAAATGTATTGTCCAGCGCTGCCATCTCAGGTGTGGGCAGCTTGAAGCCAGCGCGATCCTAATCCGCGTCCTCTTCCGTCCTCTTCCTTCTTCTTCGGTCCCACGATGCACTGCACCGGCCCCGACGTCACTTCCGGTGCACGCGCGTCATCCCTGCACAGCTTCTGGGCATGCCCAGAAGCTGTTTAGCAGGGAATGAGGCGCCCGCACCGGAACTGACGTCGGGGCCGGTGCAGGCGCATTGATTCCTGGGAGCGATGACGTTCAGCTCCCAGGAATCATTGCAAAAGCCAGGAAGTGACGAATCGCCGCGGCCGCCGAGCGGAGGAAGTGGAAGTAAGGTAAGTATATTTTCTCTACAAGGTAAGTAAAAAAAAAAAAATTGCGATTATCCATTTGTTTTTCAGGTGACCCGGAGCGAGAAGATGGAGGTAAGTGTAAATTTAGGGTGGAACTCCGCTTTAAGTTTACAACAATAGAAATCGCAGCAGAATTAATAATATGATAGTGATTGGAAGTTCTCCTCTCCCTTCTCACCCCTGTGTGTGAGGATGGATTTTATTGCACACAGGCTGTAGTTGTATATTTGGGTTTTTATAAGAGAAGACATTGAAATGTTTTTTTATTGATCGCCTCTATTTATTTTCTGTCTGAGGTCAGTGTGTTCTCCGCTCATAATAATCACATGACTTCAGTTTCAGTCCATTTGTCAGATGCAAGCGCTGTTTACGAGCCTCCTGTCGTGTTTACAATGTTTTCTGTAGAGTTCTGTCGGAGGATGGGGTGCTCACCGCGCAGGAATATACGCCATCACTCTTGTAAAACTGAATGTGAACTGGATTTTTTTTCCTGGTGTTTTTTTGGCTTCTAAGAAATAAATATGATTTGTAGAGGTGTCACACTGGCGATGTTGTTGCTGGAGGTGAAGGGAGCTCTTAGTACAGTACACGCTCCTGCTGCATCGCTCTCTCCCTGGCCGAACTAACGAGGAGTTGTGACATTGCTGCTTGTTTGATGGTGAGCACATTTTTGATGGGCTTCAGCCAAGAATGGACAGACATCATAGGCCAGAGAGGGTCAACTTACCTGATATAGGGAGTCAGAGACTATAATCACACTACAGGAGATGGTCAGAGACTGTAATCACACTACAGGAGATGGTCAGAGACTGTAATCACACTACAGGAGATGGTCAGAGACTGTAATCACACTACAGGAGATGGTCAGAGACTGTAATCACACTACAGGAGATGGTCAGAGACTGTAATCACACTACAGGAGATGGTCAGAGACTGTAATCGCACTACAGGAGATGGTCAGAGACTGTAATCACACTACAGGAGATGGTCAGAGGCTGCAGGGGATGGTCAGAAACTGCAGACACGCTGCAGGGGATGGTCAGAAACTGCAGACACGCTGCAGGGGATGGTCAGAAACTGCAGACACGCTGCAGGGGATGGTCAGAAACTGCAGACATACTACAGGAGATGGTCAGAGACTGCAGACACACTGCAGGAGATGGTCAGAGACTGCAGACACACTGCAGGAGATGGTCAGAGACTGCAGACACGCTGCAGGAGATGGTCAGAGACTGTAATCACACTACAGGAGATGGTCAGAGACTGTAATCACACTACAGGAGATGGTCAGAGACTGTAATCACACTACAGGAGATGGTCAGAGACTGTAATCACACTACAGGAGATGATCAGAGGCTGCAGGGGATGGTCAGAAACTGCAGACACGCTGCAGGGGATGGTCAGAAACTGCAGACACGCTGCAGGGGATGGTCAGAAACTGCAGACACGCTGCAGGGGATGGTCAGAAACTGCAGACACGCTGCAGGGGATGGTCAGAAACTGCAGACATACTACAGGAGATGGTCAGAGACTGCAGACACGCTGCAGGAGATGGTCAGAGACTGCAGACACGCTGCAGGAGATGGTCAGATACTGCAGACACGCTGCAGGAGATGGTCAGATACTGCAGATACGCTGCAGGAGATGGTCAGAGACTGCAGACACGCTGCAGGAGATGGTCAGAGACTGCAGACACGCTGCAGGAGATGGTCAGAGACTGCAGACACGCTGCAGGAGATGGTCAGAGACTGTAATCACACTACAGGAGATGATCAGAGACTGTAATCACACTACAGGAGATGGTCAGAGACTGTAATCACACTACAGGAGATGGTCAGAGACTGTAATCACACTACAGGTGATGGTCAGAGACTGTAATCACACTACAGGAGATGATCAAAGGCTGCAGGGGATGGTCAGAAACTGCAGACACGCTGCAGGGGATGGTCAGAAACTGCAGACATGCTGCAGGGGATGGTCAGAAACTGCAGACACGCTGCAGGGGATGGTCAGAAACTGCAGACACGCTGCAGGGGATGGTCAGAAACTGCAGACATACTACAGGAGATGGTCATAGACTACAGACACACTGCAGGAGATGGTCAGAGACTGCAGACACGCTGCAGGAGATGGTCAGAGACTGCAGACACGCTGCAGGAGATGGTCAGAGACTGCAGACACGCTGCAGGAGATGGTCAGAGACTGCAGACACGCTGCAGGAGATGGTCAGAGACTGCAGACACACTGCAGGAGATGGTCAGAGACTGCAGACACGCTGCAGGACATGGTCAGCACCACCTTTGATATATTACCCTCAGCAAGATTCTTTATAAAAAGTTAGAGAAAAAAAGATTGGAAAATGGTAAAAAAAAGAAAAAGTGATAAAAAAAAAAAACACAAACGGTTCAGCTGCCTGTCCACAGTTTACACAGTAAGGAACAGAGAGGTAGTAAAGTCAATTGAGTTCAACCAATATGATAAAAACCACCAGAAAGAAAAGCCTATGCCAGGGGTGTTAATCTCCATTTCATTGTGGGCCAAACCAGCATTATGGTTGTCCTCAAAGGGCAGATTGTGTCTGTAAGACTATGAATTTATTTAGGGCTTATTCTCCCAGAAAATAGGTGCAGAAACTCCCCCCTCCCACCCCCCATCAAACTGCATTGAATGGTGGGTGTGGTAGTAAATACAAGGAGTACTTTATGTGCAGAGTTCAGGGATGCACTACGTACAGCGTGCAGAGTTCAGGGATGCACTACGTACAGCGTGCAGGGTTCAGGGATGAGCTACGTACAGCGTGCAGGGTTCAGGGATGAGCTACGTACAGCGTGTAGGGTCAGGGATGAGCTACGTACAGCGTGCAGGGTCAGGGATGCACTCCGTACAGCGTGCAGAGTTCAGGGATGAGCTATGTACAGCGTGCAGGGTTCAGGGATGAGCTACGTACAGCGTGCAGGGTTCAGGGGTGAGCTACGTACAGCGTGCAGGGTTCAGGGATGAGCTACGTACAGAGTGCAGGGTTCAGGGCTGAGCTACGTACAGCGTGCAGGGTTCAGGGATGAGCTACGTACAGCGTGCAGGGTTCAGGGATGAGCTACGTACAGAGTGCAGGGTCAGGGATGAGCTACGTACAGCGTGCAGGGTTCAGGGATGAGCTACGTACAGCGTGCAGGGTTCAGGGGTGTGCTACGTACAGCGTGCAGGGTTCAGGGATGAGCTACGTACAGCGTGTAGGGTCAGGGATGAGCTACGTACAGCGTGCAGGGTTCAGGGATGAGCTACGTACAGCGTGCAGGGTTCAGGGATGAGCTACGTACAGCGTGTAGGGTCAGGGATGAGCTACGTGCAGGGTCAGGGATGAGCTACGTACAGCGTGCAGGGTTCAGGGATGAGCTACGTACAGTGTGCAGGGTTCAGGGGTGTGCTACGTACAGCGTGCAGGGTTCAGGGATGAGCTACGTACAGCGTGTAGGGTCAGGGATGAGCTACGTACAGCGTGCAGGGTTCAGGGATGAGCTATGTACAGCGTGCAGGGTTCAGGGATGAGCTACGTACAGCGTGTAGGGTCAGGGATGAGCTACGTACAGCGTGCAGGGTCAGGGATGAGCTACGTACAGCGTGCAGGGTTCAGGGATGAGCTACGTACAGTGTGCAGGGTTCAGGGATGAGCTACGTACAGAGTGCAGGGTTCAGGGGTGCGCTACGTACAAAGCGTAGGGTTCAGGGGTGCGCTACGTACAAAGCGTAGGGTTCAGGGGTGCGCTACTTACAGAGCGCAGGGTTCAGGGGTGCGCTACGTACAGAGCACATAAAAACAAATCAAATAGTACAAAAACTCACATATGCAGCTGCTGGTGACACCGGAATCACACGCCAGTGCCAATTACCCTGTCCCGACGCGTTTCGTCCAAAGGGACTTTTTGATTTGTTTTTATGTGGCTTTTATCTTTAAAGTGATTGTAAAGTCTTTTTTTTTTTTTTTTTTAAATAATAAACATGTCATACTTACCTCCTCTGTGAAGGTGGTTTTGCACAGGGCAGCCCGACTCCTCCTCTTCTCAGGTCCCTCTTCTGTGCTCCTGGCCCCTCCCTCCTGGTGAGTGCCCCCACAGCAAGCAGCTTGCTATGAGGGCACCTGAGCTGAGTCACAGCTCCCTGTGTCCATTCAGACACGGAGCCGCAACCCGGCCCGCCCCCTCTCTCTCTCCTGATTGGCTGACTGTCTTTGATTGACAGCAGCGGGAGCTGTTGTCTCAGCCAATGAGAAGGGGAGTCCTGGGCAGCTGAGACACTCCTGCAACATCGCTGGGTAGAGATAGGGCTCAGATAAGTATTAAAGGGGCTGCTGCACACAGAAGGTCTTTTCATCTTAATGCATAGAATGCATTTAGGCCCCTTTCACACAATCACACCGATTTGGTCCGCCGGATCTGATCGAGCCACCCATTCTCCTCTATGCGGGAGGCGGATGTCAGCGGACACCCGCCTGGCATCCAATCCGACAAGATCCGCTGAAAACAGACGGATGGCAATACGTTCGCCATCCGTCCAGCGGGTCGGATTGGATGAAAACAGATGCTGTCCATTTTCATCCTATATCTTCATAGAGGAGAGCAGGATTCTGACAGGTCCTTCTCTGCACAGTGAGCAGAGACTATCCACATCCCTCGCCTTGCTGCCGCCGCCACGTCCCTCGCCTTGCTGCCGCCGCCACGTCCCTCGCCTTGCTGCCGCCGCCACGTCCCTCGCCTTGCTGCCGCCGCCACGTCCCTCGCCTTGCTGCCGCCGCCACGTCCCTCGCCTTGCTGCCGCCGCCACGTCCCTCGCCTTGCTGCCACATCACCAGCCTTCCTATTAAAGTGAATAGGACTGTCGGTGAGTCAACAACGGGACATAGATGACAGTTGCTCGATTTGAATCGAGTTGATTTAAATCATGCCCTTTTACTACTGATTTAAATCCTGATTTAACCTTTTCCTGACCGCCCGCCGCAGTTATACGGCAACAGCAGGCAGACGCTCCCAGGCAAATCGCCGTACTTGTACGGTGCTCGCGAGCACGAGGCTAGGGGGCGAGCGCGCGCTGCCAGTGACGCGCTTCCGCCCCCGCTCGTCAGCGGGGAAGCCGATGCAGCAGGCAGACGGCTCAGATTACCGCCTGACCGTGATCGTTCCGCGATGAGAGAGAAGATCGGTCAGCTGTTGTAAACACAGCTGACCGTTCTTCTCCCTGGAATGTTTATAGAGCGCCTGTGATTCTACTATATAGGATCACATGTCTCTATGGTCATCTCAGAAGCCGCGTCCCCCCACAGTTAGAATCACTCCCCTAGGCTCACACTTAACCCTTTGATCACCCACAATGTTAACCCCTTCCCTGCCCGTGTCATTACAGTAACAGTGCCTATTTATAGCACTGATTACTGTAGCAATGTCACTGGTCCCCCCAAAAGTTTAAAAAATGTCAGTTAGGGGTCCGATCTGTCTGCTGCAATGTTGCAGTCCCGCTAAAAAAATCGCAGATCGCCGCCATTACTAGTAAAAAAAAAAAAAAAAAACAATAAAAATGACATAAATCTTTCCTGTAGTTAGTAGACGCAATAACTTTTGCGCAAACCAATCAAAATACGCTTATTGCGTTTTTTACCAAAAATATGTAGCAGAAAAAAAATTGGCCTAAAATGTTAAAAAAAATTTGATTTTTAAGTTTTTTTTTTTTTAGAATGTCCTATAGCGGAATGTGAAAAATATTGATTTTTTTTTTTCAAAATTGTTGCTCTTTTTTGTTTATAGCGCAAAAAATAAAAATCGCAGAGGTGATCAAATACCACCAAAAGAAAGCTCTATTTATGGGGAAAAAAGGACATCTATTTTTTTTGGGTACAGTGTCGCACGACCGCTAAATTGTCCATTAAAGTAACGCAGTGCTGAATCGCAAAATATGGCCTGCTCAGGAAGGGGGCAACTCCTTCCGGTCTTAAAGTGGTTAAATCACGATTTTTAAATCAAATCATCCCTGGATTTAACTGTAGAAGAAGCTCATCCGTGACTAATTAGATCACAGATCTCTTTGATGTCTGGGTCAGCAGATTGAAGAATCTCCACTATGTGATTTTTTTATACCCGGTGAAGAGACAGCGTTTCCTGGCTGCGATCTGTCACCGGTTGCCTCTCGTCTCCCCCCCCCCCCCCCCCTGGCCCCCCCGGACAGATCAATATGTTCCCTCTCCTCGGCAGGGACCTTTTTCTGGGTGGCGGATGATTTAACAATGCCCCCTGTGTGCCCTTCTGGCTCTCAGTCAGCCGTACCACAAAAGCGCCATCCACGTCGTGCTGTTGCGCCATCGCGCCTGTCCTCATTGTGAGTCGAGAAGAATTCATTAGCCATAATGAGATTTTCTATGGAAGTACAATGCAGCTCCGGCTTTTAATCTCGAAGTCGTGCCGCTGGAATCTCTATTACCTTTTCCTCCGTGTTTAGGTCGACGATTGAGCTGGCAATTTCTGCATCTCTGTATTTTTGGGTGAATATAGAGCTGTGTGTGACGTGGAGAGGAAGGACGTGGAGGAATTATGTTTTTTGTGATGCGATGAGCTTTTTAACCACTTCAATACAGGGCACTTTCGCCCTTTTCCTGCCAGGCCAATTTTTTAGCTTTCAGCGAAGTCATCAGTGGCGGCTGGTGCTCCATGGGCCAGGGGGGGCGGCAGACCGACCGCACCATACACCCCCCCCCCCCCCACCACCACACCGTACCAACCCCCCCCCAACCACAGAGAGACAGGACAGACAGAGAGACAGGACAGGACAGACAGAGACAGGACAGGCAGACAGGACCGTCACTCGCCCTGCCCGGATGCAGCAGCAGGCGGTGGCAGCTTCGGTTTCTTCCCTGTCTTCTGCATCTCCTCCCTCCTCCTCCATGCCCAATGGCATGGCTTCTCCTTTCAGCCAATCGGGAAACGGGTCTCAAAACCTGCTTTCTGATTGGCCAGGAGGAGGATCCATTTGACAATAGCGAATTTTCATTCGCTATTGTCACACAGCTGGGTGGGCTCGGGGCGCACTGCTCTGCACCCCAAGCCCACCCTTTTTTTTTTTTTTTTTTTTTTTTTTTTTAGTCTGTGAGAGCCTCTGGCTCTAATCACATGGCTAAAAAAAAAAAAAAAAAAAAGCCCCATTGACCTCCATGCGTCCGGCGCCCTGCATATAGATTAGGGGGCCAGACGCATGGATAAGGGGGGTGGCGCTCCTGCGCCCCGAATGACCAGCCGCCACATGCAACACTTTACCCATATGAAATTTTTATCAGTTTGTTCACACAAATAGAGCTTTCTTTTGGTGGTATTTATTCACCACTGGGTTTTTATTTTTTGTTAAACAAAAAAAAGACTGAAAATTTCGAGAAGAAAACCTGTTTTTGTTTTGGTTATAAAATTTTGCAAATAAATAATCTTTCTTCATAAATTTAGGCCAAAATGTATTCTGCTACATTTCTTTGGTGAAAATAACCCAAATCGGTGTATATTGTTTAGTCTGTAGGAAAGTTAGAGAGTCCACAAACTATGGTATATACCAGTGATGGCAAACCTTGGCGCCCCAAATGTTTTGGAACTACATTTCCCATGATGCTCAACTACACTGCAGAGTACAGGAGCATCATGGGAAATGTAGTTCCAAAACATCTGGAGTGCCAAGGTTCGCCATTACTGGCAATCACAGTGCATCCGAAAAGTATTCACAGCGCTTCACTTTTTGTTATGTTACAGCATTATTTCAAAATGGATTAAATTCATTATTTTCTATTCAATCCCCCATAATGACAATGTGAAAGAAGTTTGTTTGAAATCTATGCAAACCTATTAAAAATAACAAATGAAATAAATCCCATGTACAGAAGTATCACAGCCTTTGCTCAATACTTTGGTGAAGCTCCTTTGGCACCAATTACAGCCTCAAGTCTTTTTGAGTATGATGCTACAAGCTTGGCACGCCTATTTCTGGGCAGTTTCTCCCATTCTTCTTTGCAGGACCTCTCAAGCTCCATCAGGTTGGATGGGGAGCGTCGGTGCACAGCCATTTTCAGATCTCTCCAGTTGGGTTCAAGTCTGGGCTCTGGCTGGGCCACTCAAGGACATTCATAGAGTTGTCCTATAGCCACTCCTTTGTTGTCTTGGCTGTGTGCTTAGGGTCGTTGTCCTGTTGGAAGATGAACCTTCACTCCAGTCTGAGGTCCTGAGCTCTCTGGAGCAGGTTTTCATCAAGGATTTCTCTGTACATTGCTGCATTCATCTTTCCCTCAATCCTGACTAGTCTCCCAGTTTCTGCCACTAAAAAACATCCCCACAGCATGATGCTGCCACCACCATGCTTCACTGTAGGGATGGTATTAACCAGGTGATGAGCGGTGCCTGGTTTCCTCCAGACATGACGATTGCCATTCAGGCCAAAGAGTTCAATCTTTGTTTCATCAGACCAGAGAATTTTGTTTCTCATGGTCTGAGGTTCCTTTAGGTGCCTTTTTGGTAAACTCCAGACGGGCTGTCCTGTGCCTTTATCTGAGGAGTGGCTTCCGTCTGGCCACTTTACCATACAGGCCTGATTGGCAGATTGCTGCAGCGATGGCTGTTCTTCTGGAAGGTTCTCCTCTCTCCATAGTGAAATGCTGTAGCTCTGTCAAAGTGACCATGGACTAAGGCCCTTCTCCCCCCGAAAGCTCGGTTTGTCCGGTTGGCCCACTCTAGGAAGAGTCCTGGCAGTTCCTAACTTCTTCCATTTACGGATAATGGAGGCAGTTGTGCTCATTGGGACCTTCAATGCTACAGAAATGTGTCTCTACCCTTCCCCATATCTGTGCCTCCATACAATTCTGCCCCGGAGGTCTACAGACAATTCCTTGGACTTCATGGCTTGGTTTGTGCTCTGGCATGCACCGTTACTGTGGAATATTATATATATATATGTGCCTTTCTAAATCATGTCCAATCAACTGCAGTTACCACAGGTAGAGTCCAATCAAGTTGTAGAAACATTTCAAGGATGATCAGTGGAAACAGAATGCACCTGAGCTCAATTTTGAGTGTCATGGCAAACGCTGTGAATATTTATGTACATGTGATTTTTTTTTTCCTCTTTTTTTTATTTTTAATAAATTTGCAAAAATGTCAAACTTCTTTCACATTGTCATTATGGGGGACTGTTTGTAGAATTTTGAGGAAAATAATAAATTGAATCCATTTTGGAATAATGCTGTAACATAACAAAATGTGGAAAAAGTGAAGCGCTGTGAATATTTTCCGGATGCTCTGTATATCTGAAAATCGATCAATCCTGATGTACTGACAGCCTATCTCATTTTTTTGGGGCCCGAAAATGCCAGGACAGTACAAATACCCCCCAAATTAGCCCTTTTTGGAAAGTAGATAGTCCAATGTATTGAGTAATAGGCATGGTGAGTTTTTTTGAAGTTGTTATTTTTTGGAACATGAAGAAATTAATAAAAAAAAAAAAAAATGTTCACAATTATTTATTTATATATTTATTTATTTTACACCAGTGCGGTACAGCATTATCTTATAACTAGTGTGGCAGTGAGCAGGGACACAGACTGGTGACAGTATTAAAACAAAAAAAATAACCCCTTTTGGAAAGTAGATAGTCCAATGTATTGAATAATGGGCATGGTGAGTTTTTTAAAGTTGTAGTTTTTTTTGGAACATGAAGAAAAAAAAAAATGTTTACAATTATTTATTTATTTTACACCAGTGCAGTACAGCATTATCATATAACTAGTGTGGCAGTGAGCAGGGACACAGACTGCTGGTGACAGTATTAAAAAAAAAAAAAAAGTTGTTTTAGTTCTTTTTTAATTGTTTTATTTTTTACATTTTTTTATTTATTTTTTTTTTTTATAATTTTTTTTTTTTTTAAGCACACTGTGACTAGAGCAATATAATGTTACCATAGTAACATTGTACTACTCTGGGGAAGCGATTTAGGATTTTTCTTTTTTTTTTATATATATATACATTATGATTGCTTATAGCAGTGAATTTCATTGCTATAAGCAAGCATTTTACTAAATCAAACTGATTCTTTAAAGCGGAGTTCCGGCCACAAAAAAATTTTCAATGAAAATACCCCCGAAACACTCAGGGCTAGTACATTCCACAATGGCTAGCCTCTGATCTGTCCCGGTTCGCACTTGCCTGCAAGAAGAAATACTCACTTATAAAATTTCTTCTCCAGCGCTGCCATCTCAGGTGTGGGCAGCTGAAGCCAGCGCGATCCTCTTCTGCGTCCTCTTCTGTCCTCTTCGGTCCCACGATGCACTGCACCGGCCCCGCCGTCACTTTCGGGGCTGCAGCGTCATCCCTGCACAGCTTCTGGGGATGCCCAGAAGCTGTTTAGCAAGGTATGACGCGCCTGAACCGGGAACTGACGTCGGGGCCGGTGCAGGCGCATTGATTCCTGGGAGCGATGACGTTCAGCTCCCAGGAATCATTGCAAAGCGGAAGTGACGGCGCGGGCCGCGGCCGCCGAGGGGAGGAAGTGGAAGAAAGGTGAGTATATTTTTCTGCAATTAACCACTTAAGCCCCGGAGGATTTGGCTGCTAAACGACCAGGGGGTATTTTGCGATTCGGCACTGCGTGACTTTAACGGACAATTGCGCGGTCGTGCGACGCTGTACCTAAACGAATTTGGCGTCCTTTTTTTCCCACAAACAGAGCTTTCTTTTGGCGGTATTTGATCACCTGTGCGATTTTTTGATCACGCGCTATAAACAAAAAAAGAGCGTCAATTTTGCAAAAATAGCAATATTTTTCCCTTTGTTTTTATATGAAATTCCCCCCCAAAAAAATGTAAACATCTAAATTTTTTAACATTTTCGGCCAATTTGTTTTATGCTACCTATGTTTGGTAAAAAAAAAAATCGCAAAAAGCGTATTTTGATTGGTTTGCGCAAAAGTTATTGCGTTTACTGACTAAGGGAAAGGTTTTTGTCATTTTTGTTGTTTTTTTTTTTTAATGCGTAATGGCGGCGATCTGCGATTTTTTTTTTTTTTTTTTTTTTTGCGGTACTGTGACATTGCGGCGGACAGATCGGACCCTTGACTGACATTTTTGACACTTTTGGGGTTACCAGTGACATTTCTACAGTAATCAGTGCTATATATATGCACTGTTACTGTAAAAATACACTGGTAGTGAAGGGGTTAACTTTATTTGAGAGGGAGGGGCTGTGTGTGTCCCTAGGGGCGTGATTCTAACTGTGATTGGCTGTGGCTTCAGCTGTATGCAGAGTGATCAACGGATCTACATAGTAGATCCATATGATCAGCTCTCATACAGAGGGGAGAATGACAGGCAGCTTGTTTACACAAGCTGCCTGACTTTCTCCCTCTCCCCCGCCGATCGCAGAGTGGACGGCGGACATCGGGTCCGCCGGTCACACGCGCGGGGGGGTCCGTGACCACGCGGGAGCGGGAGCGCGCCTCCGGCGGGAGCGGGAGCGCGCCTCCGGCGGCGCGCGCTCGCTCCCTAGACCCTCACAAGCTAGTGACGTAGCCCTACGTCACTTTGCCTGTGAGGGGCTGACCGCCGACGTAGATCGGCGTGCGGCGGTCGGCAAGTGGTTAAAAGGTAAGTAAAAAAAAATCGTAATTATCCTTTTCTGTTTCAGGTGACCTATAGCAAACGGATGGCCCAAAATCGGCTATGTCGATTTTGGGGCTGGAACTCCGCTTTAAGTTTGTTTTGTTGTGATTAGCTGCAGAGCTAATCACATGGTACAGGTGGGCTTGATTGGCCCTGTCTGTACCATGTGATTACATTGACACAGTCACAGCTAGCATCACAGTTGTACACAATGGATGGCATGAAAGGAAGCCATTCATTGTTTACAACTGTCATGTGATCTGCTGTGATTAGTCACAGCGGTCACATGGTACCGGCACCAAGCCGGTAATAGAGAGCGCAGCTGCACGGCCCCTTCTGAAAAGACATCCAGTCAATAGGACCAAAGGCTCGCCCGGCCATCAATCTGCAATAGGCCGGGTGGGAAGGTGTTAATCCAATCATTACTGATTGGATTATACGTTTTGCTACTATTTTCTGATTTCTTCTGTTTGCATGAACTCCTCAATTTGGGGATGTCTCACTTCTTTGGAATAATCCCCCCACTTTGTGTTTTTCTTAGCGGCCAAGATCCCTTTGAAAAGAACAAACACCAACCTATATCTTTAGAAAGTCATTCATCCGGTCCAACACCTCTACTTTATTTCATTACATTGACTTGAACTGTGACACTTGGCAAGCTTTGCAAGTTGCCAACAAATAGTAAGCAAGGTCATGCCAGTGTTCAGCCGAAAACTTAATTTGCCAAAATCTCCACCCACGTCACTTCCGGTGACTGTACAGCAGCAATAATTGGAGATTTCGCCAAGTTGCTGTTTTCACAGAACACCGGCAGCCATACACTCCGGTAAACAACAAGTTGAGTGTTTTGACTGAACACCAGGTAAGTAAGAAAAAAAATTGTTACCGCCTTGGTGGCGGCCATGTTTTTGGTTAGTTTAACCACTTTACCACCGGAGGATTTTGCTGTCTTCCGTCCAGGCCACTTTTTGCGATTCGGCGCTGTGCGACTTTAACTGACAATTGCGCGGTCGTGCGACGCCGTACCCAAACGAAATTTACGTCCTTTTTTTCCCACAAACAGAGCTTTCTTTTGGTGGTATTTGATCACCTGTGCGATTTTTTTACTTTTTGCGCTATAAACAAAAAAAGAGCGTTTATTTTGAAAAAATAACAATATTTTTAACATTTTTTTATATGAAATTCCCCCCCAAAAAAATGTAAAAATCAATTTTTTAAAAAATTTTTGGTCAATTTGTTTTCTGCTACCTATGTTTGGTAAAAAAAATCACAATAAGCGTTTCTCTATCGCTCATTGACAGACGTAGTCTTCTTGATTCTCAAGAGCTGGGTTATGTTGTCTCCGCAGGAGTAGGACTAGGCAGAAAGACAAAACGTTCTGGCTCCACCTTAGGGGCAGTCCCTGAGGGTATATCCTCCCTCTCTCTGCTACAGGGAATCAGTTTTTTTCTGTCTAGTCAGGAGTAAGGACCTAAGTTCCTTGCTGGGATCTTTTGGTCCTGGCAAGACTTTTTTCTTTAAGAAAAAGACATTTTTTAGGTAGTTTTCTCCAGTGTTTTTTCCTGTGAGATCTTCAAGCAAAAATGCCGGACTGGGCGACACTTGTGGTCACCCCAGCCGGCCTACGAGCGCGCGCAGACCATGGCATTGCGCTTGGTCGGCCGCGACACATTCAAGTAAGTATGCGGGGCCGGGCGACGGGCTGGATGTTGAGATCCAGTGGTCACCCCGGTTTCTGCCTACGAGCGCGTGCAGACCAGAGCTCCGCGTTGGGTCGGCCGCGACGGAGTCCCAGTGGAGGGACTGACCTTGCGAGTTAAAAGTCTCGCTTGGACGCCAGGAACCAGAGAGTCGAGGCGTCCGGAGTGGTCCACAAACCCCCACCCCGGTGGAGAGGGTATTGTGAAGAGAGGGTGCCTGTCGGTTCGGTATGGTGAGTAAACGTTCCCTTTTTTCCTCGTTATGAGGCAGTATGTATTATGGGCCCCTCCATATATGGTCAGTATATATCTGATACTAATAAGTCCCCCTTGTAATACAGCATGTGTTTGTGGGAAGTGGACTTGGTTTAAGAGCTAACACTCTACCCAGCAGACTGTAACATTACAGCAGACATAGGAGGTATAATCCTACCTTATGTGTAGTGTATCTCCTGTAGATCCATATATCGCCTCTTAGCAGAGATGCAGGTGGATGTGCTGGGAAAACGATTTCGGCGGTCCGCCGCCATTTTGCCGTAGACCAAATGCATGTATGTCCTCAGGTCACGCCGGCCGCCATGTTTTTGGAGTCTTATGTCTCTTCTATGGGGGCGGCCATGTTTTGTGAGCCCAGCTACCTCGTGGAGAGCTGGGAACGCCGGAAGGCGTACACAGGGGGCGGAGCCACATCCTTCTACCCGGGAAAAAGCAAACAGCTCCTTCCAGTCTGTGTAAGACAGACGCTGACTGCAGTTGGTGGAAACTGCACTGCATCGGTTGGTGAGCCTTGGGGGTCCCTCTCTCTCTCTCTGTGGGATCGAGAAGCAGGTACTCTGAGGGGCGCTATTGCGCTAGGGGGAGACACACAAAAAAAAAAAAAAAAAAAAGAAAAAGTTTTTTTGTTTTGCTGGCAAAGGTGTCCTGAATTAACATGGACCCTGCCACTCATGTATCTCCTCCGGATCCCCTCGAGGGGTCTGCGGGATCCTCCAGCACCCCATTGACAATTGAATCATTGTCAGCTATTATGGAAACTTTTGTGTCCCGGGTGGAAGTGGCTTGTCAGGGACAGGGCGCAAGAAAGCGACCCCCGCCTAACCCCATATTATCTGAAACCTCGGATTCAGACTCTGAGCCCATTTCTGCAGTTGCAGGTACTTCATCTGGGATTGGTGTCTCGGGTCCTGTCTCTTCAGACAGTGAGGAGGATGTTTCGGCATCCGCCATAGCCCGAGAGGAAGCGTTGGTAAACGCACTCATTGTATCTGTTCAAGAGACCTTAAGGTTACAGGGTATTCCATCGGAAATAGCTGAAACTGAAATCCCCTTTGGGACTAAAAAACGCATCAAAGTGGCGAAGGTTTTTCCATTGCCCAAATGTTTTGGCAATCCAATCGAAGAAGAATGGCGTCTGCCAAAACGCACTTTTACTATTTCTAAACGCATTGACAGGCGTTATCCGTTTGAGGAAACCCTTATTAAGAAATGGACAGAACCACCTGTGGTGGATTCACCAATTGCTAGATTGAATAAAGCCACGGTTATTCCTTTAGAAGACGCTCCGTCTTTTAAAGATCCAGTGGATCGCAAGATAGAAGCTATGTCTCGCACCATGTTTTCCTTGATTGGATCAGCTTTCAGACCTATAATAGCTATTGGTCTGGTTTCGCAGGCTGTAACTGAATGGACCAAGTGGTTACGCCGGGACTTAGAAGAGGTCCCTCAGGCGGTATCAGATTTGTTGGAACAAATGATACAGGGGTTACAGTTTGTGTGTGATGCGGCGTTAGACGCCACTCCATTATTGGCGCGAGCATCAGTCTCAGCAGTGGTTCTCAGGCGTACACTGTGGCTAAAAGGTTGGTTAGCCGACCAAGGTTCCAAAAAAGCATTGGCTAATATCCCCTTTTCAGGAGAGCGTCTATTTGGAGCCAACTTAGATGAGATCATTAAAGATCTCACGGGTGGAAAGAGCACCTTTTTACCGCAAAATTTTAAAGGTAGAGGAACTCGTCAAAGACGAGGGCCTTCTTTTTCTGCTCACAAGAGGTTTTTTTCGTCCCGCGGGTGAAAAAACTAAGTCCTCCAAAGCTCCTGCAGGAGGCGTCAGGGGTCGTTGGTCGGGCAAGCAAAAGCCCGCCCCCTCCAGACCTGAAGATAAACCATCCAAAGCCTGAAGGTGCGCCCCCACCCATAACTGGGGTGGGGGGACGTCTTCGCCGGTTCCCGGATCCATGGCTTTCCAGAATCCCGGACAAATGGGTTTGCGAAGTCATAAGGTCAGGGTACAAGATCGAGTTTCGATCTCTCCCACCGGCGCGATTCTTCCCTTCCAATATCCGACTATCCTCAGATCGTTTAGAAGATCTGCGGAGAGCAGTCACAGATTTACTACAACAAGGAGTGGTAGTCCACGTTCCTTGGACAGAACGGTTTCAAGGGTTTTATTCAAACCTGTTTACAATACCCAGGAAAGAGGGCAAAGTGCGTCCAATTCTGGACTTAAGAGCACTCAATTCTTTTGTCAACATAAGAAGATTCAGAATGGAGTCCATTCGCACAGTAGCAGCCTTCCTGCATCCAGGGGATGTCCTAGCGTCCATAGACATCAAGGACGCCTATCTTCACATTCCCATTTTCGCAGGACATCAGCGGTTTCTACGCTTTTCCGTAGAAGAGAACCACTATCAGTTTGTGGCGTTACCTTTCGGTCTCGCCACGGCTCCGCGGGTCTTCACAAAGGTGTTGGCCCCAATGTTGGCACTTCTGCGCCAAAGAGGCATATCGATCCTTGGTTACCTAGACGATCTTCTGCTTCATGCAGAGTCTCCTCAGACCTTGCTACAAAACATAGAAATTACTATGATTTCTTAACAGGAATTCGGGTGGCTGGTGAACCAGCAAAAGTCATTTCTGGTTCCCATCCAGAGGCTCGAATATCTGGGTCTAATTTTAGACACAGTCAAGACAAGAGTTTTTCTTCCGGTAGGGAAACTCCGAAAGATTCAATCAGCAGTCCAGTTGTTACTGTCCAACAGCTGGTCTTCCCTTCGGACTTGCATGAGGGTTCTGGGGTTGATGGTGGCTTCATTCGAAGCAGTCCCATTTGCCCAGTCCCATACCCGAATTCTTCAGCAAGAGATTCTTCTCAGATGGAATCGGAATCCGGAATCCCTGGACAATCAGATCCGATTGAGCAAACAGACCAGAGAGTCTCTGGTCTGGTGGCTTCGGTCTCCAATGCTCAGCCAGGGAAAGTCATTTCTGCCAATATATTGGACGATAGTGACCACGGATGCCAGTCTATCCGGATGGGGAGGAATTCTCGGTCAGTTATCTGTCCAGGGACTTTGGTCCCCGGAAGAATCCAGGTTACCGATAAATGTATTGGAACTGAGAGCGATCAGACTTTGTCTGATTCACTGGACCGAGCAGCTCCAGGGCAGCCCGGTTCGGATCCAGTCGGACAATGCCACGGCCGTGGCTTATGTCAATCACCAGGGGGGCACCAAGAGTGTCCGAGCGGCCAAAGAAGTGGCTTGCATTCTTCGCTGGGCGGAACGATTTGTTCCAGCAATCTCTGCGGTGTTCATTCCGGGGGTGGAGAATTGGCAGGCAGATTATCTCAGCCGTCAGACTCTGGATCAGGGGGAATGGTCCCTCCATCCAGACGTTTTCCACCAGTTGTGCCTACGGTGGGGCACCCCGGATGTGGATCTGTTGGCATCACGATTCAACAGGAAAGTTCAGAGATTCGTGGCTCGCTCCCGCGATCCTCTAGCAGAAACCGCAGACGCACTGATCGCCCCGTGGGGGCAATACCAGCTAATGTATGCCTTCCCTCCTCTCGCGTTACTGCCAAGACTTCTTCGCAGGATAGAGGAGGAAGGAATTCCAGTAATTCTGGTAGCTCCGGACTGGCCTCGTCGAGCTTGGTACGCCGACATGGTCAGACTGGTGGCGGACGTCCCGTGGAGACTTCCTCTCAGGGAGGATCTACTGTCTCAGGGACCGATCTTCCATCCTGCTTTACGATCGCTGGCTTTAACGGCCTGGCTATTGAGACCCAGGTGCTGAAGGACAAAGGTTTGTCAGCTTCAGTTATTCCTACTCTAGTTGAAGCTAGGAAAGCGACTTCCAGAAAGATTTATCATCGCACATGGAAGTCCTACATTGCATGGTGTGAACCTTTGGGGTTCCGTCCTCGGTCTTATTCGATTAGTCGAATATTGGCTTTTCTGCAACAAGGGGTTGAGCAGAAACTGGCCTTGAGTACTATCAAGGGTCAGGTCTCAGCATTAGCCATCTTCTTTCAGAAGCCTTTGGCTACTCATTCCTTGGTGCGGAATTTCATCCAGGGGGTGCGACATCTGGCTCCGCCAGTGCACGCGCCGTTACCCCCCTGGGATCTTAATTTAGTGTTGTCGGTTCTTCAGAAACCTCCCTTTGAAGATATTAGGGAGATTCCTCTACCTACGTTGTCCCAGAAGGTGGCCTTCTTGGTGGCTATTACTTCTGCACGCAGGGTGTCAGAACTGGCCGCATTATCTTGTCGTTCACCATATCTGGTGGTTCATAGAGATAAGGTGGTTCTTCGTCCGAATCCATCCTTCCTACCAAAAGTGGTTTCAGAATTTCATCTGAATGAAGAAATTGTATTACCTTCCCTGTGTCCTAAGCCCAGTCATCCTCGGGAGTTTGCTTTACACTCCTTGGATGTGGTCCGGGCGATCAGGGTATACTTGAAAACGACAGACTCGTTTCGCAAGACGGATTCACTTTTTGTGATCCCAGATGGACCCAAAAAGGGGTTGCCTGCATCTGCCGCGACCATTTCCAGATGGATCAGACAGACGGTAGTACAGGCTTATTCTATTAAGGGTCGGGAGCCCCCGTTCCCTGTTAAGGCGCACTCCACTCGGGCACTTAGTGCGTCATGGGCCTTTCGCCATCAGGCGTCAGTGGTCCAGGTGTGCAAGGCGGCTACCTGGTCGTCGGTGCATACCTTTACTAAACATTATAAAGTTGATGTAATGGCATCGTCTGATGCCTCGTTTGGCCGCAAGGTTTTGCAGGCCGCAATTTGAGGAGACCAGTGGTCTACCTCGAGGGTTTTTTCCGTTGGAAAATTTTTCTTTAGTCTCATTCTTTGTTTATAATGAGCCTTTAAAACTTCTAGTTTGGCACCGGTTGGGCCTTCTAGATTGGATTTGATTTTGTCAATCCCACCCCTCATTTGTGGCACTGCTTCTGGATGTCCCAGCTCTTGAGAATCAAGAAGACTACGTCTGTCAATGAGCGATAGAGAAAAATGGATTTTTGTAAGATCTTACCGTAAAATCCTTTTCTCTTAAGCTCATTGACAGACGTAGTACCCGCCCCTCTATCATTGAGTTGGGTTGGGTTAAATTCTCTGTACTGCTTTAAAACAGAACTGATTCCCTGTAGCAGAGAGAGGGAGGATATACCCTCAGGGACTGCCCCTAAGGTGGAGCCAGAACGTTTTGTCTTTCTGCCTAGTCCTACTCCTGCGGAGACAACATAACCCAGCTCTTGAGAATCAAGAAGACTACGTCTGTCAATGAGCTTAAGAGAAAAGGATTTTACGGTAAGATCTTACAAAAATCCATTTATTTTGATTGGTTTGCGCAAAAGTTATTGCGTTTACTAACAAAGGGAAAGATTTCTGTCATTTTTGGTGGTTTTTTTTTTTAACGCGTAATGGCGGCGATCTGCGATTTTTTTTTTTTTTTGCGGGACTGCGACATTGCGGCGGACAGATCGGACCCTTGACTGACATTTTTGACACTTTTGGGGGTACCAGTGACATTACTGCAGTAATCAGTGCTATAAATATGCACTGTTACTGTAAAAATGACACTGGCAGGGAAGGGGTTAATTTTATTGGAGAGGGAGGGGTTAATGTATGCCTGGTGCTTACTGACGTGTGGGGGGGAGGGGACTGAGTGAGTCATGGACAGATCGGATGTCCAGCTATGCTGAACAGTCCGATCTGTCACTCCCTGTCACTGAGGAGATCCGCCCGCTTGTGTTTACACAGGCGGGCGGATCTCCACACTAGATCCCCGACGATCGGGGGAAGAGCGGCGGCGATCGCCGCTGCTCCTCCCCTGGCCCGACTCCCGCTGTCTCTTGGTACAAAGAACAGGGGTTTAGTTGACACACATTTGCAAACGCATGTGAAAGCTGCAGAGCCACTTCACGGCACCCTGTTATATCTGCAGTCCTACACTCCTAATTTAGTGTCCTCACACTGGAGGCACATGGCCGCTAATGGGTGGATGGGGGAACAGGTGAGAGGGAGACAGCCCAACCTCCCCCAACCCATCCTCATCCACAACTGGCTCTTGTCTCAAAGACTCAAATAATTAGGTTTATAACCATGGTGCAAACTGGAAAAGACCAGCTGAAAAGCATTACACCTCCATCCCCTTGGTGGATGCAGCATATAGATAGGAAGGGATTTTATGTATGGGGCATGGCCTGTAAAGCACACTGCCTTTGAAATCCCTAATTTCCTTTTTGGGATTTAACATGCGTTTGCAAATGTGTGTCAACTAAACCCCTGTTCTTTGTACCAAGAGACAGGTTTTATTTGGTTGGTGACAGACTGGAGGGTGAGTACATCAGACTGGGGGCTGGCTTCCATGCACCTCTTACAATCCTTCAACCTCTTTTTTTCTTGTTATAGGGATGGGGACGCCGGGCAACACCAGCTTGGGTCTCATTTAAAGTCCCACCTAGTCCAATATGTTTAAGCAACCAGGGATGGAGACGCCTTGCTCACAGCTTGGTGCCTCATTTAAATTCCCACCGTGCGATTTTCGTGCGTTTTTGGTGGATGCAGTTTTGATTTGACCTTAGTGTTTTCCGTAGACAGGGATGGAGACCAATAGCATGACCTGCTTGTCTCACATAAAGTCCCAAATAGTAGCAAAATGTATAATCCAATCAGTAATGATTGGATTTACACCTTCCCACCCGGCCTATAGCAGATTGATGGCCAGGGCGGGGCTTTGGTGGACTAACAATGTCCACTCATTATATCGTGTACCGGAGTGTATGGCTGCCGGGGTGGAAACAGCAACTCATCTAAATCTCCAATTATTGCTGTACAGTCACCAGAAATGATGTGGTTGGAGATTTTGGTGAGTTGGACTTTTTGGGAGAACACTGGCACAGTCTAAACTCGTGTATGTGATGGACTGTTCGAAACTAGTCCTTACAATTTCCCAAATCTCTCAAGAATGGTGGCGGTGAGATCTGTGCAGGTGAAATCTCAGCAGGTGAAATCTCTGCAGGTGAGATCTGTGCAGGTGAGATCTGTGCAGGTGAGATCTGTGCAGGTGAAATCTCAGCAGGTGAAATCTCTGCAGGTGAGATCTGTGCAGGTGAGATCTCTGCAGGCGAAATCTCTGCAGGTGAGATCTGTGCTGGTGAGATCTGTGCAGGCGAAATCTCTGCAGGTGAGATCTGTGCAGGCGAAATCTCTGCAGGTGAAATCTGTGCCACTAAAATCTCTGCAGGTGAGATCTGTGCCACTAAAATCTGTGCCGGTGAGATCTGTGCCGGTGAGATCTCTGCAGATGAACTCTGTGCAGGTGAAATCTCTGCAGGTGAGATCTGTGCCGCTGAGATCTCTGCAGGTGAGATCTGTGTAAGTGAGATCTGTGCAGGTGAGATCTGTGCTAGTGAAATCTCAGCAGGTGAGATCTCTGCAGGTGAGATCTCTGCAGGCGAAATCTCTGCCGGTGAGATCTGTGCCGGTGAGATCTGTGCCGGTGAGATCTGTGCCGGTGAGATCTGTGCTAGTGAAATCTCAGCAGGTGAGATCTCTGCAGGCGAAATCTCTGCAGGTGAGATCTGTGCCGGTGAGATCTGTGCCGGTGAGATCTCTGCAGGCGAAATCTCTGCAGGTGAAATCTGTGCCACTAAAATCTCTGCAGGTAAGATCTGTGCCACTAAAATCTGTGCCGGTGAGATCTGTGCCGGTGAGATCTCTGCAGATGAACTCTGTGCAGGTGAAATCTCTGCAGGTGAGATCTCTGCCGCTGAAATCTCTGCAGGTGAGATCTGTGCCGCTGAGATCTCTGCAGGTGAGATCTGTGTAGGTGAAAACTCTGCAGGTAAGATCTCTGCAGGTGAAATCTTTGCAGATGAACTCTCTGCTGGTGAGATCTCTGCCGGTGAGATCTCTGCAGGTGAGATCTCTGCAGGTGAGATCTCTGCAGGTGAGACCTTTGCAGGTGAGATCTGTGCCTGTAAAATCTTTGCAGGTGATATCTGTGCCGGTGAGATCTCTGCCGGTGAAATCTCTGCAGGTGAGATCTTTGCAGATGAACTCTCTGCAGGTGAGATCTGTGCCTGTGAAATCTTTGCAGGTGAGATCTCTGAAGGTGGGGTCTCTTTAGGTGAGATCTCTGCATGCGAGACCTTTGCAGGTGAGATCTCTGCAGGTGAGGTCCTCATACCACGCTTGCCTATCCCTGAAGTCGCACGGATTCTGCACATGGATGTTCGTCCTAAAGCAGCGCAATCCCATTGCATGGATTTCTGCAGAATAGGACAGAAGGTAACGCAGTTTTACATCCATACTGAAAGCAATCTTGCTGCACGCTCCATTTCTCCGGCTATTATTCTTGTGAATGAGAGTGAAGAGCCGGCTATATATAGCCCCATAACCAGCGATCAGTAAATACTGCCACTTAATTGAATCAGCTTTGCTCGGCGGCTTAGTCCAAGCTGGTTTTGCGTTCCCCCAGATTGGCAAGACTAGAAACGATTACACTTAATGTCTTAATGCCGTGTGCCAAAAAGACACATTACCACGTTACTTCTCTGTGTTTGTAGTCATTAACCCCTTCATGACCGGCAGTCGTTCAAGTCTAGAGGCACAGACCCGGTTTAGCAGTAGTTGTCAGTTTACTTAGTTGCCGTCCGAGCCAATTCTGTCTTTTTTTTTTTCACATACATGTAAAAATCTGCATTTTTTTTGCTCTTCTCCAGGCCACTTCCTAATGCACGTCAGGAAGATACCCCAGGATTTATATTCACACGGGTGGCAGTGCCACCTTGATCCAATCACCATGGAATGTGTCGATGAACAGGATGGGAGGTGTGGATGTTGAGGAACCACCCTGTTCTAGTTGCATAATCCCATCCCAAGTCTGCAAAGGTGTTCATTTCCCAATGTACAATATCTCACAAAAGTCAGTACACCCCTCACATTTTTGTAAATATTTTATTATATCTTTTCGTGTGACAATACTGAAAAAGTTACACTTTGCTCCAATTTTTTGGATGCTTCAAACATTAACCAGTTCTGGACTGCCCTATAGTAGATTTACTGCTACAGGGCTGCCCTCCTGCACAGGATCATGTGTGTATATATATATATACATACATGATTCTGCACTTCTGCCTGCAGGGGGGGCGGGTGGGGGCTCACCCCTTCTGCTGTGAATAATCACTGGTTGTCCGCGGATCATCGGTAAACAAGGCAGATCCCTGTTCTGACATGGGGGAGGAGATGGATTTTGTGTCCTTGCAATAAAATACATCTCTTCCCTTAGTAAAAGCAGCACATTGTGTACACAAAAACACTGGCTAGGCACACATTTAACCCTTTGAAACCTAGATGTTTAACCCCTTCCCAGCCAGTGTCATTAGTACAGTGTCAGTGCATATTTATAGCACTGATCGCTGTATTAGTGTCACTGGTTCCCGCAGAGTATCAGTTAGTGTCTGATAGTCTGCCACAATATCACAGTCCTGCTATAAGTCGCTGATCGCCTCCATTGCTAGTATAAAAAAATAATAAATTCTATAAATATCTCCCCTAGTTTGTAGACGATATAACATCTGCGTAAACCAATCAATATACGCTTAATGGGATTCTGTAGCAGAATACATATTGGCATAAATTTATGAAGAAATTAAATTTTTGAAATTTTTTTATTGGATATGTTTTATAGCAGAAAGTTAAAAATATATATATATAACCACTTAAGCCCCGGAGGATTTGGCTGCTAAACGACCAGGGGTTATTTTGCGATTCGGCACTGCGTGACTTTAACGGACAATTGCGCGGTCGTGCGACGCTGTACCTAAACGAATTTGGCGTCCTTTTTTTCCCACAAACAGAGCTTTCTTTTGGCGGTATTTGATCACCTGTGCGATTTTTTGATCACGCGCTATAAACAAAAAAAGAGCGTCAATTTTGCAAAAATAGCAATATTTTTCCCTTTTTTTTATATGAAATTCCCCCCCAAAAAAAAGTAAAAATCAAAATTTTTTAACATTTTCGGCCTATTTGTTTTATGCTACCTATGTTTGGTAAAAAAAATCGCAAAAAGCGTATTTTGATTGGTTTGCGCAAAAGTTATTGCGTTTACTGACTAAGGGAAAGATTTTTGTCATTTTTGTTGTTTTTTTTTTTTAACGCGTAATGGCGGCGATCTGCGTTTTTTTTTTTTTTGCGGTACTGTGACATTGCGGCGGACAGATCGGACCCTTGACTGACATTTTTGACACTTTTGGGGTTACCAGTGACATTTCTACAGTAATCAGTGCTATATATATGCACTGTTACTGTAAAAATACACTGGTAGTGAAGGGGTTAACTTTATTTGAGAGGGAGGGGCTGTGTGTGTCCCTAGGGGCGTGATTCTAACTGTGATTGGCTGTGGCTTCAGCTGTATGCAGAGTGATCAACGGATCTACATAGTAGATCCATATGATCAGCTCTCATACAGAGGGGAGAATGACAGGCGGCTTGTTTACACAAGCTGCCTGACTTTCTCTCTCTCGACCGCCGATCGCAGAGTGGCCGGCGGACATCGGGTCCGCCGGTCACACGCGCGGGGGGGTCCGTGACCACGCGGGAGCGCGCCTCCGGCGGCGCGCGCTCGCTCCCTAGACCCTCACAAGCTAGTGACGTAGCCCTACGTCACTTTGCCTGTGAGGGGCTGACCGCCGACGTAGATCGGCGTGCGGCGGTCGGCAAGTGGATAATTATTATTTTTTTTTGTCAGCCTTTTCTTTTTTTTATAGCTCAAAAAATAAAAAACGTAGAGGTGATCAAAATAAAGCTCTATTTCTGGGGAAAAAATGACACAAATTGTATTTGGATACAAAGTTGCATGATTGTGCAATTCTCAGTTAAAGTAACGCAGTGCCGTATCGCAAAAAAGGACCTGGTCATGAAGAGGGGTAAATCTTCCGGAGGTCAAGTGGATAAGTAGGAATCATCTTATTTCACTTTTATACCTTAAGAGCCCATTCACATTGAAGCGACACGACTTCGGGGGGCGACCTGTGAAGTCGCGTGCACCGTGACTTCGGCACGACTTGCAGGGACTTCACATAATGGAAGTCTATGCAAGTCGCTCCGAGGTCGCCCCAAAGAAGCTCTGGACCCTTTTTCTAAGTCGGAGTGACTTGTGTCGCTCCTATTAGAACGGGTCCTGTGCTACTCAATGGACCGCGACATACTGGGACTTGTCAGGCTGACAAGTCGCGCTAATGTGAATGGGCTCTCACTGTACTTATGGCAATATGTTTTCATTTCATATGTAACATATTTTTTAGAATGAAAAATGTTAATGCAAAATTAAAACAAAATGGATTCGAATCAATTTGGATCATTCGTTATGGTGATTTTGTTTTTTGGATGTTTCAAACATTAACCATTGCCCACCGCCCGCCTTAGATATACTGTAGCAGGCTGGCTCGGGGGTGCGGGAGCGGTTCGGGGGGCGATCGTGCGGCCGGCGGCACCTACAGTACCTGCCCCCACTAGGCAGCGGGGATGCCGATCCATGGGGCCAGCGCCACCAATTGCCGCCGGGGCACCCGCGATCGCTCCCTGCTGAGAGAAAAGGACGGGCAGCTGTTGTAAACATAGCTGACCGTTGTTCTCTCTGATTTTATCACAGAGTGCCTGTGATCCTCCTATATAGGATCACAGCTCTCTACAATCATTTCACAAGCCCAACCCCCATACAGTTAGAAAACGCTCCCCTAGGCTCACACTTAACCCTTTGATCGCCCCTGGGTTGACCCCTTCCCTGCCAATGTCATTATTACAGTAACAGTGCATATTTTTAGCACTGATTACTGTAGTAATGTCACTGGTCCCCTCAAAAGTGTCAAAAATGTTAGGGGTCCGATCTGTCCGCCGCATTGTCGCAGTCCCGCTAAAAATCGCAGATTGCCGCCATTACTAGTAAAAAAAATAAAATAAATAATAATGACATCTTTCCCCTAATTTGGAGACGCGATAACTTTTGCGCGAACCAATCAAAATACACTTATTGCGTTTTTTTTTGTTTTTTTTACCAAAAATATATAGCCGAATACAAATTGGCCTAAAAGACGTACATCTCAAGGATAAAAACATTCGGGGGTACGGGAAATGAATACATCCACGCACACCGACACAGGTTGAACTGGATGGATATTGTCTTTATTCAACCTTAACTACTATGTAACTATGTAATAATGAAAATTTTTGATTTTTAAATTTTTTGGGTGGGGGGGAAATGTTATGTTTTTATTTTTTTTTTTCAGAATTGTCGCTCTTTTTTTGTTTATAGCTCAAAAAATAAAAATCGCACAGGTGATCAAATGCCACCAAAAGAAAACTCTATTTGTTGGAAAAAAAGGACGTACGTTTTATTTCGGTACAGTGTCGCACGACCGCGCAATTTTCAGTTAAAGTAATGCAGTGCCGAATCGCAAAATATGGCCTGGTCATTAAGGGGGCAAATCCTTCCGGTACAGAACTGGTTAAAATCAGGGCTTTTTTTCAGCGGGAAAGCGGGGGAACGCAGTTCCGGAACCTCCAGTCTGAATGTATGCAATGGCAAAGGGATGCTGGGGCCAGTGGGGTGAGCTGAAGGGCCTATCGATGCTGGCTGCTGGGGGATCTATTGTTGCTGGGGTGAATCTATTGTTGCTGGCGGGCATTTTGTTGTGGGTGGGGCTTTTTTTGCACTGGAGGATTTATTGTTGCTTGGGGGAACTATTGTTGCTGGGGGGCTATTGTAGTTGGGGGGAGTCTATTGTTGCAGGGGAGGATTTATTGGGGGGGGATTGTTGCAGGGGTGGATTTATAGTTGCTGGGGGGCTATTGTTGTTGGGGGTCTATTGTTGCTGATTGCAGGGGATCTATTTTACAGTTTTTTTCTATTGCTGCGGGGGAAGATTTATTGCTGCTGGGGGGATCTATTGTTGGTGATTCCAGGGGATCTATTTTACTACTTTTCTAGTTATCATTAACAAATTACCTAGAACCACAACTTATGATACTTGGTTCTGTATTCTTTAAAAGGGGGGGGGGGGTACTGGGAGGTGGGTAGAGGGTGGAACCAAAGGACAGCGCTCAGAGGTGGGTAGGGGGTGGAGACAAGGGGTGACTCAGAAGAGGGGAGTACCTGCACCTATTCTTGGAGAAAAAAGCCCTGGTTAAAAGCATACAGGATTCAGTTCTTCACACGGGGAGATATAAGAGCTCCGGCCTGCTGGAAGGGCTCATTACCCCCAGGAGGTCAGACGTAGCCGATTATCCCAAGAAATGTTGTGAATGGGAACGTCACTGGTTGTCACAGGGCCCTTTGTAGATGATGTACGGAGTCTGAGAATAAATTTCAAATCTGTGAATTAGTCGGCTGATCGGTACGGTATAATTTATAGGTTATGCATATGTGACTCTTGGCATCTGTTGGACAACGTAAGCCAATTACATGCAGATGAGTGTATACAGAGGAGTCGTAGAACCGGTTCTGGTGGCTCCTGGGTGTGTTTACAGTCTGAAAGAGGATGCAGTTTAGAGGAACTAATTGTAATCGGAGGATTCCAAAGTGTGAATTATATTCATTATTGAAATATTTACTCTGCAAAGCGTTCATTCGGGATTTGCGTTCCCCAACCACTCCTCTGCATTTACTGACAGGCGTTGAGTATAGAGGGAGGCCATAACAAACCATAAATACATCGCTTGTTTTTTTTTTTAACAGAAATCTTTATTAGGTTTTAACAAAACACTACAAACCGCAGTGGTAAATTTTCTCCATCAATAACAGCGTAAAACGGATTCTCAACTAGGGCTCCTCCTGAGGTTGCTGGGGGTTCCTTGAGCAATAGGCAATTTCTGCCTCTCAGATAATTTCCCAATGACACCATTGTTCCTTTTAGCTCTCTGTAAGGGGGAAGTTCTTCCCAATGATGACAAGCGTTTAAGCGGTAGTATAGTCAAAAAAAAGAAAAAAGAAAAAAAAAACCTGCAAGACAAAGGCATAATGAGCTAGTATGCATCGCAGCCCCGACACGGACCCCCGGACACCGCTGTGGGAGCGGACATGATCCCTCGGCGTCTCTTCCAGGTTCGGCGGCTCCGGCGCTGTGAGTGGCCGGAGCCGCGATGACGTCATCCCGCGAATGCGCGCGGGGGATTAACTTTCTGGCCACTTCCCGGCAAGGAACTCTGAAGGTCCGCCGGACCTTCAGAGCGCATGCGCCGCTCCCGTCAGCGGCTGCATGCAGTGCAGATATCTCCTAAACCGTGCTGTTTAGGAGATATTAATTGTACCTACAGGTAAGCCTTATTATAGGCCTTATTATAGGCTTACCTGTAGGTAAAAGTCACAAAAATGGGTATACTACCGCTTTAAAGCGGAGTTCCACCCAAAAGCTCTTTTGTTTACCTCCCCCCTCCGGTGCCACATTTGGCACCTTTCAGGGGGGAGGGGGGAACGGGTACCTGTTTTTGACAGGTACCCTTCCCCACTTCCGAGATACGGTGCTGCGGAAGTTCGGCCCCCTCCTCCGCCGCCGAGCCAATAGGAATGCGCAGCGAGCTTTGCGAATGCGCACAAGGGACCCGCCCGTGAAGCCGCAAGGCTTCACTGCTGGGTTCCCTTACCAGCAATGGCGGAGGCAGCACCCGACAGCCGATGGAATCATCGGCTGCGGTGCAGACATCGCTTGACTCCAGGACAGGTAAGTGTCCTAATATTAAAAGTCAGCAGCTACAGTATGTGTACAGTATGTGTAGCTGCTGACTTTTAATTTTTGGAGGGGGTGGAGGGGGAGGTGGAACTCCGCTTTAAGGAAGTGGGAAGACACTGACTGTCACACTAATGTGTCAAGAGTTACATAGTTAGTCAGGTTGAAAAAAGACACAAGTCCATCCGGCTCAACCAAAAAAAAACAGTAATGAAAACCCAACCATACCATCCCATATACACAATCCTATACCCACAGTTGATCCAGAGGAAGGCGAAAAAACCCCAGCAAAGCATGATCCAATTTGCTACAGCAGGGGAAACAAAATTCCTTCCAGATCCCCGAGAGGCCATCAGATATTCCCTGGATTAACATTACCTATAAATATTAGTACCCAAGATTGTAGACTTTTAATTTTTTTCAGGGGTTCCCTGAGACCAGAAATTTTATTTCAAGGGTTCCTCTGTGTTGAAAAGGTTGGGAAAGTCTGGGGTAAACGTTAGATGGTACAATATAGTACATCACACCCCATGTGCATAATACCAGTAGACTAGACCAGGGGTCTCCAGACTTTCTGAACAAAAGGCCAGTTTACTGTCCTTCAGAGTTTTGGGGCCCGACGGTGACCATTGGAAGTAGAAAACGTCCCAGTATCAGTGGGAGTAAACAATGCCCCATCTTTGATGGAATTGTGCCCCATCATAACTGAAGAGAGAAAGGGGATTAAAGAAGGTGTGTGTGTGTGTAGAAACCAACCGGCCCTTAGTTTTCTATACTTACCCACCAGTCTGCTGACAAACCAAATAAACCTGTCTAACATAATAGGTTAAAAACAGGGGTTTATTTAACACACATTTGCAAACGCATGTATAAGCTGCAGGCCACTCCAAGGCACCCTGTGTATCCTGCAGTCCTAACACTACCTAACACTACTCAAACTGAGTGTCTACTGAGTGTCTCCAACATGGGAGTACATGAATGCTAATGGATGGGAAACAGGTGAGCTTGGAGGTGGCCCAATCCTCCCCCAACCTGCTCCCAGCCATGACTGGTATTGAAAAATGAATGGCTATGTGAAAGGCATAGGGTGCAAACTAAAAAATGACCAGCTGGGAGACACACCCCCAACCCAGTAATATAGATGGTAAAGGTAAATTGGGACTTTAGATGAAACACCAGCCTGTAAAGCGAGCGTCTCCATCCCTGGCAACATGGAAAAGTCCCAAAATTGCCCAAGATTTTCCATTATGCCCCATCATTGGTGTCATTTGGTGGGAAGAATCATGCCCCATCATTGGTGTCACTGAGAGGAACTGTACCCCATCATTGGTGTCCTTGGGAAAAAATGTGCCTCTCTGTTGGTGTCAGTGGAGGGAATTATGCTCCAATGTTGGTGTGAAAAGATTAAATATTGCCCCAAGGGCCAGATAAACGCTAGCAAGAGGCTGCAATTTGAAGACCAATGACTAGACCAAAAGGTATGAGCATTCATAGAGAAGCAAACTTTGCGATATTGGGTGCACTCCAAAAGCAGCCAGAAGGATACTCAACATAGAGCATTGTGATGTGCGTCGAGGTAGGGTATAAGGTAAGGCTAGGAAGGGAAAACAGACAAGGGAAATTTCAGCCTCACTCTCAGCAAATTAACCAACAGGGTAGCTCATTAACTTCAAGAATTCTCAGCAGTTGCGCCGGGGAAACCAACTTTCATGTTTTATCGTTTGAGTCCTTCAACCTTTGCCACCCAGATGGTCATATCTCTTGTTTCTGTAATTCAGTTCTGTTTTCTGGGAGTCCCTACCCTTGCTCACCATCTACCCAACCAATACATATTCATAGCACAGTGACAGTGCCTGCTAGTTGCCTACCTCCCTATTCCCCTTCCCAGCAATACTCACCAATGCATGCTCCCTTGCTGCATCCCAGCTCTCCCCAATGGCTCTTATAGGGTGTGATCTTCCTATTCAATGCGGGGAGGGGCAGTGACATCATCCACCTTGGTAAGCTCTGACACTGGAGCTTACCCACAGTAGACTCCTGCAGCTGGTAGGCAGCAAAGCACGTGTATAAGTAAGCATACTTTGCTGTGGGGGGTTAGGAGGTGTGGGCTATCTACTTACTCTGTCTCTCTGCCCAGCCTGGGAAGGGGACAGTTGCCTATTTTAAAATTTATCTAAAGCAAAACCTTTCCTTTTTGATGTAGTAGGGAAGGGTTAGCACCTCAACCAAGTTCCAGTTGCTGTCTGCATTTGCATTAGTGAGATTTACCCTCTTTATTTGTCCTGATGACCATTGTGAGTTGTCAACCAGAACAGAATTGGAGGGATAGTGTTCCAATGGGGACACTTGTTGCAGTGACAACTGTCTAAGTAAAGATTCCCCTAACTTTGGAGAGTATGTCTGTGAAGGTTCTCATTTATCACGGTGATGATAAAGCTTGTATTAGTTAGTCACAAAAAATTAGACTTGTAATGTTAAAGATGTTTCGAAGCTTATCCAAACATGGGGGGGGGGGGGGGGGACACATTCTATGGTTCAAGACTTAGCAGCCTTTCTAAACCCTAAAGCCCCGTACACACGATAAGAAATTCGGAAGGGAAAATTCGTCCGACGACCGATCTGCCGATTTTCGGATTGTTAGTATAGTGCTTTCGACAGCCGAAAATTTTTGTCCTCCGTCAACACACGTCCGATTTTCGTCTCATTAATACAGATTTCGACAGGGAAAATTTTTATGAGCAAGACTAGGCATGCTCAGAGACGAAAGAACACATGGAAAGCAAACCAACACATGACATCACTTCTGAAGTAGAATTCTGTTGTGCGGGAAAATTCGTGTGCAGTCTAGAGCACATTCCAACCAACAGACACCACTCTGGACAAAAGACAGATGACCGGTCGGCGGAAATTCGTAGCGTGTGTACGGGGCTTTAGGAAAAGGGGTAGCGAGTGCAAATTTTCAGGCCTGAAAGAAACCATCTACGTCAGACTGGAGCAGCCATCTCTGAACAGAGGTGGGAACCTTCGAGGAACATCTTTCTTCCACAAGAAATGCGGTTTTAACGTCTCTACCCCAGAGAATTGACCATTCACGCCATTAGCCTTGTAAACTGAGGAAATAACACCTATACAGACTTTCTGGCAGCAAGGATAGGATTATATAACTAGAAGAGGATGGTTCCACAACCTTCACACCTCCCATCCTGTTCTTTGACAACCAACATCTGCATTGACACGCCATGGTGATTGGATTAAGGCGTCGAAACAACCCGCCTCAAGTCCAGTTGAATGTGGCTTGGATAAGCTACAAACTGTATACAGCATTACAGAACCAGTCCAGATAAATGTGACCAACTACTACTAGCTAATTGTGAAGCGTTTTCTACAGGAAGTAAAGGGAAATCTTCTGAAGGGACATAACAAAAATGTAGGGGTTTTCAGGCACCTGAGCACACTGGGGCGATTTTCTGTTTGAAGCTTGTAAAATGCTCTACAAGCCAAATCCTATTCATTTCAATGGCCCCTTTTCACATATGAGCATTCTGCTGCCTGAAGCAAAATGCCTGTCGTCTCTGCCTGAGCCTCTTTTTGGCAGAAATCAAGCGTTTTTGGCTTTAGAAATGCCTAAAAACGCGTGAGTTGAGCGTTTTACGAGTGCGTTTTCTGGTCAAACAGCAGCTCTCCACCCCTAATTTCCTCTCCCTCTCCTCCCCCCCAGGGCCTTCTATTGGCTAAACAAAAATGCCCGAAGCTGTAAAACGCTTGTAATACACTTCCAAAAATGCTTAAAGCGAAGTTCCACCCAAAAGTGGAACTTCCGCTTTAGGTATTCTAACCCCCTGACATGCCACATTTGGCATGTCATTTTTTTTGGGGGGGGAGCGGGTACCTAGTTTTGACAGGTACCCGCTCCCACTTCCGCTCGGAGCGCCGCGGCGCCCTGAACGGAAGTTCTCCTCTCCCCCTCCCTCCCTGCAATCTTCTGGGACATGTCAGAGGTCCCAGAAGATTGCCGGCCAATCATGACGCGCAGCGTGACTCGCGCATGCGCAGTGGGTACCCGGCTGTGAAGCCGCAAACTGTCACAGCCGGGTGCCCACAGCAGTGATGCCGGCGCCGAGGGAGAGGATCGAGGCTTCGGTCGCTGGACTGTTGGAAAGGTGAGTGAAATGGCTGGAACTATGCTTTAACCACTTAACAACTGCCCACTGCAGATTTACAGCGGCAGGCCGCCGCTCCTGGGCAGACAGATGTAGTACTACGTCTCTCGCTCAGGAGACTCTGGGGGGCGAGCGCCCCTGCTCGTCAGCCGGGGAGCCAGTGCGTGTGACAGGCGGCTCCGATGGCCGCCGGCCACTCGTGATCTTCCGCAGCTGAGAGAGAAGGACAGACGGCTGATGTAAACACAGCCGTCTGTCATTCTCCCTGAAGTGATCACAGAGGCTATGCGATCCTGCTGTATAGGATCGCATGTCTCTGTGATAACTTCACAAGCCACGCCCCCTGACAGTTAGAATCACGCCCCTAGGCTCACATTTATCCCCTTGATCACTTATACTGTTAACCCCTTCCCTGCCAGTGTAATGTTTACAGTAACAGTGTATATTTTTAGCACTGATTACTGTAGTAATGTCACTGGTACCCCCAAAAATGTCAGTCAGGGGTCTGATCTGTCCGCCGCAATGTCGCAGTCCCGCAAAAAATCGCAGATCGCCACCATTACTAGCAAAAAAAAACTAAAAATGACATAAATCTTTCCCGTAGTTAGTAAACGCAATAACTTTTGCGCAAACCAATCAAAATACGCTTATTGCGATTTATTTATTTTTTTTACCAAAAATATGTAGCAGAAAACAAATTGGCCTAAAATGTTAAAAAGTTTTGATTTTTACTTTTTTTTTTTTTTGAGAATTTCATATAAAAGAATGTGAAAAATATTGTTATTTTTTCAAAATTGTTGCTATTTTTTTGTTTATAGCGCAAAAAATAAAAATCGCACAGGCAATCAAATACCACCAATCTATTTGTGGGAAAAAAAGGACGTTAATTTTGTTTGGGTACAGCGTTGCATGACCGCGCAATTGTCAGTTAAAGTTGCACAGTGCCGAATCGCAAAAAGTGGCCCAGACGTAAGACAGCAAAATCCTCCGGTGGTAAAGTGGTTAAGGACCTCATTAGAGCCCCCCCTTATGTCAGGATCCCCATTAGAGCCCCCTCCCCCTTATGTCAGGGTCCCCATTAGAGCCTCCTCCCCATATGTCAGGTTCCCCATTGTTATTTTTTTCAAAATTGTCGCTCTTTTTTTGTTTATAGCGCAAAAAATAAAAATTGCACAGCCAATCAAATACCACCAAAAGAAAGCTCTATTTGTGGAAAAAAAAGGACGTTAATTTTGTTTGGGTACAGCGTCGCAAGACCGCACAATTGTCCGTTAAAATCACGCAGTGCCGAATCGCAAAATGGGGCCTGGTCATTGAGCAGCCAAATCCTCAGGGGCTAAAGTGGTTAAAAACTCTCCAATAGAAATGCCTGAAAGTCGCTCTGCTCAGGTGTGAACAGAGCCTTAACCCTTTCACACTGTATCCAAAACGTAGTGATCATCACATCTATACGACCTTGTTGGACATTCCATTCTCAAACTATGGGCATTAATATGGAGTTGGCCCCCCTTTATAACTCTAAAAGCCTCCATCCTTTCTGGGAAGAAAATAGAGAATTTTAGATGGGTAGAGCATTTTTCGAAAAGCTAATTGCCCTGAGCCTTGTGTGCCCAGATGCTGGGTTAGCAGTCTGCGGTAGTTGCTCTTCCTGCTTTTTGTACAGAGATCTTTTTAAATCGGAGATTAGAGACCTCTGCCCTTAGAACCATGATAAGACACAGCCAGCTTGGAAGTACTAGGTGCTGGGCTTTAAATCGTATTTACTTAGCTGTGAGACACCATAAAAACAGAGCAATGTGCATGTCTCGGGTACAAAGACAGCTTAGTATTTGTAGTGGTAGTCTTTGTATTCATAGTAGACTAGAATTTGTCTTTTATGGCTTGTTTCCACTGAGCTTTCTGGTACGGTTCGGTACGGTACGCTATTTATGCCGTTTCCATTATGAATGGTACCCTAATTCTGAACCGTACCGTACCACTTTTTGGTACCCTTTCGTTGGGGTACCAAGCACATTAGTACCGTACCAACAGGGTGGAGCTACACTCTGCAGAACTTTGATTGGTTGACAGAGAATCGTCTATCACAGCTTTCCTGCTACACCACGCCTATCATGAAAGGGTACTATTGGCAGTGGAAACGCAAGGTGTACCGTTCCGAACTGTGCCGTACTGAACCGAACCGTACCGTACCACTCAGTGGAAACGAGGCATAACAGGCCAGAGCCTATAGGATCCTAAAGACCTACAAAGATAGATGGATGTGTAGGCATGATCTGATTGATTTGCCTTCGAGCTCCAGTATCTGGTGGTATGGGGTGGAGGGGGAGAACACCGACAGACACTGCCAGTATCATTTATCACTGTGGATAGTAAAAATCTGACATCTTCCAAACTGTCCAACCGATTCGTCCCTGTTAGAGCAGGTGGCCATGCATAGGGCCTTTAAACTTTACATCATGGCCCATGCATGGGGCCTTTAAACTTGACATCATTGACTGTTTATCATTGTGGATAGCAGTGATCTGACATTGTCCGACCGATTCACCCCCTTGAGAGCAGGTGGCCATGCATAGGGCCTTTAAACTTGACATCATGACCTTTAAACTTGACATCATTGACTGTTTATCATTTTGGATAGCAGTGATCTGACATTGTCCGACCGATTCACCCCCTTGAGAGCAGGTGGCCATGCATAGGGCCTTTAAACTTGACATCATTGCCCATTCATGGGACCCTTAAACTTGACATCATTGACTGTTTATCATTGTGGATAGTAGTGATCTGACATTGTTCCGACCGTTTCACCCCACTGAGAGCAGGTGGCCATGCATAGGTCCTATAAACTTGACATCATGGCCCATGCATGGGACCCTTAAACTTGACATCATTGACTGTTTATCATTGTGGATAGTAGTGATCTGACATTGTCCAACCTGTCCGACCGATTCACCCCCCTGCGAGCAGGAGGCCATGCATAGGGCCTTTAAACTTGACATCATGGCCCATGCATGGGGCCCTTAAACTTGACAACATTGACTGTTTATCATTGTGGATAGTAGTAATCTGACATCATTGTCCGACCGATTCACCCCCCTGAGAGAAGGTGGCCATGCATAGGGCCTTTAAACTTGACATCATGGCCCATGCATGTGGCCCTTAAACATGACATAATTGGCCATGCATAGGGCCCCTTATACTTTACATCATTGGTTATGCATTAGGGCCTTTAAACTGGACATCATTGGCCATGCATAGGGGTCCTTATACTTGACATCATTGGCCAAATATGGCTCATTTAATGTATGTGGTCTCATGTCTATAATAATGTAACCAGCAATCAGAGAGTAGTGTGTGGATAGCATCATTCTGTATCCACCATGCTAGTGTTGTGTATAATCTTAAGGCCCCTTTCACACAGGCGGATTGTTCAGATCCGCCTGTCAATTTTTTGGCGGATCTGAACGGTCCCCCCATGCATCTCTATGGGGGATCGGATGAGAACGGACCGACGGTCTGTTCCTTTCCGATTTCCCCCATAGAGATGCATGGGGACCTGACAGCTGTGTCTCCGCACACAGTGCGGAGACGCAGCTGTCCTCCTGCTGCTCAGCTGGGGATCGGCGGCTCGACCCCCCCCCCCCCATCCCCCCCCCCTGCTGAGAAAAACGCAATCCGTCCGACGGACGGATAGTGTGAAAGGTGCCTTAGGCTGAACTCCAGGATCAAACTTTTCTGTCACCCCAACTTTCCTCTCTCCATCTAAAGCTATAAACAATAAAATGTCCCTTCTTTTATTAGTACATTCTGCAGATCTTCGAGGAGGAGGGATCTGTGAAGCACCTTTAAACATTGGAGTGTAAGCTCCTCTGGTGCAGAGACTGATGTGGTTAAGTGTTCTTTCTAATGCACTGAGGAATATGTCAGAGCTATATAAATGTATAGTAAGAGCTATATAAATGTATAGTAATAATATTAGTGTGTGAATGTACGGGGACAATAAAGTGTATTCTCCTTTGATGCAAAGGCTCAGTGTCTATGTACAGCACTGCAGTATATGTCAGAGCTATACAAATGTTTATTATTAATAATAATAATAATAGTGTGACTGTGATGGGATGTTAAAGCATAAGCTCCTTTGGTGCATAGACTGATGTGTTTGGCTCAGCGTCTTCTGTACAGCACTGCGGTATATGTCTGATGCTATGTAAGTGTATAATAACATTAGTGTATGACTTTGGTGGAACATTAGAGTGCAAGCTTCTCTGGTGCAGAGACTGATTTGACTGGTTCAGGGTTCTCTGTACAACACTGCAGAATATATCAGAGTTCTATAAATGTATAATAGAGACTGTGGAACATTTAGAGTGTAAGCTCCTCTGGTGACTGATGTGAATGGCTTAGTCTTCCTTCAGCACTATATAAACATACAATAATAGCAACGTGTCACGGTACTTGAAGATTAGAAGGGTAAGCTCCTCTTAGACACTTAGCGGGTAATCACCTCTGGTGCACAGAGACATTATAGTGTAAGCACCTCTGGTGCACATAGACACTAGAGAGTAAGCTCCTGTGGTAAACAGAGACAGCGTGCAACTTCTCTGGTGCACAGAGACATTGGAATGTAAGATCCTTTTGTGCACGGAGACATTAGAGGTAAGCTCGCTGGTGCAAAGAGACATTAAGAGGGTAAGCTCCTCTGGTGCACAGAGACATTATAGTGTAAGCTCCTCTGGTGCACAGAGACTTTATAGTGTAAGCTCCACTGGTGCACAGAGACATAAGAGAGTAATCACCTCTGGTGCAGAGGGACATTAGAGGGTAAGCACCTTTGGTGCACAGAGACAGAGTGTAAGCTCTTTTGGTGCACAGAGACAGAGTGTAAGCTCTTTTGGTGCACAGAGACATTAAAGGGAAAGCTCCTCTGGTGGACAGAGACACTAGAGTATAAGCTCCTCAGATGTAGAGAGATCTTATAGGGTGAGCACCTCTGGTGCACATAGACACTAGAGGGTAAGCTCCTGTGGTAAACAGAGACAGCGTGCATCTTCTCTGGTGCACAGAGACATTGGAATGTAAGCTTATTTCGTGCACGGGGACATTAGAGGTAAGCTCTCTGGTGCAAAGGGACATTAAGAGGGTAAGCGCCTCAGGTGCACAGAGACATTAGAGGGTAAGTTCCTCTGGTGCACAGGGTCCTTAGAGGGTAAGCTCCTCTGGTGCATAGGGACCTTAGAGGGTAAGCTCCTCTGGTGCACAGAGACCTTAGAGGGTAAGCTCCTCTGGTGCACAGAAACCTTAGAGGGTAAGCTCCTCTGGTGCACAGAGACCTTAGAGGGTAAGCTCCTCTGGTGCACAGAGACCTTAGAGGATAAACTGCTCTGGTGCACAGAGACCTTCGAGCGTAAGCTCCTCTGGTGCACAGAGACATTAGGGGGGTAAACTCCTCTGGTGCACAGAGATATTAGAGGGTAAGCTCCTCTGGTGCACAGAGACATTAGGGGGGTAAACTCCTCTGGTGCACATAGACATTAGAGGTTAAGTTCTTCTGGTGCACAGAGACATTAGAGGGTAAGTTCTTCTGGTGCACAGAGACATTAGAGGGTAAGTTCTTCTGGTGCACAGAGACATTAGAGGGTAAGTTCTTCTGGTGCACAGAGACATTAGGGTAAGCTCCTCTGGAGCACAGAGACATTAGAGGGTAAGTTCTTCTGGTGCACAGAGACATTAGAGGGTAAGTTCTTCTGGTGCACAGAGACATTAGAGGGTAAGCTCTTCTGGTGCACAGAGACATTAGGGTAAGCTCCTCTGGAGCACAGAGACATTAGAGGGTAAGTTCTTCTGGTGCACAGAAACATTAGAGGGTAAGCTCCTCTGGTGCACAGAGACATTAGAGGGTAAGCTCCTCTGGTGCACAGAGATATTAGAGGGTAAGCTCCTCTGGTGCACAGAGACATTAGGGGGGTTAACACCTCTGGTGCACAGAGACATTAGAGGGTAAGCTCCTCTGGTGCACAGAGACATTAGATCAACTCTGGTCCTCGGGACCCACTAACAGGCCAGATTTTAAGTATTACCTTGGGGAGATGCAGACTAAAATACTGCAATCACTGAGCAGCAAATTAGATCCCCTCCGATGTAATTTAGTTATCTTGCAAACCTGGCCTGTTGGTGGGTCCTGAGGACTGGAGTTGAAAACCACTGCATTAGAGGGTAAGCTCCTCTGGTGCACAGAGACACTATAGTATAAGCTCCTGTGGTGAACAGAGACAGCGTGTAAACTTGTCTGGTGCAGAGTCATCAGAGTGTAAGCTCCTCTAGTGCACAGAATGGTTTGGCGTCCTTTGCATATTGCTGTGGAATATATTACTCTTCTATTCATGTATAATAATACAGTTTGGACAAAGTTATGTAAAAATCTCGAGGCAGTGAGCACATTCCAGTAGCCATCTAAAGGGTCATGTCATCAAAATCGCATACTCTGGGTATAGACGGAGTCTGGTACGAATGTTCTCTCCTTGGTTGGGAGATCTGACCTCCATTTTCTGTTTAGAAAAAACTTAGTACATTGACTTCTTGTCTCCTGGGATGGATTCCGACCTGTAATAATAATAATAATAATAATAAGATCATTCATAGTGTATATTTGGTAGGGACATTATATTGTAAGCTCTGCTGTGATAGGGATTTATGTGACTGGAGATCACTTTCCCTGTAGAGATCTACCACCTATATATGGGTGTTATACAGATGTGGTAAGTGAAATGAAGAATGATACATTTGTGAGGTGTATTCTATTTCCTTTTCTCTGTCCGAGTTTAATGTCGTTATTTTCTCTTCTTACAGTTGCAAACATTTAACATCAGCGCTCCATGTAAGACAATCGAAGACCTTAGCAATGGCGTGGCCATGGGGCAAGCACTCCACCAGATGTAAGTGACCCCTCCCCCACCCATCTGATTACCATACTCACCAATATTATCATTTTTAAGGACTATGTTGGGGTCTGTTAAAGGATTCACTGGTTAATTCACCCACTAAATCCTTTAGTGCTATTCACCCAAGTGACATTTGATGGCATGTAAAAAAAAAAGAAAAAAATGAAATGTGCTGTTGTTCAGCATGTTCTTCAGCATTTAAAGGGGTACCCTGAAAAAGAGTCCCCCTGCCATGCACTGACGCACTGATATTTACTGGCAGTGGGCTCTCCGATGCCCCTGGTGACCAGGATTGGATAGTGGCAAGGGGGTTGGAGCTTAAAGAGAGGGGTTCCCCCAAAAGTGAAGGTCTCCTGTGAAAGCACTGATGGGCAATGGGGTCTTTACCCCAAAGCTTTGACACCACAGTGGTAACAAGTATTAGTATTAAATGTGCCCCTCCTCCCTCCTCTCACAGCTAACCAAGGAATGGAGTCTGGTATTAGGCATGTACGCCCCCTGCTGTTCAGCATGTTCATCATTGAGAGGGGTAGCCTGAAAAAGCAGAGTCCCCCTGCCATGCACTGACACACTGATAGTTACTGGCAGTGGATTCTCTAATGCCCCTGGTGATCAGGATTGGATGGTGGCAAGGGGGTTGGTGCCTAAATGCCCTTCAGCATTGGGGGTGACGTTTTGAGAGGGGTTCCTCCTCAAAACTGGAGGTCCCCTATCAAAGCACCATCATCTCATTGCTGATGGGCAGTGGGGGTCTTTAGCAGTACTGATGCCCCATTGGTGACAAGCACCAGGCTCTTTGAATTACCCACTAAATACTTTATTGCTATTCACCCAAGTGACATTTGACTTCATGTAAATAAAAAAAAAAGGGAAATGCGCCACCCCCCCTTCTTTCACAGCTAACCAAGGAATGGAGTCAGGTAACAGGCATGTATACCCCCTGCTGTTAAGCATGTTCTTCAGCATTGAGAGGGGTACTCTGAAAAAAGAGTCCCCCTGCCATGCACTGACACACTGATAGTTACTGGCAGTGGGCTCTCCAAAGCCCCTGGTGACCAGGATTGGATGGTGGCAAGGGGGTTGGAGCTTAAATGCCTTTCATTATTGGGGGTGGTGCTTTGAGAAGTGTTCCCCCAAAAGTGAAGGTCTCCTGTGAAAGCACTGATACCCTGTTGCTGATGGGCAATGGGGTCTTCACCCCAAAGCATTGACACCACAGTGGTAACAAGCATTAGGCTGGCAAGAGCTGTGGATTATATTCCCTTCAGCATTGGGTGTTTTGCTCTTTTGAGGGGTTCCCCCCAAAAATGCGATTTCCCTTTTAAGGCACTAATATCCTGCTGCTGATGGGCAATGAGGTATTTGCCTCAAAGCACTGATACCCCAGTGGTGGGAAGTATCGGGCTCTTCAGGACCCCTGGTCCTGCCAAGAGGAGTGGATTATTTGTTCTTCAGAATTGGGGGCAGTATTTGGGAGGAGTTTTCCCCAAAAATGGGGGTTCCTTTTCAAAGCACTGATACCCTATTGCTGATGGGCAATAGGGTCTTCAGCATCAAAGCACCAAGCTCGTTGACACCCCTGGGTGGGTCAGAACAATAGATTATATACCCTTCTGCATTTGTGCCAGTGCTTTGAGAGGGGTTCCCCCTAGATATTGCAGTGCCCTATGAGAGCACTGATACCCTATTGTTGAGGGGTAACAAGCACCAGGTTCTTCGACACCCCCGGTACTCGGGAGAGGGTGTTGGCAAGAGGGGTAGATTATATAGCCTTTGGCTTTGGGGGTTGTGCTTTGAGAGGGGCTCCCCCCAAAAAATGAAGGGCTTCTGTCAAAGCCCCAATACCACATTGCTGATGGGCAGTGGGATCTTCGCACCAAAGCACTGACTTCCCATTGGTGACAAGTATTAGGCTCTTCGGCAGTGCTGGTAGGAGGGGTGGATTATATGCCCTTCAGAATTAGGAGCAGTACTTGGAGGGGTTTTCCCTAAAAATGGGCGTCACTGATACCCTGTTCCTGATGGACAATGGGGTAAGCACAAAGCTCTTTCACACCTCTGGGCCAGTAAGAGGGGTAGATTATGTGGCCTTTAGCATTGATGGCAATGCTTTAAAAGGGGTTCCCCCCCAGAATCTACAGTGCCCTTGGTGGCAATGCTTTGAGAAGGGTTCCCCCCCCGAAATTACAGTGCCCAAAGCACTGATACCCGTTTGCTGATGGGCAATGGAGTCTTCAGCACCAAAGCACTGATGCCCCAGTGGTAACAAGCATCAGGCTCTTTGACACCCTGGGTGCTCAGAAGAGGGTGTCGACAAGAGCGATGGCTTGAATGTCCTTCAGCTTTGGGAATGGTGCTTTGAGAGGGGTTTCCCTCCAAAAAAATGGAGGTCCACTGTCAAAGCACCAATTTCTCCTTGCTGATGGACAGTGGGGGTCTTTAGCACCAAAGCACTGACATTCAAGTGATTGCAAGCATCAGGCTGGCAAGAGGGGTGGATTATATATCCTTCAATATTGGGTGCAGTCCTTTGAGTGGGGTTCCCCCCCCCTGAAAAAATGGAGGTTCTTCAGCAAGAGCACCGATGCCCCTTTGCAGATAGGTATTGGGCTCTTCACCACTCCTGGTGGGGGTAGGGTTCCTATATGCCATCTGCTCTGCTCCCCATGGAGTCACTTGGGGGAATTGCCAATCGAGTGGATTATAAATGTAGAACACAGTGATGTAGAGACTGACGTTTCCTCTCTCTCCCCTCCATTGTAGAGATGGCGCTTGGTTTACCGAGTCTTGGCTGGGACGAATAAAAGACGACGTGGGAGATAATCGAAGGATAAAGGTAGATGTCCGCTTCTCACTGAATTCTGTACATTACAAATAATCTAATCTGTATACAGTTCATAGAGGTTCAGGTCAATCAGTTTAAAGTGGACCTCTCATTAAAGCACATTTAGGGAACACATTTAACTCTTTGATCACCACAAGTGTTAACCCCTTCCCTGCCAGTGTCATTTATACAGGAACAGTTCATATTATTTAGCACGGATTACTGTATAAATGACACTGGCAGGGAAGAGGTTAACACTTGTGGTGATCAAAGGGTTAAATGTGTTCCCTAGATGTGCTTTAATGAGAGGTCCACTTTAAAGCGGAGTTCCAGCCATTTCACTCACCTGTCCAACGGTCCAGAGATGCGGCCGCCCGAAGCCTCGATCCTCTCCCTCGGCGCCAGCATCACTGCTGTGGGCACCCGGCTGTTAGTTTGCGGCTTCACAGCCGGGTACGCACTGCGCATGCGCGAGTTGCGCTACGTGCCGTGATTGCCCGGCAATCTTCTGGGACCTTTGACATGTCCCAGAAGATTGCAGGGAGGGAGGGGGAGAGGAGAACTTCCACTCAGGGCGCCGCGGCGCTCCGAGTGGAAGTGGGAGCGGGTACCTGTCAAAACTAGGTACCGCTCCCCCCCCCCAAAAAATGACATGCCAAATGTGGCATGTCAGGGGGCTAGGACCACCTAAAGCGGAAGTTCCACTTTTGGGTGGAACTCCGCTTTAAACTGATTGACATGAACCTCTATGAGGTCCCCAAAAAGTGTCACTTAGTCAGCAAGTTAATGTTGCAGCCCTGATAAAAATTGCTGATCGCTGCCATTACTAATAAAAATAAATAAATAAAAAGCCCAAAAATCTATTCCATAGATTTGACAAATCTTTTCCCTAGTTTGTAAACGCTATAACTTTTGCGTAAAGCAATTATTATACGCTTTTTGGGATTTTTTTTTTTTTTTTACTAAAAATATGTAGCAGAATACAAATTGGCCTAAACTGATAAAAAAAAATTTGATTTTTTGAATTTTTTTATTGGTAATGTTTTATAGCAGAAAGTAAAAAATATTGTTTCTCTTTTTCAAAATTGTTGCTTTTTTTGTTTATAACGCAAAAACTAAAAACCGCAGAGGTGATCAAATACCACCAAAAGAAAGCTCTATTTGTGAAAAAAAAAGGACATTCGTTTTATTTGGGTACAGCTTCGCACGATCGTGCAATTGTCTGTTAAAGCAACGCAGTGCCGTTTATAAAAAAATGGCCCGGTCATTAAAGTCTCGTACACACTTGACGAAAATCGGACGAAATATCCTCCGATTTTTCTCACTCATGCTCACCGTTTTTAATTGACAGTGCATAAATGTTCACGAAATTTCTCATCCGATATATTTTTTGGGACGTTTGTTCCTAGACTTCCGGGTCATCAGCAACTTCAGATCATGCGCGGTCTTTCGTATCCGATTTTTTGCGGACGTACTGCATACTCATTAAACGAAAATTGGTCATCTGGGGACAGGCGATAAAAATTTTGGTGTTTGTCCCTCAGTTTTTTTTCGTTGAAAATGTCAGCATCGGCTGCTGAAAGTTGTGTACACACTAGCGTAAATCGTCCGATTTTACCTTCCGGTCCAGAAGTGGTTAATATGTTGCTCGTTAAGGAAAGATTTTAGGCTTTTAATTATTGTCTTGTTCACTTTAGTTCATTTATGATTATAGTGAACACACATGAATAGTGCACCACTATCCATTTACTTTATCAGTATAAGTTGCAGGCTTAGCCCATTTTGCACCCATCTCCTGCTGAAGAGCCCTAGGCAGTTGCCACTTCTGCCTACCCTTTGGCCTGGCCCTGGATAAGCCTATTTCTATTCAGCTGGTCTCTCTTATACGTAATAATAATTTTAAAGTCCATACATTCTGTTCACGCTCTGGCCAGTGCAGGGTGCCTTTGTCTGCTCTTGAATCTCAGCCTTTGTCTGTCCCGTCTCCTAGCACTATTCAGACAGGACCGGCGATGTTATGACAGCAAACTGCGAGCCGATGAATCTTAAACAGATGCAAATATTGAGCTATGAAAATGACTTGTGTACAGACTTCAGGGTAACTGTTATAAATAGGCGCCTCTGTTTATTCTGGGTAATAGCAGTATATGGACTGTATAATGATATGTCTGGGGCGCCTAATGCTGTGTTTGAGTTTAATCTCCTTTTTGTTTGCTTAGATTAACAATCTGAAGAAGATTCTTCAAGGAATTGTGGATTATTACAAAGAGGTAAGGCGGGGACGCACACGGTGTCAGACATGGGAACTCATTCAGTGACTGCAGCTAGGGCGGTGCAAAGGGTCAGGGTCATCATTCGAAATCATGGGGCCCCACACAGACTACTTCACAGGGCCACATTTGTATTTCAACAGTGTATTCCTTTGCTTTCCTGAGTTTCAAGAGAAAAATACAAAAATCTGGTTGCCCTTGGCAACCTCCATAAATTTTTTCCTTTATATCAGGTTATTTAAAGCTGAGGTTTACTTGCTTATTGCTGTTATTGGTCCCTGCCTCCTCCCTACATTAAAAATGCTAATAAGATTTTTAAATAAAACCTTTATTTTTATTTTTTTAATGACACCAATGATGGGGCACTATTCCTCCCACTGACACCAATGATGGGGCACTATTCCTCCCACTGACACCAATGATGGGGCACTATTCCTCCCACTGACACCAATGATGGGGCACTATTCCTGCCACTGACCCCAATGATGGGGTACTATTTTTCCCACTGACACCAACAATGGGGCACTATTTTCCCCACTCACACCAATGTTTGGGCACTATTCCTCCCACTAACACCACCAACAGGGGCATAACTCCTTTCACTGACACCAATGATGGGGCACTATTCCTCCCACTGATATCAACGATGGGGTACTATTTCTTCCACTGACACCAACAATGGGGCACTAATCCTTCCACTGACATCAGTGATGGGGCACTATTTCTCCCACTGACACCAACAATGGGGCACTATTTCCCCCACTTACACCAACATTTGGGCACTATTCCTCCCACTAACACCACCAACAGGGGCATAATTCCTTCCATTGATATCAATGATGGGGCACTATTCCTCCCACTGACACCAACGATGGGGTACTATATCTCTCACTGACACCAACTATTGGGTATTATTTCTTCCACTGACACCAACAATGGGGCACTAGTCCTTCTACTGACATCAGTGATGGGGCACTATTCCTCCCACTGACACCAATGATGGGGTGTTCTTCCACTGACACCAATGATGGGGTGTTATTCCTCCTACTGACACCAACGGTGGGGCACTATTCCTCCCACTGACACCAATGATGGGGTGTTATCCTTCCCACTGACCCCAACGATGGGGCACTATTCCTCCCACTGACACCAACAATTGGGTATTATTTCTCCCACTGACACCAACAATGGGGCACTAGTCCTTCTTCCGACATCAGTGATGGGGCACTATTCCTCCCACTGACACCAATGATGGGGTGTTATTCCTCCCACTGACATCAATGATGGGGCACTATTTCTCCCGTTAACACCAACAATGGGGCATTATCCCTCCTACTAACACCAACAATGGTCAACCAACCCTTGCACCCACTGACACCAAGGTTTGGGCACTATTCCTCCCACTAACACCACCAATGGGCGTAATTCCTTCCACTGACACCAGTGATGAGGCACTATTTCTTCCAGTGACACCAACAATGGGGCACTAGTCCTTCCACTGACACCAATGATGGGGTGTTAATCCTCCCACTAAAGATTTTGCATTGTTTATTCCCACTGATACCAGGACACTTTCAACTCCCACTGGCCACAGTCTGACTCCCCTAAAGTCTGAAGGGCAGTAAACTGGTCCTTGGTTTAGAAAGTTTGGAGACCCCTGAGCTAGATGATGCTGGATGTCCACCAGCCATGAAATGAGGTGGGCTCTATCTGACTTGCTGCAGCTTCTAATGAATGAATGAAAGGTGACGGGGGGGCCAGGACCAGTAAGGCTGGGGAGGAAAAGCTAGATGATGTTGGGTCTCCTCTAACCAACCAGGAAATGAGGTGGGCTCTATCTGATTAGCTTGCAGCTTCTGATGCACGTTGTGAGACGCTCACAGTGTGCAGTGAAATCAGAGGAAGCCATCTCAGTCCAGGAGAGGAGCCGATACAACTGTGCAAGACTGAAGGGAAGGTCGGAGTTCAGTCATATTCAGCCCTGGCAACCATCTTTTGAGTCTTTTCGTTCACCTAATCTATGATAGGGGGAGACCAGTGGATGTGGTGTACTTGGATTTCGCTAAGGCGTTTGATACAGTTCCCCACAAGCGCTTAATTTATAAAATAAGATCTGCAGGTATCGACAGCAGGGTTTGCTCTTGGATACGGAATTGGCTTAAAGGGCGTGTCCAAAGGGTGGTAATAAACAGCGCATACTCAGACTGGTCTGAGGTTGTAAGCGGGGTGCCCCAGGGCTCAGTCCTGGGACCAACCTTGTTCAATTTATTCATAAACAACATTGAGGTCGGGATCAGTAGTTCGATATCAGTTTTTGCAGATGACATAAAATTGGCCAGAGCAACAACTGCACAGCATGAAGCAGATATCCTACAGAATGACCTGGACAAAATTACAGAGTGGGCACGGACATGGCAAATGAGGTTTAACGTGGAGAAGTGTAAGGTTTTGCACTTGGGGACTAAAAACATAAAAACACAATACATGTTAGGAGGGGAACCCTTGGGGGAATCAAAAATGGAGAAGGATCTGGGAGTCTTGGTTGATGATAGATTAGGCAACAGCATGCAATGTCAAGCGGCAGCTGCCAAAGCCAGCAGAATATTGGCATGCATAAAGAAAGGGATGTATTCCAGAGATAAGACTATAATCCTTCCACTTTATAAAACTCTGGTGCGACCGCATCTGGAGTATTCTGTCCAGTTCTGGTCGCCAGTCCTCAGGAGGGATGTGTTGGAGCTGGAGAGAGTCCAGAGAAGGGCAACTAAACTAATTAGGGGATTGGAGGACCTTGACTATGAAGAGCGTCTACAATCGCTCGATTTATTCTCCCTGGAGAAGAGACGTCTGAGGGGGGACATGATAGCAATTTATAAATATCTTAATGGGGATCCCAGCTTAGAAAAAAAGCTGTTCATTCGAAGGGATTGCATGAGGACTCGAGGGCATACAATGCGATTAGAGGAGAAGCGTTTTAACCTCAGGCAACGTGGGGGGTTCTTTACTGTTAGGGCTACAAGATTGTGGAATTCTCTACCACAAGAGGTGGTTTCTGCGGGTAGTATGGTGGCTTTCAAAAGACTCTTAGACTTACATCTCAAGGATCAGAACATTCAGGGGTATGTGAGATGATTACAGCCACACACACCTACACAGGTTGAACTGGATGGACTATTGTCTTTATTCAACCTCACCTACTATGTAACTATGTAACTATGTGTACAATGTCCGCAGGTTCTGGACCAGCTCATCTCCGAATTCCTCCTTCCGGATCTCAGCCAGATTGCAGAAAATGCCGACCCGACGGAAATGGGACGACTGTTACAGCTGATCCTGGGGTGCGCCATTAACTGTGATAGGAAGCAAGGTAAGGACCGAGCCCATGACAGCGACATCGGCCCGTCACCCAGGAGGAACGTTTCCATGTATTCCGTGACTTCTCACCCACATTTTATTGTTTTCATGACCTTTGACTGAGACTTATCACCCTGGAAGGAAGTCCGTCTATTCCTGCTGATGGCGTTACTGTAATAACGGAAAGCATTGTGAACATTCGATCATTTCATAATCAGAGAAAAATAATAAACATGCACTGTTTATGTACAGTTTGCTATTCGAAGTGACATTTAACCACTTTAACCACTTAAGCCCCGGAAGATTTTACCCCCTTCCTGACCAGGGGGTATTTTGCGATTCGGCACTGCGTGACTTTAATGGACAATTGCGCGGTCGTGCGACGCTGTACCTAAACGAATTTGACGTCCTTTTTTTCCCCACAAACAGAGCTTTCTTTTGGTGGTATTTGATCACCTGTGCGATTTTTTGATCATGCGCTATAAACAAAAAAAGAGCGACAATTTTGCTAAATAACAATATTTTTCACATTTTTTTATTTGAAATTCCCCCCCCAAAAAAATGTAAAAATCAAAATATTTTAACATTTTCGGCCAATTTGTTTTCTGCTACATATTTTTGGTAAAAAAAAATTGCAAAAAGCGTATTTTGATTGGTTTGCGCAAAAGTTATCGCGTTTACTAACTAAGGGAAAGATTTTTGTCATTTTTGTTGTGTTTTTTTTTTTAACGCGTAATGGCGGCGATCTGCGATTTTTTTTTTTTTTTTTTTTTTTTCTTTTGCGGGACTGCGACATTGCGGCGGACAGATCGGACTTGACTGACATTTTTGACACTTTTGGGGTTACCAGTGACATTACTACAGTAATCAGTGCTATACATGTGCACTGTTACTGTAAAATGACACTGGCAGTGAAGGGGTTAACTTTATTTGAGAGGGAGGGGTTATGTGTGTCCCTAGGGGCGTGATTCTAACTGTGATTGGCTGTGGCTTGAGGTGTAAGAACAGAGATCAACGGTCCTACATAGTAGAACCGTATGATCACTGTTCCTACACAGGGAAGAATGACAGGCGGCTTGTTTACATCAGCTGCCTGCCTTTCTCACGTTCTAACGGACGATCGCGAGTGCCCGGCGGACATCGGGTCCACCGGGCACACGCGCGCGGGGGGGGGGTCCGTGACCGAGCGGGAGCGCGCCTCCGGCAGCACGCGCTCGCTCCCCAGAGCCTCACAGGCTAGCGATGTACCCATACATCACTTTGCCTGTGAGGGGCTGACCGCCGCAGTATATGTACTTGCGGCGGTCAGCAAGTGGTTAAGACCGGAAGGATTTGCCCCTTTAATGACCAGGCCCTATTTATTCGGCACTGCGTTATTTTAATGGACAATTGCGCGGTCAAGCAACGCTGTACCCGAATAAAATTTACATCCTTTTTTTCCTACAAATAGAGCTTTCTTTTGGTGGTATTTGATCACCTGTGCGATTTTTTTTTTTTTTGATTTTTTTGCGCTATAAACAAAAAAAAGAGCAACAATTTTGAAAAAAAAGCAATATTTTTCACATTCTGCTATATGACATTCTCAAAAAACAAATTTAAAAATCAAATTTTTTTAACATTTTAGGCCAATTTGTTTTCTGCTACATATTTTTGGTAAAAAAAAAAAAATCACAATAAGTGTATTTTGATTGGCTTGCGCAAAAGTTATGCGCGTCTACAAACTACAGGAAAGATTTGTCATTTTTAATGTTTTTTTGTTTTTTTTTACTAGTAATGGCGGCGATCTGCGATTGTTTGCAGGACTGTGACATTGCGGCGGACAGATCGGACCCTTGACTGACTTTTTTTACACTTTTGGGGGTACCAGTGACATTACTGCAGTAATCAGTGCTAAAAATATGCACTGTTACTGTAATAATGACACTGGCAGGCAAGGGGTTAACAGTATAGGTGATCAAGGGGTTAAATGTGACCCTAGGGGAGTGATTCTAACTGTATGGGGAAGGGACTTGTGAAATTATTATTTCAGGTACTTGTATAGCGCTTTACATATACATTGTACATTCACATCAGTCCCTGCCCTCAAGGAGCTTACAATCTAAGGTCCCTAACTCACATACATACACAGTAGGGCCAATTTTTTTATACAGGATCCAATTAACCCACCAGCATGTCTTTGGAGTGTGGGAGGAAACCGGAGTACCCAGGGGAAACCCACGCAGGCACAGGGAGAACATGCAAACTCCAGGCAGGTAGTGCCGTGGTTGGGATTCGAACCAGCGACCCTCTTGCTGCTAGGTGAAAGTGCTAACCACTACACCACTGTGCCGCCCATAGAGACCTGTGATCCTATATAGAAAGATCACAGGAGCTCTGTGATCATTGCAGGTAGAAGGACGGTCAGCTGTGTTTACAACAGCCGACCGTCCTTCTCTCAGCGGGGAGCGATCGCGGGTGTCAGGCAGCAATCGGAGCCGCCTGACACACGTATCGGCTCCCCCGCTGCCGAGTGGGGGCAGGAGCGCACCGTCGGCGTCATGCACTTGCCCCCTAGCTCCTCCCAGGCGAGCGACGCATCCCTACGTCGCTTTGCCTGTACGAGTCAGCCTGCCGCAGTAAATATACAGGAGGCGGTCGGCAACTGGTTAAAGGGTAACTCCACTTTCGTGGGGAAAAAAAATAGCAAATAAAGAAAACACAACATAGCGTATACAATTGTGACACAAATCATATTGTATTCGAATGTAATAAAAAATTACCTTTCCTTTTCAATCTGCAGCCGTTGTAATTTTCTGAAAATGCAATGCAATATGGCCGCCTGGAGCTGTTCTGTACACAGAATGTATACTGACTACACCCCCAGAAACATCATTTCCTGCTTGTGTGATTGGCTCACCAATTTTCCCAGAAGTCTGCACTAAGATACAAGTCAGATTTCTGGCATCCCCTGCAACAAAAATTTCATTTTTGGTGAGATACTCCCAATAGGAACACATCTAAAGGGAGGCAGGACCAGCAGATTTCCTTATTAGAGCCCTGCAGCTGCCACAGCTGATAGATAATTATAAAACCACTCCCATTTGATCCATTCAGCACAGATGAACAAACAATGATTTCTTCAGAATAACAAAAGGTAGGAATCTGCAACAAAGTTTATTATAATCCCTGCAATGTACAGAGATCACCCAGAGGGGAATGTTTTTTTTCTCAACAAAAGTGGAGTTATGCTTTAAGTATTTCAGGGAACTTATTGGCTATAGGGGGTCTTCATACTACGGTCCAAGTTTTGATCCTGCCAGAAATAACCCAGAGAGCTGACATATTGCTATGATGAGCTGACAATACATTTTCTCTGCTGACCTTCAATTTTAAGCAGTGGTATCCATAGGTGTGCGCAGCCTATTGCATTAGGGTGTGCACCCCAAAGTTTAAATACACATGCATGTGTTTGCCTACATGTATATGGCCCCGGTACATTACTCTCCCTGCTGGCAAAGTGAAATAGAAGTGTGTGGCACTTCTCTTATGGCAGAGCAGGTCCAAGGGAGATCTTTCCCATCTCCTCACTGGCAAACAGAGCGATAATGCTAATGTGCCCTAGGTGATTAGGGTGTGCCCAGGCACACCCGGCACACCCTGTGCGCACGCCTATGGTGGTATCAGCCCTGCCCGGGCTACTTCTGTGGATTACAGAACACTTTCTGCTATTCTGTGGGGATGAGATGATAGTGAGGTGTTCTGTAGTCCTAACACGCTTACTGTCCTTAGGTGACAATCCAGCTCCTCCATAATAGCAGTAGAATGAGTGAGCGTTGTCAACCTAGGACAGGAAGGGTGCTACTGGCAGGATCATCAGGTGACTATTCAGGATTAATAGCCAAAAAAATAGAAAATGAATCCTGCCTCCACATCTTACTAAGTTACAATATAAATCATTGTTGTTCCTGGGTTTGGATGCACTTAGATTAGTGAGGTTATCCTTTAAATACCTTACAACCCTGGGATAATTCATCCTCTCCGATCCAGCAGGCTTTTCTCTGACATGGTCCCAGCCGGCTCCTTTTCATCCTGTACACGTGCGTGCGCCGCAGCCCAACTCATTCCTATGGGTAGCCATGCTCATGGTGACCTCCAGTGGTCCCTCGGGGTACAGCTTACTAATAGGAATGAATGAGGCTGCAGAGCACTTATGCAGCATGAAGAGGAGCCGGCTGGGAGGTTTATTAACCACTTGCCGACTGTCCGCCGCAGTTTTACTGTGGCAGGCTGGCTTGGCTGCGCAAACCGATGGTTGCGCGCTTGGTGCTGGGGGGCGATCGCGTGCCAACGGCAGCTCGCTTCCACCCCCACTAGGCAGCGGGGATGCCGATGCACGGGGCCGGCAGCCTGCGATTGCCGCCGGCCACCTGCGATCCCTCCCCACTGAGAGAGAAGGACGGTCTGCTGTTGTAAACACATCTGACCGTTCTTCTCTCTGAAATGATCACAGAGTGAGGAGTTGAGTATTGTAGCCAGATAAACTGCAATTTGGCTTTAAAGAGTAACTCCACTTTTGCTTAGAAAATTATATTCTCCTCTGACTGATCTTTGTACATTGCAAGGATTTTAACAAACTGTTGCGGATTCCTACCTTTTGTTATTCTGAAGAAATAGCCGTTTGTTTGTCTGTGTCCATGTGCGGAGTGAATGTGAATGGGAGTGATTTTATAATTATCAATCAGTTGCTACACTTGCAGTCCTAATGAGGAAAGTGGCAGGGTCTGCGTCCCTTTTACATTTCATTTCCTTTTGTGAATATCTCACCAAAAATGACATTTCTCTATCGTTCATTGACGGACGCAGTTTTCTCTGATTCATATCAGTAGGGTTATACTGGCCCTACAGGCGTAGGACACTAGGCAGAAAAAAGTTCTGGCTACGCCTATAGGCAGTCCCGGAGGGTACACCCTCTCTCTTCCTGCATAGGATGTCAGTTTTGTATCAAAGCAGTGTCAGAAAGTAACACCAACCCAATGAACTTAAGAGAAAAGGATTTTATGGTAAGTCAAAAATCCAGTTTTCTCTATCGTTCATTGACAGACGCAGTTCTCTCTGATCCATATCAGTAGGGATGTACCAAAGCAGTGCCATAAAATGAGGAGTGGGAACAGCAGAAAAGAGCAAGTCCCCAAGGCCACACATAGCCGACCAGGCAACATAGGACTCATCAGAACAAAAGATAAGGCCCATCTGAAACAAACAGTTCTGCCTAGCATCCTATTCCTGTAGGGGGCAGTATAACCCTACTGATATAAATCAGAGAGAACTGTATCCGTCAATGAACTTAAGAGCAAAGGATTTTACAGTAAGGCAAAAATCCAGTAAGGCAAAAATCCAGTTTTTAGTGCAGACTTCTGGGTCTGCCAATCACACAAGTAGGAAATTATGTTTTTGGGGGGCGTTCTGTATACCATCTGTGTACAGAGCGCCTTCAGGTTGCCATATTGCATTTTACAGAAAGTTACAGTGGCTGCGGATTGAAAAGGAAAGGCCAGCCTTCTTAATCAGACTTCTGACAGCCAGACTTCACCCCTACCGAAGAAGTCAACGCTTGACGTAACGCGTATAGGGGGCGGAGCCTGTCAGTCACACATCACATCACCTCTCTGCTGAGAGCGCTGATACATCCAATACAGCCCGCACTGCTGAAGTGCCGCGTTTGTAAGTGTATTACTTTCTTATTAAATGTTCTTGGGATTAAATCAGAGAGTACTAGATGTGTTTTTTACTCTCCCTCATACATTCATGTCCGCTTTGGATGGCCAGTGATAGGTTGCTGGGGTCCTGGGATAATCCTTCAGCTCCAGGTCTCCATCTGCCCATTGATATATTATTCCCTAAGGCAGTGGTCCTCAACTCAGGTCCTCGGGGGCCCACTAACAGGCCAGATTTTAAGTATTACCTTGGGGAATTGCAGACTAGAATACTGCAATCACTGAGCAGCAAATGAGATCACCTGTGATGTAATTTAGTTATCTTGCAAACCTGGCCTGTTAGTGGGCCCCGAGGACCGGATTTGAGGACCACTGCCCTAAGGGAACTGCTTTATCTGACCCTCTGGTGACACAGGGGTCAGATAGGAAGGTGAGAGGCTTGAATTTATGGTGGTGGTGGAACACGGAGCACTGTTCTCTGATCTGATCACCACGGTGGTAGACAAGGCTGGAGTTTATTATTCATAGATTTCTCTACACTTGGACGTTTGCACTGATTTAATCCTCACCTTTTTATTTGGACTTTAAAGTCATGCTAGTAGATTGACATCACTTGATGGATGCACCTATGGGTTATTTATTGATCTATTTTGCACATTTGTAGGATCTATTTTAATTATTTAGTGTTGTACTTTTACAATTTATTTATTTATTTCACCTATTTGGATATTAATTATGCAATGGAATAATCTGGCGCAGCACTTTTTTAGATATCGATAGAATAAACCCATGGTGGCGAACCTTGTCACCCCAGATGTTTTGGAACTACATGTCCCATGATGCTCCACTACACTGCAGAGTACATGAGCATCATGGGAAATTTAGTTCCAAAACATCTGGGGTGCCAAGGTTCGCCATCACTGGAGTAAACCATTAGGCAGTTTAAGGCCCCTTTCACAGTTGTACGACCTGGAATTGCATAGTTACATAGTAGTTACATAGTTAGTCAGCTTGAAAAAAAGACACAAGCCCATCCGCCTCAACCACCAAAAAACAGTAATGAAAACCCAACCATACAATCCCCTATACACAATCCTATACCCGCAGTTGATCCAGAGGAAGGCAAAAAAACCCAGCAAAGCATGATCCAATTGGCTACAGCAGGGGAAAAAATTCCTTCCTGATCCCCCAAGAGGCAATCGGATCAGGGCCATCTTACCGAATGAGCACGACGGGCAGTTGCCCGGGGGCCCCACCTACCCAGCCCCAGCGAAACATTAGTCCCGATTCCCGTGTGCATCCCACTGCTGAACTTAGCATGTGGCAAGCGCCTGTCATCCCTGCGCTGCTGTCAGGCCACGTGGGCCTTGAAGGGGGAGCCCACAACTGCAGGAATGCCTGTCCGCCTCCACGGGAACAGGCACACACAGGACAGTAGAATCTGACTCCCATCCGTGTGTGTGTTCACCGGACCCAGACGCCCAACTTGGAAGCCTGGATTAGCCTGGCACTGCTGGATTAGCCTGGCACTGCTGTACCAATAAATATAGTCCTATCGATAATTTGCATTTTTCTTTTCTTGTGGTCGATTGTGTAGGCAGGGTCCCAGTGCCCTGTATTGCCCAGGGCCCTTTAATGCTCTTAAGATGTCACTGAATTGGATATTCCCTTACTTTGACAGGACTTTGCCACGACTTTGACCCAACGTTGGTGCGACTTTGACGCGATTTGAAGCAATGCCTGTGTAATCTTGACGTCTATGGACCTCAAGTCACATCAAAGTCAGACCAAAGTAGTGCAGGGACTACTTTGAAGTTGCACAAATATGAATGGTACTCATTGGAAATCATAGGATACAACATGTCACAGGACTTTTCAGTCCCAAGTCGCATAAATGTAAAAGAGGCCTAACTCGTCAGCATGAATCAAAAAATGAAATGACAGATTTTAGGTGGAGTGACCCTTTAAGGCACAGGTGTCAAACACAAGGCCCGCGGGCGGAATCCGGCCCTCCAGGCCATTTTATGTGGCCCTTGCACCTCTTCTGCAGCTGCAGGAGAGCTCCAGCCCTCTTCTGGTCTTCCTCCAGACCCTGTACTTTTTGCTTTTCAGCAATGCCTACAGCTTTTTCCCAGCAGCAGCACAAGATAAGGGGGTGCACTGTGATGTAAGGGAGGGTGGGGGATTCAATTTCTGATGGTGGGGGGGCTCTTGACGTCTTCTGTAAGAGTAGGGGATGCTCTGGACATCTAGTCTTACAGATACAACTGGCCCTTTTGAGGGCAATAATGATGCTGATGCGGCCTTCGATTAAATTAAGTTTGACATCCCTGCTTTAAGGGATTGTTCTTAGTTAGTGTTACGGTCTGTTTGTCATTCCTGTGTTCCATTCTTTGCAGAACACATCCAGATCATCATGACCCTGGAAGAGTCCGTACAGCACGTGGTGATGACGGCCATTCAGGAGGTAAGTGGCTGCTGATTGTTGGATGTAGAGTGACACTCAACACTGCTAAAAGATTCAATTTGTTTTCTATGTGCCCCAGTGTGAATTGCACATGGGGGTTGATTTACTAAGACTGGAAAGTGCAAAATCTGGTGCAGCTCTGCATGGTAGCCAATCAGCTTCTAACTTCACCTTGGTCGAAGCTTTGACAATAAGGCTTGGTTCACATTGGGGCGACCTGTCAGGCTGCTTAGTCCCCTGACAAGTCGCGCCCCATTCAGTGCAATGGAACCATTCTAATCGGAGCGACTCAAGTTAGAAAAAGGTTCCTGCACCACTTGGGGGCGACTTCAGAGCGACTGGCATTGACTTCTGTAAGGCCCCTTTCACACTTGTACGACCCAAAAGTCGCGCGACTTTGACTGAACTTGAAGCAATGCCTATGTAATCTTGAGGTTTATGGACCTCAAGTCGCATCAAAGTCAGACCAAAGTAGGGCAGGGACTACTTTGATGTCGCTGCAAGTCGCACAGGTATGAATGGTACTCATTGGAAATTATATGGTATGACTTTGCAGTCCCAAGTCGTAGGACAAGTGTTTGCAAGCCGCGATGAAGACGCACTATGTGGCGCATCTTCAAAGTCGGGCAACTTTGAAGCCGCGCTAGTGTGAACCTGAGACCTAAACCTGGAAGCTGATTGGTTTCTATGCACAGCTGCACCAGATTTTGTGCACTCCAGTTTTAGTGAATCTACCCCATAGTGTTAACGAGCTCTTAGTCACTGATATAGCACTGATAGTACTTTTAGCGTAGATTTTCGATATATGACATTAGATACAGCAGGTAAAATAAGTATTGAACACGTCAACCTTTTTCTCTGTAAATTTATTTCTGCTAAAGGTGCTATAGACATGAAATGTTCACCACATGTCAGTAACAACCCATGCATCCATACATACAAATACGTTCAGAAATGAAGTTATGTGAAATAAAATGGAATGACACATGAAAAAAGTATTGAACACTTGAAGAAAGGGAGGTGCAAAAAGGCATGGCAATACTGGAAAAGAAGGGTGGCGCTCACTGGTGTCTATAGAATGCTATACTCTATGGATGGAAAACTGGAGAGTGTCTCTTAAGTGGAAATGGCATTTATTGGAGAAATCAAAGATAAACATATGAATATAAAATTGATGCCACACCAGCCCCGAAAATCCCAGACCTCCTTGGGTTGCTGTAAGATTCCAAGGGAAATGCTGACCCAGCGGGTAGTACCTGATATTGACTGGGGATCTCCAGACGTCACGATGGTAGATACCGGCTGTTGGAGGATGGGGCACCCCAAAAAACACACTGCACTGGTGTCAGGCTGGAGGGGGCCGCCGCACAGTCCCACAGCTGGTGACAATACTCCTGCGCTCGAGTTTCCGGCTCCTCCGCGGTAACCGGAAGTGACGTGGGGATCGCGTCACCGGAAGTGACGATCAGCTACAGTCAGGAAGTCAGGCTGGTCACGGACATCAACGTACTTGCTTTCTGGTTGCCGCAACTACATGTTTCGCGCGCATGCGCTTTGTCAAGTGGAAAGCCAAGACACCAGCTGAAATCTATCAGTAATTTGAAAGCAATCCTGCCCCTTGTCAGTGCGAATTAATATCCGCTGCTTCGGTCTCAACTGATGGCCTATAAAAAGGCGTCTCATTACCAAGGTGTCACACAAAAAACATCTCTTAATGGGTAAAAGCAAAGAGCTCTATTAAGACCTTTGCAACCTTATTGTAAGAAAATATACTGATGGCGTTGGTTACAGAAGGATTTCTAAACCCCTGAATGTTCCAGTGAGCACTGTAGTGGCCATAATCCGTAAGTGGAAAGAACAACATTTCACTTTAAACCGGCCACGACCAGGTGCTCCTCACAAGATTTCTGACAGAGGAGTCAAAAGAATTATCATAAGAGTTGTCCAAGAGCCAAGAACCACTTGTGGAGAGCTTCAGAAAGACCTGGAATTAGCAGGTACAATTGTTTCAAAGAAAACAAGTAATGCACTCAACCGCCATGGCCTGTATGCACCCTCCCCACGCAAGACTCCATTGCTGAAGAAAAAGCATGTCGAAGCTCATTTAAAGTTTACTGCAGATCATTTAGACAAGCCTGTGAAATACTGGGAGAATATAGTCTGGTCAGATGAGACCAAAATTAAACTCTTTGGATGCCATAATACACAATATGTTTGGCACATCACCCCAAAAACACTGCCATACCAACAGTGAAGTTTGGAGGTAGGAACATCATGGTGTGGGGCTGCTTTTCAGCATACGGTACTGGCAAACTTACATACATAGTAGGTGAGGTTGAATAAATACCATAGTCCATCCAGTTCAACCTGTGTGTGTGGCCGAAATCATCTCTCATACCCCTGAATGTTTTTCTCCTTGAGATGTACGTCTAAGGGTCTTTTGAAAGCCACCATACTTCCCGCAGAAACCACCTCTTGTGGTAGAGATTTCCACAATCTTGTAGCCCTAACAGTAAAGAACCCCTCACGTTGCCTGAGATTAAAACGCTTCTCCTCTAATCGCATTGTATGCCCTCGAGTCCTCATGCAATCCTTTCGACTGAATAGCTTTTTTTCTATGCTGAGATCACCATTGAGATATTTATAAATTGCTATCATGTTCCCTCTCAGGCGTCTTTTCTCCAGGGAGAATAAATCAAGCGATTGCAGACGCTCTTCATAATTAAGGTCCTCCAATCCCCTAATTAGTTTAGTTGCCCTTCTCTGGACTCTCTCCAGCTCCAACACATCCCTCCTGAGGACTGGTGACCAGAACTGGGCAGAATACTCCAGCTGTGGTCGGACCAGAGTTTTATAAAGTTGAAGGATTATAGTTTTATCTCTGGAATACATCCCTTTCTTTATGCATGCTAATATTCTGCCGGCTTAGGCAGCTGCCGCTTGACATGACATGCTATTGCCTAGTCTATCCTCTACCAGGACTCCCAGATCTTTCTCCATTTTTGATTCCCCCAAAGTTTCTCCCCCTAAAGTGTATTGTGCTTTTATGTTTTTAGTCCCCAAGTGCAAAACCTTACACTTCTCCACATTAAACCTCATTTGACATGTCGTTGCCCACTCCCTTATTTTTTCCAGGTCATTCTGTAGGATATCTGCTTCATGCTGTGCAGTTATTGCCCTGCCCAATTTTGTGTCATCTGCAAAAAATGATATAGAGCCACTGATCCCATCCTCAGTGTTGTTTATGAATAAATTGAACAAGGTTGGTCCCAGGACTGAGCCTTGGGGACCCCATATCAGGAAGGATAAATGGAAAAATGTACCAAGACATTCTTGATAAAAATCTGCTGCCATCTATCAGGATGATGAAGCTGAAACGAGGGTGGACATTTCAGCCAGACAATGTTCCCAAACACAAAGCCAAGGAAACTCTCAATTGGTTTCAAAGAAAGAAAATAAAGCTGCTAGAATGGCCCAGCCAATTAGCTGACTTGAATCCAATAGAAAATCTATGGAAAGAACCAAAGATCGAAGTTCATAGAAGAGGCCCACGGAACCTTCAAGATTTGAAGGCTGTTTGTGTGGAAGAATGGGCCAAAATCACACCTTAGCAATGCATGCAACTAGTTTCTCCATACAGGAGGCGTCTTGAAGCTGTCATTACCAACAAAAGATTTTTTACGATATATTGAATACGTTTCAGTTAGTGCGTTTAATACTTTTTCCCTTTGCATTTTACAGAGCAGAATAGGACTGGCCAGAGAGGCCAGTGTGTAGAGCAGCCTTTCTCAACCTTTTTAACACAGAGGAACCCTTGAAATAAATTTCTGGTCTCGGGGAACCCCTTATAAAAAATTAAAAATCTACAACTCATGACACATTGGTGTGACTGTTAGTGGAAAGAATGCTCCATACTCTTGCTATCATTGGGAAGATCTTCCCCCTTACAGATAGCTAAAAGGAACAATGGTGTCATTGGAAACTTATCTGAGAGGCAGAAACTGCCCATTGCTCAAGGAACCCCTAGCAATCTCGGGAGGAACCCTGGGGTTTCACGGAACCCTGGTTGAGAAACCCTGGTGTAGAGGGTTCATCCAGAATTTAGGGTTCACATGTGGTCACACCCCTTTAGCCATACCTCCGAAGTTTCTGAGATGGGAATGTGGGACACCTATTAGCAAAAGTATGTCAGCATAGGACACGCCCCCTGCCATTCCTCCCCTTAAAAAGAGAATTGTACAAAAAATGATTGGTTAAATCTACAAGTGATTTTCTTAACACTACTATTCCTTTATATTGGCTTTTGGAATTTACAAATGTAGCAGTTTAGAAATTGAATGAAAGGTTTAGCACTGGGGAAACACTTTTTGAGGTAGTGTATTTTATATACAAATCTACAGATCAGGTCAAAATGAGGGACAAATGAGGAGGAAAGAGGGACAGAGGGTCATTGTTCCGAATGGAAGACAGTCCCTCAAAATCAGAGACAGTTGGGAGCTTTGCACCTGCTAGACTTTTTACATGTAGAAACTATTGGAATTTGAGCACAGGTATATCTTTCTTTTATTTCATCAGTGACCAGACCTGGGACTTGTAGCTCTCCTACAACTTGTGCCTAGCGCCCCCATATTGGCACTGTATCCAATGTAGCATTTGCATTTTGCAGAGCAGAGTAGGGACTGGCCAGAGAGGAGTTTTTTTACGCAGTCGGCCAGCTTAAACATGTATTGCAATGTACAAGAACTAAAAATCCCAATTTTTTTATTACAAAGTTTGCCAGAGAGAGTGCGTTGCAATGTGCAGAGGGTTCATCCAGAATCCTTGTATACATGCGGCTGCAGGGGCAGGGATTGCCCAGGCTGTAGATGATTGGCCCAGTACAGGTTGCAGCTCACTGGCAGGCTCGCACACTTCGGTCCATATCCTAGTCTGAACATGCTCTGTACTTGCACATGCTGCTACGCTCATATGTATGGCTGACTTTGACCTTTGTATAAGAAGAATTGGACTCCCCTCATTGGATTTTGCATCATTTGCTACTTCTAGGAAAGAAAAAATGAATCGCAGAGCTGACTATCCAGCCCCAGGGGCAGGGATTGCCCAGGCTGTAGATGATTGGCCCAGTACAGGTTGCAGCTCCCTGGCAGGCTCGCACACTTCGGTCCATATCCTAGTCTGAACATGCTCTGTACTTACACATGCTGCTACGCTCATATGTATGGCTGACTTTGACCTTTTGTATAAGAAGAATTGGACTCCCCTTATTGGATTTTGCATCATTTGCTACTTCTAGGAAAGAAAAAATTAATCTCAGAGCTGACTATCTAGCCCCAGAGTTAGGGAAAACCTTATTTTCCTTTAGATGACCTCAATGGGTCAGTCAGGCCAGTACAAAACACTAATAATTATATGCACAGAAGTTATTGTATACATTTATTTCTCTGGCAGGGTGTGGTACTTTCACAGCGGTCATACAGAGGAATTCATATGTATTTGTGATGAGTCAAAAATAGATTTACTAGTGTGTTTGGTTGCATCATATCTTCAGAATGTAGCGGTGTACACTTGTAACTGTCCAAATATACTTCCCACCCTGCTGACTCAGGAGGAGATCCCAGCTCCGGTCTTATATTCATGACATGTGCATGTTGCAGCAGTGCGGTGGGGAGATTTTTCACCTCATGTGATTCATGGGTTTAACCCTTCCCACTATCCCCAGCTTCTCTTTAACTGGGCTAAAATTCCCAGGGGATGGGAAGGTCTGCCTAGTCATTGGCTGTCAGTGGTCACATGGGTGCCAGTCACGCCAGTTCCCAATCACAGCACAGTGTGCTGCCGCCTTTTTTGCACACCGCTGCTGCAACTGAGGGGGATGGAGTGATTTTGCTGATGGGGCTGTGTGTCCAATGGAAATTTGTGGATAGCCTGGGCAGTGGCTGTGCATGGCCTACAGTATGCCTTTGAAATTAGGCCTAACTCCACCTTTAAGACCAAGTTACATGTTACACACATATTTAGGGTGTAACCTGGTGCTAGACGGCCCCCCCACCCTCAAAATTGCCTACCCTCCAATAGCTTGTGGGGGGTACTTCTCCCCCCACAGCAGCTGTCACATTTGAAATTAGCACAGGTGTGTGAGGCTACGCCTGAAAAGTTGTATCATTCATTCACAGGGATCATGAACTACAAGTAATGGCTTCCACCATGGCAGATGGACTAGGTAATCCCTGTACTTGGAGTCCATTGACATTTTTTCCAGCTCTCCCAATGAAAGTTCATACCTCTTTATGAACACAGAGCCAACAAAAGAGTCACCAGGAGCCTGCGCATTGCACCCGCCATCCACTGATAGCTTTTGCAATGCTTTGCAGGCTCATTTGCAAAAAAAAAATAATCAATGCACTTTTTTAAAATTGTAAATTTATGCACTTTATTATTATTATTTTTTTTTTTTTTTGTTTTTACATTTTTTGGAAAGGTGGACATTAGCATTAAAAATGCTTTTTAATATACTAAAGAAGCTGGAATAAGTAGGTAATTTTTTGAAAAGGTGGTGTAAAGGCAAACTAACCCTTTCAAGAGGTGCACTTACATTTAGACAGCAAAAACACGGTCCCGCATAGTAAAATCTCCGCACTTCCAGGTTCGTCACAGAATCTGATATCACGTCTGCCCTCTGCCCTCCAGGTTCGTCACAGAATCTGATATCACGTCTGCCGTCTGCATTTTATCACAGGGACTTCCTCAGGAAGACAGGTTGTCTTCCTGAAGAAGTCCCTGTGACGTAATGCGTTGAGGGTGGACTTGGTGTCAGACACTGTGGGGAACTTGCAAGTGTTGGGATTTTACTATGTGGGACCCTGTTTTTGCCGTCCTAAATGTGAGTAGTAATTTTTTTTTTAAAAAGGAAGATTTTATATGCCGCACTATGGCGATTGTTGATATCCATAAAAATCCATCAATAAAAGTGCATAAAATGTGCTTAGTAAAAACATATATTGCCACTTAAATACAAAGTGCTTAAAGCTGTGCACCTGTGTATTATTGCACCAAGTGCTCGGTTGCGTGCCTTTAAATAGTAAAAAATACTTGTGCCTGTGGATCTCTACCGGGTGCAACCAATGCTTACCGCACGCTTATGGCAGATGACTCAGGTCTCTTCATTTGCTGAAACACAAAATAGCCTCCATTGCGTAGTAGATGGTATTCAAACCAAAGCAAGTTAGCATCCACTCACAGTTAGGGAGTTCACTTTCAGTATATGGTGTCCACCAGGCTGCTTCCGCATTCCACCAGTCCGAACCACCGTTACCGGAAGTGACGTACTGACGTAATAAGCCACGCCCTACACGTTTCGTCACTACGACGTCATCTGGAGCGTGCCATCTAGCGCTACTCCCGGTCTTTTTATAGGCTGGGCTGCCGCCATCTTAGTACACCTTTGGAGTCCGAACACGGCGGACATCTTTGTACACCTGCTGTGTAATTTGCCAATGATGTACAGCCTAAGGAATTAGTCATCATGTGAACTCCCATTACTGTGTTTGCCGTACAACCAAATACATTCATATTTATTATAACAAATTAAAAGTACGACAAACCATACATTAAAAAGAAGAATTAGTACCAAAAGTGATTGGCTAAAACTTTAATAAAAAACACAGTTATAGTGCGATATTGGTGCGGGATGGTGATGTGCCCGATCCGATCGGGGGTTGCCGATATATTTAGTGCTCATACATCGTGGGTGCTGATGAAAGAATACCCTTTTGTTTGGTGAACTGTTAAACCTTATTCTTTGTAATCATTAGTGTGAGGGCACCCATAATCGATGCAGATTGGTTCCTATGGTTATGTGCCCCATACATGTGACAATAAAAATCGGTAGAAAAAATCGGTAGAAAAAATAAATAAATTCCTTAAAAACCATAAAAACCTTGGAAATGTATTTCCAAGATGAAGTGTCGTGGTTTTTGGAAAAAATTGTATTAGTTATATACATAAAAAGGAGGAGGAGCCTTGAAGAACAACATTAGTCCACAAGTCTGTCGCCAGGGACCAGGAAAGAACCTTTCATAGAAAAAACAGATAAAGAACCTGGTAAAAACCAGGTAAAAATCAATAGATAAAATAAATAAAAGCCAGATAAAAACAGGCAAAGAAGGGGAGGTAATTTAAGTTCAAAAATTCTTTGTAAAAAGGACTAGAGTTGGTAAAAATATATATAAAAAATATCCATACTTGTTAAAAAAGGAATCCATACTCATTAAAAATACCCAGAAAACTAAAAACTAAAAATCTGTAATGAAGCAGTTTAAATCAATGTCTATGTTCAAGCCTTTTGGTTGGAGGGTCTGCCTCAAATATATCCACTTGGTTTCTTTTCTAGATGCACTTATTCTTTTGTTGCTACCTCTCCAGTCATTTTTTATTTTGTCGATAGCATAAAAAACCATGCCTGTGGGATCTTGAGAATGGTGTTGTTTAAAATGTCGTGAAAGGCTATGTTTATCAAAACCCTTCTGCATGTTTTTCACATGCTCTCTGATCCGGACAAACAGGGGTCTGGTAGTGCGGCCCACATATTGTAACTTGCATGGGCATTCCATCACGTAAGTTACATGAGTACTTGTGCATGTTATAGTGTCTTTCATTTCAAAAGTTTTTCCCGTGCTTTGGGCTATGAAAGATGTGGTCTTTCTCTTCTTATATCTCTTGATGTCCTACAAGGTAGGCACTTTCCACATCTGAAGAAACCTTTTAAGCTTGTTGGAAGGTTGATGTTTTTTGGAGGGTCAATAACATTATGCACTAGCCGATTCCTCAGGCTTGGTGCTTTTCTATAGATGAAGGTGGGTTTTGCAGGAAGGACATCTCTTAGTGTGGTATCCGCTTTAAGAATAGGCCAGTGTTTCTTTATGATCTTTTCCAGTGCTTTATGTTGTGTATTAAATCCTGTCAGGAAGGCAAATTCTGTGTTTTTATTTTTGTTTGTTTTGTTTGATGAGTCCTCTATCAGATCTTCTCTCCTTATATTTTCCATCGTGTTTTTGACATTGATGAGTTCACTTCGTTTATAGCCTTTCTCCACAAATCTGTCGATGAGTATCTGGGCTTGCATTTCAAAATCTGTTGGATCACTGCAGTTCCTTTTAATCCTCATCAGTTGGCCTTTAGGGATGTTCCCTAGCCATTTGGGATGGTGACAGCTCTTCTTGGGAATATAGCCATTCCTATCCGTTTTCTTGAAGTATGTCTTACTGGCCAGTCTTCCATCTTTTTTGGATAATTCTAGATCCAGGAAGGCAATGTGTTCGAAATGGAAATCCCCAGAAAAAGTGATGCCATATATGTTTGTGTTAATCTCATCAAAAAATTCCTGTAATGACTCCACATTGCCTTTCCAGACAATAATAATGTCGTCAATGTACCTACGGTAGTACTTTAAGTTGTCCCTAGGTACACTGAAAACCTGCTCTTCCTCCCACTTCTGCATAGACACATTAGCCGCACTGGGGGCATACTTGGTGCGGGATGGTGATGTGCCCGATCCGATCGGGGGTTGCTGATATATTTAGACCATGGGGACATTGGCAACAAAACTGGCATCAAACACCCGCACGAGGGGACAATTGGACGGGACAGCGGCAACAAGTGGAACAACATGGCAACAGGGAAGATACAACACGGTACCAGGAAAGAAACAGAAACTAAAACCGCGAGGAACCAGAGGAGGAAAGAAACGGAAGAAAAAGGAGAAGGAATCAATAGGCAAAGGCATCTTCAATTTAAGCGAAACAATTTTTGATGAGGAGGAACTGAAAATACTAGATTTGGGTCTTAAATATGCACCAGGAAAAAACCTGGATAAATTTGAAGCTTATATAGACCTTAACAAATATGTCAGGAAACTGAATATTAAGAAGTTCTTTACATTAAAACAAAAACAAGTTTACTACAAGATACTCATCGACAGATTCGTGGAGAAAGGCTATAAACGAAGTGAACTCCTCAATGTCAAAAACACGGTGGAAAATATGAGGAGAGAAGATCTGATAGAGGACTCATCAAACAAAACAAACAAAAATAAAAACACAGAATTTGCCTTCCTGACAGGATTCAATACACAACATAAAGCACTGGAAAAGATCATAAAGAAACACTGGCCTATTCTTAAAGCGGATACCACACTAAGAGATGTCCTTCCTGCAAAACCCACCTTCATCTATAGAAAAGCACCAAGCCTGAGGAATCGGCTAGTGCATAATGTTATTGACCCTCCAAAAAACATCAACCTTCCAACAAGCTTAAAAGGTTTCTTCAGATGTGGGAAGTGCCTACCTTGTAGGACATCAAGAGATAAGAAGAGAAAGACCACATCTTTCATAGCCCAAAGCACGGGAAAAACTTTTGAAATCAAAGACCCTATAACATGCACAAGTACTCATGTAACTTACGTGATGGAATGCCCATGCAAGTTACAATATGTGGGCCGCACTACCAGACCCCTGTTTGTCCGGATCAGAGAGCATGTGAAAAACATCCGGAAGGGTTTTGATAAACATAGTCTTTCACGACAGTCTTTCACACCATTCTCAAGATCCCACAGGCATGGTTTTTTATGCTATCGACAAAATAAAAAATGACTGGAGAGGTAGCAACAAAAGAATAAGTGTGTCTAGAAACGAAACCAAGTGGATATATTTGATGCAGACCCTCCAACCAAAAGGCTTGAACATAGACATTGATTTAAACTGCTTCATGACAGATTTTTAGTTTTTAGTTTTCTGGGTATTTTTAACGAGTATGGATTCCTTTTTTAACAAGTATGGATAATTTTTATATATATTTTTACCAACTCTAGTCCTTTTTACAAAGAATTATTGAACTTGAATTACCTCCCCTTTTTTGCCTGTTTTTATCTGGCTTTTATTTATTTTATCTATTGATTTTTACCTGGTTTTTACCAGGTTCTTTATCTGTTTTTTCTATGAAAGGTTCTTTCCTGGTCCCTGGCGACAGACTTGTGGACTTGTCCCCAGAGATGTGGGCGTGTCCCCCACCTCAGGTTTCTGGTGATAAAAGTTCCAGGAATATTCGTGAAAAGAATGTTGTTCTTCAAGGCTCCTCCTCCTTTTTATGTATATAACTAATACAATTTTTTCCAAAAACCACGACACTTCATCTTGGAAATACATTTCCAAGGTTTTTATGGTTTTTAAGGAATTTTTTATTTATTTCTACCTATTTTTTTTCTACCGATTTTTATTGTCACATGTATGGGGCACATAACCATAGGAACCAATCTGCATCGATTATGGGGGCCCTCACACTAATGATTACAAAGAATAAGGTTTAACAGTTCACCAAACAAAAGGGTATTCTTTCATCAGCACCCACGATGTATGAGCACTAAATATATCGGCAGCCCCCGATCGGATCGGGCACATCACCATCCCGCACCAATATCGCACTATAACTGTGTTTTTTATTAAAGTTTTAACCAATCACTTTTGGTACTAATTCTTCTATTTAATGTATGGTTTGTCGTACTCTTAATTTGTTATAATAAATATGAATGTATTTGGTTGTACGGCAAACACAGTAATGGGAGTTCACATGATGACTAATTCCTTAGGCTGTACATCATTGGCAAATTACACAGCAGGTGTACAAAGATGTCCGCCATGTTCGGACTCCAAAGGTGTACTAAGATGGCGGCAGCCCAGCCTATAAAAAGACCGGGAGTAGCGCTAGATGGCACGCTCCAGATGACGTCGTAGTGACGAAACGTGTAGGGCGTGGCTTATTACGTCAGTACGTCACTTCCGGTAACGTTGTTTCGGATCGGTGGAACGCGGAAGCAGCCTGGCGGACACCATATACTGAAAGTGAACTCCCTAACTGTGAGTGGATGCTAACTTGCTTTGGTTTGAATACCATATACTACGCAATGGAGGCTATTTTGTGTTTCAGCAAATGAAGAGACCGGAGTCATCTGCCATAAGCGTGCGGTAAGCATTGGTGGCACCCGGTGGAGATCCACAGGCGCAAGTATTTTTTACTATTTAAAGGCACGCAACCGAGCACTTGTGCAATAATACACAGGTGCACAGCATTAAGCACTTTGTATTTAAGTGGCAATATGATATGTTTTTACTAAGCACATTTATGCACTTTTATTGATGGATTTTTATGGATATCAGCACTAAGCACTTTGCATTTAAGTGGCGACACTATATGGTTTTACCAAACGTACTATATGCACTCTTTTAAAACGTATGGTTTATTTTATTTCACCAACACGCACACTATACACATCTTTTATCTTCAAGTATTTTATATGTGGTAGCGCCGACACCAACAACCTTGCACTTTTTTCACTTCACACTACCTCAGAGGTAGGTTTGCGGCAGCTTACATCATTCTTTACGCTAACCCTAGTCCAATCAATGTACTGAAACTCCATAGCGCTGGTGTCAATCCTATCCCCTATGGCGATTGTTAGCTTGTATTTTTTTTTATGCTGAACAGAGGGCTGGACAAATAAGGACTTAACCAGATGGGTGCCAGAGGTGCTTAACCTTCTAAACATCATTATATGAACATCTTAGAGATCAGAGAATAAATCAATTTGGTGAGCGCCCTGTATTCATTTATGTGGTGCACAGAGGTGAAGCACTGAGGGAAGAAGGAACACCTGGCATGTGGTGAACACACTGATTGATGAACTGTTTATGAACTGTCACATACTATGATTGGTTATACACTGAGTGTTGGTGTATGGGGATTTTGATCACATGCTTTTCACTGAAACATTTATGCCTCATATGCACTATTGTGGTTACTGTATATAGTATAAGTGTGAATTTATAATGGTTATATTTTTTATTTCATGTTATGTGGTATGAAACACTTATGAATTGTTTGAGTTATTTAATAAAGCACAGATTTCGTTTTATAACACTCGTTTATCCAGCAGCTTCTATGTTACATATAGTTACATAGTTAGTGAGGTTGAAAAAAAGACATCAGTCCATCCAGTTCAACCTATGATGTGTGTGTGTGTCTACTGTTAACCACACATTGTATACCCCTGTATGTTGTACATTGTATACCCCTGTATGTTGTACATTGTATACCCCTGTATGTTGTGGTCTCTAAGGTGCCCATCTAATAGTTTTTTGAAACTATCAATGCTCCCTGCTGATACGACTGTTTGCGGAAGAGAATTCCACATCCTTACTGCTCTGACAGTGAAGAACCCCCTGCGTATTTTAAGGTTAAACCGCCTTTCCTCTAGTTTTAGTGAGTGGCCACGCGTCTTATTGTATTTCCTTTCTCTGATAGGTTTTTCCATATGCTAGGGTTTCCAGTACAATATTTGATATTGATATCATATCCCCCCTCAATCGTCTCTTCTCCAGAGAGAATAAGTTCAGTGCTTGTAGTCTTTCCTCATAGCTGATGTCCTCCATTCCCCTTATTATTTTTGTTGCCCTTCTCTGGACTTTCTCCAGTTCCAGCACATCCTTCCTGAGGACTGGTGCCCAGAACTGGACAGCATACTCCAGATGTGGCCGGACCAGAGTCTTGTAGAGTGGAAGAATAATCTCTTTATTTCTGGAGTGAATCCCCTTTTTTTATACATCCTAGTATTCTGTTGGCTTTGCTTGCAGCAGCTTGGCATTGCATGCCACTGCCAAGCCTGTTGTCTAGCATTACCCCCAGGTCCTTTTCCATCCTAGACTAACCCAGAGGTTCTCCCGCCCCCCCCCCCCCCCCCCAGTGAGTAGCTTGCTTTCTGGTTTCTGGCACCCAGGTGCATTACTTATTACTTTACATTTTTCAACATTGAACCTCATCTGCCATGTAGTTGCCCACCCCATAATTTTGTTCAGGTCCGCTTGTTAGGTTTCCACATCCTGCCCAGAAGATATTGGCATGCTTAGTTTAGTATCATCCGCAAATACTGAGATTTTGCTCGATATCCCCTCCTCTAGATCATTTATGAATAAATTAAACAGGATTGGCCCCAGGACAGAACCCTGGGGGACCCTGCTTTCCACACCCGCCCAATCCGAGTACTCCCCATTAATCACCACCCTTTGCAACCTCCCCTGGAGCCAGTTCTCTATCCAGGTACTCCCCTTATGGTCCATACCTACCTTCCTTAGTTTGAACAATAAGCGTTTGTGGGAAACGGTGTCAAAGGCCTTTGTGAAGTTCAGGTACACCACATCCACAGGCTTACCTAGGTGGCAGCTCACTTCATCATAGAAGGTTAATAGATTGGTTTGGAAAGAATGATTTTTCATGAATCCATGCTGATTACTACTAATAATACCGTTTTCATCACTAAAGTCTTGTATGTGGTCCCTTAACATCCCCTCCAAAATCTTGCAGACTGCTGATGTTAGGCTGACCGGCCTATAGTTACCCGGGATATATCTCGGCCCCTTTTTAAATATTGGTACCACGTTGGCTTTTTTCCAATCAGCTGGCACCATACCCGTCTGTAAACTATCCTTAAAGATCAAGAATAATGGTCTGGCAATCACCTGGCTGAGCTCTTTAAGAACCCTCGGGTGCAAGCCATCCGGTCCTGGGGATTTATTTATGTTAAGTTTCTCTAGTTTAGTTCTAAGTCTATTTTCTGTTAGCCACGGCGGTATTTCCTGAGGTGTGTTGCTTAGTTTGGCCTTACAAGCTGGGTTAGTGTAGCCCCCCGATACTTTTGTGAAGACTGAAGAGAAGAAATTATTTAACACTTCTGCCTTTTCTCTGTCTCTGTGGCCAGAACTCCCTTATCGTCTTTTATGGTTCCAATGTGTTCTGGCCTCGCTTTCTTACTGTTTATATACTTAAAGAATTTCTTGGGGTTCTTTTTACTCTCTTCCGCTATATGTCTCTCATGTTCTATTTTAGCCGCCTTGATTTCGTCTTTACATTTCTTATTACACTCTTTGTAATGCTTGAATGCTGCCAATGACCCCTCAGCCTTGTATTTTTTGAAGGCCTTTCCTTTAGCATTAATATGCATTTTTATGTTGGAGTTTAGCCACCCAGGGTTTAGTTTTGCTCTTTTAAATGTATTTCCCTTTGGAATGCACTAGCCAATCCCTTTAAGTATGCTTTTGAAGCACTCCCATTTTTCCTCTGTGTTCTTTGTTCCCAGGGTTCTATCCCATTTGATATTTTCTAGCAGAGAGCGCAGTTTAGGGAAATTGGCTCTTTTGAAATTTAGTGTCCTTATATTGCCCTTGTGTTTACTATTACTATAATTAATACTGAAAATAATTGACCTATGGTCACTGTTTCCTAAGCTGTCCCGTATTTCTATATCCTTGAGCAGGTCTGTATTGTTGGTAATCAGTAGGTCAAGAACCGCATTGTTTCTTGTCGGTGCATTCACCATCTGACCCATAAAATTGTCCTGCAAAACATTTATAAACTGCCGAGCCTTGGCTGAATGCGTGGTTCCTTCTGCCCAGTCTATATCTGGATAATTAAAGTCCCCCATTATAATGACATTTCCCATCCTTGCTGCCAATCCTATCTGTAAAAGGAGGTCCGCCTCCCCCTCCTCTCTCAGGTTGGGGGGCCTATAGCATGCGCCCAATATTACCTTCCCCACCGTGCCTTCCCTTTGAAGTTCTACCCATAGGGATTCTGCCTCGTCCATAGCTCCATTATTAATATCATCCCTCATATTTACCTGTATACTGTTCTTAATATACAGACATACCCCTCCCCCTTTTTTACCTTCTCTATCTCTGTGATAAAGGGATTGGGATTGGTTCATTTGAGATTAGAGGACAGGTATAGTATGGTATTTAGCTTTTCATTGTTGCCTGATTCCGTGGTGCAGATTTTCCCTCACTTCCTGTCTGGCGTTTGTTTCCAAAACAGGAAGTGTGGGGAAATCTCTCTTAGACGGCTAGTTTACCTTTGAATGAATGAACACCGTGAACGAACACCGCACACCCTCCCCACCTCCTCGGTCCCCGCTGTACTTACCTCTGTGGGTGATGAGCTATCAGTGGCTACACAGCTGGAGTAGCTGTCCAGTAGAAGTCCACTCTCTTTTCCACCTTTTTTTTTCTTCAGGGCTTCTGGGACAGACTGGAGTGATGCTCTGTGCCGTCGCCGACCAATCAGAATTGCCCTGATCTGTCCCAGAAGCCCTGCAGATAGATAAAAAAAAAAAGAAAAAGAAACTCCATGATACAAAACAAGTTTGCTCAGGGAGATAGAGATTTGGTGGACTTTAAAGGCACATATTGAAGTAGGCAAAAGACTACCATAGATATAAAAAACATATATTCTTTTATTTAACCAAAGTTTTTTTAAAAAGAACAAAAGTTCAAAAACACAGAATTATACAATGACATACATATTATTCGAAATAAGAACATTTGTCATATCTATAGGTCAAAATATTAGATATACAGATATTGTAGTAGTTACACTTTGTGAGTATTAGGATAGTGGTCTGAAGAGGTCGACGCGTTTCGCCTTAGCTTCTTCTGGACCTCAGACGCAAATATACAATTTATCTCTTTTAGTAGAAACAGAAACATGCAATTAGTACAAAGCATTTTATGTTACATTTTATTTCCATATCTTGTATTAGATTGTTAATCAAAAACAACACACCTCTCAAAATGCAGAAAACCATGTGATCCGTGGTCATCAGTATCAGTATATCATATTGATCATAGAGTAATAAAAATGGGAAGTGAAGAGGGAGAGAGCCAAGGCCCAAAAAACTGGTGGAGTAGGCCACCTATATATATGGGGCAAATGAAAAGCATATGAATCTCAAAAGGGTATCTCAGTATCCTCAAATATTAGTAATGATTTATGTTATATTTACCTCAATTCCCACACTGGAATCTATCGAGGATTCAGGTCGGGATCAGAGCAATGATATGGAGGCTGCTATTGGTTGTATCACATGAAGGTCTAATAAGAGAAGTAGTGTATATATTTATATTAGTATTCCCATATCTCATCCATTCAATAGAAATGGAGAGACAAAAACACAAATATATAAAACCACAGGGTTCTATATTTATGAATACATCTCCAAATTGATTCATTATTACCTTTGTATCCTTCTGTTTAATCTTAGACCATATTGGGACCCAGTCCCCTTATAGCAGTAGATATAGGTGTCTTGTAACGTTGGATGGAAAAATTCCCCCCAGACTTGTAGTATATCCACTAGGATGTAATCAGATAATAGTAGATTATATTCACAAAAAGAGGGTATATATCTCGATTTAAATCCCTTATGTTAATGTAATTAAATTATATTACAGCGTGAAGCACGTTGGATTTATTTGCTAAAAGCTACAACAAGTCCAGGACTAAATGAGGCATTAAGTTTCAAACCTTTTCTTTGAGGGACCTCTCCAGAAGGGCCCCCCTGAGAAATCAAAAAACCCCCCAACAAAACCCCCCCCCCCCCTCCCCTCATATGTGGAATAATCCTCCTTCACAGATAGAATAAAATAAGGATTCAATAAAACAACTTTTTCCTAAAATGACTTTTGGGGTGATAAGAGATATATTAATTATGATGCTATCCGATTTCTCTTGTTTCCCTTTTCTCTTCTTTCCTCTCATTGTTTCATTATATGATGTATTTGTAGTAATAACCTTTTCCTTGACTTCCTGTAAAGAGTCCTAGATAAAAGCCACATTCATAATGTAAAAATATCTTTTAAAGAATATTAATTCAAATGTTGATATATGATGTATATGCAGTTATAACTAAAAGTATTATATATGCCTCAGAATAAACAAATATGAAATGTTCCCTCAATAGAGTGGATATACAGATTATAATATGCAATAAAAATGCAAATAACAGAATGATAATTTGACCCCTCTCTTTTATGCAGAAGCCGTTGTCATACTGGTCACAGTGATCTCATTTTTTGCATTCTGAGCCATTAAGGACCTATCTGCGTTCAGTGACAGGGCGGCGATGACCCACCCTCTTACGAGGTTGTTGGTGAGCGCTCGTCACTTCCGCGGATCATTCCTGGCCTCATTGACGCTTCCGGCGGGTTTTCTTTCCGCCGAGCGTCATGACCGGATGTAAACAAAGGACGCACTTCCGGTCGCGTCCTAAGGTAAGATACGAAGGCGGGAAAGTGACGCACTTCCGGTGCGCGGAGAGCAACAAACAAACACCAGATCACAATTCATTAGGTAATGATCAGGTATATATGCGACATGCACACACACTCAGGACATGGCGGGATACGAGCAGGATGATGGAGGCTCTTGGCGCAGTAAGTTTTTTGAGCTTTTTTAAAACTACCTACCCCAAATCTTGGCAATATATTCAAACTAATTTAGACATGCTTTTCTATTGAAAACGTCTTAGGTCGCCCCCTTTTGAACCAGATGACTATACCTTCTCTATCCCTGGGAACTATATTCACAAGTTATTTCAGCTGTAAATTCTATAATATCATTGCTTTACACTGGAATATACTCTACTATGTAAGTAATAAATATCTATAGGTATATATATATATATACGATATGTATACATTAACATAAGGGATTTAAATCGAGATATATACCCTCTTTTTGTGAATATAATCTACTATTATCTGATTACATCCTAGTGGATATACTACAAGTCTGGGGGGAATTTTTCCATCCAACGTTACAAGACACCTATATCTACTGCTATAAGGGGACTGGGTCCCAATATGGTCTAAGATTAAACAGAAGGATACAAAGGTAATAATGAATCAATTTGGAGATGTATTCATAAATATAGAACCCTGTGGTTTTATATATTTGTGTTTTTGTCTCTCCATTTCTATTGAATGGATGAGATATGGGAATACTAATATAAATATATACACTACTTCTCTTATTAGACCTTCATGTGATACAACCAATAGCAGCCTCCATATCATTGCTCTGATCCCGACCTGAATCCTCGATAGATTCCAGTGTGGGAATTGAGGTAAATATAACATAAATCATTACTAATATTTGAGGATACTGAGATACCCTTTTGAGATTCATATGCTTTTCATTTGCCCCATATATATAGGTGGCCTACTCCACCAGTTTTTTGGGCCTTGGCTCTCTCCCTCTTCACTTCCCATTTTTATTACTCTATGATCAATATGATATACTGATACTGATGACCACGGATCACATGGTTTTCTGCATTTTGAGAGGTGTGTTGTTTTTGATTAACAATCTAATACAAGATATGGAAATAAAATGTAACATAAAATGCTTTGTACTAATTGCATGTTTCTGTTTCTACTAAAAGAGATAAATTGTATATTTGCGTCTGAGGTCCAGAAGAAGCTAAGGCGAAACGCGTCGACCTCTTCAGACCACTATCCTAATACTCACAAAGTGTAACTACTACAATATCTGTATATCTAATATTTTGACCTATAGATATGACAAATGTTCTTATTTCGAATAATATGTATGTCATTGTATAATTCTGTGTTTTTGAACTTTTGTTCTTTTTAAAAAAACTTTGGTTAAATAAAAGAATATATGTTTTTTATATCTATGGTAGTCTTTTGCCTACTTCAATATGTGCCTTTAAAGTCCACCAAATCTCTATCTCCCTGAGCAAACTTGTTTTGTATCATGGAGTTTCTTTTTCTCTAATTAATAGGATTATGGCACACAAGGGTCAGCTCAACCAAAAACCCCCCTCTTTTCCCTGCAGATAGATGAGTGAGGAACGGGGATTTCAAATCCCCAGACTGCTGTGCCAGCTGTAGGAGAACTGACAATTCATCACCCATGAAGGCAGGGGCTGACTAGCAACTTTTGGCCCAAGGGGAAAGTACAACCTAGAGGCCCATGGTGCACTCTCGTTCTACTTCCCTGCCTGCTCCCGACCTCCATCCTAGGCTGAAGCTCCACTCCAGGTACTCTCTGCTCATGGGTCAGGCCGGACAGTACTTGCTGCACTGACTCCGGGCTCCCGAACTGGCCAGCTGGGAGCTGCAGGGAGAAGCCAGGGAGGCTCAATTGGGACCAGCCAGGGGAGGAAAGCCTCCGGTGGGGCATGGAGCCGGCCTCACCAGGAAGCTTTAGGCTTGTCTGCGGCGGAAGTGGTGCCACCTTTCACCTTTTTACAGGACATCAGAGCCCCCCTTACCCTCGGCCCAGTCCACCCCTGCATGAAGGTGAGTAGGTAAGTACAGCAGGGACCGGAGTGGGGGTGGGGGGGCGAGGAGGTGTTCACCTTTTTATTTATTTATTTATTTTTTTAACTTACATTTTAATCAATGAGCATGTTAGTGTGAACCAGGACTCAATGGATTGCTGTTTGTTTCCATTGCAGTAATTTATACGTCATTTGTGTTTTCCAGCTCATGAGTAAAGACATTGTGGACTCTCCATTGGTGGAGCTAGAAGGAGATCTGGATCAGCAGGTATGTCTCCCTCTATAACAACCAGTCTAGGTGTATAAACGGATAGGCTGTCGTTTTAATGGATATGCAAATGGACATCCAAGCTTAATGTGTTCATAGTCACGGCCTATTATTCTGTGTCATTGACCACACAGGATATCTCTATTAGGGCACTTTCACACCAGGAGCGGTAGAACTGCATTGGGCGACTAGTGCAGTGCAGTCCTACTGCAAGTCAAGAAACAAAGAGAAAAGACAGGAGCCTCTGAGTAAATACTGCAGTATATATTGAGCGAGGTACATTAAAAACTTACATCTGGGTAAGTAAATGTAGACATGTGGGTCCTCCGGCGTCCAGAATCAGCATGGGGCCACCGTTGATGGTCGATTGTCCTCTCTCATTCCGGTCCTGTCCAGCAGGAAATGAGATGGTGTGTGTGGAGTAAGAGCGAGGCTTGGACCGTAGGGTGAGCCGCACCGTTGCTGTCTGAGGATCACGGCGCGTTTCGGAGCATGCGCACTGCGATGGGATACCAGCACGTGCTCCTTATCCCGTTGCAGTGCGCATGCTCTGAAACGCGTCGTCAACACGCCGGAAGATCCTCAGACGGCAACGGTGCGGCTCACCCTGCGGTCCAAGCCTCGCTTTTACTCCACACACGCCATCTCATTTCCTGCTGGACAGGACCGGAACGACAGTGAGGACAATCGACCATCAGCGGTGGCTCCATGCCGATCCCGGACGCCGGAGGATCCACATATCTACATTTACTTACCCAGATGTAACTTTTTTAATGTACCTCGCTCAATAAATGCTGCAGTCTTTACTCAGAGGCGCCTGTCTTTTCTCTCTGTTTCTTGCATGTCTGGAGATTGCTTCCGCTCCCCAATAGGCTGGCCTTGAGTTTATGGAAGGTTTCCTTTCCAACATAACAAGGACTATTAGGACAGCCTATATGGCCACCCTATGGACTAATAATTAGTGTCTTATGCTATCTGCTTGCGCCACTTTGTGTATACTTTTCATCTACTGCAAGTCAAGGCATGCCCTGCCTCCTCCCTGACTGGTTCACACCACCGCGGACACAGTGCACCGCCTTGCACCACACTGCAACCAATAGAACTGAACTTCATTTTTAAAAAAAGTAAACGCTGTGATGTGTCGCAGTCAGTGCATCAGCACCGCTGGCTGTCATCCTAACACACACCAGCCCTTATGCTGGGCAAACACATAATAGTATAAATATATATATTGATCATTTCAATGAAAAAATCTGTTCTTCCACAAATTGATTGCACTAAATTGAGGGGTTTGATCACTAAACAGTTGTACTAACTGATATGGAAGATCGGCTCCTGGTGGAACATTCAGTTTTATTTATTCAGACCAACGTTCATTTTTTGCTAATTATTACTACTGTCAATCGTTTTGTTTTATCAGTTCCCAATTAACATTATACACAATTACGGTACATTATTTTTACCTTTTTAAATTTAACATTTTTTGCTTTACTTTAATCCTTTTTACTTCTATTACCTATAGCTTAAGGCCCAACTCGAGGCTAAACTTTCCTTTTTGTACAGGTAGTGTAAAAAAATAAATAAATAAATAAATAAAGCAGTTGATGGAGAAAGAAAAACCCCAAGTGGGATAGGCTTCCCTAAAGAAATGAGTTTTCAGGGATTGCCTAAAGGTGGACAAAGTAGAAGATAGCCGAACAGATTGGGGTAGGGAGTTGCAAAGGATGGGTGAGGCTCTGGAGAAGTCTTGGAGGCAAGCATGTGGGGAGTTGGCGAGGTAGCATAGAGAGCAGGAGGAGGAAGGAGCAAAGAGAACAGTTTGAGTGATATTTTGAGAAAAGGTTGGTGGTGTAGCTGATGTGGATGGCTTAGTATGGGTGATTTTAATTTGTTGGTCTAGTGCAGGGGTGTCCAAACTATGGCCCTCCAGCTGTTCAGGAACTACAATTCCTATCATGCCTAGTTATGTCTGTGAATGTCAGAGATTTACAATGCCTCATGGGAATTGTAGTTTCTGAACAGCTGGAGGGTAATAGTTTGGACACCCAATGGAGGGATTGTCTAGGGCAGGGGTGTCCAAACTACGGCCCTCCAGCTGTTCAGGAACTACAATTCCCATGAGGCATTGAAAATCTCTGACATTCACAGACATAACTAGGCATGATGGGAATTGTAGTTCCTGAACAGCTGGAGGGCCATAGTTTGGACACCCCTGGTCTAGGGGGTTTGGGGGTCAGCCATCGAGCAGTTGTTAAGGTGAATAATTATTCAGGATAGAATGAAGAGGGGATAGGCTGTGTAGAGGTAAGCCAATGAGAAGGGAGTTGCAATAGTCAAGGATGAGAGGAAAACCAGTGAGGGAATTAGAAGATTTATGGTGTCATTTGGGCAAATTTTGGAAATGTTATGAAGGTGAAGGTGGCAAATTTTGGACAGTGATTGGATGTGGAGCCAAAAGGAGAGGTCAGAGTCCAGGATTACAGCTTGCACCTTGGCTGAAGAAAGGAGGGGTGTTTGTTGATTTATTGATTGGTATGGAGAAGTTGGGGGAAGAGGCTGGAATGGGGGGAAATACCTGCTGAGTTTTGGACAGAATGAGTTGGAAGAAGTGGTGTGACATCCATGTTTATATGTGAATGAATTAGTGATGTGTGAAGAGACCTAAGGTGAGCTGCAGAGCAGAGATAAATCTGGGTGTCATCAGCAATGAGATGGCATTGGAAGCCAAGGGAGATTATCAACTGACCCAAGGTGGAGGTATAGATAGAGAATAGAAGGGGCCTGAGGACTGAGCCTTGGGGGACCCCTACAGAAAGGGGAAGAGGAGAGGAGGAGGTAACGTTTTAGGTGGCACTCAAGGTACGATGAGATAGGTAGGAGGAGAACCAGGAAAGCGCAGAGTCTTTAACGCCAAGGGAATGGAATTTTTTGATGAGGAGCAGGTGGTCAACTGTGTCAAATAGAGCAGAAAGGTCTAAGAGTAAGAGTACGGGTGTTGGCTATTGGTTTTTAGCAGTCAGTCATTAGTAAGTGTTGGTATGGCAGTTTCTGTGGAGTGTTATGACCGAAAGCCAGACTATAAGAGGTTAAGAAGGTTGTTATCAGTGATGTGGCGGCTCAGACAGTTGTAGACCAGAAGTTTGGAGGTAAATGGGTTCAAGGAGATAAATCTTAGGTTGTTCAGACTGCTGGGGTCTAGCGAGAGCTTTTTAAGTATGAGGGTGACCAGGGAAAGAGAAGATGCTAGCAGAGCGGGAGAGATTGAAGATTTCAGTTACCCTTGGTTCACACCTATGCATTTTTTTTAGTGCGTTTTGCAGTAACTCACTACAGTCCATTTAACATGGTTTTTCTATGGGACACATTTCTCATCATGCGTTTTTAGCTGCTGCGTTTTATTTGGAGATGGTTAGGGCCTTTTTTTCCCGAAGCAGTTTCCATTTTAGGTGCAATAGACTTCAATGGAACTACACCAAAAACGCAAGTGTTTTTGATGTGATTTTTTTTTTTTTTTTGGCAATTGGAAAATATGACAGTTTTGGGTTCTGGTTTGTGTTAAATATTGGGGTAAAGACTTTTAGGGTTAGCGCTAAATGTTAGGGTTAGGATTAGCGTTCAATGTTAGGGTTAGCGTTAAATGTTAGGGTTAGCGTTAAATGTTAGGGTTAGGTTTAAGGGTTAAGGGTTAGCGTTAAATGTTGGGGTTAGTGTTAAATGTTAGTGTTAGTGTCAAATATTAGGGTTAGTGTTAAATGTTAGTGTTAGCGTTAGTGTTAAATGTTAGGGTTAGTGTTAAATGTTAGGGTTAAAGTTAGCATTAAATGTTAGGGTTAGCGTTAAATATTAGTTAGTTTTAAATGTTAGGGTTAAAGTTAGCGTTAAATGTTCGGGTTAGTGGTAAGGGCTAGGGTTAGTGTTAAATGTTAGAGTTGACGTAAAATATTAGGGTTAGCATTTTAACCCTAACATTTAAAAATAAATTGCCCTTAGCCCAAACATTTAACCCTAACCCTTCTAATATTTAGTGCTAGCCCTAATTCAAAAATGTCATTATTTCCTATTGGCCAAAAAAAGTAAAACACATCAAAGTTGCGTCCAAAACACGCTGGAAAAACTCAATCTCAACATGTATAGGTGTGAACCTTGGCTTAAAGAGTGTAGAATAAAGGAAGGGGGTGACTAGAGTAGTTGTGGAGAAATGTGGTCCAGGGGGAAGGTTATTAGGTGTATCCAGGGGGCAGGTGGTTAATAGTGTGTCCAGGGGGCAAGTTGTTAGGTGGGTATCCAGGGGACAGGTTGTTGGGTATGTATCCAGGGGGCAGGTTGTTGGGTGGGTATCCAGGGGGCAGGTTGTTAGGTGTGTATCCAGGGGGCAGGTTGTTGGGTGGGTATCCAGGGGGCAGGTTGTTGGGTGTGTATCCAGGGGGCAGGTTGTTGGGTTTGTATCCAGGGGGCAGGTTGTTGGGTGTGTATCCAGGGGGCAGGTTGTTGGGTTTGTATCCAGGGGGCAGGTTGTTGGGTTTGTATCCAGGGGGCAGGTTGTTGGGTGTGTATCCAGGGGGCAGGTTGTTGGGTGTGTATCCAGGGGGCAGGTTGTTAGGTATGTATCCAGGGGGCAGGTTGTTGGGTGTGTATCCAGGGGGCAGGTTGTTGGGTTTGTATCCAGGGGGCAGGTTGTTGGGTGTGTATCCAGGGGGCAGGTTGTTAGGTGTTTATCCAGGGGGCAGGTTGTTGGGTGTGTATCCAGGGGGCAGGTTGTTGGGTGTGTATCCAGGGGGCAGGTTGTTGGGTATGTATCCAGGGGGCAGGTTGTTGGGTGTGTATCCAGGGGGCAGGTTGTTGGGTGTGTATCCAGGGGGCAGGTTGTTGGGTGTGTATCCAGGGGGCAGGTTGTTGGGTGTGTATCTTCTGTAGTAACTGGGTCGAAGGAGGAAAGTATTGAAGGTGCTGGTAGACATGGTATGCTAGGTGGAGAGGTCCAATGGGGACTGGTGCCCTAAAGCAGGATAAGCTGTTTCATCATGAGCAACCAGAAGTGTTATATTGCAGCAACGTCGGTGTCTGACTTGTCATTGGCCAGGGACACAAACGGGAAGCCATCCTAAATAATGGGGTGTATATTATAAGTGAGTTCAGTTCCTATGAATCACATAATGTATCTATTTTATTGCCATCAGCTAATTTTGATGTGATAAAACTAGTTTTGTTGTAATGACTTCTAGACTACTCACCACTCCCGACTCTGCCTCACCTATACCTAATCCCTACCTACTCCACACAGGAGCCCGGTCATGGCCGTGTATGCACAGGATTTAATGCATGAGTCACCCAGATATAAAGGGCCGCCTCCCGCTGTGTGTACCTGTCTGTCCTCTCTTGTCATTTACCTGTCTGGCTTCATAAAACTTTTATTATGTTTGATGAAGCCATCTGTAATGGAAGCGCCTGCCCTTAATTACTGGTCAATGAGGCCAGTTCACCGAGAGGCCAGAGGTATTTTATAGAAGGTGTAAACACTAACTGGATGACATTTAGTTTGCCAAAGCACTATGTATCATAACCATTGCCCTTTTTTTTTTTTTATCTCTTGTTGCATCTCAGCACTGCTGATGTATGGCATTCCCCAGGGCAGGTTTCCTAATGGAGTATGCCTGTGTAATGTGTGTTGGCATGGGCGCTTGGGGGCAGATTTACTAAAATTGGCGTACACAGAATCTGGTGCAGCTGTGCATGCCAGCCAATCAGCTTCTAACTTCAGCTTGTCCAGTTAGGGCTCTTTCACACAGCCCGTCCATCGGATGGACTCCGTTTATCTCAGCGGGGGATCGATCCGCCGATCCCCGCTGAGCAGGAGGATGACAGCTGTTCTCCGCACTATGTGCGGAGACACAGCTGTCAGAGCCCCATACATCTCTATGGGGGAATCGGATGGGAACGGTCCGTCAGTCCGTTCTCATCCGATCCACTGGACGGATGGAAAATAGGGTTTCCATCCATCCAGATTTGACGGATCGGATCAGATGTCAGCGGACATGTCTTCGCTAGGGATGCATGGGGGCACCGTTCAGATCCGCCAAAAAAACTGTATTTTGCTGCCTATCTACAGTGCCTTGCGAAAGTATTCGGCCCCCTTGAACTTTTCAACCTTTTGCCACATTTCAGGCTTCAAACATAAAGATATAAAACTGTAATTTTTTGTGAAGAATCAACAACAAGTGGGACACAATCATGAAGTGGAACGAAATTTATTGGATATTTCAAACTTTTTTTAGCAAATAAAAAACTGAAAAATTGGGCGTGCAAAATTATTCAGCCCCCATAAGTTAATACTTTGTAGCGCCACCTTTTGCTGCGATTACAGCTGTAAGTCGCTTGTGGTATGTCTCTATCAGTTTTGCACATCGAGAGACTGAAATTTTTGCCCATTCCTCCTTGCAAAACAGCTCAAGCTCAGTGAGGTTGGATGGAGAGCGTTTGTGAACAGCAGTTTTCAGTTCTTTCCACAGATTCTCGATTGGATTCAGGTCTGGACTTTGACTTGGCCATTCTAACACCTGGATATGTTTATTTGTGAACCATTCCATTGTAGATTTTGCTTTTATGTTTTGGATCATTGTCTTGTTGGAAGACAAATCTCCGTCCCAGTCTCAGGTCTTTTGCAGACTCCATCAGGTTTTATCTATCTATCTATCTATCTATCTGTCTGTCTGTCTGTCTGTCTGTCTGTCTGTCTGTCTGTCTGTCTGTCTGTCTGTCTGTCTGTCTGTCTGTCTGTCTGTCTCTCTGTCTGTCTGTCTGTCTGTCTATCTATCTATCTATCTATCTATCTATCTATCTATCTATCTATCTATCTATCTATCTATCTATCTATCTATCTATCTATCTATCTATCTATCTATCTATCTACACAGGTCTTACATTGATATTCCTATTGTTAATATTTGTTCTCTGTATTATAGCTGAAGAAGGTTCTGGAATTACTTCAGGAAGCAGAAGCTGAGAAAGAAGAGTTGAAGCAGAGGTGCCAGGAGCTGGACCTCCAGGTGAGGTAGCATTCATATATAACGCTGGGCCTCCATGATTAAAATAACTGAAATCCAGTGAATAAAAGGGACGGCCAGTCAGCTTGGTGAATGAAATGGCTAGATGATGCTGGACGTCCTCCAGCCAGGAAATGAGGCGGGCTCCATCGGACTTGCTGCAGCTTCTAATGCACATTGTAAGAAGCTCACAGTGTGCAGTGAAATCAGAGTAAGCAGTTTCAGTCCAGGAGAGGAGTCGGTACAACTGTGCAAGACTGAAGGCAAGGCCGGAGGTCAGATTTAAGGCCCCATTGACACCTGTGCATGCACATGTATTTTTAAGTGCGCTTAACGCGATGCGCATTTGCACCGGTTTTCCTGTATGCAATAAACTGGATTCTACAGTATGACTGCCTGCACTGTGCATTGAAAGAGCAAGAGCACACAACTGTATGTGCCTTACTTCCATTTATTTCTGTGGTCACTGTAGTGTGCATAGGAACTATCTTCCAAAAACAAAAGAAAGTACTTACTGATGCTCGCGGCTCAGAAACTAAAACATATTTTTAGAGAAGTATGGGAATAAAAAAAAACAGCCCTGTATATTTACCTAGATGGCTGCAGTATCAATCCAGTACTACAGCTCTCCCCGCAAGCTCTAAGACAGCTGATCGCTCAGCTCTAGGTCTTCAGTGAGCAGTGACTGTCAGTCACCGGCTCTGTGCTCTGCCCCTCCAGTGCTCACTGGAACGCTGGGCTGTGGAGGGGGCGGGAGCGGCTGTCTAAGGTAGGTCATAGACCAGAAGGATTTGCCCCCTTAATGACCAGGCCATATTTTGCGAATCGGCACTGTGTTACCTTAACGGACAATTGCGCTTTACCCAAATAAAATTGATGTCCTTTTTTTCCCACAGATAGAGCTTTCTTTTGGTGGTATTTGATCACCTGTGCGATTTTTATTTTTTTCGCTATAAACAAAAAAAAAGCAACAATTTTATAAAAAGATTTTATAAAAAAATATATATATATATATTTTTCACATTCTGCTAAATGGCATTAAAAAAAAATAATTTAAAAATCCAAATTTTTTAACATTTTAGGCCAATTTGTTTTCTGCTACATATTTTTGGTAAAAAAAAAAAAAAATCACAATAAGCGTATTTTGATTGGTTTGCACAAAAGTTATCACATCTACAAACTAGGGGAAAGATTTATGTCATTTTTATTATTTTTTTTTTTTTTACTAGTAATGGTGGCAATCTGCGATTTTTTGCAGCACTGCGACATTGCGGCGGACAGATTGGACCCCTGACTGACATTTTTGACACTTTTGGGGGGGACCAGTGACATTACTACAGTAATCAGTGCTAAAAATATGCACTGTTACTGTAATAATGACACTGGCAGGGAAGGGGTTAACCATGCGGGTGATCAAAGGGTTAAATATGTAAGCCTAAGGGAGTGATTCTAACTGTGGGCGTGGCTTCTGAAATGACCATAGAGACCTGTGATCCTATATAGAAGGATCACAGGCGCTCTGTGATCATTCCAGGAAGAAGAATGGTCAGCTGTGTTTACAACATGATAAAGGAAAAGGAATTGGCAGCACTCCGGGTTGAGTCAAAATCCAGATTTATTGACTGGACATCCAAATAATGACAATCGTGACAAGGTAGACGCGTTTCACACACTGACTGTGTGCTTAATCCTTAATAAATTACACCACCTTGAGCAGTGAGTCCTTGTCTGTTCAATTGTGTTTACAACAGCCGACCGTCCTTCTCTCTCAGCGGGGAAAGATCGCGGGTGTCAGGCGGCAATCGGAGCTGCCTGACACAAGCATCGACTTCCCCGCTGCCAAGTGGGGGCGGGAGCGTGCCGCCCGTGCTCCCGCGCGCGACCGAAGTACCACTACGTCTGTTTGCACAGGAGAGCCACCCTGCCGCAGGAAATATGCGGCGGATGGTCGGAAAGTATGAGAATCCTTTCTTTTCTCCAATTTTACTTGCCTAGCTGGATGCAGCATCGGTCTGATGCTACATCTGTGCCCCTCCGGCTCTGACTTAGAACCGAGCGATCTAACACCCCCAATCGCTCGGTTCTCACGTTTCCCTAATCAGAGGACTGCTGACTGTCAGTCACTGGCTCTCTGCACCCCCCCCCCCCCCCCACGCGCTCACTGGGGCGCTAGGCTGTGGAGAGGGCGGGAGCAGCCGGCTTAGGCTCTCAACGGCTTGCTGGGAGGCTGAGACGGGCATTGGTGGAGGCATGTAGGCAGATCCCAACTTCACTGTCGCCATCTTACCTAAACTTGGACCGGCTCTGTGATGTCAGCAGACAGCGGACTTCAGCCGCTGTCTGCTAAAAACGGGTCAAAGGAGTGCAGAACGATCTGCACTACTGAGATCCACAGGGGAAGTACAGCCAAAAGAGATCTGGCTGTCCTTCTTTAAATCCCAACTCATTGGTACTGTGCTGGCTTTATAGTGCACAATGGGGGTCTGATGCTGATGTGCCGCTACCTGGCAGTGGGGGAAGACATGCACGGTCAGTGAGCCTTGAGCTGCCCGGCCTCTCTTTTTCACAATCAGTGTGTACACTGTACTCATTGCATATATTAAGATAATGTAGTTGTTTGAGTGTCCGGTTAATGAGTAACGTTGGTATCAGACTCGATGGTCACATTGGCCAATACTGCTGGCCTCGCTCCCACACCTTGTGCCAGATCAATCGCTTTGTATTTGCTGCCCTTGACATGTGGCTCTGTCCATTGCTGCAGCTTTTATAAGATTACCCCTTACATAAAGCTGCTCAGAGTTATACAACTGACCTTCTCATCAACCCGAATCTGAGATCAAAGACCCGGCGTTCAAAGTGCGGCTTTACCTTCCATTTAATTAGCTGCTTCCCCCCGAATGAACTACATGTTCAACCTCTCCCGCAGCCCCGTTTAGAGGACGGAAGAACAAAACCCCCCCCCCCCAAAATTGCCACAAAGGAGCAAAAAAATTAATTTCGACCTCCCCTCCCCTTTTTCGCTTTCCCCTCTCTTCCCATCCAAAGGCATTGAGATCCTTTCCCTAGATCAGGATATTTCTCCATTCAAGTAGATGTCAACCCAAACCCTAAAATCTGATAAAAGCGTTTAACCACTTCAATAACGGACATTTTTACCCCCCTTCCTGCCCAGGCCATTTTTCAACTTTCAACACTGTCACAGGTTGCGCAGTCCTGCAGCATTGTACCCATATTAACTTTTTTCATTTTTTCCACACAAATAGAGCTTTCTTTTGATGGTATTTCATTACTGCTGGGCTTTTTCTTTTTTTTCTAAACAAAAAAAATCAAACATTTTGAAAAAAATATATGTTTTTCTTTGCTTCTGTTATAAAATTTTGCAAATAAGTAATTTTTCTTCTTCACTGATGTGCATTGATGAGGCTGCATTGATATACACTGATGAGGCTGCACTGATGTGCACTGAGGAGGCTGCACTGGTTTGCACTGAGGAGGCTGCACTGGTTTGCACTGATGAGGCTGCACTGGTTTGCACTGATGAGGCTGCACTGGTTTGCACTGATGAGACTGCACTGATGAGGCTGCCCTGGTTTTCACTGATGAGGCTGCACTGGTTTTCACTGACGAGGCTGCACTGGTTTTCACTGACGAGGCTGCACTGGTTTGCACTTATGAGGCTGCACTGGTTTGCACTTATGAGGCTGCACTGATGTACACTGATGAGGCTGCACTGGTTTGCACTGATGTACACTGATGAGGCTGCACTGGTTTGCACTGATGTGCACTGATGATGCGGCACTGATGAGCTGCCATGATAGGCACCAATGAGGAGGCACTGATAAGCCTGCACTGATGAGGAGGCACTAATGTGCACTGATAGGCGGCACTCGGCACACTGATAAGCTGCACTGATTGGAACTGATGAGGCTGCACTGATCATCAGTGTAAATGTGCCCTGTTAGACTGCGTGAGGAAAGGAATGCCGATAACCGGCAAGTTTGTTTACATGTGATCAGCTGTGATTGGACACAGCTGATCACATGGTAAAGAGCCACTGTGATTGATCCTTTAGCTTAATCTGTGATCAGCTTTGTCTAAAGGACAATGCGCGCCCCAGGAGGCCCGTGGGAGGCGTGTTTTAGGAGGATGTCCATGGATGCAGTATTCGGTGGTTAAAAAAAACAAAATTTCAATGATGGCGCCATGAAAGTATTGTTCAGGCACTTCCTGTTATGTGGTGAAAACAATTCCCCATAGGACAGCTCTGGTTGGCTGAAAGCGATCATATGAAGTGAGTGAGTTCTCCTTCATACCAGGTATATTCTTTGGCTTGCAGCGGCTGAACATAGAGATATGAGATCAAAGAAAAGAAGAGTATGTACTGGAAAGGGGTGGGGATTAAAAGAAATCTATTGATTTGCCCTGAATAGACAAAGCACAGGTGCAATGCTGTAAAATCACAGTGCAGAAGTGCACCAAACATTGAGGTTGAATTACTAAAACTGGAGAGTGCTAAATCCGGGGCAGCTTTGCATAGAAACCAATCAGCTTCCAGGTTTTATTGTCAAAGCTTAACTAAACAAGCTGAAGTTAGAATCTGATTGGCTCCCATGCACAGCTGCACCAGATTTTGAACTCTCCAGTTTAAGTAAATCAATCCCAATGTGTTGTGATGCCGTTCATATTGAATGGCAAGTTGGTGCGCCGAACACAACGTACTTGGTTGTAACTCAACACAATGAACAGATATTTTCTCTTGAGTTAAAAAAAAAATGTTGTAAGTCCAGTTTTAAGCGAGTTTCGGAGCTTTGGCATCTCATTCAAAATAAATTGCTGCTTTAAGTTGACTTCTATATTTAGCCTTCCCTGGTTTCTCCATCCCCAATTTTTAACATACTTATGACATTTTTGAAATTCATAACTTTCATTCCATACCCCATTTTAGATCCAGTGATGTCATCGCTAGGTCTCTGTGCTTCTCTATGCAATGCAAGGCTGGTGGGAGGGGTCAGCAGGGTGTTGTACATTGCCTTCTTGAAAATGTCACAACACCCCTGCCTCAGTATATAAGCAGTGGGGTGACTCTTGTGAGGAGTTCTACAAATACTAAAATGCCTTGAAGCGGGGATGTCTGTCCTGGAGCAGCAGTCTCCAAACTTTCTAAACAAAGGGCCTATTGCTGTCCTCCAAACAAGGGGCCGGACTGTGGCCAGTGAGAGTAAAAAAAAAAAAACCCTTGGGCTTTGTGGTTAGTGGTAGTAAAAAAAAATATGACATGGCACCTGTAGTCAGTAGGAGGAGAAATAATGCCCCATCATTGGTATCAGTGGGAGTAATAGTGACCCATCATTGGTGTCAGTGGGAGGAATAGTGCCTCATCATTGGTGTCAGTGGGAGGAATAGTGCCCCATCATTGGTATCAGTTGGAGGAATAGTGCCCCATCATTGGCATCAGTTGGAGGAATAGTGCCCCATCATTGGCATCAGTTGGAGGAATAGTGTCCCATCATTGGTGTCAGTGGGAGGAAAAGTGCCTCATCATTGGTGTCAGTGGGAGGAATAGTGCCTCATCATCGGTGTCAGTGGGAGGAATAGCGCCCCATCATTGGTGTCAGTGGGAGGAATAGTGCCCCATCATTGGTGTCAGTGGGAGGAATAGCGCCCCATCATTGGTATCCGTTGTAGGAATGGTGCCCCATCATTGGTGTCAGTGGGATGAATAGTGCCCCATCATTGGTGTCAGTGGGATGAATAGTGCCCCATCATTGGTGTCAGTGGGATGAATACTGCTCTATCATTGGTGTCTGTAGAAGGAATCATTTCTTGCATCAGTGAGAGGAATAGTGCCCGAAGAAAAAGGCAAGCAAAGGGCCACATACAGCAAGCAAGGGGCCCCATATGGCCCGCTGGCCGCAGGTTAGAGTCCACTGATTTAGAGGGATGGGTGTTCCTAGGAAGGCTGTATTTGCATGTAGACCACCCTAGGTAATGCCACATGTGATGCTGAGCCTCCATGATTAAAAGAACTGGAATCCAATGAATAAAAGGGGTGGGCCAGGGACAGTCAGGCTGGGAATGAAAGGGATAGATTATTCTGGACCTCCCCCAGCCAGGAAATGAGGCGGGCGCTATCTGACTTGCTGCAGCTTCTAGTGTATATTGTGAGAAGCTCACAGTGTGCAGTGAAATCAGAAGAAGCCATTTTAGTCCAGGAGAGGAGCCGCTACAATTATGCAGGACTGAAGGGAAGGCTGGAGTTCAGCTTTAATGCAATTTGTTTTAAACATGTTTGTTACCCCAATACACACGTGTGAACAGATCCTAAGGCAGTGAATAACATAGAGGAGCAGCTCCCAGTTAGCATTTTTACATTACCATTGATAGATGCTATAAATCATTATCATGGTAGATAGCTAGTTTATATTTTAGGTTTAGTACTTTGCACATTGGAAAATCATCTCCCCGGCCTGTACAGCGCTATCGGGGTGTTGTATCTGCAGAATGTTGCATGTCCGCCCAGAACTCTCATGCACGCCTATTCTGCATGTCCTCTTGGCTTCAGGTACAATGCTATTTTAGGAGCTTCCTAAGCAAACAGATAAAGATATAATTTCAGCACATCTTTGTTTGGTCACGTCCTCGTTACCAAATCTTCCAAATCAAACAGTTGCGTCCTGTCCATAATACTTGTTTTATTTTATTTTATTTGCACTAACATTTACAAATTAGGTGAAGCGGTCTGGAGGGAGGTCTACCCTGTGCGGCGGAGGGAGGTCTACCCTGTGCGGCGGGGGGGGGGGGGGGAGGTCTACCCTGGGCGGGGGGTCTACCCTGGGCGGGGGGTGGTCTACCCCTTTCTTCTTGGTCCAAGTAGTTCTGATACAAAGATTTATTATCAGCTCTAATTGGACTGAGAAGGTGGGGTAGACACCCCCAGGAAACTTGTCCTGATAATGTAGCTCTTAGTGCATATAAGAATAAAGTATCACAGACAGTATTATTGCGTTCACCTTAGGAAAAGGGGCAGTATTGCAAGGACATTGAGGTCCACATATTCAACATGGAGGACAACTGGTTCGCAAGGGTCGTGAAATATGCCATCTACATCAAATTGGAACGATTATCCTTGAACGGGGGTGGGGGTCTTGGACACCATTTTCCATTATCTTCCACAATTAATGTAATTCTATCATCTCTACACTGGAGATTTGAAACTAGTTCATACCTTCATCCATGTGACTTGAAGGATTAATACCTATGCAAACACTTGGATGAGATTATATGACTAGAACAAGATGGTTCCACAAGTTAGGAGGTAAGAGACATGGGCTGCTGGAGAGGGGAGGTAGGGGAAATGAGTTGCTGGAGAGGGGAGGTAGGAGATATGGGCTGCTGAGTGGAGAGATAGGGGGACATAAGTTGCTGGAGAGGGGAGGTAGGGGACATTGGTTGCTGGAGAGGGGAGGTAGGGGACAGGGGCTGCTGGAGAGGGGAGGTAGGGGACATTGGTTGCTGGAGAGGGGAGGTAGGGGACAGGGGCTGCTGGAGAGGGGAGGTAGGGGACAGGGGTTGCTGGAGAGGGGAGGTAGGGGACAGGGGCTGCTGGAGAGGGGAGGTAGGGGACATTGGTTGCTGGAGAGGGGAGGTAGGGGACAGGGGCTGCTGGAGAGGGGAGGTAGGGGACAGGGGTTGCTGGAGAGGGGAGGTAGGGGACAGGGGCTGCTGGAGAGGGGAGGTAGGGGACAGGGGCTGCTGGAGAGGGGAGGTAGGGGACATGGGTTGCTGGAGAGGGGAAAGTAGAAGACACAGACCACTTCAGGGGAGAGGTGTGAGATACAAGGGCCACTGAGTATGGTAGGTAGGAGACATGGACTGCTGGATGAGGGAGGTAGGAGACATGGACTGCTGGAGAGGGGAGGTAGGAGACATGAAATACACACATTCAGCTCTGTATTTATTGATATACCATTAAATCTATACATTTATAAAACAAGAAGTGTAAGTACCTGAAAGTGACACGGTATCAGACTCTGGCAGTCCCTGTGCTGCAGGACTCATACTAGGTGAGGTACAAACCTGATTCCAAAAAAGTTGGTACACTGTACAAATTGTGAATAAAAACAGAATGCAATGATGTGGAAGTTTCAAATTTCAACATTTTATTCAGCATACAACATAGATGGCATAACAAATGTTTAAACTGAGAAAATGTATAATTTTAAGGGAAAAATAAGTTGATTTTAAATTTCATGGCATCAACACATCTCAAAAAAGTTGGGACAAGGCCATGTTTACCACTGTGTGGCCTCCCCTCTTCATTTTATAACAGTCTGAAAATGTCTGGGGACTGAGGAGAGAAGTTGCTGAAGTTTAGGAATAGGAATGTTGTCCCATTCTTGTCTAATCCAGGCTTCTAGTTCCTCAACTGTCTTAGGTCTTCTTTGTTGCATCTTCCTCTTTGATGCGCCAAATGTTTTCTATGGGTGAAAGATCTGGACTGCAGGCTGGCCATTTCAGTACCCGGATCCTTCTTCTACGCAGCCATGATGTTGTAATTGATGCAGTATGTGGTCTGGCATTGTCATGTTGGAAAATGCAAGGTCTTCCCTGAAAGAGACGATGTCTGGATGGGAGCGTATGTTGTTCTAGAACTTGGATATACCTTTCAGTATTGATGGTGCCTTTCCAGATGTGTAAGCTGCCCATGCCACACGCACTCATGCAACCCCATACCATCAGAGATGAAGGCTTCTGAACTGAGCGCTGAGAACAACTTAGGTTGTCCTTGTCCTCTTTAGTCCAGATGACATGGCGTCCCAGTTTTCCACAAAGAACTTCAAATTTTGATTCATCTGACTACAGAACAGTTTTCCACTTTGCCACAGACCATTATAAATGAGCCTTGGCCCAGAGAAAACGCCTTCGCTTCTGGGTCATGTTTAGATTTGGCTTCTTTTTTGGCCTATAGAGTTTTAGCCGGCAATGGCGAATGGCACGGTAGATTGTGTTCACCGACAATGTTTTCTGGAAGTATTCCTGAGCCCATGTTGTGATTTCCATTACAGTAGTATTCCTGTATGTGATGCAGTGCAGTCTAAGGGCCCGAAGATCACCGCCATCCAGTATGGTTTTCCGGCCTTGACCCTTACGCACAGAGATTGTTCCAGATTCTCTGAATCTTTGGATGATATTATGCACTGTAGATGATGAGAACTTCAAACTCTTTTTGATATTGCTCCACTTTATTTCGCCGCAGCATTGGGGGAATTGGTGATCCTCTGCCCATCTTGACTTCTGAGGGACACTGCCACTCTGAGAGGCTCTTTTTATGCCCAATCATGTTGCCAATTGACCGAATAAGTTTGAAATTGGTCCTCCAGCTGTTCCTTATATGTACATTTAACTTTTCTGGCCTCTTTTTGCTACCTGTCCCAATTTTTTTTGGAATCTGTAGCTATCATGAAATCCAAAATGAGCCAATATTTGGCATGGCATTTCAAAATGTCTCACTTTCAACATTTGATATGTTATCTATATTATATTGTGAATAAAATATAAGTTTAGGAGATTTGTAAATTAGTCCATTCCTTTTTTACTCACAATTTGTACAGTGTCCCAACTTTTTTGGAACTGGGTTTGTAGAAGAAGCACAATGATGCAATCAGCTGCAGTGATCATATAGCATGGTTCCTGCTAATAGGAGAGAGCAGAGTTTCATAGGGATGAGCTCAATAATCTGCTGCTTCTCCTTTCACAGTCCAGTCACAGACTGGGGACAGGACAAGACCTGCAAAGGGAACTTAACTGCAGTAGAGAAAATTCCAGTCTCCTTTCCTACCACACAAGCCTTTGCTGTGTGGCAGAGCGGTGTAATCTGGAACTGGGTGGACAGAAATAAAAATCTTTTGGCAGGTGCATGCAGGTCAGCTGTAAACCTGAATAAAATCTTTTTTTTGGACAATAAATAGAATATGGTGCATTCAGAAGAACAAGTTTTAATGAATGTCATTTCTTTATTGTTGCTAAGTTTTAATAGAAGGAGAGAGCAGAGTGACTGGCAGATGAGCCCATCACTGTGCTGCTTCTTTCAATGTCCAATCACAGGCTGGGTGTGGAAATTGGTTTAAAGCGGAGTTCCGGGCACAAAAACGATATTTTTTTTTTGTGCCCCTCCGCTAGGTAGACCTGACCTGAAAAGGAATTGGATAGTTATTTTTTTTTTTTTTTTTGTTCACTCACCTTTTAATTGAAGATCGTAAATACTCACCTCACAGTACTTCCTCCCTCGGAGCCGCGGCTCACCCCGTCACTTCCTGTCTCGCTATGATTCCTGGGAGCTAAACGTCATAGCTCCCAGGAATCAATGCGACGGCACCGGCCCCGCTCCTCATTTCCGGGCGACGCCGCATTCCCCTGCTAAACAGCTTCTGGGCATGCCCAGAAGCTGTTTAGGAATGCGGCGCCGCACCGGAAGTGACGAGAGGGGCCGGTGCAGGCGCATTCTGGGACAAGAAGACGCGGAAGAAGACACAGAAGAGGATCGCGCCGGCTTCAGCTGCCCACAAGAGAGATGGAAATGCTGTGGAAGAAATTTTATAAGTAAGTATTTCTTCTAAAAGGTAAGTGCGAACCGGGACAGATCAGAGGCTAGCCATTGTGGAATGTGCTAGCCCTGACTGTCCCGGGGGTATGCTTATTGAAAATTGACTTCTGTGCCCGGAACTCCGCTTTAATTATGCTGGCTGACAGTCAATCCAGAGGACATCTAGTGGCAGGAGATAGGTACTGAAAGGGACAGCCTGGAATTAAATGAGTGTTTTGCCTTAATGCTGCCCTGTGCACTGGAATCTGATTGGTGATTTAGCTTCAGGAGAGGGAATTACACAACAAAGACTTCAGGCAGTACAATCCCAGTAATCCTGTGAGATGCTCTCCGAACTCTGGCTGTAGCGGTATAGAAAACGTTGATTCAGATAAATCTAGCAGAATCCCTACTTTAGCACAGTTGTAGTGTTTGCTGGATAGCATTAGAAGCTCACTGATTGCTTTCATTTTGCTGCCCAGTTCCTGAATGTTACATGTTCCGAGACTGCTCAGAATTATTCTATTTAAATTTGCTGTAACACAGCCAAGGTTACTCAGCATTTCACTCTTTCTAAATACCCGACAATGGGCCACCTTGTATCCTGGAGTGCTGTGTGAACATCAATGGGGTATCCTAAAAAAATATTTAATCATTTGACAATTTTGAGCTCCTGAATTCCCTTTTTATTTGACAATTACAATACAAAAGTTTTCTCCATGTACAGTATAGTACAGATAATTCATCAGTTGTCTCCTTCACCAGGTGGCTGCCCTTCAAGAGGAGAGAAACAGCTTATTGGCTGAAAACGAGGTGCAGAATGAAAGGATAAACCAATTAGACTCCTTCGAGGAACCTACCAATATGGCAGCTAAAAAGTATTTTCAGACCCAGCTGGAGCAGCTGCAAGAAGAAAATTACAGGTACGGAAAAGTGTAAGGATGTGGTCCATACTCACCTGAGCCTCCAAGCCACCAGAATGTCTTCACACTGAGAAGTTAGATACCAGGAGTACTGCAACCCCGGTGACCAGTCTTGGCACGCAGTACTTTGAAAAGAACGTGATTAGTACCAATGCATTCTTCATATAAATTTTAAAAAAATCACTCTAGGGGCTGAAAATATGTAGACCTCCCTTCAAATGACATGAATTGTAATGCTAATTGTGAGTCAGATCTTCTCATCCAACATTGGTACCCAACCTCACAAATGCTCGGTTGCCTAACTGGGTACAAATTCCCACAGACCTAATTGAGTTCCAATGAAGGGTACTGATAATACTTCAGTATACAAAGACGTTTTAGACAATTTTGCTCTTCCAACCTTGTGATAGGTTTGGTGAAGACCCTTTTCTGTCCCATCACGACTGTGCCCTGTGCACAATGCCAGCTCCATGAAGACATCGTTTGATGAGGTTGATGTGGAGAAACTTAAAGCGGAGTTCCACCTAAAACCAAAAAAAATACATAAAAATACCCCCGGGACACTCAGGGCTAGTGCATTCCACAATGGCTAGCCTCTGATCTGTCCCGGTTCGCACTTACCTGTAAGAAGAAATACTTACCTTGAAAATGTATTGTCCAGCGCTGCCATCTCATTTGTGGGCAGCTGAAGCCAGCGCAATCCTCTTCTGCATCCTCTTCCGTCCTCTTCGGTCCCACGATGCACTGCACCGGCCCCGCCGTCACTTCCGGGGCTGCAGCGTCATCCCTGCACAGCTTCTGGGCTGTTTTGCAAGGTATGACGGCGCCTGCACCGGGAACTGACGTCGGGGCCGGTGCAGGCGCATTGATTCCTGGGAGCGATGACGTTCAGCTCCCAGGAATCATTGCAAGCCAGGAAGTGACGAATCGCCGTGGCCGCCGAGGGGAGGAAGTAAGGTAAGTATATTTTCTTCTAAACGAGGTAAGTAAAAAAAAAAAAAAAAAAAAAATAGAGATTATCCATTTGTTTTTCAGGTGACCCCGGGCATGAAGATGGACGGAACTTGCATTTTAGGGTGGAACTCCGCTTTAAATTTCCTCCACAGAGCCCTGACCTCAACCCTAATTGAACACCTTTGAGATGAATTGGCACACAGATAATGAGCCAGGTCTTCTCATCATCCAACATCAGTAACTTCAAGTTCCTCTGTCTTTGTGATGAAGAACTTTTTCTTTCTGTCCCCCTGTGCACAAAGCCAGCTCCATAAAGACGTGGTTTGATGAGGTTGCTGTGAAGGAATTTGAGTTTCCTCCGTAGAGCCCTGACCCCCCTTAACCCTACTGAACTCTTTAGAGATGAATTGTAATGCTAATTGTGAGTCAGATCTTCTCATCCAACATTGGTAACCAACCTCACAAATGCTCTAGAGGAGAGCGGACCGGAACGTTTTTTTTTTTGCTACTGATGGCTCTGGTAAGCGGGGAAAATGGCCAGGAAAACACCAGGGGGCTACCTCTCCCACCGCCCATAAAGGGTGAATCGGCTGCTGGGACCACCTTTATGTTAAAGCGGACCGCGTTCTGTTTAAAAAAATACTGGGGTTATGGCAGCTTTCTGCTGTCATAACGCCAGTATTTAATGTCAAAGTACCGATGTGTGTGTATATATATATATATATATATATATATATAATATATATATATATAGTGGGCGGTCCAGAAGATAAAATAAATAATTAAAAATAAACAAAAAATGCTAAAGTGCACATCCCCACAAGTGAGGTTACGCTGCAAACGTCAGAGTGCGAGCAATCCTTCTAGCTCCAGACCTCCTATGTACCTCTAAGCTGGTAACCTGTAAGGGCTTTCAAAGCATTGCCTATGGATAATTGAATGTGCCATAGCCATTCCACAGGCGTGTGCAATGTGCAATTTTCAAATGTGACATGTTGGATATCTATGTACCCGGTGTAACATCATCTTTTATATTTTACCAAAACATTTGGTTTTTTGTTATGTTTGTGTTCACTAAAATTCATTAAAGTGTATTTTTTCCTGAAAATGTGCTAAATGGCTGCACAAACATCGTGTGACAAAATTGCAACAACAACCATTTTATTCTCCAGGGCCTCTGCTTAAAAAATATATGTTTGGGGATTACAAGTTATTTTGTAGCAGAAAAATGCAGATTTTTTACATGTATGTCAGAATTGGCCTGGTTTTTAAGTGGTTGATACTCACATTTGTTGAAGATGAGTCTTTTGGACTGGTACTGTGTGCTATGCGCTGAGGAACTGCCCCAGTGCCATATCCAATGACTAATAGGTTTCTTATGCCTTCCTAGCCCACACGGACACACCGATGCATATTCATCTTTCTGTGTGTTTTAACTTGCAGGCTGGAGGCGGCAAAGGATGATTATCGGGTTCACTGCGAGGAGCTGGAGAAACAGCTTATTGAGACGCAGAATCGCAGCGTTGAGTTGGCCAGTCTAGCGGAGGAGTCCAGGGCTTTAAAAGACGAAATGGATGTTCTCAGGTACCACAAGATGGGATTGGAAATGGGATGAATTTCTGAATTCCAAAAACAAATTCATACTGGTGTTCAACACAATGATGTGGTGTATGTAATGTGTAGAATGGGGTACGGACTGAAGTGGTCCTGTGTATGTAATGTACAACACAACATACAGAATGCCGGGGTCCTCTGTGTGTCATGTACAAAACAGCAAACAGTGTGAAGCAGTCTTTAGAATGTAACATACAGCACAACATGCAGAGAGCAGTGTTTCATTGTAGGCAGTGTGCCATGTAGTGATCCAGACTGTGTAACATACAGCATAGTGTATAGATTGCAGGGTCAGCTGTATTACATACAGCATAGTGTATAGAGTGCAGGGTCAGATGTATTACTTACAGCATAGTGTATAGAGTACAGGGTCAGATGTATTACATACAGCATAGTGTATAGAGTGCAGGGTCAGATGTATTACATACAGCATAGTGTATAGAGTGCAGGGTCAGATGTATTACATACAGCATAGTGTATAGAGTGCAGGGTCAGATGTATTACATACAGCATAGTGTATAGAGTGCAGGGTCAGATGTATTACATCTATTTTTTTTTTTTTTTTAGAGCGACAGCAGATAAAGCCACCAAGCTGGAATCCGCTGTGGAAACGTACCGCAAGAAACTGGAAGATCTCAACGATTTACGTAAACAAGTGAAATCCCTGGAGGACACAAATTTAATGTACATGCACAATACGGTGAGCCTGGAGGAGGATCTGAAGAAGGCCAACGCTGCTCGCAATCAGCTGGAGACCTACAAGCGGCAGGTAGGGGAACCTCTGGACGGTGCACTCCGACCTTGCGGGTTCAGGTGACCCGAGACACCAAGGCTGACCATACACCGGGCGACCCGAGACACCAAGGCTGACCATACACTGGGCGACCCGAGACACCAAGGCTGACCATACACTGGGCGACCCGAGACACCAAGGCTGACCATACACGGGGTGACCCGAGACAGCAAGGCTGACCATACACGGGGTGACCCGAGACAGCAAGGCTGACCATACACGGGGCGACCCGAGACACCAAGGCTGATCATACACGGGGTGACCCGAGACACCAAGGCTGACCATACACGGGGTGACCATACATCAAGGCTGACCATACACGGGGCGACCCGAGACATCAAGGCTGACCATACATGGGGCGACCCGAGACATCAAGGCTGACCATACACGGGGCGACCCGAGACATCAAGGCTGACCATACATGGGGCGACCCGAGACATCAAGGCTGACCATACACGGGGCGACCCGAGACATCAAGGCTGACCATACATGGGGCGACCCGAGACACCAAGGCTGACCATACACGGGGCAATTTTAGTCCATTTCAACTGCTTTGTATCGCCTCTGACTACAAAATAACACTCAGGTCCTTCCACATTCCCACCTCTGAGGTGCTTTGCTTTGCAGTGTGGGACGTTTACCTTGGCATGTCGTGGTTCCACCACAAAGAAGGTCCAACCCTGCTCATCCGATGCATTTCACCCAGTAAGGGCTTAATTGTAAAGCTCTTGTCAGGTGAAAGGCAATGGGTGAGGAGGGTTTGGATGAACCTTCTGTATGTGATGTTTGGAACGATACATTTTTACGATTGCTGACTTCATCGGGGTGCAAGTGTTTTTTTTTGCTATGTATACACTGGGAGCGGGGACCATTACATAGTTACATAGTCCGGGGGACGTGGCCGAGCAGCGGATGTAGCTGAACGTGTGAGACACTCGCTCCGCCGACTATCCTGTTAATCCATCCTGCAGACACCCAATCTGACCGAGATTTTACCGGCCACGGCAGCCTTGAGGTCCCCAGCTTGCCCAGGCGTACCGGTGAGTCCTCCATTCCCGCTGACCCATAGTTACATATTCCGGACGGACCCTGGGTTACAAACAAGATAGGGACTGTAGGTTTGTTCTTAAGTCGAATTTGTTGGCAAGTCGGAACAGGTCCATTATTTTTTAAGTGTAGCTCCAGCCAAAAGAATCATTTTTAGTTTTTTGGATAGCATAGCATAGGGAAGGGTTATCACCCCTGTAACGTATGTTTTGCTGGCTGTACCCCTGTTCAGAAGATTTCACCTCACTTTCTGTCCCTATGACAATTGGATTTTGAAAATTTTGGGTTGTGGTGGAAACAAGGATTGATGATAAAGCTTCAGTGGATACATCTTTTTCCCATGAGAACTCTTACAGGAGTAAATTTCCCTTTCTAGCATTGGCGGCTGGTGCTCGGTAATTCAGGGGGGGCTGCGGCAAACCAATGCGCAACATCCAAGTGCACAGCCTATTTGCCTTTGGTAAATCAACCCTAATGTTTCAGCAGGAAGGATTCCTCCATCCACCTTGAATTGTGTGGATGGCAGAATACCTTAATTTCTTTTTTGGTTTGATCAGCTGAAAAAAAATGAGGCATCTATGGCCAGCTTTAACAGGCCAATTAACTGGAAGAAGGAAGCAACCAGTGACATTGAATTTGACAGAGAGATCGGGGGAAGGGGCACGTGGTGGAGGAAAAATTATAAGTTCCGTTTTGGATAGATTAGGGATCTGTTGTTACTGGGGGGGGGGGGGGTTTATTGTTGCTGGTTTCAAGGGGATCTATTTTTACTACTTTCCTATTATCATTAACAAATTCCATACAAATGATTTAGCACCACAAAGTAATACTTGGTTCTGTATTTTCTAAATGGGGCAGTACTGGGAGGTGCTGGGAGAAAGGTAGGGGGTGGAACCAAAAGACGATGCTCAGAGGTGGGTAGGGGGTGGAACCAAGGGACGATGCTCAGAGGTGGGTAGGGGGTGGAACCAAGGGAGGATGCTCAGAGGTGGGTAGGGGGTGGAACCAAGTGATGATGCTCAGAGGTGGGTAGGGGGTGGAACCAAGGGACGATGCTCAGAGGTGGGTAGGGGGTGGAACCAAGGGACGATGCTCAGAGGTGGGTAGGGGGTGGAACCAAGGGACGATGCTCAGAGGTGGGTAGGGGACAGAGACAGGGAGTGACTCAGAAAGGGGGAGTACCTGCACCTATTTTCTGAGAAAAGAAGCCCTGTATCTACAGCACATGATAGATTAGTGTGATGGTCAGTGGGATGAATGCTCCTTACACTTGTAGTCATTGGGAAGAATTACCCCTTACAGATAGCTAAAAAGATCAATGGTATCAGCGGAAACTTATCAGGGAGGAAGAAATTGTTCATTGCTCAAGGAACCCCTAGCAACCTCTAAAGCAGGGGTTGTCAAACTACGGCCCTCCAGCTGTTGCAGAACTACACGTCCCATGAGGCATTGTAAAACTCTGACATTCACAGACATGACCAGATATGATGGGAATTGTAGTTCCTGAACAACTGGAGGGCCATAGTTTGAAGACTCCTGCTCTAAAGGAACCCTAGTTGAGAAACCCCGGTCTAGATACAGTAAGTGTGTTCCATTGTCCTGGAGCTCCTCATCCATTCTGACATTTCATGTTTCTGTACAGGTCCAGGATCTCCACACCAAACTTTCCATGGAATCTAAGAGAGCGGACACCTTGGCATTCGAACTTACCAAACTGCGCGAGAAGCAGGACGCACTGGTGAAGGAAAAAGAGGTAACCCCAAACAGCGTAGTATAATAGCACACCAGAGGTGTAACTTGAACCTTCAGGGCCCCTTCCTGCCATCTTGGGGCCTCCCCACGGTGGTGGAATGCTAGTGCCCGGTCGCAAGTGTGACCTTTGCGATCCTTGAAATTCACCCACTGGTGTCAGTCGTTTTTATTTTTTGGTATTTTAATTGTATTATTTTTTATAATTTTATTTAATTTTCTTTTACAATGTCACTGACTATGACTCTGTCCATTCAGAAAAGGAAGGAGCTGGTAAATTACATATTTACTGACCCCTTTCTGGTTCTCTGTTGTGACACATCCCCTGCAGCAGCCGGCAGGAGAGGGAAGGGAGCACAGTGGGGGGACCAGGGGAGCACACAGGGGCCCAGAGACAGCAGAACACAAGTGAACTGGATAGGAGGAGTGGCGGGGCAGCATACAGAGGAACCAATCTCCTCCATTTTCCTCCTACAGCTACAGGAAGAAAAAGGGGGAGAAGTGATTTCTCTACATGCTGCCCCCGCCGCCCCTCCTATCCAGGTGTACAGGGGAGCCGCACAGGACCCCTGGAGCATGGGGCCCGGTTGCAACTGCAACCCTTGCAACCCCTGTAGTTATGCCCCTGTAGCACACTGTAACCAAAGCCATAATTTGGTCCAGAGAGGTTAAATTTTATAGAGATTCTTTTTCTTCTTCTCTCTTACTAATAGCTCAAACCTTCCTGATATGCCCTCTCCCACCTCCTGTGCTGCACTACAGCTGCCTACTGCTACCATAAGTCAACTCTGTGGCCGGTGCCAAAAAGGGGAGGGGACCATTTACACAAAAGCGCTGTGTTTGTTAATACAAGCCGTCACACCAAATGTCAACGCACCTGCTCCAGGTGCAGTGCCATTTATGGTGAATGGCACCCCACTGCATTGTACAATAGAGCCCAATGCACAGCGCACCAAACCACATGTGTAAAGAAAAAGGATCTGTATGTTTTCTCCATTCTTCATTGAGGAACATTGGAATTGATAATACTGTTATCTACAGATGGTGCCTAGGAGCTTCCATCAGGGTTCCAAGAGAAAAGAACACTACAGGGTTGATTTACTAAAGGCAAATAGACTGGGCGCTGTGCAAAGTTCAGTTTGCACTCTGCAAGTTCGGTTGCTCCAGAACTTAGTAAATGAGGGAAAGCTTCACTTTGCAAAGAGTAACCAATCACGTGCAAGGAAAATAACAAAAAACTGTATTTCTCTTACGTCCTCCGACAGTCGCCGCCTCTTCATATTCGTCACATATGGGGGTATTAGACTTTGCTCCGAAGGAGTAGCTAGGCAACAGAATATGTTAACAATAAAGCTTTAACATATCCCACCCTCAAGGGGTGGTCCCCTCAGTCAATACCCTCCTACTTCCTGCAACCATATCCCAGTTTTAATGTCTAGCTTGTCAGGAGTGGCTGGCTCTCTCTGTGCTGGGACTTTTTGTCCCAGACTCTTTCTTCTTTTTGATATTTTGTTTGAGTTTTCTCTCTACCTTTACTTAGCTGTTATTTTTGTCAGCATTAGTTAGTTCTTCGGACGAAGAGGATCATGCGGACTGGGTCTCGGGCTGATCCCCCTGGTCGCAGGTCGTGGGTCAGTGGCTTCCCAGTCTGCCATCGAGCGTTCAGCCAGGTAACGCTCCTGGCACGGTGAACGACCCATCCCTGTTCGGTGCAGGGATGATTGGTGAGGTGGCTACCTCACCGGACGCTGTGCGGTTTCTGAACCGCCATTGTGTGCGTCTTGAATTGCGACTCTCCCTGCCTCATGTGCAGCGGCTTGTTCGCCTGTGCGGGTTCCCCACGCCATGTGAGGTAAGTGTATCTATGTGGGGACCTGTCTGTCTGGGGGGGGTCTCAGTCTGGGACTGTGTAACCTGCCTTTAATCACACTGCTTGTCTCCCTATATCTCGGCTGCATGCTGTGGGCTGCAAGGGGGGGGGGAGCTGTATGACACTGAGTATGTCAGGCTGGGCAGTGTGAGGAGCTGTGTGCTGTGGGGCATGTTTTTAATGGCATGTTGGGGCATATACAGCGATCGCTGCGGCGATCTAACATGTATCCATATAATGGGATAATATTGTGTGTGATTTTATGCACTGTGGAGCGGCGATTTCGGCGCCAAACGGCGCCATTTTACCGGCGCCCGCTCCGGCCGCATGGTTTACATGCACGGCGGCCATTTTCTTGTAGCCTCCATAGGCTTACATAGAGCGCCCTGGCAGCATCACTTCCTCTCTCCTGGAAGCACCGATCGAGGCAGCAGCAGCAGCGGAGTCTCCTCAGGTTTTATCCTTCTATTCCTGTGTTCCATTGCCTGTATTCAGTCTGTATATTCCCTGTGGGGGTCTCATTGTGCCTGAGTGTGGTGCGGTGGGCTGCGCTTGCCGCGCTTGCTGTAAGGGGGCAGTTAACCCTTGGTTGTCTGGCATACAGGGGCAATGGATTCTCAGGAGGGCAAGTTTCCCACAGTATTGGTGGAAAGCCAGGGGACCGCTGTTTCCCCCCCAGGGGGGGATTTGGCCACGATTGTGGCTGGCCTTGCTGCACAGGTGCAAATGCTGGTGGCTGCTCAATCTACTAAACGGCCCAGAGTTGCTCTGTCCTCTGATTCTGAGGGTGAAGGTGATGGGGCTGTTCTGGCGGGGACCCCCCTATCGGGGTCCCGCTCCTCTCTTGATCTAGTGGGGTCTGAGGTAGAGGCTGAAGTTGAGGGGGTTGATAATTCTCCCCCTGGCTCGCCTGAAGAGCTTGCAATCATGGATGAGTTGATTGCTTCCATTAAGCAGACGCTACGTTTGCAGGACGAGGTGTGTCCCCCAGCTGCCTTGGCGGCTTATGGGACGCAGAGAAAACGCAGGACGCCGCAGGTTTTTCCCTGCAATGCTGATTTTCAGCGCGCTGTTAAGGACCAATGGCGCGATTTGCGCAAGCCTTTTGCGGTACCAAGTAAATTTAAGCTGCGTTATCCTTTCTCGCCTGCCACTGATGAACGGTGGTGTGTGCCTCCGCCAGTGGATCATGCTATTGCGGTTTTGAACAAAGCCACTGCGATCCCTGCAGAGGGATCCCCTGTTTTCCGTGATGCCACGGATAGGAGACTGGAGTCTCTTGCCCGTCATACTTATTCTGTTACGGGTTCTATGCTTAAGGCTCTGTTTGCTTCTCTCATGGCGGCCCAGGCGATCGCAAGTTGGACGCAGATGCTTAGGCGCGTCCTAGTGGCCGATTCGGCCTCGGCGGCGACCCTGGATATGGTGGATCAGATCCACCAGGGTGTCATGTATCTGTGTGATGCGGACCTGGACCTGATTCCGTTGGCCGCGCGTGTGCACAGCGTGGCGGTGTTGTCTCGCCGCCTGGTTTGGTTGAAATGTTGGTCGGTGGACCAATCTTCACGTAGAACCTTAGCCAATCTGCCTTATGATGGGTCTCGCCTTTTTGGGGAGTCCCTGGATGTGTTGATTAAGGGGATTACCGGGGGTAAGAGCACTCTCTTGCCCCATTTCCCCAAGGCTAAGGGGGCTTCTGGGAAGAAGCATGCTCATTTTCGGCCCCCTCAGGGGTCCTTTCGTGCCTTTCGGCCGCACTACAAGGGCAAACCGTTCAAGGGCCAGGGCTCTCAGAAGAAACCCTGGTCTGGGAAACAGAAGTCCGGCCAATCCGGACCTGCGGCCCATAACAGTTCGGCCTGAAGGGGCGCCCTCACCCAGTTTTGGGGTGGGGGGACGCTTGCTCGGTTTTCTTCAGCCCTGGTTGGCCCGTGTGCGGGACAGATGGGTTCTGGAAATCGTTCGATCTGGTTACAAGATCGAGTTTCTCTCTCGGCCAGAGAGCAGATTTTTTCCCTCAAATCTACAACTGTCTCCAGAGCGCCTGCGGGATCTGCACCTGGCGGTGCGGGACCTGAGGGCTCAGGGAGTGGTGGTTCCGGTGCCTCATCGGGACAGATTTCGGGGGTTTTATTCCAATCTGTTCACCGTGCCCAGAAAGGAGGGCAAGGTTCGTCCTATTCTGGACTTGAAAGCTCTGAACCGCTCTGTGCGGGTTCGCAAGTTCCGCATGGAATCCCTGCGCTCGGTGGTGGCTGCCCTGGTTCCGGGGGAATTCATGGCCTCCATCGATTTGAAGGATGCGTATCTTCACATCCCCATATTCGAGGGTCATCAGAGATACCTTCGATTTGCCATTGCGGAGGATCACTACCAGTTCGTGGCGTTGCCCTTTGGGCTCGCCTCGGCTCCGCGGGTCTTCACCAAGGTGCTTGCACCGGTTCTGGCATTATTGAGAGCCCAGGGCATTTCTGTCCTGGGGTATCTGGACGACATTCTGATTCGGTCTGCGACCAGTCAGGGTCTGGAGAAGGACCTGTCTGTCACGATGCAAACTCTGCAGGAGTTCGGTTGGACGATAAATGTTCCAAAGTCGACACTGAGTCCGTCGGTTCGTCTTCCCTATCTGGGAATGATACTGGACTCGGTGCAGGCGAAGGTCTTCCTGCCGGAAGACAAACTCAGGACTCTTCAGGAGGAAGTCAGGTCCCTCAGGGACGTTCCGAACTCGTCTCTGCGGACGTGTATGAGATGTCTGGGATTGATGGTCTCGGCTTTCGAGGCGATTCCTTTCGCGCAGTTTCACACGCGGGGTCTCCAGGCGGAGATCTTGTCCAAGTGGGACGGGCGACCTCAATCTCTGGATCTTCAGATCTCGTTGAGTCATCGCACCAGGGAAAACCTTCTGTGGTGGCTCCAGTCCCCGTTGGTGTCCGGGGGCAAGTCGTTTCGTCCGATCTCATGGACGATAATCACCACGGATGCCAGCCTGTCGGGCTGGGGTGGTGTTCTGGGCGTTCTGTCCGCCCAGGGGACCTGGTCGGAAGGGGAGTCTTCCCTCCCGATCAACATTCTGGAATTGCGTGCGATAAGGCTCTGTCTTCATCGCTGGACGGACCGGCTGCAGGGCTGCCCGGTTCGGGTGCAGACGGACAATGCCACGGCGGTGGCCTACATCAACCACCAAGGGGGCACCAGGAGTGCCCGAGCGGCTCGAGAAGTGGCCGACATTCTGTCTTGGGCCGAGACTCATGTCCCGGCGATAACGGCGGTTCACATTCCGGGAGTGGAGAACTGGCAGGCGGACTATCTGAGTCGCCAGACCCTGGATCAGGGGGAATGGTCTCTCCACCCGGCTGTCTTCCAGATGTTGTGCGCGAAGTGGGGTCTTCCAGATGTGGACCTGTTCGCGTCTCGCCTCAACTACAAGGTGAAGAGGTTCGTGGCAAGGACGCGCGACCCTCGGGCAGACGCGTCGGACGCGTTAGTGGCCCCGTGGCATCAGTACAGGCTGATGTACGCGTTTCCACCGATTCAGTTGCTGTCCCGGTTCCTTCGCAGGTTACACTCGGAACGCAGCACGGTGATTCTTGTGGCACCGGACTGGCCTCGCCGGTCCTGGTACGCAGACCTCGTGAATCTGGCGGTCGACGCCCCCTGGCGTCTGCCTCTTCGGGACGATCTACTGTCTCAAGGACCGATTTACCATCCTGCTTTACAGTCGCTGGCTTTGACGGCCTGGCTGTTGAGACCGAGGTCCTGAAGGAGAAGGGTCTCTCTCCAGAGGTTGTTCATACCTTGATCAACGCGAGGAAGTCTTCCTCGGGAAAGGTTTATTACCGTACTTGGAAGGCCTATTTTGCCTGGTGTGAGTCCAGGGGGTTTTCACCCCGCACGTACTCGGTTTCCCGTGTGCTGTCTTTCCTTCAGACGGGTGTCGTCCAGCGTTTGGCGCTGGCTACGATAAAGGGTCAGGTGTCTGCGCTGGCCGTTCTGTTTCAACGTCCCGTGGCTTCCAACTCCTTGGTTGGCACTTTTATTCAGGGTGTGCGGCATCTGGTTCCTCCTAGGAGGGATCCTTTGCCCCCTTGGGACTTGAATCTAGTCCTGTCTGTGTTACAACGTGCTCCTTTTGAACAGATCAGGGAGATATCGTTGTCTATGTTGTCCAAAAAGGTCGCCTTTTTGGTGGCGATCACTTCGGCTCGCAGAGTGTCGGAACTGGCGGCTTTGTCCTGCAAGTCTCCGTACCTGGTTGTTCATTTGGATAAGGTGGTCTTGCGACCTAATCCTTCTTTTCTGCCGAAACGAGTTTCGGAATTCCATCTTAACGAGGACATTGTTTTGCCTTCGTTGTGCACGAAGCCTAAACATCCAAAGGAGGTGAGACTACATTCTCTGGATGTTGTTCGGGCGATTAGGGTTTACCTTAAATCGACTGAGTCTTTTCGAAAGACGGACTCCTTGTTTGTTCTTCCAGAGGGTCCTCGGAAGGGCATGGCGGCTTCCGCCTCTACCATTGCCAAATGGATCAGGCAGACCATTGAACAGGCCTATGCCTTGCAGGGGAAGGTTCCCCCTGTGCCTGTGAAGGCGCACTCTACTAGATCTCTGAGTACGTCTTGGGCCTGTCGTCATGGGGCTTCTGTAGCCCAGGTGTGTAAGGCGGCGACTTGGTCGACCGTACACACTTTCACAAAATTCTACGAAGTAGATGTTCAGGCATCGGCGGATGCTTCCTTTGGCCGCAAGGTTCTTAGTGCGGCTGTTCCCTAGGGTCCCTTGTTGGGGACTCCTGGCTGTTGGGATAAGTTTTGTATCCCCTGGTTTTTTGTCTTTTCCTGGGTTGTTGCTCCTGTTGAGCACTTATTTTTGCTGTTGCCCAGCTGGTTTCCTTCCTTTGGTAAGGTTCCTTTCTTTGATGTGGAGACTGCGTTGCCTTTCGGCGCGGATGCGTTTCCCACCCCTCATGTTTGCACTGCTTTGGGACGTCCCCATATGTGACGAATATGAAGAGGCGGCGACTGTCGGAGGACGTAAGAGAAAACGGAATTTTTGTAAAATCTTACCTGTAAAATTCCTTTCTCTGAGTCCTCCGACAGTCGCCGCCCCCGCCCCTCTTTTGGGGTTTGAATGTATACTCTACTGCTATTCCACTAAAACTGAGATATGGTTGCAGGAAGTAGGAGGGTATTGACTGAGGGGACCACCCCTTGAGGGTGGGATATGTTAAAGCTTTATTGTTAACATATTCTGTTGCCTAGCTACTCCTTCGGAGCAAAGTCTAATACCCCCATATGTGACGAATATGAAGAGGCGGCGACTGTCGGAGGACTCAGAGAAAGGAATTTTACAGGTAAGATTTTACAAAAATTCCGTTTTTTGCTTGCACATGATTGGATGATGGAAGTCAGCAGAGCTTCTGCTCATTTACTAAACACAGGAGCAATTACATACAGAGTGCAACAGTTTATTTGCCTTTAATAAATCAACCCCTATATTTTACTTTTAGTTACAAGAAGTGAGCTGCTGATTTGCTGTATTGGAGGACAATAAACTGTTACCTGACCATCTATATATTGATTATTTGAATGCAATGATTTGACTCTCTCTTTTGCTTTGTGTAGAGGCTGATTGTCCAGCGTGACGCTTTGAAGGAAACCAATGAGGAGCTGAGATGTTCCTTGGTGCAGCAAGACCACCTAAGTCAGTCTGGTGAGTCCACCCACCACGTTGGAGACATCTGACACCTAGAGGGCGCTCTAAGTACTAGATGGATGAAAGCTGAATTCCAAGAAGTCAGCAACTTTGCAAAAAGTGCAGGCACACTATGGGGTTGATTTACTAAAGGCAAATATACTGTGCAATTTGCAAAGTGCAGTTGCTCTAGAGCTTAGTAAATGAGCATTAACTCTGCTAACTTCCATTATCCAATCATGTGCAGGCAAAAATGCTGTTTTTATTTTCCTTGCCGTGATTGGATATTCTTTGCAAAGTGAAATGAAGCTTTACCTCATTTACTAAGCTCTGGAACAACTGCACTTGGAAGAGTGCAACTGCACTTTGCAAACTGCACAGTCTATTTGCCTTTAGTAAATCAACCCCTAAGTCCAATGAGGTGTTTGTCACCTTTGGGACTTCTCTCCTTTAGGAACCTTTCACACGAGGGATCCGATCGGGCCCGTCTGTCTGTTTTTCAGGCAGACCCAATCAGACCCTCTATTCTCCTATTCTCCTCTTGTGTCAGTTAACACCTGGCTCCTTGTGATCCGATCTGGCAGAAACAAACAAAAGGGGATCTGTTCATATCCATCTGGCCAGATTGGAGGGCAGAACAGGCTACTAAGCAAAACCAGATCCGGCCCTGTGAAAGGGGCATTAATTGTATGTGACAAGTTTATTCCACTCCCGGATGATACACGGACACTGAAGACTGTAAAAGAGGAGAGAAGTGCACACAGCAGCTATGCCTACCCCTCCTATCAGCTGCCCATTCACAGAAGCCTTTGCATTTTGGGAATAAGTTAGACACATTACAATACAAAGACTTCTGTGAATGGGCAGAAGGAGGGGAGGGGCAAGCATAGCAGTTCTAGCGACTCTGCTCATGATGGAACTGAGACCCACATTGAGCAGTGTTAGAGCTCCGAAAGTTATCTTGCTGGAGCACAATAGACTGGTCAGATGTGAATAATAGAGATAAGTCTATGAGGTGGCAGGCACCTCGTTAGACTTAATTTATGGTATTAATCAGGGAAACTGCAGTGCTGCCACTAAACACCTGTTCTGTGCATACAAAACCTCCTATCTGATCATATCATATATAAATTTATCAACTTTTAGGCGTAAACATGGTTGTACATAAAAAACATGCTTCTGCATAATGAATAAATCAAAAAAATATATAAAGATAAAAAAAAAAATATATATATATATATATATATATATATATATATATACAGAGATGTATAAAGTACTAGAGACCCAGACTTGAGTAAAAGTACAAGTGCTCTATCAAAAAAGTGACTTGAGTAGAAGTTGAAGTGCTCTTTAAGCACTACACTTAAGTAGAAGTACTAAAGGAGTTAACATTTTTTGTACTAAAGTATTGCAAGTACACTGTAGTTTATTTTAAAATTTACTACTCAAGTACTGAAAGTAAAAGTACAAGTATTGTGTTATGTAGTTATTAAAGAAAGTAGTCAAAAGGCCAGGGCCCCCCTCCCATTATAGGTCCCCTTAGAGCAGGCCAGGGTCCCCCTCCCATTACAGATTCCCATTAGAGCAGGCCAGGGTCCCCCTCCCATTACAGATTCCCCTTAGAGCAGGCCAGGGTCCCCCTCCCATTACAGATTCCCCTTAGAGCAGACCAAGGCCCCCCTCCCATTACAGATCCCCCTTAGAGCAGGCCAGGGCCCCCCTCCCATTACAGATTCCCCTTAGAGCAGGCCAGGGTCCCCCTCCCATTACAGATTCCCCTTAGAGCAGGCCAGGGCCCCCCTCCCATTATAGATCCCACTTAGAGCAGGCCAGGGTCCCCCTCCCATTATAGATCCCACTTAGAGCAGGCCAGGGTCCCCCTCCCATTATAGATCCCCCTTAGAGCAGGCCAGAGTCCCCCTCCCATTATAGATCCCCCATAGAGCAGACCAGGGCCCCCCTCCCATTATAGATCCCACTTAGAGCAGGCCAGGGTCCCCCTCCCATTATAGATCCCCCTTAGAGCAGGCCAGGGTCCCCCTCCCATTATAGATTCCCCTTAGAGCAGACCAGGGCCCCCCTCCCATTATAGATTCCCCTTAGAGCAGGCCAGGGTCCCCCTCCCATTATAGATCCCCCTTAGAGCAGGCCAGGGTCCCCCTCCCATTATAGATTCCCCTTAGAGCAGGCCAGTGTCCCCCTACCATTATAGATTCCCCTTAGAGCAGGCCAGGGTCCCCCTCCCATTACAGATTCCCATTAGAGCAGGCCAGGGTCCCCCTCCCATTACAGATTCCCCTTAGAGCAGGCCAGGGTCCCCCTCCCATTACAGATTCCCCTTAGAGCAGACCAAGGCCCCCCTCCCATTATAGATCCCCCTCAGAGCAGGCCAGGGCCCCCCTCCCATTACAGATTCCCCTTAGAGCAGGCCAGGTCCCTCTCCCATTATAGATCCCACTTGGAGCAGGCCAGGGTCCCCCTCCCATTATAGATCCCACTTAGAGCAGGCCAGGGCCCCCCTCCCATTATAGATCCCCCTTAGAGCAGACCAGGGTCCCCTTCCCATTATAGATTCCCCTTAGAGCAGGCCAGTATCCCCCTCCCATTATAGATTCCCCTTAAAGCAAGCCAGTGTCCCCCTCCCATTATAGATTCCCCTTAGAGCAGGCCAGGGTCCCTCTACCATTATAGATTCCCCTTAGAGCAGGCCAGGGTCCCCCTCCCATTATAGATCCCCCTTAGAGCAGGCCAGGGTCCCCCTCCCATTATAGATTCCCCTTAGAGCAGGCCAGGGTCCCCCTACCATTATAGATTCCCCTTAGAGCAGGCCAGTGTCCCCCTACCATTATAGATTCCCCTTAGAGCAGGCCAGGGTCCTCCTCCCATTATAGATCCCCCTTAGAGTAGGGCAGGCCAGGGCAGGTCCCTCCCCCCATTGAATAGATCCGATCCCCTTAGTGAGTGACTTGACTTCAAGACAGTTCTTACTTCTCCTACCTTAGGCTGTCTCGAGTCCTCCAGCCTCTCTCTCCACCGTCCCCAGTCCAGTCACCCCTGCTAAAAGAAGAATACAGTGCATTGCGAAAGTATTCGGCCCCCCTTTGAACTTTTCGACCTTTTGCCACATTTCAGGCTTCAAACATAGATATAAAACTGTAATTTTTTGTGAAGAATCGACAACAAGTGGGACACAATCATGAAGTGGAACGAAATCTATTGGATATTTCAAACTTTTTTAACAAATAAAAAACTGAAAAATTGGGCGTGCAAAATTATTTAGCCCCCTTAAGTTAATACTTTGTAGAGCCACCTTTTGCTGTGATTACAGCTGTAAGTCTCTTGGGGTATGTCTCTATCAGTTTTTCACATCGAGAGACTGAAATTTTTGCCCATTCCTCCATGCAAAACAGCTCGAGCTCAGTGAGGTTGGATGGAGAGCATTTGTGAACAGCAGTTTTAAGTTCTTTCCACAGATTCTCGATTGGATTCAGGTCTGGACTTTGACTTGGCCATTCTAACACCTGGATATGTTTATTTGTGAACCATTCCATTGTAGATTTTGCTTTATGTTTTGGATCATTGTCTTGTTGGAAGACAAATCTCCGTCCCAGTCTCAGGTCTTTTGCAGACTCCATCAGGTTTTCTTCCAGAATGGTCCTGTATTTGGCTCCATCCATCTTCCCATCAATTTTAACCATCTTCCCTGTCCCTGCTGAAGAAAAGCAGGCCCAAACCATGATGCTGCCACCACCATGTTTGACAGTGGGGATGGTGTGTTCAGGGTGATGAGCTGTGTTGCTTTTACGCCAAACAGAACATTTTGAATTGTTGCCAAAAAGTTTGATTTTGGTTTCATCTGACCAGAGCACCTTCTTCCACATGTTTGGTGTGTCTCCCAGGTGGCTTGTGGCAAACTTTAAACAACACTTTTTATGGATATCTTTAAGAAATGGCTTTCTTCTTGCCACTCTTCCATAAAGGGCAGATTTGTGCAGTATACGACTGATTGTTGTCCTATGGACAGAGTCTCCCACCTCAGCTGTAGATCTCTGCAGTTCATCCAGAGTGATCATGGGCCTCTTGGCTGCATCTCTGATCAGTCTTCTCCTTGTATGAGCTGAAAGTTTAGAGGGACGGCCAGGTCTTCGTAGATTTGCAGTGGTCTGATACTCCTTCCATTTCAATATTATCGCTTGCACAGTGCTCCTTGGGATGTTTAAAGCTTGGGAAATCTTTTTGTATCCAAATCCGGCTTTAAACTTCTCCACAACAGTATCTCAGACCTGCCTGGTGTGTTCCTTGTTCTTCATGATGCTCTCTGCGCTTTAAACGGACCTCTGAGACTATCACAGTGCAGGTGCATTTATACGGAGACTTGATTACACACAGGTGGATTCTATTTATCATCATTAGTCATTTAGGTCAACATTGGATCATTCAGAGATCCTCACTGAACTTCTGGAGAGAGTTTGCTGAACTGAAAGTAAAGGGGCTGAATAATTTTGCACGCCCAATTTTTTCAGTTTTTTATTTGTTAACAAAGTTTGAAATATCCAATAAATTTCGTTCCACTTCATGATTGTGTCCCACCTGTTGTTGATTCTTCACAAAAAATGACAGTTTTATATCTTTATGTTTGAAGCCTGAAATGTGGCAAAAGGTCGAAAAGTTCAAGGGGGCCGAATACTTTTGCAATGCACTGTATATTCCTACTTCCATCCAGTTCTCCTGCGCTGGGCGGCCACGCTGCACAGTGCCCAGAGACAGCCTAGTAGTCTAGACTCTAATAACTCACAGTCCCTCCCCCAGCCAGGGCCCAGAGAGATCACTCCGCAGGCAGGTGTCTCTCCTCTCTCGCCACCACCACTTCACTTGAGAGCCGAGCGGGAGGCGGGACTCGGGCCGAGCCGAGGGAGGGCAGAGGCGGCGAGGCTCTGCCCCTGAGCCATCGCATCGGGTCGGGATTGGTCGTGACTTGTGAGTCTCAGAGACAGTGAGATTCGAGTAAAAAAAGTCAGCAACGGTGCTGGTTTGGAACGGAATGATTCGTAACATTTTTATAATTGTAACGAGTAAGGATGCAGCACATAAAAAAATATCGGAGTAGAAGTATTAAACTCATCGAAAATATGTACTGAAGTAAAAGTGGAAGTAGGAGAAAAAAATTCTACTCTAGTAAAGTACAGATACCGCCTTTTAGTACTAAATTACAGTAGTGATGTAGTTCTACTTCGTTTCTATACATCTCTGTGTATATATATATATATATATATATATATATATATATATTGTGTTATTTGCAATTCATAAAGTCCTGTTCGTAAAAAATGTTTAAACAAAGTCCAATATAAATGATAGTTCTTAATTCAGTGATAAATCTCAGTGCTGTGCTCCTTTCCTATGGTCCCGCACTCACCGACAGGAAGAGTCAAACAAGTATGACAAGTTTGTAAATCTGTGGTCTCTCCTGCACTCCACTCTCTCACTATAATCTTCAGGCAATGATAGAGGACTCAGTGAGTCAGACAAAGATATCAGGATGGTCTCTCTACTATTCCTTCTCCTCTCTCTCAGTATATCTCCAGGCTCAATGCAGCATTTCCGTGACATAGGAAAGGATGATAGGGATCTCCATAGTGCAGTATTATTAAAATGTATTAAGTGCCGGTTCACACATATGCGATGCGGGAACCCTGCAAATCCACTGCAGGTTCCCGCATCACATTCAAAATGCAGGCAGTTCACACTGCCATATGCGAATTGCTGGGGGTGTCAATACAAAGTGAAGGACACCCCCAGATCAGTTTGCATATCGCAGTGCGAACTGTCAGTTCAGACATCAATCGGATTGCATAGGTGTGAACCACCATGCGATCCAATTCTGCTGCGGACCCAAAAAAGGGTCCTGTGCGTGTTGTGTCCGAATCCGATGCGAATCACATCCGATGTCTGTCATTGCACTAATGTTAACCCGGGGGGCAAAAAAGTAAAAAAAAGCAATTGCGCTTACATCGACAATAATCATAAAAGTATTGGTAAACATTAGATCGCTGCCACAGAGTGTGGATCAGCTGTAATTCACTCGTTACTGACTATCCTTGCCTGACTGGTTTTTCCCCTCCCTCTGGGCGTCTTCATTTATGGTATGCCTCAGTGGCGGCTGGTAAATCAAAATTTGGGGGGTGGCAAAACCAACTGGGTGGGCTCAGGGCGCAGTGCCCTGCGCCCAGAGCCCACCCTTTTTTGAAGCCTATTAGAGCCTCTGGCTCTAATCACGTGCTTCAAAAAAAAAAAAATCCCCTTTGGAACCCATGCGTCCGGCTCCCTGCATGTAGATTTGGGGGCTGGACGCATGGATGGGGGGGGGGGGGGCAAGGCTGCCCCTGCCCCCTCAATGGACGGGCTGCCCCTGGTATGCCTGCAGTTATATCAGAGTAGCTGAATTCATAGAATTCAGCTTTAAAGTCTTAACTTCAGCAAAAATGCTTTTCTTTAGATTTAGGGCACATTCAGATGGGTGATTAGTCCTGTCCTCCATGCAAATGCATCCACCTTGGAGCTGTATGCAGGCAGCCCATAGAAGTGAATGCACTTGCAGCAGCTGCATGGAAACAATCACATGTCTAAGTTTGACATGCAGGTATGAACAGGTGCATCAGTCCCAATACAGACACTGTGCATTCAGATCCGTGCATCTGCTCCTGCCCACATGTCAGATTTTGAAATGCGTCGGTGTAGCTGCTGTATGTGCATCTACTTCTGGCTAAATCAACACGTGTTTTCTGTATGTGCTTGAAAAAAAACAAAGAAAACAAATGCAGCCACCACATCCAAGTACTGTAACCTGGAATATATTGCATTTTTGTACTTGCAATCAGTTATCCTTTAACTAACCAAGCTGTCCAGCAAAAGTGACAGTTGGAGGGGAGGGGACAAACCATATTCATGTTCATGCACATTATTCTTTGCTCTTTTTTATTGTTTAAATCCAACAATTCACTACTTTACGTTTATCTTTATACTGTACTTCCTGTATTATTTATTTCCACTGGTGTTTGCTCATATTTCAGGAGATTCTGGATTAAAAAATATCGACAATCTTGCTGCAGAGCTCCTTCCGGTGGAGTATCGGTGAGTAGCTGATCATTGATGCTCAGGTGCTGTGCTCGCCCCACCAGTTTAAAATAATTCTATTGAAAAAATCCCAGTTTTTACCATGTATTATATTTGTATTAATTAGTAATTAGTTATTTTCGGGAAATTCAAGTTTTTCCATGTATTACCGTATATACTCGAGTATAAGCCGACCCGAATATAAGCCGAGGCCCCAAATTTTACCACAAAAAAATGGGAAAAATTATTGACTCGAGTATAAGCCTAGGGTGGGAAATGCAGCAGCTACTGAACCACCACGAGACCCCAAACAGGGGCTGCAGACATGGTACAGGAGAATGTAGGGCTGTGGGCATGGTACAGGAGAATGCAGGGCTGTGGGCATGGTACAGGAGAATGCAGGGCTGTGGGCATGGTACAGGAGAATGCAGGGCTGCGGGCATGGTACAGGAGAATGCAGGGCTGCGGGCATGGCACAGGAGAATGCAGGGCTGCGGGCATGGCACAGGAGAATGCAGGGCTGCGGTCATGGTACAGGAGAATGCAGGGATGTGGGCAAAGTACAAGAGAATGCGGGGCTGCGGGCATATTACAGGAGATGGGGGGTTGCGGGCATGGTACAGGTGTACCATACCCGCAGCACTGCATCTCTTGTAGTATGCCCGCAGCCCCACATAATGGCAGGCAGTGTGGCTGTGGAGGAGTCTCACCTACCTGTTCCTGAGGCGCCTTTGATTTAAAAATGGCGCCGCCTGGCACCAACACATCACCGCGCTTGCGCCGCTGCCGCTAGGGAAAGCCCATACACGTTAATACAGTGTGCATGTCAGGCCAACCGCGGACATTTTTTATTTTAATGACTCCAGTATAACCCGAGGGGGACTTTTTCAGCACAAAAAATACGGCGACCGTGACAGTGGAGTCCTGTGGGCGGCGATTTCGGTGGAGGGTGCCCCTCCTCATCCCCTGGTGCTGACTCCTAGATGATTTTACTTCCTGATTGCCACATGTGTAGTGCATTATTCTGGTGGCTGCATGCGCTTTTTTCTGCGGGTGGTGATTCTGGTGGGGTCCTCTCCCTCTCTGCTAAAGATCGCTTGTTGCTTGTGCCTGGAGACCGGGTGATGTCCTTTAGCAGTATTTTGCACCTCTAGTCCCCCTGGTGACTCATGGAGTCTTTGGAGCACATTTCCACACCAACCATCCATCCATGCCCGCCGTCAGTCCTGGAGTACCTTGTGTCCCAGCTGGAGGTGACTTGCAGGCAGTGAGCTAGAAAAAAGTGCCCCCGCCTTCCCCTGCCTTATCTGTCTCATCAGACCCTGAATCTGATTTGGTAGCTGTGGACATGGGTCACCCTGCTCAGTCTGCAACTATGCGCCTGGAATCCTCTGAGGATGATTCCTCCACGTCTGCGACCGCGCAATAACAGGGGCTGGTGGATGCACTGATTGTATCTGTGTGTGAGACCCTAAAGATGGAGGATGCAGCTGAAGCTGTGACAGAGACGCAGGTACCCTTTGGCACTCACAAGCCATCCAGAGCCACAAAAGGTGTTTCCTTTTCCTGCCTATTTTGACAGAATTGTTGCTAAAGCGTGGGGACGACCAAAGCATCCCCATGGGGTTCTGAAATGCTTTACTTGGCATTACCCCTATGAGGAGTCCCTTCTTAAGAAGTGCACTGTGCCACCGGTGGTGGACCCTCCGCTTTCCAGATTGAACAAGGCAACTATGATTCTGGTTGAAGAGTCCCTGGGTTTTAAGGATGGTGGAGGCTGTGGCCTGCAACATGTATACTCTGGCCGGTTCGGCAATGAGGCCAGTATTCACCATTGCCCTGGTGTCGCAAACTCTGACCGAGTGGGCTAAGCTTTTACGCTGTGACCTTGAAGGGGAACAGCTTGCCCCTGCCTTTGCCAGCTAGTCCAGGGGCTGCGGTTTATCTGTGATGCCTCTTTGGATGCGGCTCCACTGATGGCTCGCCTCTCTGTTTTTGCAGTGGTCCTACTGTGGGTCTTTTGGCTCAAGTGCTGGTCTGCGGATCAGACTTTAAAAAAGGCTCTGACTTTCCAAGGAGATCACCTGTTTGAAGCTACCCTAGATGACATCATTAAAGGTCTCACAGGGGGGAAAGAGTACTTTTCTTCCGCAGGCTACTAAGGGCAAGAAACCTTGTTGTAGATGTGGGCCTTCCTTCTCAGCTCTATAAGAAGTTTTTTAGTCCCTCAAGGTCGACTGACAAGGGCTCAAAGCCTTTCAGGGCCTCTTCAGGAGGATCCAAGCGAACCTGGTCTGGCAAGCCAAGATTGGACTTCTCCAGACTCGTGGATAAGGCTCCTTCAGCATGAAGGTGCCCCCTCACCCGTGTCGGTGGGGGGGGGGGGGGGGGACGGGGGGGGGGGACATCCTTGCTGGTTTCCAGATCCGTGGACTTCCCTGGTGAAAGACAAGTGTGTCCACAAAGTCAGTCAGTCCGGCAACAAGATTGAGTTTCACTCTTGTCCCCCGGCAAGGTTTTTTCATTCCAACTTGCGCCTGTCCCCAGACCGCTTACAGGGCCTGTTAGGGGCGGTACAAGACCTGTTCCTTCAAGGGGTGATCGTCCTGGTTCAGACTTCGGAACGTTTTCAGGGTTTTTACTCAAACCTGTTCACAGTCCCCAGGAAGGAAGGCAACTGCTTTGTGCGGGTACAGAAGTTCAGATCTATATCAAGGATGCCTACCTTCATATTCCAATATGTGCCAGTCAACAGCGTTTTCTCCGCTTTGCTGTGGGAGAGTACGAGTAGCATTATCAGTTTAGAGCCTTACCCTTTAGTCTTGCCTCTGCTACTTGGGTCTTCACAAAAGTGATAGCCCCGGTGCTAGCTTTGCTACGCCAACGAGGGACCACGGTACTGGGCTACCTGGACAATCTCCTTCTGTGAGCGGAGTCTCCCTCTGCTGTGGTGGAAAACCTGGAGATCACAATACAAACTCTGCGGGAGTGCAGCTGGATTCTGAATTTTCAGGATTTTCTGGCTCCGTCCATGAAGCTGGACTATCTGGGCCTGACTCTAGACTCGACCTTAGCCGGAGTGAAAAACTCCAGAAATTGCAGGCAGCAATTCGCCTCCTGCTGTCCAACAGATGGTCGTCCCTCTGGACTTGCATGCAGGTGCTGGGCCTGATGGTGTCTACCTTCAAAGTGGTTCCGTTTGCACAGTTTCATACGAGGTCCCTGCAAAAGGAAATTCTGACCAAATGGGACAAGACTTCTGCAGTCTCTGGACAATCAGATCCGGCTGAGTCAGGGAACGAGGGAGTCCCTGATATGGTGGCTTTGGTCTCCGGTGCTTCGGCTGGGAAAATCCTTCCTCCCCTTGTATTGCACGGTGGTCACTACGGATGCCAGCCTGTCCGCTGGGGAGGCGTCCTTGGCAAGCATTCTGCTCAGGGGATCTGGACGCTGGAAGAGTCCAGACTACCGATCAATGTCTTGGAACTCCGAGCGATCAGACTGTGTCTGGATCATTGGACGAATCGTCTTCGGTGTTGTCCAGTGCGCATTCAATACCACGAGAAGTGGCCTTGCGGCTTTGGAGGTAGCCGGCATTCTAAGGTGGACAGAACGGTTTGTTCCAGCCCTTTCCGCCATACATATTCCCAGGGTAGAAAATTGGCAGGCGGATTACCCAGTCGGCAGGCGTTGGAACAAGGGGAGTTGTTTCATCAGCTGTCTCTCCGTTGGAGCACCCCCGAGGTGGATCTGTTGGCGTCTCGGCTCAACAGAAAGGTGCAGAGGTTTGTGGCTCAGTTAAGGGATCCTCTGGCGGATGCCACAGACACATTGGTGGCACCGTGGGGTCAGTATCGTCTGATTTACCCCTTCCCTCCTCTCAAGCTTCACAGGATTGAGGCAGAAGGGATTTCGGTCATCTTAGTGGCTCCAGACTGTGCTTGTCGGGCTTGGTACGCTGATCTGGTGCGGCTGGTCACCGACATTCCTTGGAAGCTCAGGGGGGATCTGCTGTCCCAAGGACCAATCTTCCATCCTGCTTTAAACTCACTGGCCTTGACGGCTTGGCTGTTGAACGCCAGGTGCTGAAAGATAGGGGTTTATCTGAATCAGTGATTCCTACACTGTTGAAAGCTAGGAAATCTACTTCTAGGAAGATCTACCATCATACATGGAAGACGTACAATGCGTGCTGTGAGCTGCTTGGCTCAGATCTTAACCTTCCTTCAATGGGGGGTTGGAACAGAAGTTGGCCTCGAGTACCATCAAGGGCGAGGTGTCGACTTTGGCGGTCTTCTTCCAACGACCTTTGGCCACACACTCCCTGGTGCGTTACATTCTTCAGGGTGTCTGACATTTGGTCCCTTCAGTGCGGGCTCCGTTGCCAACTTGCGATCTTAATTTGGTGCTTTCAGCTCTACAGAAGCCTCCCTTTGAAAATATTTGGGAGTTTCCCCTGCTTACGCTATCCCTGAAGGTGGCCTTTTTGGTGGCTATCACCTCTGTGCATAGGGTGTCGGAAATGGCGACATTATCCTGGTGATTCACAGGGATAAGGTGGTTCTTCGCCCCTCTCTGTCTTCCCTTCCAAAGGTTGTCTCTGATTTTCATTTGAATGAAGACATTGTGTTGCCTTTCCTGTGTCCCAGGTCTAAACATCCAAAGGAAATTGCCTTGCATGCCTTGGATGTGGTCCGGGCAATTAGGGTGTACCTGGCAGCTACGGAGTCTTTCAGGAAGTTAGACTCTCTATTTTTGCTCACGGATGGACCTCGAAAAAGGTTGCTGCTTCCTCTGCAACCATTTCCAGATGGATCAGAAAGACGGTGGCTCAGGCCTATTCCATCAGGGGTCAGGTTCCCCTTTGCCTGTCAAGGCGTACTCTACTAGGGGGCTTAGTGCCTCCTAGGCCTTCCGTCATCAGGTGTCAGTGACGCTCGTTTGCAAGCATGCCACCTTGTCGTCGGTGCACACTTTTACAAAAGTGGATGTGTTGGGCAACTGCGGATGCTTCCTTTGGCCGCAAGGTTTTGTAGGCTGCTGTTTAAGAGGACCTGATCCTCTTTGAGGGTGTATTGTTTTTTTCAGGTGGGCTCCAGTTGTTTGGTTGAGCTCCTGTTGCCTGATTGGGTAATATTTACCCTTGGGAATTTTTTTGGTTGTTCCCACCCCTTATGTTTAACACTGCTTTGGGACATCCCAATGGTTATGAATACCTGGAGATGTGTCCATCAATGAATGAAAGAGAAAATGGGATTTTTGACTTACTGTAAAATCTATTTCTCTGATGTTCATTGACAGACACAGCACCCACCTCTCTTTGGAGTTAATATTCTGACACTGCTTGTAACAAACCTGAGTGGCTATAGCAGAGAGAGGGAATATACCCCCTGGGACTGCCCATGGGTGTAGCCAGAAATATTTTCTGCCCAATGTCCTACTCCTGTAGGTGGCAGTATAACCCAGTGGTTAGGAATATCAGGAGCTGTGTCCGTCAATGTACATCAGAGAAATGGATTTTACGGGAAGTCAAAAATCCCATTTTTACCATATATTATATTTATATTAATAATTAAATTTGGAAGATCCCAGTTTTTAAAATGTATTGTTTTTGTATTTTTAGTCATTAATTATTAGTTATATTAGGTAAATCCCAGTTTTTGCCATGTATTACATTTGTATTAATTATGAATTAATAATTAGTTATATTAGGGAAATTCCAGTTTTTGCCTTGTATTATAGTTGTATTGATTATGAATTCATAATTATTTATATTAAGGAAATCCCAGTTTTTACCATGTTTTATATTTGTATTAAATATTATTTATATTAAGGAAATCTCAGTTTCTAAAATGTATTATATTTGTTTTAATTATTCAATCATAATTAGTTAAATTAAGGAAATCACAGTTTTTACCGTGTGTTATATTTGAATTAATTATTCAATAATAATTTGTTATTTTAAGGAAATCACCGTTTTTTTTTTTTTTTACCGTGTATTCTATTTGTATTAATTATGAATTAATAGTTTTTTCAAAGAAATCCAATTTTTACCATGTTATATATGTGTATTAATTCAATAATAATTAGATATAGTAATGAAATCCCTGTTTTTCACATATATTATGTATTTTTTCATCTTTTATTAATTTTTTTAAATAATATAATTGTATATGACAATTACACTCTTAAATAGATGGCACTACAGATGCCATTGCAGCCTGAAGGTGGCAGTGTTCTGCAGGCTGAAGGATTGTTTTGTCATTGAAACCTCCATGGTTCATGGAATCCCTGTGTCATAACTGATATAGTGATCATATGTTTGGGATCCACTTTGGTTTCTGATCAGAAGTGTGATTGTCCTGGAGTTGTCAGCCACAGCTGGTGACTCTGAAGGGGAGGACGTTTATGGACTTCTCCCAGCACAGGGCCTTAGAATATAAAATCTTTGTTTAGTACTGGCTCTGTACACACATCCATTTATTAGACAAACTGTCGCTTTTTTTAGGGAGATGTTCATCAGACTCCAGCATGAAAATAAAATGCTCCGCGTGCAGCAAGAGGGATCGGAGAACGAGCGGATCACTGATCTGCAGACACAGCTGGAGGAGAAGCAGAGGAAGATGAGCGAGATGGAGACGGAGAACAGGTGAGAACGCATCACATGGCGCCATCTGTAGGAAGAGGGGGGGTACATGTCACACTTCACATCATTGCTACAAATGCAGTTTTTTTTTTTGCTTGATTATGTTTTTTATTATTCATTATTTATTCATTTTTGTTATTTATTGTTCTTATTATCAGCTACTGGAAGAAGCTGAAAGTCTGCAGTTAAAGCACATCTTGTTTGTTTCATTTCAAATCCATTGTGGTGGTGTATAGAGCCAAAAAAGATTAGAATTGTGTCGATGTCCCAATATTTATGGACCTGACTGTATGTCATTCATTGTATACAATTGTGTTGCTAGCTGTGATTGGTCACAGTGTTCACATGGTACAGACAGGGCCATTCCCAGTCCTTTTGTACCATGTGATTAGCTGTGGCCAATCACAGCTATTGACAACAATACACAGTGTCTACACACTGTCATTCAGTAAAAATATTTGCTTTCAAAATCACTGCTATAAGCAAGCATAGTACAGTATCTCACAAAAGTGAGTACACCCCTCACATTTTTTTAAACAATTTATAATATCTTTTCATGTGACAACACTGAAGAAATTACACTTTGCTACTATGTAAAGTAGTGAGTGTACAGCTTGTATAACAGTGTAAATTTGCTGTCCCCTCAAAATAACTCAACACACAGCCATTAATGTCTAACCCACTGGCAACAAAAGTGAGTACACCCCTAAGTTAAAATGTGCAAATTGGGTCCAATTAGCTATTTTCCCTCCCCGGTGTCATGTGACTCGTTAGTGTTATGAGGTCTCAGGTGTGAATGGGGAGCAGGTGTGTTAAATTTGGTGTTATCGCTCTCACTCTCTCATACTGGTCACTGGAAGTTCAACATGGCACCTCATGGCAAAGAACTCTCTGAAGATCTGAAAAAAAGAATTGTTGCTCTACATGAAGATGACCTAGGCTATAAGAAGATTGCCAAGACCCTGAAACTGAGCTGCAGCACGGTGGCCAAGACCATACAGAGGTTTAACAGGACAGGTTCTACTCAGAACAGGCCTCGCCATGGTCGACCAAAGAAGTTGAGTGCACGTGCTCAGCGTCATATACAGAGGTTGTCTTTGGGAAATAGACGTATGAGTGCTTCCAGCATTGTTGCAGAGGTTGAAGGGATGGGGGGTCAGCCTGTCAGTGCTCAGACCATACGCCGCACACTGCATCAAATTGGTCTGCATGGCTGTCGTCCCAGAAGGAAGCCTCTTCTAAAGATGATGCACAAGAAAGCCCACAAACAATTTGCTGAAGACAAGCAGACTAAGGACATGGATTACTGGAACCATGTCCTGTGGTCTGATGAGACCAAGATAAACTTATTTGGTTGTTCAGATGGTGTCAAGTGTGTATGGCGGCAACCAGGTGAGGAGTACAAAGACAAGTGTGTCTTGCCTACAGTCGAGCATGGTGGTGGGAGTGTCATGGTCTGGGGCTGCGTGAGTGCTGCTGGCACTGGGGAGCTACAGTTCATTGAGGGAACCATGAATGCCAACATGTACTGTGACATACTGAAGCAGAGCATGATCCCCTCCCTTCAGAGACTGGGCTGCAAGACAGTATTCCAACATGATAATGACCCTAAACACACCTCAAAGATAACCACTACCTTGCTAAAGAAGCTGAGGGTAAAGGTGATGGACTGACCAAGCATGTCTCCAGACCTAAACCCTATTGAGCATCTGTGGGGCATCCTCAAATGGAAGGTGGAGGAGCGCAAGGTCTCTAACATCCACCAGCTCTGTGATGTCATCATGGAGGAGTGGAAGAGGACTCCAGTGGCAACCTGTGAAGCTCTGGTGAACTCCATGCCCAAGAGGGTTAAGGCAGTGCTGGAAAATAATGGTGGTCACACAAATCATTGACACTTTGGGCCCAATTTGGACCATTTCACTTAGGGGTGTACTCAATTTTGTTAGATACTGTATGTAAAAAAAAAAAAATACTGATCAACTCCTCAGAGTGGTACAGTGTTAATATGGTAAACACTGTATTGCTCTGGTCACAGTATGTAAAAAAGAAAACATATTTTGAAAAAACATTACATTTTTTTTTTTTTTTACATACTGTTATTAGTCAGGGTCCCTGGTCACCGCCACACCCGTTATATGATGACACTGTACTGCACTGGTGAGAGTATGTAAAAAATGTAAATAAAATGTTTAAAAAAAACATTTTTCTTAATTTTTCAAATAAATACAACTTCAAAAAACACGCCATGCGTCTTACTAAATACCTCAGACTGTCTACTTTCCAAAAAGGTCATTTAGGGGATATTTGTACTGTCCTGCCATTTTCAAGTCTCAAAAAATGAGATTGGGATAACCCGTCAGTACAGCAGGATTTATTTTCAGATATATATTCCATAGTTTGTGGACTCTATAACTTTCCTACAGACTAATATACACTGATTTGGGGTATTTTCACCTACGCAATGTAGCAGAATAGGTTTTGGCCTACATTTATGAAGACAGATTATTTATTTGCAAAATTTTATTACAGAAAGGGATAAAAACGCATTTTCCCCCCCCAAAATTTTGGCCTTTTTTGGTTTAGCAAAAAATATAAAAAACCCCCAGTTGTGATTAAATACCATCAAAAGAAAGTTCTATTTTTGTGAACAAAATGATAAAAATTTCATTTGGGTACAGTGTTGCATGACCGCGCAATTGTCATTCAAAATATGAGAGCGCTGAAAACTGAAAGCTGGCCTGGGCAGGAAGGGGGTAAAAGTGCCTGGTATTAGAGGGGTTAAAAATGTAATCAGTATGTTTATGAGGGGGGGTGGGGGGAGACGAACTATAGACGAAGGCTAAATATAAGCAGATTCAGTTTCAGTTTTAAGTTTGCAGTAGTAAAAGTTGCTCACCCAGGGGTCCTTTTATAAAAAGCATACAGAGGTCTCTAATATGAAACAAAGTAAAAGAGCAAATATAATAACCAAACAATTAAAAAAAAACAGCCTAGGTGACTATGGCCTAGGTTCAAGAAGTGTCCTGGAATTTTTTTCTCTATATTGCACTTGGTGTATCCCCCCCTCCCCCACCCTCACCAGCCAAACTCGAATAAACCTCTACTGCTTTAGCTACTACAACTTGGCGGTAATGATCTATAAACAAGTCCACAGCTTCAATGGCAGCTGTGAGCTCACCTTTACTTTTTGTACCTAGATTGCTCAATCTTCTCTGCACAGTATGAACCCCAAAGCGCTCACCACTGATCACTTCCGGGTTCACAGCTATAAAACATTTGACTGGTAGTGACTGAATAAAGAGCAGGTTGTGGACTATTTGTGCAACACATTTAGTTATCCCTGCACACAATATAAGTGGAATAATGCAGGGTTTGTCGTTTTCCTGCAATGGGTTTATGTGCATAGCAGAGTTCTCCTTTATTATAATGACGTTTCTCTCCCGTTTATCAGATTACACCTGGGCCGTGTGGAGGAGTTACAGCAGCAGATAGCAGATCTCCAGAAGACGTTACAGAATCAGGACACAGAAGCAGAAGGCACAGGGGTGAGTGTCATGAACAGGGTCTTACCTTCAATACTTTGCTTTACATTTCGCCAATAGTCGTTTATGTGATTGTTTTTGCTTGATGCTTTATCATTTATTAGTTTAGGCCTCATTGGTGGTATACTGTGAATGCCTAATGTACCTCTAGCCATCAACTACACTACGTTCTTTGCTGTCAGTTAAACCGATGTGAGCCAATTTTTGGAGCCTATACAGGCCGACACTTACTTCTGTATACTGTGTGAATGCCTAATGTACCTCTAGCCATCAAATACTAAGTTCTTTGCTGTCAGTTAAACCGATGTGAGCCAATTTTTGGAGCCTATACAGGCCGACACTTACTTCTGTATACTGTGTGAATGCCTAATGTACCTCTAGCCATCAAATACTACGTTCTTTGCTGTCAGTTAAACCCATGTGAGCTAATTTTTGCAGCCTATACTGGCCGACACTTACTTCTGTATCCTGTGAATGCCTAATGTACCTTCAGCCACAGAATACTACGTTCTTAGCTGTCAGGTAAACCCATGTGGGCTAATTTTTGGGGCCTTTTATGGCCAACACTTACTTCTGTATCCTGTGAATTAAATGGATTAAATGTTGCGCTGCCCAAATGTACTACAGGTTGGCAGCGCAACATTTAATCCATCTCATTGGTGGGGTGGCCAGCATATGTTGCTTTCCCTGCTAGATAATAAGGACACTGTTGTCAGTACAACTCTACAGCAACGTGATGGGCCTCTCTGGGTTACCAGGGGGACCTCTGTTGGGCCAGGACCCTTCTTACCTAATGGGGCCTGGGCCCAGTACAGAGGTCCTGACGCCTGTACCCCGCTATCAGTGGCCCTGGTCACAGATGACAGACTCGTGCATCGTCCTCTTAATATACAAAAATATATCTATGTTACATTCTAATGACTGGAGGGCATTTGCCAGTCAGTCCAGGTCAGTTGTCAGCATGCATTTAACCCTTTCATGGCCTGGGGTCATTACCCAAGGTGATGTGTGTAGTCACGATGATCCAAACACCAACAGGAAGGTATATAGAATGCGCTCACCAGAAGATATGGACCCAAACTACCATATAGTAAATGGGTCAATAAGGCTCACGTGGTATATGATGGGTATTCCAGATCAGTGCTGTAACCTCGGATGCTCCAGTATGCAATCGTATGATGAATTTGAAGAGGATGAAAACTCCCAGGACATCCAGAGGTACAAGCACATGTAGTGGACACACAAATCAGGCTGTCTTTGGCATGTAGTTGACGCGTTTCGTCACAGATGACTTTATCAAAGGATATTGCCAATCTGTTGCCCCAAGCTTATATAGCTCCTACTATGGCCTGCTCCATGTGTGAGTGCTGTGCTGGTGCCACATCTCTGCCTCTCTCTGCTTGGCCATCCATAAACCCCATTGGCACCAGGCTGGGTTTGGTAAAAGGCCAGTAGGTGAAACCAAACAGCTCTACCCCTCATAAAATGATTATGCCTGGAGTTGGGCTTTAATGTTTTTAAAAACTCAATTAATTTCTATAATTGTTTCTAATCCTCTCTGTTTGTATCCTAGTCTGACACTCTAAAGAAGAAGATCGAGGCTCGAATGTAAGTATGTGCCGATGTTTCAGGAGCCCCTCTCACATATTGCACCCACTAGGGCACATATATTGATGTAGCCAGTCTTGCTGGCCACAACTTTGGCACAGAGTTGGATGATGGGGTTTCCCTTACAAGTCAGCGTAGCTGTGCTGCTGTTACCCCCCCCCCCCCACACCCATCTTTATAGATAAACACACATCTAGTTATCTATGTAATAAAGTAGAACACGTAGTTGCTTTATACTTCAGCCTGAATACATTTCTGACTTGACACAATTTACAACAGTATTGTTTTTCAGAAGAGATCAACCTTTTATCATGGAGGGCTCGTTCATACAAGCATTTTGGGGGGGCAGTAAAACCCTTCTTCTTCCCACCCAGAGAGGGGTATTCTTTTCACTACCAATGTAACGGGGGCATTTTTCTCACTTCTCACCACCAATATAAGGAGGGCATTCTTCTCACTTACCACCATCAATGTAAGGGGGGGAATTCTTCTCACTTCCCAACCCCAATGTAACGGGGGCATTCTTCTCACTTACCACCATCAATGTAAGGGGGGGAATTCTTCTCACTTCCCAACCCCAATGTAACGGGGGCATTCTTCTCACTTACCACCATCAATGTAAGGGGGGGGGGGGGAATCTTCTCACTTCTCACCACCAATGTAAGGGGGGGAATTCTTCTCACTTACCACCCCCAATGTAAGGTGGGCATTCTTCTCAATTAACCCCACCAATGTAAGGAGGGCATTCTCCCTTATCAACACCAATGTGGGGAGGGGCATTCTTCTCAATTACCACCACCAATGTAAGGGCTGCATTCTTCTCACTTACCACCACCAATGTGAGGGGGGCATTCTTCTCACTTACCCCCATCAATGTAAGGGGGGCATTGTTCTCACCACCCCTAATGTAAGCAGGGCATTCTTCTCACTTACCACAACCAATGTACAAATCACAATGAGAAATCAGAGGGTATAGCCAACAGTTCCGAGGGATTTATGTGTCCCTGATAAATGTTGGCTCCACCTTCTGACCCCAACATGCTTTTTCTGGTCTTATCCTTGGTTTGTGGCTCTGTAATCCTTATCTATATTCCTCATATCACCAGGAACACTGGACTGGGCGCCAGCCCGCCCATTGTAATATTTTTATTCTCTACAGGGAAGAACTAAAGGAAGTTCATGATGCTATAGAGACTAATAAAGAGCTTCTGGAAGATCTCCAGCCAAAAGCTGATCAGAACGGTGAGTTTAGGATGTCAGGGACTCTGGGTAGGTGTAGGTAGCCCTGGTGGTGGGTGTAGGTAGCTGGAAAGGTGGATTTAGAGTTACTTTGGGTGCAACTCTTTAATATGAACAGATATGGAAACCATTAAAGTCAGCCAACGTAATTAAAGCAGAACCCCAGGAAAATATGAAAGACATGCATTATTGGACGGAGCCATGTATTGTAAAATCTTGGATAAGAACCTTCTTCCCTCAGCCAGAACACTGAAGATGGGTCGTAGATGGGTCTTCCAGCATGACAATGACTCAAAACATACCACCAAGGCAACAAAGGAGTGGCTCAAGTAGAATCACATTAGGGTCATGGAGTGGCCTAGCTAGTCTCCAGACCTTAATCCTATAGAAAATTTATTACGGGAGCTGAAACTTCGAGTTGCCAAGCGACAGCCAAGAGTGGACCAAAATCCCTCCTGAGATGTGTGCAAACCTGGTCACCAACTACAAGACACGTCTTATCTCTGTGCTTCCCAACAAGGGTTTCTCCACCAACTACTAAGTCATGTTTTGCTTGGGGATCAAATGCTTATTTTACTCACTGAACTGCAACTTAATTTATAACATTTGTATCATGTGTTTATAATGGATTTTTGGTTGATATTCTGTCCCTATCATTTAAAATACACCTATGATAAAAATTGTAGACACTTAATTTCTTTGTAAGTGAGCAAACTTAAAAAATATGCAGGGGATAATTATTTTCCCCACTGTATATATTTATTTCTGTATCCGCTGTTTTCCCAGAGTTCAGCCTTAATCTGTTGCTGCCTGCATAACAGCCGCTCCCAGGCAAATCGCCGTAACTGTACGGCGCTCGTAAGCAGGAGGCTAGGGGAAGGGGCTCGTCAGCGGGGACTCCGGTGCACGGGGCCGGCGGCTCCGATTGCCTCCTGACACCCGCGATCGCTCCCCGCTGAGAGAGAAGGACGGGCGGCTGTTGTAAACACAGCTGACCGTTCTTCTCCCTGGAATCATCACAGAGCCCATGTGATCCTTCTATATAGTATCACAGGTCTCTATGATCATTTCACAAGCCACGCCCCCCACAGTTAGAATCACTCCCCTAAGCTCATATTTAACCCCTTGATCACCCACAATGTTAACCCCTTCCCTGCCAGTGTCATTATTACAGTAACAGTGCATATTTTTAGCACTGATTACTGTAGTAATGTCATTGGTCCCCCCAAAAGTGTCAAAAATGTCAGTTAGGGGTCCAATCTGTCCACCGCAATGTCACAGTCCTGCAAAAAAACACAGATCACCGCCATTACTAGTAAAAAAAAAAAAAAACAATAAAATCAAAAAAAAAACAACATAAATCTTTCCCGTAGTTAGTAGACGCAAACCAATCAAAATACGCTTATTGCGATTTTTTTAACCAAAAATATGTAGCAGAAAATAAATTGGCCTAAAATGTTAAAACATTTTGATTTTTCAATTTTTTTTTTTGGGAATGTTATACTGTATAGCAGAATGTGAAAAATATTGTTTTGTTTTTTTTTCTTCAAAATTGTCGCTCTTTTTTTGTGTATAGCGCAAAAAATAAAAATCGCACAGGTGATCAAATACCACCAAAAGAAAGCTCTGTTTGTGGGGAAAAAAAAAGGACGTAAATTTAGTTTGGGTACAGCGTTGTATGATCGTGCAGTTGTCAGTTAAAATCACACAGTGCCAAGTTGAAAAAAGTGGCCTGGTCATTAAGGGGGCAAATCCTTCCAGTCTTAAAGTGGTTAATAAAATGCTCACTAGATGGTGCTTTTACACACACACACCCACACACACACACACGCAGTGGGGTAAATTGCATGTGATTCGGACAGGAATCGCACTGCATTCCTGTTCAAATTGCATGCGATATTTTGCAGTGCAATTTTGCGCCAATTCATTTTGTATTGATGCAAATCGCACTGCAAAGTATCGGTTTCGGTATCAGGAGCATTTGTGAGAGTACCGATAATCACGCAAATGCTTGGTGTCGGTGCATCCCTAGTTAAAAGCATTGTGCTTGCTATCCAAGGTCAGTACAGGGCCCGGATTTGGCAAATGCAGGGTATGTAGACTTATATAAAGGTGTTGATTTTATTACAAAAGTAATCCTCCGACAGTCGGTGATGACTTAGAGGCAGCGGCGACTGTTGGAGGACGTAAGATAAATAGTTTTTTTTTTTTACTCCCCTCCCAAAAAACATTAAAATTAATTCTGTTTTGTTTTTAAAGCCCAACGGGTGGAGGAACTGGAAGCGGCTCTACATAAGAAGGATGAGGACATGAAAGCAATGGAGGATCGCTATAAGATCTATTTGGAGAAGGCCAGGAATGTGAGTTCATTGTATAAAATGGTCTGTAGGAGGCTACACAATGTACACATATTGGACACAGCTGATCACTTGTTAAAGGACCGCTGTCATTGCCCCCCCCATCTGCGATCAGCTGAGTCTTAATGATCACAGAGCGGCCCGCCCACATGCCGAAGAGGGCATGCGGGTAGTGCGATCTCTGGGGGACGTCCATGTACATCCAGCAAATTAGCTCTGTGCTGTAGCCGTCTTTTGGCTATAGCGCGGACGGAAAGTGGTTAAGATGGCTCAGAAACTCAATGGAGGTTGGATTGTCCCTGTAGAACGGCACTAACCAGAGCTTCCATCTTCACTGGGTCTTCCTTCCGGGTTCGTGGGCTCCGGCTGTATGAATGGCCGGGGCCGCAATGACCTCACTCCCGCGCATACCTGTAGGTACAAGTTAAAAATTGGACTTCTACTTTAAGACTCAAGTTTAATGAATACAGTGGCTAGGTATGGGCAGCACAGTAGCTAAGCAGCACTGGGGTCGCTGGTTTGAATCCCAACCATGACACTACCTGCCTGGAGTTTGCATGTTCTCCCTGTGCGTGTGTGGGTTTCCTCCGGGTACTACGGTTTACTCCCACACTCCAAAGACATGCCAGTAGGGTAATTGGATCCTGTATAAATTGTCCCTTGTATGTGTATGTTTGTATGTATGTATGTGAGTTAGGGACCTTAGATTGTAAGCTCCTTGAGGGCAGGGACCGATGTGAATGTACAATGTACAGTATATGTAAAGCACTGTGTAAATTGATAAGTGCCTGTAATATATATATCACAATGATTTCTCTGCAGGTAATAAAGACATTAGATCCCAAGCTGAACCCAGCCTCTGCGGAGATCATGTCACTGCGGAAGCAGCTGACCGAGAAGGATCGCAAGATTGAAATGCTGGAGGTAGGACGCTCATTGTGCGGGTGGAAGGAAGGGTGCTTGATGCTCTAATGGGAAGGGTTGTACTGCTGATGTGGGGCCCAGAGGTGGGAAGGGTTGTACTGCTGTGGGGCCCGAAGGTGGGATATGTTGTACTGCTGTTGTGGGGCCCTGAAGGTGGGAAGGGTTGTTCTGCTGCTGTGGGGGCCAAAGGTAGGAAGGGTTGTACTGCTGCTGTTGGGCCCGAAGGTGGGATATGTTGTACTGCTGCTGTGGGGCCCTGAAGGTGGGAAGGGTTGTTCTGCTGCTGTGGGGCCCTGAAGGTGGGAAGGGTTGTTCTGCTGCTGTGGGGCCCTGAAGGTGGGATATGTTGTATTGCTGCTGTGGGGTCCAAAGGTTGGAAGGGTTTGTTCTGTTGCTATGGTTCCCGAAGATGGAAAGGGTTGTACTGCTGCTGTAGGGCCAGAAGGTGGAAAGGGTTGTACAACTGCTGTGGGGCCCAAAGGTAGGGGGGTTTGTACTGCTGCTGTGGGGCCCGAAGGTGGGAAGGGTTGTTCTGCTGCTGTGGGGGCCGAAGGTAGGAAGGTTTGTACTGCTGCTGTGGGGGCCGCAGGTAGGAAGGTTTGTACTGCTGCTGTGGGGGCCAAAGGTAGGAAGGGTTGTACTGCTGCTGTAGGGCCCGAAGGTGGAAAGGTTGTACTGCTGCTGTAGGGCCCGAAGGTAGGAAGGGTTGTACTGCTGCTGTAGGGCCTGAAGGTAGGAAGGGTTGTACTACTGCTGTGGGGCCCGACGGTGGGAAGGGTTGTACTACTGCTGTGGGGCCCGACGGTGGGAAGGGTTGTACTGCTGCTGTGGGGCCTGAAGGTGGGATATGTTGTACTGCTGCTGTGGGGTCCCGAAGGTGGGATGTGTCGTATTGCTGCTGTGGGGTCCAAAAGTGGGAAGAGTTGAACTACTGCTATGGGGCCTGAAGGTGGGAAGGGGGCCCCACTAGGGAGGTTTTCATTTCAGAAGAACTGAAGTCAGATAATTAGGACCATACAGTAGGTGAAAGGCAATCTCCCCAATGTGAGGGGAAATCCCTTCTTTGAGAGGCTTCCAATATTGGGGAAAGGATGGGGGGGGGGGGGTCCTCTCACCTATTCACATGTATCACAAGAAACCAATAAAGAGCTTCTGACTCTTCCACACACCTCGATGTTTTACCCAGAGCTCCTTTTTGAAAGGGTAAAACCTAACTCAGGTGCCCCCTCGCTCTCCTTCTGGAAGACCCCCCCCCCCATTAGTATATTTTCCTGATGTGTTGTGGCTGGTCATGTAACACGTAGGCTCTTCTTCTTCTCCTCCCAACTCCTCCAGTGGAGGGCGCAGAAAGCGCCATTGACAAGCTGATGTCGGTCCCCACTCTTTAGATAAACTATAAATAAAGGGTGTGCTGGTGATGCCCCCTCAGGGCGGATCCCTGACACCCTTCATTCATGGAATGCTCTCAGGTGTCGTTTAGCCCGGAAGACATCTTGTGAGGACATCTTGTGGTCAAAAAGAAGTACTGCGAGTGAAGACTTTATATTTACGGGAAATATTGCATCCCGAGTTGTTCTTTTATTTTATCTGGCTGGGGTCTCTATTTATAAATAAATGGCCCGGAGTTGGACATAATTAATAAATTAAAATTTCTGTTTTTCAGAGCGATTTTCGGCAGGCGAAGCTGCGGGAGTACGAAGAGAAGCTCATCGTCACGGCCTGGTACAACAAGGTACATCGAAAAATCAAACTTTTAACACCCGAGTGTCAGTTCTGCCCTGTGAGTCCGGTTGATTGACAGCAGTGCAGTGAAGTGCAACTGAGAATGAGGAAGCCTGGTGGGTTTGGTGACATTTTCCACCCCATAGATTTTATCTCATGTCTGAGCGTTTCAACTCTCAGAAGCAGAGGCGTAACTAGAACTGTCAGGGCCCCGGTGCAAGAAACCATGAAGAACCCCCTGTACCACTGGCAGGGGCCCTTCCCTTCAAGCCTGGGGCTCTTCCCACTGATCCTGGGGCCCTTTACTCTCATTGCAGGGCCCTTTATTACAGTTCCGCAGTGGGACCCTTTCACAATTTTGCAGTGGGCCCCCTTCCTGCCATCTTGGGGCTTCCCCACGGTGGTGGAATGTCAGGGCCCGGTCGCAAGTTTGACCTTTACGATCCTGGAAGTTCACCCACTGGTGTCAGTAGTTTTTATTTTTTGGTATTTTAATTGTATTATTTTTTTATCATTTTATTTTTTTGCAATGTCACTGACTATGACTCTGTCCATTCAGAAAAGGAAGGAGCTGGTAGATTACATATTTACTGACCCCTTCCTGGTTCTCTATTGTGACACATCCCCTGCAGCAGCCGGCAGGAGAGGGGAGGGAGCACAGGGGGGGATAGCACAGTTTGGGGGACCAGGGGAGCACACAGGGGCCCAGAGACAGCAGAACACAAGTGAACTGGATAGGAGGAGTGGCGGGGGCAGCATACAGAGGAACCAATCTCCTCCATTTTCCTCCTGCAGCAACATCTTCATGAGCTGAGTGGGTTTATGCTCCTCCCATCAGGAGTAGTCTAGGCAGTAAAATTTGAACAGACACGCCCAGGGGGCTGTCCCTCTAGGCATAAACCCCCACTGCACAATCCAGCACATCAGTTTGTTTCTGCGGGTTCCTGCACTGATGTCTATTGAAATCACCACCAAAAGTCGTGAAAAGTAGTACAGAAACTGAAGGATTCGTATGGTGCCATTGCCGGCAATTGGCTCCAATTTGACACGTCCACTCGGACCAACGTGAACGTTGGCTTATAGTGCATAGAGGGGAATGTATCAAAACTGGAGCAGCTGTGCATGGCAACCAATCAGCTTTCATTCTTGAAACTTAATTGAACAAGCTAAAGACAGAGGCTGGTTTGCTGCCAGCTGCTCCATTTTTTTTAACCATTTTAGCCCCAGCCGCCGCAGATGTACTGCGGCAGGCTGGCTCTCCCAGGCAAAGCCCCATACATGTACGGCGCTCACCTGGGAGGAGCTAGGGGGCGACCGCGCACCGCTGGAGGTGCGCTCCCGCCCCCCGCTCGTCAGCGGGGAAGCTAGTGCGTGTGACAGGCGGCTCCGATGGCCGCCGGCTACTCGCGATCTCCCCCGCTGATGTAACCACAGCCGTCTGTCCTTCTCCCTGAAGTTATCACAGATGTCATGTGATCCTGCTAGATAGGATCGCATGTCTCTGTGATGACTTCACAAGCCTCGCCCCCCCCCCCACAGTTAGAATCACGCCCCCTAGGGTCACATTTAACCCCCTGATCACCCACAGGGTTAACCCCTTCCCTGCCAGTGTCATTATTACAGTAACAATGCATATTTATAGCACTGATTACTGTAGTAATGTCACTGGTCCCCCCAAAAGTGTCAAAAATGTCAGTTGGGGGTCCGATCTGTCCGCCGCAATGTCACAATCCTGCAAAAAATCGCAGATCGCCGCCATTAATAGTAAAAAAAAAAACCAAAAACAATAAAAATGACATAAATCTTTCCCGTAGTTAGTAAAAGCAATAACTTTTGCGCAAACCAATCAAAATACGCTTATTGCGATTTTTTTTTTTTTTTTTTTTTACCAAAAATATGTAGCAGAAAACAAAGTGGCCTAAAATGTAAAAAAATTTGGATTTTTACTTTTTTTTTTTGAGAATTTCATATAAAAGAATGTGAAAAATATATATTTTTTTTCAAAATTGTCGCTTTTTTTTTTTTTTTTGTTTATAGCGCAAAAAAAAAAAAAAAAATCGCACAGGCGATCAAATACCACCAAAAGAAAGCTGTTTGTGGGGAAAAAAAGGACGTCAATTTTGTTTGTGTACAGGGTTGCACGACCGCGCAATTGTCCGTTAAAGTCACCCAGTACCGAATCGCAAAATAGGGCCTGGTCATTGAGCAGCCAAATCCTCCCCCCAACCCCCATAGCGTCTTACATTGTATTTGTGTGATACATAACTCAGCACTGACATGAGTTTCTCTTTTACAGAATATAGAGCACCAGAAGCTGGCAATGGAGTCCCGCTTATCAGGACGAGGAGGGAACGGCTCCTCAGGACGATCGTTCCTGGCCCAGCAGCGCCACGTCACCAACGCCAGGAGGAACGTCTCCGTCACGGTCCATGCCGCTACTCCTAATTAAAGGGCAAACGTATACACAAACCTAGAAGTGCACTTACAAGTATTTTATTACCCCCCCTCCCCCTCCAGCGTAGTGTCATGAATGAGAAGGCGATGCAGGTCATCAGCTAGTGTCTCCCCCTTGTGGGCACGTCATGAGATAGCAGTAGATGGCTCTCCACCATCCATTGACTGAATTCATGTCTACGTTTTATGTTGCAAAAAGAAAAAAAAAAAAGACACTGTATATTTATGCCATGACGTGCGCATTGTATATGAGAAACGTTCTCCTAAATTTACTAGTTTTGGTTTTAGAAGATATCTTTAAAAAGAGGTATTACTTCTACTCGGTGCGTCCGAAGCTTTGATAACATCAGAGTGTTAGCTTTGTGGCCGACCGCCCGCTTCCTCCATGACGTCAGTTTCTATCAGACTGATGGAATAATATTTCGGGATGTGAAATGCCCCCGTTGTCACGGTAACAGGGATACTTACCTACAGATAACCTACAGAGAGAAACGTTTTACTTTTCGGACTTTCTAACACTTTGGCGCGGGTTATTGTATAGAAGTATTTTTGTTTAAGCAAATGACGTGGATGTCGGAGTCGGATATTTTTTGTGCGAATTTTAACAGTTTGTTTAGTTTTAAAAAGGGCAAAAAATTCTAAAGATTTGTATTTTTTAATTTAAAAAAAAAGAAGACGCACTCCATGAAATGTAACTTTAAAAATGCAATGTGTGTCAGCCGATGAAAAGAAATATTTATTGATTTTAAGAGTAACGCTTTTGTCTGCTTTCTTAACTCCCAATATGGGGGATCACTGACCGGCCAGCTACAGGTCTTCTGCTGAAATCTCTGCGCCTGTGTTCCAGACTCCGCCCACTTACTGCAGTACAAGATGTCAGTCATTCCACTGGGTTGTGCTTTTGTTTTACATTACAGGGGGTGTAGGGAAGGGGGGTCTCCATACTACAGCCTCAGCTCAGTCTGTCCCGCTAAAAAAAATGTTCTGGGCCGCAGCTAGGGTCAGGGGCTGCTCACATGGGTATGTGGTCCCCGTTTCTCCCCAATATCCATCCCTCCCCTTCCGATCCCCAGGGGTCACTTTGATGGGCATTGTAATGGAGACTCTGATGTAAAGAAGACTCTGAAAAGGACCCTAGTGTAAGGTGCAGCACTAATGTAAAGGGGACTCTGATGTGAGAGGGGACTCTGACCTGAGGGGACTTTGATCAAAGGGGAACTCTGATGTAAGAGGGGACTCTGATCAAACTCTGATCAAAGGAGAACTCTGATGTAAGAGGTGGCTCTAATGGGGACCTATTAGATATAAGGGGGATAAGGACCCTGATGTAAGGTGGGAATTTGATGCAGACTGTGATGTTAGGGTAAACTTTAATGGGGATCTTGGTTAAAGGGGGATTCTAATAAGGACCCTGATGTAAGGTGGGGCATTGATGGGGACTCTGATGTAACTCACACCATTAAGGCCCACCTACCATGTCCATACATATGTGCATTACATTGGGGAGGAGGTTATATTATTTACATTCCCGCAGCTGGAGAGGTCTGATTGTTCATTCATTCTCAGAGATCTTCAAAGATCACAGCAAGGACTCTGACTGTTCTAGTTCGGTTCTAAAAGCATAGAGGGTCTGCTGTGTGTTTGCTAGAGGACTGGCAGGATGTCCCATAGTTCTGCTCTCCATAGAGGACTGGCAGGATGTCCCATAGTTCTGCTCTCCATAGAGGACTGGCGGGATGCCCCATAGTTCTGCTCTCCATAGAGGACTGGCGGGATGCCCCATAGTTCTGCTCTCCATAGAGGAAAGTAGAGTTCTCATAGCTTCTGTTGTGAACTTTAAGGATGAATTTCCTCACAATGGCTGTAGCTACAGAGATTACCGAGGACTTGGTTTAAATTGCATTTAACTCTTGGTTCAGAGCATGTATATATTTTAAGGTGCATTGTCTGGGCACAGGGTCACTTTGAAATTTACCCTTCCTTGGGGCTACCCCAAAACCCTTGATGTAGATACTTTTTTGCAATCCTCTGTGCTGAGAAAACCCCGCCTACCTACCGCAGGGCTTCTAGTCTGCTCTAAGATGGTTTTCCTTTCAGAAAATTTTGCCATTTTATTTTTGCCAAGTTTTAGAAGCAATGACCGGACATAAAGCCCAATTTCCAAAAGGTGGAGACATTGCAGTAAACTGATGTTGGGAAACTTTATAGACTGACATTAGTTATCATGAAGTTTACTGAAAGTCATTTTCAGTGTGATTTTGTTTTTTCTTTGTGGCAGCCCATCACTTTCATGAGGCTGCTTTCTATATAGAATTTTTGATTCTTTTAGTACAGGGATCCTCAAACGACGGCCCTCCAGCTGTTGCGGAACTACATGTCCCATGAGGCATTGTAAAAAAAACTTTGACATGCACAGACATGACTAGGCATTATGGGAATTGTAGTTCCTGAACAACTGGAGGGCCTTAGTTTGAAGACCCCTGTTCTAGTAGCTAGGTGGATTGATAAAGGAGCATCCGCTGTCCAATGATATTCAAGTTAAAAGGTGATTGAGAAAGTGTTTATTGAAAATAGAAACAAGTATATCAAGCCAACATGCTTCGGGCAAACAAGGACTCCCCCCTTCTTCAGGGCTATTGCTGCATTGAGCTCAATGCTGCCTCGGCAAACAAACCACCTAGAGAGTGATCTTTCAGATTCTTTGCTTTTAACACACCGAGTTGGGAACCTTCCATCTCTTTTAGCATGCAGCAACAGCCCTGAAGAAGGGGGGATCCTTGTGCCCCTGAAACACGTTGGATTGATGTACTTGTTTCTAGTTTTAAAAGATGCCTTCCAACTCACCTTTAAACTTGCCTATCATTAGACACTGGGCGATCCTTTCTTCACCTACCTTTCTAAGTCAACATACGGAAACGACCTTTAAAGCCATATTAAAAGGCACTGCCACCATCCACAAACTGGGAACAAACCACTGGCCAGGTTGCCAAGCAACAGCCAAGAAACCTTAAGGAGTTAGAGAAGATCTGTAAAGAAGAGTGGACCAAAATCCCTCCTGAGATGTGTGCAAATCTGGTCACCAACTACAAGAAACGTCTGACCTCTGTGCTTGCCAACAAGGGTTTCTCCACCAACTACTAAGTCATGTTTTGCTTGGGGATCAAATACTTATTTTACTCACTGAACTGCAACTTAATTTATAACATTTGTATCATGTGTTTTTTTCTGGATTTTTGGTTTATACTCTGTTTCTATTATTTAACCACTTAAGCCCCGGAAGATTTTACCCCCTTCCTGACCAGGCCCTATTTTGCGATTCGGCACTGCGTGATTTTAACGCACAATTGCGCGGTCGTGCGACGCTGTACTCAAATGAAATTGACCTCATTTTTTCCCCACAAACAGAGCTTTCTTTTGGTGGTATTTGATCACCCGTGCAATTTTTACTTTTTGCGCTATAAACAAAAAAATAGCGACAATTCTGAAAAAATAATATTTTTCACATTTTTTTATATGAAATCCCCCCCCCCCCCCCCCCAAAAAAAAAAATGTAAAAATCTAAATTTTTTAACATTTTAGGCCAATTTGTTTTCTGCTACATATTTTTGTTAAAAAAAACCACAATAAGCGTATTTTGATTGGTTTGCGCAAAAGTTATTGCGTTTACTAACTACGGGAAAGATTTTTGTCATTTTTATTGTTTTTTTTTTTTTTAACTAGTATTGGCGGCGATCTGCAATTTTTAGTGGGACTGCAACATTGCGGCGGACAGATCGGACCCCTAACTGACATTTTTGACACTTTTGGGGTTACCAGTGACATCACTACAGTAATCAGTGCTATACATATGCACTGTTACTGTAAAAATGACACTGGCAGGGAAGGGGTTAACTTTATTAGTGATCAAGGGGTTAAGTGTGTCCCTAGGGGCGTGATTCTAACTGTAAAGGGGCGTGGCTAGTGCTGTAACCACACCTAAAAAATGTACCTGTTCCGACTTACAAACAAATTCAACTTAAGAACAAACCTGCAGACCCTATCTTGTTTGTACAGTAAATATCTCCTAAACGGTGCAAGTTTAGGAGATATTTACACTACCTATAGGCAAGCTTTATTATATACAGGCTTACCTATAGGTAATATTTAAAAGATGGATTTTACTTCCTCTTTAAGCGAAGAAAGGTTGAGTTGCACTTTTCCTCCTCCTCTCCAATATTTGGGAGATTTTTTTTTGTCGGGGGGGGGGGGGTTGCGGTTACAGGTACCTGCTCCAACATCCGGTCAGATTGCCCCAACAATCTAAGCAAAAGTTCAGCCCCCTTCCTTCCCCCTCACAGCCTCGTGGGAGATGCCACAGGTCCCAGGAGACTGCGGGACTAATCACGGGGCGCAGAGCAGCTCGCACAGTTGGCAGCCATTTGTAAAGCCGCAAGGAGTCACATTTGGCTGCCCACAGTTAGGATGCTGGCGCCTGCACTGAAGACCGGGAAAGAGCCGGGTTGGGTGATCACAGCGCTGGATCCTGGGACAGGTAAGTGTGTTTTTAAAAGTCAGCAACAATACCCTATCATCGGTGTCAGTAGGAGGAATAGTGCCCCTTTGCTGCGGACAGTGGAGGGAATAATGCCCCAAGGGCCAGATAAAGGAAAGGGCCGCAGTTTGGAGACCACTGTATTAGAGCAATATAGTAAGGGTTCAGACAGAGGGAGGATGTAAAGACGGAGAAGATATTAGGGTAACTGGCGCTGCCAAATGCTAAATTAAAGTGTAAAAGTGTGTCTCATAGATGTAGGTACATTAAAATGTTCCGAAAAAGTTATTACTGTGGGTGGTGGTCCCTATAATGTAACTAATGGTCTTGATGGTAAGTCACAATAAATATTTAAAGATGTCAATAAATTAATAATAAAAAATTAACCATTCATCAATAAATATCACAAATAAATACTTGATAGCAATACACTAATAAGGTAACCCAATCAATAAAAGCAGTTAAGTATCTCAAAAATTCAAAAAGTGGTGACTCTTAAAACAATTGGTGTGAACACTAGGTGGCAGTGTTGATCAAAATTAAGTAGAGATGTCTGAGTGACTAGAAAGTGCCAGGTGCTATAATTAAGTCAAAAATCTAAGTGAAGTGCAAAAAATGGGTATCTAAGCAAAATCAAATAAATATAGAAACAAGCCAAGTAGTATAAAAATGCATAAGATGTGCCAAGTGGATGATAAAAAACAAATAAATAGGTGAATTTCTGGTGGTTAAATAAATATGAATATAAATAATAATAAATTAGTCCATATTAAAAGTGAGAAAAAAAGTCCAAAGCAAAATATATGCTCGATATAATAGTCCAAAAACGTGCAATATGGTGATAGGACGTGCCAAAGAAAATCGCATGGATAGAGGGGGTGTCTCCTGGTGTGGATCAGGATGTGGGTGCTGGGTGAGGGAATTCCGTGCTCCCCTTCCTAAAAAGCCCGCACTCACCAGAGAGCGGCACCCCTACAGGGGTAACCAGCGTTGGATAATTGGGGTAAAAACCCGGATGAACCTCGGTATTGTTGGTATTTGATCACCTGTGCGATTTTTTGATCACGCGCAGAGCAGCAAGTTTGAAGCAATCCAACGTGCTGATCCCGGCTGCTGCGGGTGGAGCCGATGATGTTTCAGCTGTAGGTGGAGTTGCCCAGTACAGCTCAGAGGTAGGTGAGATAATCCAGTGGTGACCCCGGGGATAGTCCTGTCGCAGTGTTATTAGTGGGGTGACCCCGGTGCAGTGTTCGGTGGGGGGTGACCCCGGTAAAGTTGCTCGCTCAGCGCCGCAGCAGGAATGCGAGGAATGATGGAATTCTCTTCCTGGCAGGTGGGCAGCTCGCTGAGCGCTCATAGAGGATGTAAAGACGTTTGCAATGGAGGGGGGCATTTGCCCCCCAATAAATCCATTCATTTACACTGGAAGCATGCTCATTCAATACCCCCAACAGAGTGGCCACCAACATTTTCCAGTTGCTGTTTATAATTAGGAGTCGGGGGATGGGCAGCTAGATAGGAGATTGGGATATTGTTTTAAAGCTCCTTTACTACTTGTTGAGAATGTGTAATGTCTGTAGTCTGGGCACACGTCTCGTATTCATCTCTACACTTTTACATTCCGCAATCCCTTCAGGGGAGCCCCACCTTGTACTTGGGTGGACCTCACCTCCGCAGGTCTCCTAAATAGGGACAGCCTGGTTGAACCACAAGTACCCCCAGTCCCTGTCATGTCAAGCAATCTTGTACCCCGTGGTGATCAGGTCCGGGGTTCTTTCTCTTTATAGGAGGAACCATGCATACACCACGTTCTCTTTTTGTGTGCTCACCTTTCCTCAAGAAAAAAAAAAGGAAGCATTCCACTATATTTATTTATTCAAATATATAGTGAGGCACTTACAGTGTGTAATATTGAAAGCCCTTTTATTCTGGATTGCGCAGTGCCACTTCCCTGAACTTCTCAGTTGGGGGAGTGAGCGCCTCCCATAAAAGTCACATGACCTCCTTTGTCAGGACTACATGTCCCAACAAAAATACTTTCACAGATGCTGCAGGTGATTGGTTAACGAATGCACGGTACGGATGACACCGCCTCACTAGCCAGTTAAAGGGTGCACAAGCCCTACTAAGGCCGGCCATAGACCAGTTAAAGGGTGCACAAGCCCTACTAAGGCCGGCCATAGACCAGTTAAAAACCAAACGTTTTGTCAATCGAAAAATGAAACCGGCGCATACAATTGTGCCAATCTTTTTTTTTTTATAAAAATCCAGCATGTTGGATCAGGCAGTTTCTATTGTGGCACGAAAATCGCTGGCACACTAATAATGCGAAAACCGAAAGACCAGGAACTTTTGTTCTGTTTTGGACTCCTCTATGGCCTGCTGAAAGCATAACTCCACTTTCGTTGAGAAAAAAAACATTCCCCTCTGGGTTATCTCTGTACATTACAAGGATTATAACAAACTTTGTTGCAGATTCCTACCTTTTAGTATTCTGAAGAAATCATTGTTTGTTCCTCTGTGCTGAGTGAGTCTAATGGGAGTGGTTTCCTAATTATCTATCAGCTGTGGCAGCTGCAGGGCTCTAATGAGGAAATCTGCTGGGCCTGCATCCCTTTAGACGTGTTCCTATTGGGAGTATCTCACCAAAAATGACATTTTTGTTGCAGGGGATGCCAGAAATCTGATTTGTATCTTAGGCAGACTTCTGGTAAAATTGGTGAACCAATCACACAAGCAGGAAATGATGTTTCTGGGGGTGTGGTCAGTATACATTCTGTGTACAGAACAGCTCCAGGCAGCCATATTGTATTGCATTTTCAGAAAATGACAGCGGCTGCAGATTAAAAAGGAAAGGTCATTTTTAGTAACATTCAATTACAATATGATTTGTGTCACAGTTGTATACGCTATATTGTTTTTTCTTTATTTGCTGATTTCCCCCCCCCCCCCACGAATGTGGAGTTACCCTTTAAAGCAGTGGTTTTCAACTCCGGTCCTGAGGACCCACTAACAAGCCAGGTTTGCAAGATAACTGAAATGCATCACAGGTGATATAATTTTCTACTCAGTGATTGCAGTACTCTAGTCTGCATCTCCCCAAGGTAATACTTAACCACTTGCCGACCAGTCACTGGGACTGTACTGCGGCAAAGTGGCTCGATTCCGTCCAGCGACGTAGACCTACGTTGCTGGACTCCTCCCCTTGTGGGTGGCGCTTGCTCCCGCTGTATTCAGTCACAGCGGGAGTCGGGCCAGGGGAGGAGCGGCGGCGATCGCCGCTGCTCTTCCCCGATCGTCGGGGAATTGAGTTTGGAGATCCGCCCGCTTGTGTAAACAGAGCGGGCGGATCTCCCAAGTGACAGACAGGGTCAGACTGCAGGATTCAGCATAGCTGAACATGCGATCTGTCCCTGTGTCACTCAGTCCCCTCCCCCCCCACACACGTCAGTAAGCACCAGGCATACATTAACCCCTCCCTCTCGAATAAAATGAACCCCTTCCCTGCCAGTGTCATTTTTACAGTAACAGTGCATCTTTATAGCACTGATTACTGCAGTAATGTCACTGGTACCCCCAAAAGTGTCAAAAATGTCAGTCAAGGGTCCGATTTGTCCGCCGCAATGTCGCAGTCCCGCAAAAAAAAAAAAAAAAAAAAAAAAATCGCAGATCGCCGCCATTACTCGTGAAAAAAAAATGACAAATCTTTCCCTTAGTTAGTAAACGCAATAACTTTTATGCAAACCAATCAAAATACACTTATTGTGATTTTTTTTACCAAACATAGGTAGCAGAAAACAAATTGGCCAAAAATGTAAAAAAATTTTGATTTTTACATTTTTTGGGGGGGGGGGGGAATTTCATATAGAAAAATGTCAAAAATATAATTTTTTCAAAATAAACGTGTTTTTTGTTTATAGCGCAAAAAGTAAAAATCGCACAGATGATCAAATACCACCAAAAGAAAGCTCTGTTTATGGGGAAAAAAAGGACGTAAATTTCGTTTGGGTATGGTGTCGCACGACCGCGCAATTGTCAAAGTTGCACAGCGCCGAATCGCAAAAAGTGGCCCAGACGTAAGACAGCAAAATCCTCCGGTGGTAAAGTGGTTAAAATCTGGCCTGTTAGTGGGTCCTGAGGCCCGGATTTGAGAACCGCTGCTTAAAAGCAGGTAGCTTCTCCATTATTTGGAAAGCACACATACAAAAAAATAAAAATCTGTTGAACCTGCTGGTAATCTGGTCATAACTTCCTGTGCTGCGCTCCTATCAATTGCATTATTGCTAGCCCCTCCCCTCTATGCTATGAAGAGGAGGAGAAGGGGCAACATTCTGTAGTCCTGTTCTAGGGTGACAACACCGCTCCTCCAGTACAGTCAGTTTTATCACCTTAATATAGTAAGCGTGTTGCATGCAGACCACCAGGTGAAAATAAAGGGGAAAAAGTCTGGAAAAAGAACACTAATGCAGCCACCTGATCTAAGGACGGGTAAGCTGCAATATAAATACACTTTTGTTTTGGGGTTTAGATTCACTTTAAAGGGCTGTGTCCAGATCCGCAGAATGTTTTACTGCTTACTGAAAATGGAAGCATGTTCATTTTGTCTGCAATGTTGTGTGTCATTTAAAAAAAGAAAGTATTATTGTATTTTTACACAATGCTGGAAATTTAACTGTCATTTTTGAGTGTTCTTTGGGAATATTTTGACTTCACTTGAAATATAACTTTTAAATAAAACGTTTCTTTTATTTGACAGGAGTGTGGAATTTTTTTTTCTTTCAAAAAACGACTTGTCCAAGGGATTCAAATCGGGACCCCAAGCTACTTGTCCTGATTAAAAAAATAAAGTAATAATTTTTGCCAGGATGGAAAAAATGAAGGATTGATTTTTTTCTATTAGGCAGGAGGTGCTTTCAGAAATGTCCGGGGCTTTTAAAAACAAATGGGGACTTATGGCGGCTTAAACTTTTAATGTTTTTTTTTTATTTTTTGCTAGAAAGATTTTTCAAACCCCTATACATACACACACACAGTGCATTGCGAAAGTATTCGGCCCCCTTGAACTTTGCGACCTTTTGCCACATTTCAGGCTTTAAACATAAAGATATAAAACTGTAATTTTTTGTGAAGAATCAGCAACAAGTGGGACACAATCATGAAGTAGAACGAAATTTATTGGATATTTCAAACTTTGTTAAATAAAAAACTGGGCGTGCAAAATTATTCAGCCCCTTTACTTTCAGTTCAGCAAACTCTCTCCAGAAGTTCAGTGAGGATCTCTGAATGATCCAATGTTGACCTAAATGACTAATGATGATAAATAGAATCCACCTGTGTGTAATCAAGTCTCCGTATAAATGCACCTGCACTGTGATAGTCTCAGAGGTCCGTTTAAAGTGCAGAGAGCATCATGAAGAACAAGGAACACACCAGGAAGGTTCTGAGATACTGTTGGAGAAGTTTAAAGCCGGATTTGGATACAAAAATATTTCCCAAGGAGCACTGTGCAAGCGATACTATTGAAATGGAAGGAGTATCAGACCACTGCAAATCTACGAAGACCTGGCCGTCCCTCTAAACTTTCAGCTCATACAAGGAGAAGACTGATCAGAGATGCAGCCAAGAGGCCCATGATCACTCTGGATGAACTGCAGAGATCTACAGCTGAGGTGGGAGACTCTGTCCATAGGACAACAATCAGTCGTATACTGCACAAATCTGGCCTTTATGGAAGAGTGGTAAGAAGAAAGCCATTTCTTAAAGATATCCATAAAAAGTGTCGTTTAAAGTTTGCCACAAGCCACCTGGGAGACACCAAACATGTGGAAGAAGGTGCTCTGGTCAGATGAAACCAAAATCAAAACTTTTTGGCAACAATGCAAAACATTATGTTTGGCGTAAAAGCAACACAGCTCATCACCCTGAACACACCATCCCCACTGTCACACATGGTGGTGGCAGCATCATGGTTTGGGCCTGCTTTTCTTCAGCAGGGACAGGGAAGATGGTTAAAATTGATGGGAAGATGGATGGAGCCAAATACAGGACCATTCTGGAAGAAAACCTGAAGGAGTCTGCAAAAGACTTTAGACTGGGATGGAGATTTGTCTTCCAACAAGACAATGATCCAAAACATAAAGCAAAATCTACAATGGAATGGTTCACAAATAAACATATCCAGGTGTTAGAATGGCCAAGTCAAAGTCCAGACCTGAATCCAATCGAGAATCTGTGGAAAGAACTGAAAACTGCTGTATACAAACGCTCTCCATCCAACCTCACTGAGCTTGAGCTGTTTTGCAAGGAGGAATGGGCAAAAATTTCAGTCTCTCGATGTGCAAAACTGATAGAGACATACCCCAAGCGACTTACAGCTGTAATCGAAGCAAAAGATGGCGCTACAAAGTATTAACTTAAGGGGGCTGAATAATTTTGCATGCCCAATTTTTCAGTTTTTTATTTGTTAAAAAAGTTTGAAATATCCAATAAATTTTGTTCCACTTCATGGATTGTGTCCCACTTGTTGTTGATTCTTCACAAAAAATTACAGTTTTATATCTTTGTTTGATGCCTGAAATGTGGCAAAAGGTCGCAAAGTTCAAGGGGGCCAAATACTTTCGCAATGCACTTTATTATACATATACACACACATACATACTGAACAAAATTGTAAATGCAACACTTGTTTTTGCCCCCATTTTTCCATGAGCTGAACTCAAAGATCTAAGACTTTCTATGTACACAAAAGGCCGATTTCTCGCCAATATTGTTCACAAATCTGTCTAGATCTGTTAGGCCCCTTTCACACTGTCCGCTCCATCAGCGGACTCCATATTTCTCAGCGGGGGATCGATCTGCCGATCCCCGCTGAGCAGGCGGAGGGCAGCTCCATCTCCAATCTGTGTGCAGAGACGGAGCTGTCAGGTCCCCGCTGTCCTCTATGGGGAGATCAGATGAGAACGGACCGCCTGTCGGTTCTCATCCGATCTGCCAGACGGATCGAAAATAGGGTTTCCATCCGTCCGAATTTGACGGACAGATTGGATGTCAGCGGACATGTCTCCGCTGACATCCGCAGACCCATAAAGATGCATGGGGCATCCGATCAGATCCACCTAAAAAACTGACAGGCCGATCTGAACGGTCCGCCTGTGTGAAAGGGGCGTTAGTGATCACTTCTCCTTTGCCGAGATAATCCATCCACCTCACAGGTGTGGCATATCAAGATGCTGATTAGACAGCATGATTATTGCACAGGTGTGCCTTAGGCTGGCCACAATAAAAGGCCACTCTAAAATGTGCAGTTTTATCACACAGCACAATGTCACAGATATGTCACAAGTTTTGAGGGAGCGTGCAATTGGCATGCTGACTGTAGGAATGTCCACCAGAGCTGTTGCCCGTGAATTGAATGTTCATTTCTCAACCATAAGCCGTCGCCAAAGGCGTTTCAGAGAATTTGGCAGTACATCCAACCCGCCTCACAAGCGCAGACCACGTGTAACCACACCACACCAGCCCAGGACCTCCACATCCAGCATCTTCACCTCCAAGATGGTCTGAGACCGGCCACCCGGACAGCTGCTGCAACAATCGCTTTGCATAACCAAAGAATTTCTGCACAAACTGTCAGAAACCGTCTCAGGGAAGCTCATCTGCATGCTTGTCGTCCTCATCGGGGTCTCCACCTGACTGCAGTTCATCGCCGTAACTGACTTGAGTGGGCAAATACTCGCATTCAGTGGCATTTGCCACTTTGGAGATGTTTTCTCTTCACGGATGAATCCCTGTTTTCACTGTACAGGGCAGATGGCAGACAGTGTGTATGGCGTCTTGTTGGTGAGCGGTTTGCTGATGTCAACGTTGTGGATGGAGTGGCCCATGGTGGCGGTGGGGTTATGGTATGGGCAGGCGTATGTTACGAACACAGGTGCATTTTATTGATGGCATTTTGAATGCACAGAGATACTGTGACAAGATCCTGAAGCCCATTGTTGTGCCATTAATCCACGACCATCACCTCATGTTGCAGCATGATAATGCACAGCCCCACGTTGCAAGGATCTGTATACAATTCCTGGAAGATGAAAACATCGCAGTTCTTGCCCGGCCAGCATACTCACCGGACATGTCACCCATTGAGCATGTTTGGGATGCTCCGGATCGGCGTATACGACAGCGTGTTCCAGGTCCTGCCAATATCCAGCAACTTCGCACAGCCATTGAAGAGGAGAGGACCAACATTCCACAGACCACAATCACCAACTCTATGCCAAGGAGATGTGTTGCACTGCGTGAGGCAAACGGTGGTCACACCAGATACTGACTGGTTTTTAGACCCCCCAATACAGTAAAATTGCACATTTTAGAGTGACCTTTTATTGTGGGCAGCCTAAGGCACACCTGTGCAATAATCATGCTGTCCAATCAGCATCTTGATATGCCCCACCTATGAGGTGGATGGATCTCAGCAAAGGAGAAGCGCTCACTAACACAGATTTACACAGATTTGTGAACAATATTGGAGAGAAATCAGCCTTTTGTGTACATAGAAAAAAAGTCTTAGATCTTTGAGTTCAGCTCATGAAAAATGGGGGCAAAAACTAAAGTGTTGGGTTTATAATTTTGTTCAGTGTGTGCGTGTATATGAATAGATGTATATGGGTGTGCTTAACTCAAAATGAAAGGGGGTGGCTGCACCTGAACTCTAAGAACAAAGTGAAGAAATGGATAAAAACAAAAAAGGTGTGCTCAACTTGTTCTGATGTATCCCAGAAATCAATATGGGAACATAACAAAAAAGATTTCTGTGGTTGCGTGAACCAATACAAAGAAGAGTTGATAGGTGCACTAAAAAAAATTTAGTGCGAAACGTAATTGCTATATATATATTTATATTATATGCAATAAATATGGTGCCAAAAGAAATGGAGTGAATGAATGAATATGAAAGTGTGTGTGTATATATATATATATATATATATATAAACACTTTTTCTTAGCAAAGGCCCTAAAGAATAAATTGGTGGGTGCTGCAATTTTTTGTTACTATTTGCACAGCGCTTTTTTGGTAAGATTATAAAAGATGTTATGGGCAACAAACCTAACATTTACTATTGATAGGTTGTCACTTTAACCACTTAAGCCCCGGAAGATTTTACCCCCATTCCAACCAGGGGGTATTTTGCGATTCGGCACTGCGTGACTTTAACGGACAATTGCGTGGTCGTGCGACGCTGTACCCAAACGAATTTTGCGTCCTTTTTTTCCCACAAACAGAGCTTTCTTTTGGTGGTATTTGATCACCTGTGCGATTTTTTGATCACGCGCTATAAACAAAAAAAGAGCGTCAATTTTGCAAAAATAACAATATTTTTCACATTTTTTTTATATGAAATTCCTCCAAAAAAAAAATTTAAAAATCAAAATTTTTTAACATTTTCGGCCAATTTGTTTTATGCTACCTATGTTTGGTAAAAAAAAAACGCAAAAAGCGTATTTTGATTGGTTTGCGCAAAAGTTATCGCGTTTACTAACAAAGGGAAAGATTTTTGTCATTTTTGTTGTTTTTTTTAACGCGTAATGGCGGCGATCTGCAATTTTTTTTTGCGGTACTGCGACATTGGGGCGGACAGATCGGACCCTTGACTGACATTTGACACTTTTGGGGTTACCAGTGACATTTCTACAGTAATCAGTGCTATATATATGCACTGTTACTGTAAAAATACACTGGTAGTGAAGGGGTTAACTTTATTTGGGAGGGAGGGGCTGTGTGTGTCCCTAGGGGCGTGCTTTCTACTGTGATTGGCTGTGGCTTGAGCTGTAAGGACACTGATCAACGGATCTACATAGTAGATCCATGTGATCAGTGTCTTTACAGCGAGGAGAATGACAGGTGGCTTGTTTACACAAGCTGCCTGACATTCTCCCTCTCCCCCGCCGATCGCCGAGTGGCCGGCAGACAACGGGTCCGCTGGTCACACGCGCGGGGGGGGGTAGGGGGGGGGGGTCCGTGACCACGCGGGAGCGCACCTCCGGCGGCGCGCGCTCGCTCCCTCCCTAGACCCTCACAAGCAAGCAACGTAGCCCTACGTTAGTTTGCCTGCGAGGGGCTGACCGCCGACGTAGATAGTCGTGCGGCGGTCGGCAAGTGGTTAAAAGCATTTTGCAGGAGTCTCAAACTGGTGGTCCTCCAGCTGTTGCAGAACTTCAAATTCCCATGAAGCATTGCAAGGCTGACCGTTACAAGCATGACTCCTCACACAGGCAGAGGTATGAGAGTTGTAGTTCTGAAATAGCTGGAGGTCAGCCAGTTTGAGACCTTTGCTCTACAGATTATCAATTTAGATTCACATAGGAAGTCTGGTGCTAGAATTAGGCTGGCCATACAATATACAATTTTCTTGTTCAACTTTCCTTTAGATTTACCAAAACCATACAATATGAGGTCAAACCTAAACACTTTCAATTTGTATGGGATCAGACAGGCCCTTGCACTACATAGTTTAAGGTAAATCTAAAGGAAATTGAAAAGGAAAAATTGTATAGTGTATGGTCAGCCTTACTGTCCATGATCTGACATTTGCGGGGATACCCTCACATGTAGGACAATCACTGTCTGCATCCGTGCGGAATCAAGATTAAAAAAAAAAAAAAACTATTTCCTTAATTTATTTTTACACTGTCACTTTGAAAAAAAAAAGTTTAATTGCTGTAACAAGGAATGTAAGCAGTAATAGGCAGTGACAGGTCCTCTGCCCGATATACAGTGTGATCCCGCATTGCATCCGCACCCCTGGCAGTTCACACTGCCATATGCGATACGCAGGGGGGGGGGGTGTCAATTAAAAGTTAACGACACCCCCAGTTGCGATCGCACATCGCAGTGCGATCTGCAAATTTGCACAGAATCGGATCACACTAGTGTGAACCACCATGCGATCCAATTCTGCTGCGGATAAAAAAAAAAAAAGGGTCATGTGCGTGTTTAGTGCAACTGCGGTGCAAATTCAGCCATACAAAGTGTATGGCTGAAATTTGCACCGCACAGAGATCGAATGTAATTAAGGAGCAGTGCGCTCCGAATATACATGCGCTCTCTGTGATCGCACAAATGTGAACCGGCACTAAAAAGCATCTGATCACACCAAGATTAACATCGAGGGAAATGGCTTCCTGTTTCCTATATTATAGAGGCGGACAGAGCGGTTTCAGTCTTTGGCACACTTTTCTCATGACAGGTGCACTTGTAAAAAGGTACATTTTTTTTTTTTTTTTTATAAAAAAAAAAAAAAAAACAAACATCTCTATACGTACCTGCTCTGTGCAATAAAACTGCACAGAGTGGCCATGAACCTCCTCTTTTTGGGTCCTCCGCTGGCACTCCTGGCCCCTCCCTTCCATCCAGTGCCCCCATGGGGGCACTCATGCGTGCTCGCACCCGACCCCTCGCTGCTGTGTCCATGGACACAGACATCGGGACTCAGCCCCGCCCCCTCATCACTGGCTTTTATTGACAGCACTGAGAGCCAGAGGCTCCTGATGCCCTAGCAAAGCCAGCGAGACCCCAAAGAGCCGCAGATGTGCACAGTGCTGGATTGAATGAGGTTAAGTAAAGCGGGGGATGCTGACACTTTTTACCTTAATGCAAGGAACGCATTAAAGTGGTTGTAAATTCAGAAGGTTCATCTTAATGCATTCTGTGCAGTAAAATAAAGCCATCTGTGTGCAGCAGCCCCCCAATACTTACCTGTGCCCCCTCTCTATCAAGCGATGTCCATGAATAGATTGATATATGTTATATATATTTACTTTTGTTGATTTGGTTCACACATAGATATATGTTATATATTCATTATTTATTTGTTGTTTAGCGCACCCCACACCACATATACAGATGTCCATGAATGCCTCAGCCATCTGGGACTCTCTCTCCTGTTTGGCTGAGACACAGCAGCAGTGCCATTGGCTCTTACTGCTGTCAAACTCAGTTAGCCAATCAGGAGAGAGAGGGGGTGGGGCCAAACAGCAGCTCCAAGTCTGAATGGATACACTGACCTGCAGCTCGGCTTGGGTACCCCTCATAGCAAGCGGCTTTCTGTAGGGGCACTCATCAAGAGGGAGGGGCCAGGAGCTCCAGCCAGGGACCCGAGAAGAGGAGGATCCGTATCGCTCTGTGCAAAACCAACTGCACAGAGGAGGTAAGCATAACATGTTTGTTATTTTAATAGAAAAAAAAAAAATACTTTATAAACACTTTAAAAAAGGGGAGTTCTGGGCGAAAACATTTTTTGCGATAAAAATACCCCTAGGACAGTGAGGGCTTGTGCATTTATTTAAACAACGATAGCCTCTGAACTGTCCCCTGCTTAGTGAACCTGTAAGAAGAAAAACTTACCTTGAAAATTTCTTGTCCAGCGCTGCCATCTCCAGTGTGGGCAGCTGAAGCCGCAGCGTCCCTCATCGCGTCCCGTCCCATGCTCATCACTTCCAGGGCAGGCGCGTCATCCCGCAGCGGTTTCTGCGCATGCCCAGAAGCTGTTCTAATGCATTCAGCAGGGAATGACGTGCCTGCACCAGAAGTGACAAGGGACACCGGTGCAGGCGCATTGACTCCTGGGATCGATGATGCTCATCTCCCAGGAGTCAATGCAAAGGAGGAAGTGACGTCGGGGGCCGCGGCCGCAGGAGGAGGAAGTGAAAGGAAGGTAAGTTAATTTTCAGAAAAAAATCAGTGAAACAAAAAAAATAACTATCCAATTCTTTTTCAGGATGTTTTCATCTAACGGAAACTGCAAAGTTAAAATATAGGGTGGAACTCCGCTTTAAGGTATAAAAAGGTTTAGGCTTTACAACCACTTTAAGACCTTTTTTTACACTGGCTTTGGTTTCTGAAGTGTGATCCTCATTCGGAAAAGCATTTGACAGGCAGTGAGGTGATGATGTATTGTTTCCTCACCGCCCGTTTTAACCCCCTAAATGTCAGACTACAGTGCTGCAATGGTTGCAGAGCAGCCCCATTCACTTGAATGGGTTGCGTTTGGCAGACGGTAGTGCCTACTGAGCACAAGGGGTAAAATTCCTGCTGCGAAGCATCAGGGCCATGGCATGTGTACACACCTGGCCACTGCCTTTCCAGCTAAATGGGGCGCCGTTCAGGGGCATTAACCACTTTACCACCGGAGGATTTTGCGGTCTTACGTCCAGGCGACTTTTTGCGATTCGGCACTGTGCGACTTTAACTGACAATTGCGCGGTCGTGCGACGCCGTACCCAATCGAAATTTACGTCCTTTTTTTCCCACAAACCGAGCTTTCTTTTGGTGGTATTTGATCACCTGTGCGATTTTTACTTTTTGAGCTATAAACAAAAAAAAAGAGCATCAATTTTGAAAAAACAACAATATTTTCCACATTTTTTTATATGAAATTCCCCCCAAAAAAATGTAAAAATCAAAATTTTTTACAATTTTTGGCCAATTTGTTTTCTGCTACATATGATTGGTAAAAAAAAAAAAATCACAATAAGCGTATTTTGATTGGTTTGCGCAAAAGTTATTGCGTTTACTAACTAAGGGAAAGATTTATGTCATTTTTGTTTTTTTTGGTTTTTTTTAACGAGTAATGGCGGCGATCTGCGATTTTTTTTGCGGGACTGCGACATTGCGGCGGACAGATCGGACCCTTTACTGACATTTTTGGGGGTACCAGTGACATTACTACAGTAATCAGTGCTATAAATATGCACGGTTACTGTAAAAATGACACTGGCAGGGAAGGGGTTAATTTTATTGGAGAGGGAGGGGTTAAATGTATGCCTGGTGCTTACTAACGTGTGTGGGGGGAGGTGACTGAGTGACACAGGGACAGATCGCATGTTCAGCTATGCTGAACCCTGCAATCTGACCCTGCCTGTCACTTAGGAGACTCGCCCGCTTTGTTTACACAAGCGGGCGGATCTCCACACTCGATTCCCTGACAATCGGGGAAGAGCAGCGGCGATCACCGCTGCTCCTCCCCTGGCCCGACTCCCGCTGTGACTGAATACAGCGGGAGCGAGCCTCCGGCGGTGCGCGAGCGCCGCCCACAAGGGGAGGAGTCCAGCGACGAAGGTCTACGTCGCTGGACGGGAACGAGCCACTGTGCCGCAGTACAGTCCCAGTGACTGGTCGTAAAGTGGTTAAAAATGCGATCTTACTGCTCAAAAAATAAAAATAAAATCAAGTGCCAGGTATTAAGAAAAAAAAAAATTTATTTCAAGAACAGAAAAAAAATAATGTAGCAATTCATTTCATAATCAATTTAAAGGAAGCCAACAAAACAGGTCATGAACTGTAAAGAATACCTTTCACTCATAACAGACAGCTATTAATCAGAACCGATCCAACAGTCAGCTGATCAATATACTAAGATCATGTGACATCACTCTCGCCTCCCTGTCACAAGCCGTGCAGAGTGACTGGTTCCCAGTAAACAGATAAAGCTGCGTCGTCTGAAACGGCGACAGGTCTCCATCAGTGAGAGGTACACTTTACCAGGGATCAGTTCACCTCCATGCCGGTATTATTTATCCTTTTCTTTCTGCTCTTTTTCTTTCTTCTCTTTCTCAATCTTGGCTTCTTCAGCTTCATGAAGTTTTATTAATTCCTCCACTTGTTTCTGTTTGAGGACTCGGATTTTGGTCTTCCCGTTCTCACGCGTTAATGTGGCGATTTCCACTAAAACAAAAAACGTAAATAAATAATGTAACATAAAGGCTCTTCTGCAGTCATTGATACGAAAATGTCTCATAGCAAAAATCTGTGCAAAAAGCTACACATTAGCTGTCAATCAGTGACATCCGGGTGTCATTCTATTTTATTGGAGACCGTACACCACCACCGGGTGTGGCGAGAAGGGACCCGAGGAATAAAAAAACTCCCTCAACCCCACCAGTGTTTAGCACAGTCAAGACTTCTTAGGTTATTCACCTCTGATTCCATCACATAGATTCCCTTCTCACTATAACCTGTATGGTTATTTTATTAGGCTATTATCGCACTATAAACTAGTTGTCCTGCATGAGTATCTGGCTGTTGGGAGTTTAAAGGGATAATTTGCATGGCTCTGCCTACTCCTGAAAGAGAATAATCCTCTTATTTCTGGATTATGTGATGGAATGAGATATGTGAATGCCTTCTGTTCAATTCTATTTGTAATGGCTCACTCCAGGGTGGCCCTGGTCTCCATGGCTCCATACACGCTACAGGGTGGCCCCTGGTCTGCATGGCTCCATACACGCTACAGGGTGGCCCCTGGTCTGCATGGCTCCATACACGCTACAGGGTGGCCCCTGGTCTGCATGGCTCCATACACGCTACAGGGTGGCCCCTGGTCTGCATGGCTCCATACACGCTACAGGGTGGCCCCTGGTCTGCATGGCTCCATACACGCTACAGGGTGGCCCCTCGTCTCCATGGCTCTATACACGCTACAGGGTGGCCCTGGTCTCCATGGCTTTAGGGAGAAGAGAGCCGCTTGCTCATGTGCACATCGCTGGATCGAGATGCGGCTTAGGTTAAGTATTAGGGGGGCTGATGCACAGAGGTTTCTTTATACCTTCATGCATAGAATGTATGAAGGTAAAAAACATTGAGTCTTTACAACCACTTGCAGTTAAATCCCCCATTCCCCTACATGAGCAATAAGGTAAAGGATGGACAAGAGTTGGCAGAGGCAGCTGTGTTGATTCCCTTGAAGTCCACAGAGTAAATCTAGCGTGAGGGTAAACAGGCGAGTATAAGACTTTGGTTGGGTGCTGGAGGGAAAGGGGGAGGTAAATGACAACTATACAAAAGTAAAACATTTTTACCACTGGGGACACCTAAAGAGATCACGATTCAGTCAGCTGAATGTAATATGGACCCCCTAACATTTTCCTAGCATCCTATTCAGGGACAACAAGGCCTTTTCCAAGCAGCCTCTTGAATCTTAGGCCCAGACCTCAAAGCCAAAATGCTGCCCCTCTCATTTTGAGAATTAATACTCATCCCTGTCATCAAAATGAGCCTGCAGCGGACAGCAAAGTTGTTAGTATTTGAAACCTAAATATGAGTGGGTGAGGCTAACTTGCCATGCGGGGGTTAATCCTCACTTAGAAGTCATGTGAAAAGCAAAGGCGGTGCTAAGATTACCTTTCTCGGCGGACAGCTTGCTCACATCCATGGTCTTGTTAAGGACTTTAACAGCTAAGGCGAGGGCAGACTTCAGTGTCATGTCACCCTCCTTGAAGTCTTGTTTCAACATGGACACAGCAGCCTGCAGACAAATAAAACATCAGTCACTGATCAAAGCCTCTGACCATTTCATTATATGTGGCCATTGATGGTGGCCTGTTTGCATCCGTACCGCACTGTTGTTTCCGATACATGTAGCTTTCCATCCCCCGTAATTGCCACTGGGGTCACTCTGATATAGCTGGAACCCGTAGTGCTTGTCCCAGCCCATGTACAGCAACGAGACACCAAATGGCCGCTTCCCTGTAAAATAAAAGTGGAAAGAACTTGTAATACTGCAATACACACTGCTCAAAAAAATAAAAGGAACACTTTAATCAGAGTATAGCATCAAGTAAATTAAACTTCTAGGGTATTGATCTGGTCAGTTAAGTAGCAGAGGGGGTTGTTAATCCGTTTCAGCTGCTTTGGTGTTAATTAAACAGGTGCACTAGATGAACAACAATGAGACGATCTCCACAACAGGAATGGTTTTATGAAGGCCACTGACCTTTTTTTCCCCTACTCATCTTTTCTGACTGTTTTTGTTTTGGCTGGGGTCAGTGTCACAACTGGTAGCATGAGGCGATACCTGGACCCTATAGAGGTTGCACAGGCAGTCCAACTCCTCCAGGATAGCACATCAATACGTCCCATTGCCAGGTTTGCTGTGTCTCCCAGCACAGTCTTAGGCGCATGGAGGAGATTCCAGGAAACAGGCAGTTACTCTAGGAGAGTTGAACAAGGGCCATAGAAGGTCCTTAACCCATCAGCAGGACCGGTATCTGCTCCTTTGGGTAAGGAGGAACAGGATGAGCGCTGCCAGAGCCCTACAAAATGACCTCCAGTAGGCCACTGGTGTGAATGTCTCTGACCAAACAATCAGACAGACTTCACGAGGGTGGCCTGAGGGCCCCACGTCCTCTAGTGGGCCCAGCACCTTAGAGCTTGATTGCCATTTGTCATTGAACACTAGAATTGGCAGGTCTGCCACTGGCGCCCTGTGCTTTTCCCAGATGAGAGCAGATTCACCCTGAGCACATGTGACAGACATGAAAGGGTCTGGTGAAGCCATGGAGAACATTATGCTGCCTGCAACATCGTTCAGTATTACCGGTTTAGTGGTGGGTCAGTGATGGTCTGGGGAGGCATATCCATGGAGGGATGCACAGACCTCTACAGGCTGGACAATGGCACCCTGACTGCCATTAAGTATCAGGCTGAAAACTTTGAACCCATTGTCAGACCCCATTCTGGTGAAGTGGGTCCTGGGTTCCTCTTGGTGCACGACAATGCCCGGCCTCATGTGGCGAGAGTATGCAGCCATTTTCTGGAGGATGAAGAATACTAATGAATGGCCCCCACGCTCACCTGACCTAAATCTAATAGAACACCTCTGGAATATTGTTTCTGTCCATCCCACGCTACCAGGTTACACCTCAGTCTGTTCAGGAGCTCAGTGTCCTGTTCCAGATCTGGGAGGAAATACCCCAGGACACCATCCGTCCTCTCATAAGCATGCCCCGACATTGTCAGACATGCATATAAGCACGTGGGGGCCATACAAACTCCTGAGGACCATTCTGAGTTCCTGCGATTAAAATTCAGCAAAATGGACTCGTCTGCTGCATAATTTTTTCACTTTGATTTTCGGGGTGTCTTTGAATTCAGCCCTCTGTAGGGTGATAATTTTCATTTACTCAAACAATGTGGCATCCTTTCCTTCCTAACACATTACCCAGTCTGTACCAGTATAGATCCTAACACATTACCCAGTCCATATCAGTATAGATCCTAACATATTACTCAGTCCATACCAGTATAGATCGTAACACATTGCTCAGTCCATACCAGTATAGATCCTAACACCTTACCCAGTCCATACCAGTATAGATCCTAACACATTACTCAGTCCATACCAGTATAGATCCTAACACATTACCCAGTCCATACCAGTATAGATCCTAACACATTACTCAGTCCATACTAGTATAGATCTTTACACCTTACCCAGTCCAAACCAGTATAGATCCTAACACATTACTCAGTCCATACCAGTATAGATCCTAACACCTTACCCAGTCCATACCAGTATAGATCCTAACACATTACTCAGTCCATACCAGTATAGATCCTAACACATTACCCAGTCCATACCAGTATAGATCCTAACACGTTACCCAGTCCATACCATTATAGATCCTAACACATTACCCAGTCAATAATAGTATAGATCCTAACACATTACCCAGTCCATACCAGTATAGATCCTAACACATTACCCAGTCCATACCAGTATAGATCCTAACACATTACCCAGTCCATACCAGTATATATATCCAGCATGAGATTTTTTTCCCCATTGAGATCTGATGTGTTTTCAAAGTGTTCCTTTAATTTTTTTGAGCAGTGTAGAAATACAATATAACATAATGTGAGAACTCTCTTGTTTACAAAAGTTAGAGGGCAAAATGAGTCACAATTCTGCAGGGAAACCAATCAGCTTCTAACCTCAGCTTGTTTAAGCTTTAGCAATAAAACCTGGAAGCCGATTGGTTTCTCTGCAGAAATGCGACTAGTTTTGCCTTCTCTAGCTTTAGTAAATAAATCCCATGAAGTACAGTATTCTCTTGTACTCTGCCTGTGATAACGTGCTTCCCAGCCCACCCCTAGCTGGAGACCGACAATGACACTGCTGTAGGCATGCACTGCCAAGAGGGGTCAGAGTCATCTCTTTATCCCCACCCTACTGCCTGAGGACACTTCTCACTGCCAATGGTGCTAAAGAGCTCTTAAAACATGCGACATCCACGCAAGGCAGCAAACTTCAATTTGAGCATTCGCCCACAGCCTCTGGAGCGAGGGAAGAAAAGAAGACATAGCCAGGAAGAAGAAGGACGACAAAAGGTAGAAGGACGACAAAAGGTAGAAGGACGACAAAAGGTAGAAGGACGACAAAAGGTAGAAGGACGACAAAAGGTAGAAGGACGACAAAAGGTAGAAGGACGACAAAAGGTAGAAGGACGACAAAAGGTAGAAGGACGACAAAAGGTAGAAGGACGACAAAAGGTAGAAGGACGACAAAAGGTAGAAGGACGACAAAAGGTAGAAGGACGACAAAAGGTAGAAGGACGACAAAAGGTAGAAGGACGACAAAAGGTAGAAGGACGACAAAGGTAGAAGGACCACAAAGGTAGAAGGACCAAGAAGGACGAAGGTAGAAGGAGGACGAAGAAGGTAGAAGGAGGAAGGACGAAGGAGAAGAAGAAGGACGAAGACAAGGAAGACCATGAAGAAGACGATCTGTACATTTACAATTTTCAGACAAAGCATGCTTATCCCCTTCCCACCCAGCCCCGGAATCCTTTTAACTGATTCTATTCCCAGGAAGGCAGGACAGTTTTTCCCAATCACATAACCATAGTAACTGGCTGTCGCAGTGGTCACTTGATCAAGGTCACATGAGTGACCAAGAGCTGTCTATTATGACCCAATCACTGTACCAGAAGCTTGCACAGAGCATGTTCTCAGCATAACAAATCTTGGCCGTCCATGGACACAATACGTGTGGCCCTCTTTGCCACATATGCGTTACATGGGCGGCAAGAGATTAACCAGTGGGTAAGTAGTGCCATGATGCTGTAACGTGTTTTTACAGATGCTTTTACTTAAAAGGATGTGTTCACTACTGCCAGAACACGGCTTCTGCATTACCTCCGAACTGTGTGTAAGCTTGTTTGATGTCACATAGAGCTGTCACCAGCTGTTCACAGGGGATGGGCTCCTGGTATTGTAGGAGATATCTGCAAGAAAACAGAGGCATAGCAAGTCAGAACTGTTAATAATCAAGGGAACCAAGCTTTAATGAGTTCTCCACTCACAACTTATATTTATAGCAATAAGGCTCCTCCATACACGATCCTGTGTCCCCGTTACCTCGACTACATAAATCCTTCTACTAGAATTCTATTCTAGAATCAGGCTGGTGGCCGAGGACCCTGCAGGCAGCCTGAAATGCAAGTCCTCCAAAAAGTCCAACAGTGGGCCTGCTGAACTACCAACATGAAAGACACCAGCTCTTGAACCAATGAATAAGGGGTGCGCCACAAATTCAACCAGACTGTACCCCAGAAGATAATTTCATTGGCTCAGCCTCATTTATCCATAATGCAAGCCTACCCGTCACAATAGCTGGACCTTTCACTGCTGCCAAGTTAGCCATGTTCTGTGGTCATGCTGTAATTTCCTCCCACACTCCAAAGACATGTGGGTAGGTTAATTGTCTCCGGTCTATATTGGCCCTAGTATGTGAATGTATGAATGTGAGACAGGGAGCATCCATTGTAAGCTCCTTGAGGGCAGGGACTGATGTGAATGTGTAATATATATGTAAAGCGCTGCAAAAATTGACGACGATGTACAAGGACCTGTAATAAAATTTGTGTACCAGCCTTCCTTACCATATTACAGTAATTGAAGGATACTGAAAAAAAGAATTTTTAAAGCAGAACTTCTGCCAAAAAAAAAACCTCACAAAAATATAAAATTAAAAAAAAAAGCAGCCTTAGCTGCAATACTCACCTTCATCCCAACGCTTGGTCATGGTATTTCTTTTTTGCCACTAGGTGTCCTCTGACTTCCAAGTTGAATGATGGCCAGCATTATTCAACCCAATGGCTGCCATAGCTGCAAATGTGCCCCATGATGACCAACCACCTCTTTGAAGAATCCCTACGTTAGGGGTGACATGGGTCAAGGGAGTAGCCTGTTACTGTTTGATGTTGTCCCAAAGAGAGGAAAACATTTTTTGTGAAAAGTTATGTAGCAGTGATGGGGCTCATTCTTGTTAGATCTTTATAGGTCTTGGATTGTCAGGTCACACACCTCCTCCTATGACCGTTACAACCAGCTCTCACTCCCCTGAAATAGTTTCTAGTTTGTTTTTTGACAGTGACAATAAGACCCCGTTCACACTGGGGCGATCCGACTTGCCGGGGCGACCTCACAGGTCGCGGTGCGCAGCTCGCACCGCGACCTCGGAGCGGCCGGCACGGACTTCATAACATTGAAGTCAATGCAGGTCGCTCCGGGTCGCCCCAAAGAAGCTTCGGACCCTTTTTCTAAGTTGGAGCGACTTGTGTCGCTCCTATTAGAACGGGTCCACAGCTTCTCTATGGCAGGCGACCTGTCAGGCGACCAGGTCGCCCCAGTGTGAACGGGGTCTAAGAATACGCTCACTCTACGGAGAACTAGATCCCTTCCAGAGATCTCAGACTAAATTAAACTCAATGATTTGCTGATCTAGAGAAAATTTAGAAATGTTTATTGTGCCTGCACAATGCAAATAATGTCAACAGTAGGTTTTGACTTTGTTCTGTTTGTGAAAAATCTGGAACACCGCAATCTCCAGAAGAATATCATATAAAAATGTGTACAATTGGTCTAGTAGACCATCGTACAACTATTACAAGTGTACTTTGCAGTATTTTATTCTCAAACCTGTATACTGCAAATATAAGCGGAGCAGATCAGTGTACACTAAAGCAACTTAAGTCTCCCTGGCTTCCATGCAACTATGGGTTCCAGTGGGGTCTGACCACAGCCAGCGTGCCCTCCTGTGCTTCAATGTGTCACTGTGACCGGGCTATGGGGACAACACAGCAAGGTTATGCCCCATGCTAACTATCACAGTAGTAATGTCTGCCCTTTATCATATCCTGGAACAAGGTAACATCATACAGGTCCAGTAACCACAGGGCATATCTAGTTTATTTCATACTATACAGCAGGGACCCTAAAACTATGTCCCACCAGCTGTTGCAGAACTACACGTCCCATGAGGCATTGTAAAACTCTGAAAATTCACAGACATGACTAGGCATGATGGGAATTGTAGTTCCTGAACAACTGGGGGGCCATAGTTTGGGAATCCCTGCCATACAGAATGCAAGCGAAGTGAGAACACCCAAACCTTCTCTAAGTGGTAACGAAGCTGGGAAACATGGAGGCATAAAAATCAGTGACTCTGCTCAAGACTCCATCAATAACTAAACTATCACTTGGTTGAACTGGTCCTTTATCTATTAAATTGTAGTGTTCTGTGAGTCTAATAATCTTGTGGGGTCTGGAGCTTTATGATACAAGGACGCCGCCAAGAACGGAAGAGGACTCCCCCTGCAATCCTTGACGACATCCACGGCCCTGTCTTCCCCAGACCACTGAGACACAGCGGTCACCCCTATGCCAGTAAGTAGGGGTACCGCACTTGGGCAGGAGAAGATGCAACTTTTTCTCAGTCTTTAAAGGGACAGTCCATGAGACCAGGAGTAGTTCCAGGAACATGTTACCCCCCCCCTGTCCGGAGGAAACACTAATACTGAAGGTGAGGACCATAGGGCCGCCTTTTATCTGATTGGATTTAATGCGTTTCCTGTCCTGGTAGGAGGAGCCCTCAGTCTCATGGGCTGTCCTTGAAGACGACTTGAGAAAATAAAGACAAAAACATAACATAAAAAACATTTGCCATAAACAGGGCTGACTTTTCTTACCGCTGAGCGATTACCCGCAGTTCATTAGTCAAAACGTTGGCATCTGACGTAATTCCAGCCACACTGCACGCCATGTCACTGAAATCACAAATACAAAATCGTTAATTCCTGTCCCCCTCTCAAGTTGCTTAAACGCGGAAGGGGAAAGAAGCATTACGGCACGTTTCCCGCACGCTTTCAAAAACTCACTTCCTTTGCGATCAGCTGAGGATACCAATACATTGTTAACCACTTGCCGACCAGTCACTGGGACTGTACTGCGGCAAAGTGGCTCGATTCCGTCCAGCGACGTAGACCTACGTCGCTGGACTCATCCCCCTGTAGGCGGCGCTTGCGCGCTCCCGCTGTTTTCAGTCACAGCGGGAGTCGGGCCAGGGGAGGAGTGGTGGCGATCGCCGCTGCTCTTCCCCGATCGTCGGGGAATCTAGTTTGGAGATCCGCCCGCTTGTGTAAACAGAGCGGGCGGATCTCCTAAGTGACAAGGAGTGACAGATTGCAGAGTTCAGCATAGCTGAACATGCGATCTGTCCCTGTGTCACTCAGTCCCCTTCCCCCACACACGTTAGTAAGCACCAGGCATACATTAACCCCTCCCTCTCCAATAAAATTAACCCCTTCCCTGCCAGTGTCATTTTTACAGTAACAGTGCATATATATAGCACTGATTACTGCAGTAATGTCACTGGTACCCCCAAAAGTGTCAAAAATGTCAGTCAAGGGTCCGATCTGTCCACCGCAATGTCGCAGTCCCGCAAAAATCGCAGATCGCCGCCATTACTCGTTAAAAAAAAAAAAAAAAAAAACACACACCAAAAAATTACAAAAATCTTTCCCTTAGTTAGTAAACGCAATAACTTTTACACAAACCAATCAAAATACGCTTATTGTGATTTTTTTTACCAAACATAGGTAGCAGAAAACAAATTGGCCAAAAATGTAAAAAAAATTAGATTTTTGCATTTTTTTGGTGGGGAATTTCATATAAAAAAAAATGTGAAAAATATTGTTATTTTTTCAAAATAAACGCTCTTTTTTTGTTTATAGCGCAAAAAGTAAAAATCGCACAGGTGATCAAATACCACCAAAAGAAATCTCTGTTTGTGGGAAAAAAAGGACGTAAATTTCGTTTTGGTACGGCGTCGCACGGCCGCGCAATTGTCAGTTTAAGGCGGCACCTTTTTGCAAAAGTGCATGCGCTACTTTTTCGGTGCGTTTGGCACTGCAGGGTAAATACGCAGGAATGCAGACCAGGTTCCTGTACTTTTTTGGCATTAACTGGCCCCAAGCCTAGGTTCACACTAATTGCGGATTTGAAATTGTGCAAGTTCAGCTGAAATTGCACAATTTCAAACCACCATTTCAGTGCGAGTTCGGGAGGTGATTTGAGAGACATCTGTGCGGGTTCATGCTCGGATGTCCATTGAAATAGCCTGGAAGTTGCCAAAAGCAGTGCAGGAACTGCTTTTGGGAATCGATGCAGCTCGGGTTGCTGGCAATAGGCTCAGATTTGGCATGTCAAATCGGCCCGATGTGAACGGGGGCTAAATCATACATTGACAGCTTCCATGAAAAGATTACCAGACCAACACCAGGATTCCCTGTATAACCGGTCACAGAACTCACTCATTTAATTTGTAGATCTTTTCGGAGAAGAAAACCTCATCCAGGAGTTTGTGGATGTTTCTTCGCTCAGCTGCAAGCAAAACTCCATCATTTGCCAAAATTCCCAAACAGGTGCCTGCGTGTCCTATGGCTTCCATGGCATATTCCACCTGGTACAGGCGGCCTAAGGAACAAATATACATCACATGAGAACATAACAACCTGATCACATTTTATAGACAAAGGGTGCTAGAAATAAATATAGGACGTGCTTGGCGATCCCTTCTGGGACACATCACAGGTGACAGAAACAGTGTTAATTTCGTCTACTAAAACGTTTTCGTCGACTAAATTAACACAATTTTAGTCGACTAAAATACGACTAAAACAATTCAGATGACTAAAATACGACCAAAACAAAAATGGCATTTTAGTCTTAAGACTAAAATACGACTAAAACGGCATTTTACTCAAAAGACTATATAACTAAATTTAAATTTGCTGCCAAAATTAACACTGGTGCATGCTCAAAGCTTAATACCATAAATAATAACATATTCGATTTTTCACTCCAGGACCAGCAGTAGTATATAATGAGTTTGGAAATTGCAGAGAAATGCTTAAATAATGCATTACAAATTACAATTGAACTACAGTAAACCCCCGCTCCATCGCGGTTCAGTTTTTGCGGTCCCGGTATATTGCGTTTTTTTTTGTAATGTTATTTTACTATATAAATCATTAAAAATGAAATATTTTTGTGTTTTCCATAGCTCTTGCTATGTCTCTCAGTATCTTTTATGCGTTTAAATGAGTTTCTATTGTTTTAAAAGTGTGTTTAAAGACCTTAAAATGCTTTTACACGTACAGTGACAGTAAAGAAACATTGGAAGAAAAAGTATTCACAATAGTGATACCTCTAGCGCTTGCTAATCCCTAGTGGAAATTTAAAATATGTGCTAAAAATTCACAGTGGATACAATTAATAAATAAACATGAAAATAAATCACTTCAAAAATAACTTAAAAATAATAGTCCATTCAATGTGTAGTGATAAATCAATCAACATTAATAATAAACCATAAAATGATAAAGTCCAAATCCAAATAATTTGTATTAAGGTGCTGGTGCTTCTTCCTTAATAACTGGTGCTTCCTTTCCCGTGATAAATAAATAAATAAATTGCCCACTCACCAGATGTTGTGGGTTCTATATGTCTTATGACAATGTGAAGGTATTGATTCACACCTTTCCGTGCTGGTGATTTGCAGGGAATACATCTCATACTTTGGCCCGTGGTTGGAGGAGACTCATCCCATGGTGGATTATTAACCGAACGGCCTGTCCATACCCAGGGAGAGGGAACCCGAACCTGGAAAGGATTTTCTATTGAAGCAAGTTAGGTTCTAATGTCATAAGACATATAGAACCCACAACATCTGGTGAGTGGGCAATTTATTTATTTATTTATCACGGGAAAGGAAGCACCAGTTATTAAGGAAGAAGCACCAGCACCTTAATACAAATTATTTGGATTTGGACTTTATCATTTTATGGTTTATTATTAATGTTGATTGATTTATCACTACACATTGAATGGACTATTATTTTTAAGTTATTTTTGAAGTGATTTATTTTCATGTTTATTTATTAATTGTATCCACTGTGAATTTTTAGCACATATTTTAAATTTCCACTAGGGATTAGCAAGCGCTAGAGGTATCACTATTGTGAATACTTTTTCTTCCAATTTGCACCCGCACTTTACTAGCAGCTGCACTTAATTATCACAATTAATTTACTTATTTATATAAATCTTAACCAGGCTACGGTCACTGCCTCTCTGGCGCGCTAATATACATAGTATATTTTTTTGCCAGTAAAGAAACATGCCTACAATGCATTTTAATAGGGTTTTTCTATTTCGCGGATTTTCACTTTTCGCGGCTGGGTCCAGAACGTAACCCCCGCAATGGAGGGGGGTTTACTGTACACCCATTCGATTATAGATGACTAAAATGTAAGACGCTTCAGTCGACTAAAATGTAAGACGCTTCAGTCGACTAAAATGTAAGACGCTTCAGTCGACTAAAATGTAGGACGTACTTTTGCACTTTTTTTTTTTTACTTGAAAGTGCAAGTATCCATTTACACACATTATTTTGCACCATATGTATTTAAATGTATATTATCAGCTCTGCATTATCTATATCCGTCTTGCTGTTTACATATTGTCATTTGTTTTTCCTGGCTGCTGAGTGAGTATTAGTGTCGGTTCACACTACCGCGACTTGTCAGGTGACTTGGTCGCCTGGCAAGTCGCGGTCCATTCTGTGCTATGGGAACCGTTCTAAGAGGAGCGACTCAAGTCACTCCGACTTAGAAAATAGTTCCTGCACTACTTTTGACCGAAGTCGGAGCGACTTGCATTGACTTCCATTATGTGAAGTCCGTGCAAGTCGCGCCGAAGTCGCGGTGCACGGCGACTTTACTAGTCGCCCCTTAAGTCGTGTCGCCATAGTGTGAACCGACTCTTAGTGTTAGCGCGGTATATAATGCAGCGCTGAGGATATAAATTTAAATCCAAGTTCTGAACTGTAATGTCTTCCCTCAAATTGTAAAGTGCTGCGCAAACTGTTGGCGCTATATAAATCCTGTATAATAATAATATGGTGCAAAATGCTATGTGTCAGCCTATCTCCTCCAGAGATCACAGTACTCCCCCCTGCTCAATTTTGCACATATATTTGCACTTTTCCTTCCTTAACCACTTGCCGACCGCTGCACGACTATTTACTGCGGCAGTCAGCCCCTCACAGGCAGAGCGACATAGTACTACGTCGCTAGCCTGTGAGGGTCTAGGGAGCGAGCGCGCGCCCCCGGAGGTGCGCTACCGCACGGTCACGCCCCTACCCCCCCCCGCACGTGTGACCGGTGGACCCGATGTCCGCTGGTCACTCGGCGATCGTCGGTGGAGAGGGAGAAAGGCAGGCGGCTAATGTAAACAATCCGCCTGTCATTCTCCCCTGTGTAGGAATAGTGATCATACGGTTCTACTATGTAAAAAAAAAAAAAAAAAAAAAAAAAAAAAAAAAAAAAAAAAAAAAAAAAAAAAAAAATCGCAGATCGCCGCCATTACTCGTTAAAAAAAAAAAAAAAAAAAAACACACCAAAAATTACAAAAATCTTTCCCTTAGTTAGTAAACGCAATAACTTTTGCGCAAACCAATCAAAATACGCTTATTGCTATTTATTTTACCAAAAATATGTAGCAGAAAACAAATTGGCCAAAAATGATAAAAAAAATTTAGATTTTTACATTTTTGGGGGGGGGGGGGGGTTTCATATAAAAAAATGTGAAAAATATTGTTATTTTTTCAAAATTTCCGCCATTTTTTTGTTTATAGCGCAAAAAGTAAAAATCGCACAGGTGATCAAATACCACCAAAAGAAAGCTCTGTTTATAGGGAAAAAAAGGACGTAAATTTAGTTTGGGTACGGCGTCGCACGACCGCGCAATTGTCCGTTAAAGTCGCACAGCGCCGAATCGCAAAAAGTGGCCCAGACGTAAGACAGCAAAATCCTCCGGTGGTAAAGTGGTTAAAAGTGCATGTATTGATCTATATATAATATTTTGCACTACATACGTTTAAATTTGTGTTTGCACATTTTTTTTTTGCACTTTTTTTTTTTTACTTGAAAGTGAAAGAATTGATTTACAGATTATTTTGCACCATATGTATTTACATTTATATTATCAGCGCTGCATTATCTATATCCGTCTTGCTGTTTAAAAATTGTCAATTTGTTTTTTGCTGGCTGCTGAGTATTAGTTGTTAGCGCGTATATTTTCTACATACTATACCCGCTCACTGACAGCAGGGGGCAGTGCTGTCCTCTGACTAAAGGAAAGTCCCTTGTAAATGAAAGCCAACTGCAGCCAGTCAAAGTGAAAGCGAAAGCTACATGGGAGGAGGGGTGAGCAAAGAAACCAGAGATAAAAAAAGAAGAGATTTCATTTTCTTACAGACTAACAGTGAAGATAATGTGTACAGAGGGGGCACCGACAATAAACTCACCCTCCGGAGAGAAGATCGTAGTTCTGGAATCATATCTTCGAGACTGTAAAATATAAACAAAATCAATACACAAAAAAGGAAGAAAAGAAGAGGATCTTTACCCAGCTTCCTGCTCCCCTCCCCCCCTTTTTTCCAGCCAGCATATAGATCAGTGATGGTGTTCTAAAATTTAGTCGGACCTGTGAGACTAAATTTTAGAACAATGGCAAGTCTTGGCACCCCAGATGTTTTGGAACTACATTTCCCATGATGCTCAGCTACACTGCAGAGTGCAGGAGCATCATGGGAAATGTAGTTCCAAAACATCTGGGGTGCCAAAGTTCACCAGTACAGATCACACAGGACAGTACATCTCTACTGGAGCCCTAATATGATGCTGAAATGTTATAGCACCATGCATGCTATGTGTCAGCCTCTCTCTCACTGAGATCACAGTACTCCCCCCCCTCTGACAATTCTTTCATCTGCTTTCCTGTCCTGAAGAACAGAGCCATCTTTATTCAGATTATTCTACTTCCTGGACGGAGAATCTGGCTCAGAGAGGACACACTACTGTAAATTCTGGTACATGTGCACAAATGTTTAACACAGATCTGCCCCTGCGGCAGCAGCATACCAAAGTTACAATGTACAGTCTGATCACGGATGGAGAGGCTTCCTCCTGCCTGCAGTAGACTGATGACATCACAGCCCAGGCAAAGTCAGTGGACCGGGGCTCAGAAAGTAAATTTAATGATGAAAGGTGAAGATTTTCTGAAAAGTGGGTGTCCTGCTCGGACCGCATCGCCATCACTTTACTGACCTTGGTACCCCAGAGGGTTTCCATGTATACAGACCCCTATTGGAGTGTTATACATGTACACTGACTTCTACTATGGTATCCAACAGCATAAATGGGGGGAGGGGGGGGTCACCATACCCTGATGCTCAGGCACCCCATTTATAAGACATGTGACGTGTGGAGGAGCTGAGGGGGGGGAGGGGGGCACTCACCATGTTGAATGATGGTTTACACGTTCACCGTCTGCTCTTTGTCTGATCTCTTCACACCTCCCGGCCTCTCACTGTGATCTCCTGTAGAAGGAAGGAAGGGAGTCTCATGTAATATAGAAATGTAATGTTTTCCAGGTCTGGATTTGTATTCTAAGGGGGAGGAACTGAGACCCCGGACCCAGCAATAGGGGGGCTACAGAGATCACAGAGGGAAGGAGGATAGACGAGGAGGGGAGGGAGTCAGGAGAGGACAGACAAGAGGGGAGGGATAGGGAGATTGCAGAACACAGATAAGGAGGGGGTCAAAATCAGACAGGTGGGGGGGGGGCAAGGGGAGGACAGGTGGGGGGGGGGGCAAGGGGAGGACAGGTGGGGGGCAAGGGGAGGACAGGTGGGGGGGGAGGGGAGGACAGGTGGGGGGGGAGGGCAAGGGGAAGACGGGCAAGACGGGGAAAGGGGAGGACAGACAAGGGGGGCTGAGGGTAATGAGAAGGCAGAAAAAAGGGGTAAAGGATACCAACAGTTCAGTTAAGTTAGACAGTCTGCCCCTCCCCCCCCCCCACCACACCACCTCCAACATGACACTGTATACAACTCTGCACCTTTCGTTATAATAATCCCCAGTGATCCCACCAAGAACGTCCTTTCTTCATCTACTTCCTGTTATAGGACGCCATCTCCCACCCCTCCCCCCCACACCTCTCTTCAGATCAATACATATTGATAGACAGATATAACAGATAGGTAGATAGATTTGAATTTGCAATCAGTAAAGCCGGCCATACACTAATACAATTCTTCCTCATTTCCCAATTCTTAGCGGGATCAAACTAACGTTTGTGTTTGACCGCAGGGACGAGAAACTTTGATGGAGCGCTAAAATAACCAACACAAATCTATTTATAAATGTCAAACAAAATAAAGAAAAATACACACACATACACTGTATGTATTTATTTCCCCCCTCACAATTATTTTAGGAGATATATATATATATATATATATATATATATATATATATATATATATATATATATATAGAGAGAGAGAGAGAGAGAGAGATATATAGAAATATATATGTAGAGAGAAAGATGCAGAGATAGATGGATAGAGATATATATATATATATAGAGAGAGATATAGAAATATATATATATATATATATATATATATATATCCATCTATCTCTGCATCTCTCTCTCTCTATATATATATATATATATATATATATATATATATATATATAAATATAAATATAAATAAGAGATAGAGATATATAGAAAGAGATATATATATAAGAGCGATATAGAGATAGGGATTTATATATAAATAAAATACACACACATTAAATTCCTCCTTCTGTTGAGTGCACCTGTCTGCTGCATATATATATATATATATATATATATCCCTCTATCTATATGTATCTATATCATTTTTATCCACTTTTTTTTTTTTCAATTACACACACGTCTTCCTTACAGAGATATAATAATTGAATGTCCTCCTGTGGTCACCTATATAGCCGATCCATCAGGAGACCCCCCCCCCCCCCCCCGAGTGTTCAGCCGGCTTACCACAGAGCTTGTGGAGGACGGAGAGGTCCCTGATCATCTCTATGGTACAGGAAACGATGCAAGGAGCAATGTTGTCACTTGCGGTTTCCGGGATATAGATTGCGCCAATTTTTTAAATTAGGAAAGCATCCGATCACACGGATCCTGGATTGATTAGATGCTTTTAAGAGGAGAGAAGGGGTTTGGGGGTCTTATAAACCCCCCCCAGATCCCTCCATAAAGAGTACCGGTGTCACCGCCTATAACTGTCACAAGGGAGATGTACATTCCTTCTGACAGCAAAAAAAAAGATCAGATTTTTTTTTTTTTTCAAAAGGGACAATATAAAAATAAAATAAAAAAAAAATAAATAAAATTCCTCCATGCTCGCACAGAAGCGAATACGCAAGTCGCAGAAGTGAAAAAAAAAAAAAAAGTGTAAAAAATAACATTTCACATATTTTTTGTAAAACGCCCCACCCCCCCAATGCAAAGCAAAGGCAAACACACGCGTGTAGGTCAGGGACACGCATACGTAAACAGCGATCACACCACACATGTGAGGTATCGCCGCGATCATCAGAGCGAGAGCAATAATTCTAGCGCTAGAGCTCCTCTGCGACTCTAAACTGGTAACCTGTAAAGGATTTTAAAATGTGTCTCTATTCCAACGATCGTGCGCAATTTTACAGCGTTACATGTTAGGGATTTATTTACTCAGCCTAACGTTATCTTATAGGTTTTACAAAAAAAAAATGGGTAATTATATTGTTTGCGTGCAGAAAAATTCATTAAAGTATTTCCCCCCCCCCCCCCCCCCCCCAAGACATTTGCGTTAAAAAAAAAAAAAAATTGGGCAAATACTATGTAAAAAAAAAAAAAGCAACACCCACCATTTTATTCACCAGGGTCTCTGCTAAAATATATATATATATACACACATACACACACATTATATATATATATTTGGGGGTATGAGTAATTTTCTAGCAAAAATACTTAAACTTGTAAACCAAAAGTGTCAGACAAGGCCTGGTCAGCAAAGAGTTAAGGGGGAGGGGATTACCGGGAGACCCCCCCATAGACCGAACCGGAGCTCAGTGGGGTGACTCTGACTGGATATATGAGGTGACCCCACACATCCCTCTCCTCATCACACAGCTCCTCCACCTTCCATACAGGTAGATGGGGGGGGGTGCCGACTCCCCCCTCCCTCATGGTGTCCCCCCCACTTCTATTCTACACCCCGCTCACCCGGCTCGGCGTGCAACACTCTTCCAGCCGTCAGATCGCTCAGTCACCAACATGGCCGCCGCGCCTGCGCACTTCCCCCCTCGCTCGGTCCTCTGGGTAGTGGGAAGGCGGAGCCGAGCCCTCTGGCGGCCATGTTTTGTTTTGGAAACAGTCTCTTTCTTGCCAGGAGTGGTGCAGTCAGCCGCTAACTACAGAGGGGGCGGAGCGAGATCTACGGCAGCCATCTTTGTTATGGGAAAGCAGCTACCACTTTCCCTAAGTGGAGTAGCCGTTGTCAAATTTTAGAACACAGGTGTTCTGTCAGAATATTGATACCCATCAGAAAATGCAACAGAAGTGACCTGCAAACAAAATTGCTTACTGCGCAAGAGCCATGCGTTCCAACATGGCCGCTGTGCGTTTCGATAGGTTTACTAATCTGACAGAATACGATGCCGGTGTTCCGTGAAAAAAAACATACCCGTGAAAGTTCCCTACCCTCGTCACTTCCGGTGCACCTACGTCATTGAACAGCTGAGGAGGTTACCAGTGCGCATGCTCGAAGCTCCGGAGGGTAGGAAATTCTCACGGGGTAGGGTTTTGTAACGTTACACCGCATCAGCTGTTGCCGCGGTAACATGAAATCATCTCCGCTCCAACATGAAATCATCTCCGCTCCTACCCCTGTGACTTCCCTGATCTCGGCTACTAAATGTAAAAGCGGCGGTGGGTCTATGACAATATAAATCATGGAGCCGAGATCTCCGTGATTTATATTTTCATACGCCCGCCGCTTTTACATTTAGGAGCCAAGATCAGGGAAGTCACAGGGGTAGGAGCAGAGATGATTTCATGTTGGAGCGGAGATGATTTCATGTTGGAGCGGAGATGATTTCATGTTACCGCGGCAACAGCTGATGCGGTGTAACGTTACAAAACCCTACCCCGTGAAAATTCCCTACCCTCCGGAGCTGTGAGCATGCGCACTGATAAGCTGCTCAGCTGTTCCATGACGTATGTCAACAGGAAGTGATGAGGGTAGGGAATTTTCACAAGGTAGGGTTTTTTAACGTTACACCGGTGTTCTATCAGAATAACGCCACCTATCAGATTCTGCAACCGGAAGTGACGTTCGGATGAGAACAACTTACTGCGCATGCGCCAATGCGTTCCAACATGGCCGCTATGCGTTCCAATAGCTTTCCTAATGTGACAGAACACGAAATAGTGGCAGACATCTTGTATATAGTGCAAAAAAATAAAATTCGCACAGGGGATCAAATCGCATCAAAAGAAAGCTCTATTTGTGGGGAAAAAAGGACATAATTTCGTTTGGGTACAGCGTCGCACGACCGCGCAATTGTCAGTTAAAGTCACGCAGTGCCAAGTTGAAAAAAGTGGCCTGGTCATAACCTCCCTGGCGGTATTCCCAAGTGTGGCTCGGGGTGGAGTTTCAGTGCCATTAGCGGTGACCCCGAGCCACACTCGGGAATACCGCCAGGGAGCATCGCTGGATCCTGGTAGAGGTTACTTACCTTGTCCCCGGGATCCCACGATGTATTCCGGCAGTGTACGGCGGCCGGATCTTCCGCCTGATGCTGTGTGCCTCGGCTTCCGTTCCCTGCGAGCGTCGCAGGGGGGTGGAACCGGCGGCAAATTCAAAAAGTAAAACACACAAACACACCGATATATTGTAATCCTATTGGATTGCATTACTAAATAAAATAAATTGAAATAAATCGCTTCTCGCCCTTTTGGCTAAGATCAAGTGTAGTATCTGTTCTTATCAGTTGGTATGGACCCTGATGGTTAGTATCGGCAGGGGCTGAAACGAACCGGGGCGCTCTGGGCGTAACTGGAGGACCGGGAAGTAGGCACTGTCAGAGAAAGCCGGATGGGTCCGCTGCCTTCTGATTTGAATGGGTCCCCCCCAATCAGTTTGAAGGGAGCGGGAAAGCCGGTGTTGGCAACCACATCGGTTAGTACTGCTCCTGGATGTGATTGGTAAGGAATTTGGATGGCAGTGGGAGGGCTTTTCCTCCTGGGTTGAATCTGGCCTTGCAAAAGGCTTGTCCCCAGTTGAAGGCAGGCTCTCCCTAAGCTGTCCACGTTCCAAGCCTCCTGGTAGGTAAGGGCTACACTGGGTCTGGCCGGGGGCCGAGACCGAAAAAGCCCGTGGTGTAAGTGCCCCTGGGGTGGCAGCCCAGGGGTGCCTTAATTCTCACTGTTGAAGGGCAGCTCGCCTTGAGTTTTTCGGCACCTTGGTCACTGCACCATACACACCTTTTTCGCACCTGCCTCTTGGGCCAGGCCTTTTGGCTTAGACCAGAGGAATTTTTTATTCCGGCCGAAAGGCCTGCCTTGGTACCTCACACGGCACCATAGCACTTACCCCACTTCCCCTTCCCCCACCTTTTTGTTTGTGTGTTTTTATTTCTTTGTTGTTGTGTCGCTGCACTATCACTCTTTTTTCCTGCACGACTTGGAGGGTGTGGGTTCTTGGGCCCAGCCTTGAGTCTTGGGAGGGGGTGGATATGGCCTTCTGGCTTAGTTGACCCTCTCTCATGGGGTCTCCCTTCGGGGGAGCCCCACCTAGTACTTGGGGTGGGCTGTTTCGGCAGTCCCCCTGGAGAACGGGGTTTGTCTGGTTTCGGTCAGACAGACCATAGGAAGTACCTTAAATCCCTGTCAGGAGTCTTGCGCCCCGGGGGATCAAGGTTAGGGTCCTACCTCTTCGGAGGGAAGACCATTTCACACACCCTGTGCACTTTTTGTGTTTCCACGTTTGCGTGTGTGCACTTTTTTATGCACCGGGTGTAAGTCTTTTGAGTGTGTTTCACACGCCACGGGCTTTAAAAAAAAAAAATAATAAATTGACATTAGTTTGCCCCCCAGTGCCCTTTCCTGCAGTTTTACTGTACTTTATATATACAAACCCGATTCCAAAAAAGTTGGGACACTGTACAAATTGTGAATAAAAACAGAATGCAATGATGTGGAAGTTTCAAATTTCAATATTTTATTCAGAATAAAAATAAGTTGATTTTAAATTTCATGGCATCAACACATCTCAGAAAAGTTGGGACAAGGCCATGTTTACCACTGTGTGGCCTCCCCTCTTCTTTTTATAACAGTCTGTAAACGTCTGGGGACTGAGGAGACAAGTTGCTGAAGTTTAGGAATAGGAATGTTGTCCCATTCTTGTCTAATACAGGCTTCTAGTTCCTCAACTGTCTTAGGTCTTCTTTGTCGCATCTTCCTCTTTATGATGCGCCAAATGTTTTCTATGGGTGAAAGGTCTGGACTGCAGGCTGGCCATTTCAGTACCCGGATCCTTCTTCTACGCAGCCATGATGTTGTAATTGATGCAGTATGTGGTCTGGAATTGTCATGTTGGAAAATGCAAGGTCTTCCCTGAAAGAGACGACGTCTGGATGGGAGCGTATGTTGTTCTAGAACTTGGATATACCTTTCAGCATTGATGGTGCCTTTCCAGATGTGTAAGCTGCCCATGCCACACGCACTCACGCAACCCCATACCATCAGAGATGCAGGCTTCTGAACTGAGCGCTGAGAACAACTTGGGTTGTCCTTGTCCTCTTTAGTCCGGATGACATGGTGTCCCAGTTTTCCAAAAAGAACTTCAAATTTTGATTCGTCTGACCACAGAACAGTTTTCCACTTTGCCACAGACCATTTTAAATGAGCCTTGGCCCAGAGAAAACGCCTGCGCTTCTGGATCATGTTTAGATTTGGCTTCTTTTTTGGCCTATCGTGTTTTAGCTGGCAACAGCGAATGGCACGGTGGATTGTGTTCACCGACAATGTTTTCTGGAAGTATTCCTGAGCCCATGTTGTGATTTCCATTACAGTAGCATTCCTGTATGTGATGCAGTGCCGTCTAAGGGCCCGGAGATCACCGCCATCCAGTATGGTTTTCCGGCCTTGACCCTTACACACAGAGATTGTTCCAGATTCTCTGAATCTTTGGATGATATTATGCACTGTAGATGATGATAACTCCAAACTCTTTGCAATTTTTCTCTGAGAAACTCCTTTCTGATATTGCTCCACTATTTTTCGCCGCAGCATTGGAGGAATTGGTGATTCTCTGCCCATCTTGACTTCTGAGAGACACTGCCACTCTGAGAGGCTCTTTTTATACCCAATCATGTTGCCAATTGACCGAATAAGTTGCAAATTGGTCCTCCAGCTCTTCCATATATGTACATTTAACTTTTCCAGCCTCTTATTACTACCTGTCTATATTATATTGTGAATAAAATATAGGTTTATGAGATTTGTAAATTAGTCCATTCCTTTTTTACTCACAATTTGTACAGTGTCCCAACTTTTTTGGAATTGGGTTTGTATATATATATATATATATATATATATATATATACAGTGGTGTATTTAGGTTTTGTGCTGCCCTAGGCCTGACTAAAATTGTGCACCCCCTAATTTAAATATGGCCCACCTCTTCCTGTAAAGGCCAGACCCCTTCCTGTTTATGACCCGTCCTGTCATCTGTAAACCACAGACCACAACCATGGTCTATCAGTGCCCATAAGTGTAGCCTCATCAGTTCCCATAAGTTCAGCCTCATCAGTGCAGCCTCATTACTGCTCATCAGTGCAGCCTCATCAGTGGCCATCAGTACTGCCCGATCAGTGGCCATCAGTGCAGCCTAATCAGTTGCCATCAGTGAAGCCTATTAGTGCCCATCAGTGCAACATATCAGTGCCCATCAGGGCCGCATATCAGTGCTGCCTCATCTGTGAAGCTTATCAGTGCAAACCTCGTGCCCATCAGTGCAGCCTCATCAGTGCCCATCAGTGCAGCATATCAGTGCTGCCTTATCAGTGCAGCCTCATTAGTGCCCATCAGTGCAGTTTATCAGTACCCACCATTGCCACCTCATTAGTGGCCACCAGAGCAGCATATTAGAGCCCATCAGTGCAGCATATCAGTACCCATCAGTGTAGCATATCAGTGTTGCCTTATCACTGCAGCTCCATCAGTGCAGCTTATCAGTGCCACCTCATCAGTGCCCATTAGCACAGACTTATGTCACTGGATTAGTAAGATTACTCCTTTCTTTTAAGATATTTGGACTTGTGTTTGCTGCCACTTATTGTCTGACTGATTGTCTGATTGTCTGACTGAAGTCCAGAGTCATTACACAAATAGGTGAACTAATCAGTGACAACAAACACAAGTCCAAATATATCTTATAAGATTGGAGTAATTCTACTAACCCAGTGACATATAGCGATAGCACATATGGAGGTGAGCAGGTCCAAAATATTATTGCAATCATATACAATTAAAAGTCCTAATTGTATATGATGCAAATCAATATGCTCGCTTAAGGACAAGGATGTTTAAAGAAATGAAATTATATTATTGACATGATGCCTGCCATACCTGGGGGCGGAGAAGTGTGGGCAGGGCATTAGGCTGTAGTGCCACACTTATTAGCATTAGCGGCCATCAGGTCAGTTGTATTAAGTGTGGTCGGCGACCAGCGGTTTGTCCGAATGTCCTCATCATACCGGCAGGTAGCACTGTGACTGCTTTATGGGGGTGCCAGACTGACTTGCCTCCTGGACCCTGCCCTCCAGCTCAATTCGCCCCATAGGACTGGCACTATACTGAAATTGTAGCGCAGGCCGGCAGGGATCCTTTTTGTGCGGGAGCCAGGAGGAGGCTGTTGTTTTTTCGTGCAGAGTGCAGCTTTTTTGCTGCCCCCCTGCAAAGTGCTGCCCCAGGCCTGGGCCTTGTTGGCCTAGGCCAAGATAGAGCACTGCATATATATATAAAACACAATACATAACACCAAATTTCCATGCAAAAAATTGTACCGCTTTTGGTACAAAATTCCTGACATAATCATAATACCGCCAGGGAGTTTAAGGGGGCAAATCCTTCCGGTCTTAAAGTGGTTAAAGGGATGAGGTGTGAGTCTTGTCAGTTGTGTTTTTTGGTACCTTTTATGTCCCAACATCATGCTAGAACTTCCTTGGGTTGTTCTGGTATTTTGAACATATTTTTGATTTATTTTTCAACAATAAATATATTTTCTTATTCCAGTGAGTCTTTGATTATCTATTTAGTATGGATGGGTGGTCTAGAGTAAGCAATTCAGTTTATTTTATTCAGTTTTTCTTCCTGTTCACACCTATGCAATCCATTTCTGTCCAAATGCGATATGCGAACTGATCTGGAGGTGTCATTAACTTTGTATTGACACTCCTAGCAGTTCGCATATGCCAGTGCAAGTTGGGTGCGATGTGGGAATCCACAGCGGATTCGCAGGGTTCCTGCATCGCACCAGTGTGAACCGGCACTAAAACTAAAATAGCATTTTAGTCAAAAGACTAAAATACGACTAAAACTAAAGTGGACTTTTAGTCAAAAGACTATACAGTAACTAAAATTAATCTAAATTTGCTGCTAAAATTAACACTGGTCAGCAGACATTGGTCTGTCTGCACTCTGAAGGTAATAATAAAGACTTCCACTAGATGGCAGCAAGCCTACATGATTGGCAGAGGACATGTATTATTACTGAGATCAGCAGTATATACAGTATATATGGGTATGTAATCTGCACAGGAATAGGTCCAGGTCTCATTACCTCCAATGCATTTTGTCGACATCTCCTGGGAAATGAACATTCCTAATTTCACTCTTCCCAATGAGAACATGTCCAGCTGTCCCAGAGTTCCTGCGGTCATTTTCACCAACACCAAATAGTATAAACTCTCATATACACTCTCATATAAGATGCATCAGGAATCATTTCACAAAGCTGTTTCTCTCTTGTTTGTATGTTATTTTCCTGATACCAAACCCAGTGGCGGCCGGCTTATAGGGGGCGCAGGGGCGCCGCCCCCCCCCCCCCCCAATCTGTGGCCCAATAAACAAAAGGAAAAAAAAATACAATTTTCAGCCCACTAGGGGCGCCGGACTAACTGGTGGCTATGGGGGGGGGGGTTTGCACCCCACATGCATGCAGCAGAGCCACCAATTGGCAGCCTTCTGGGGGTCATCGGGGTGCAGAGCAATGCGCTCTGACACTCCCCACTTTACTGATGTCCTGGCTGTGATTGGTCCAGTCTCCAGCCTGGACCAATCATAGAGGACATCCCGGGTGACGTTGCGTTAGTCACGTACCGTCCCGACGTCACCTTCCCGCCCGCCGTCAGAGAGGAGGGCAGCGGGCGGCGCAAAGGGAGGAAGAAGACGTCCGGTCCGACCGAGTCTCCCGAGTCGACTCCCGTGCAGCACGCCAGGGACAGTGACGGCGTGCATGCAGGTCGAGGAGGAAGAAGACGTCCGACCGAGTCCCGAGCAGCACGCCAGGCACGGTGACGGCAGTGGCACCAGTGTGAGGTAAGTGAAGTGATGCCTCGGGGGGGCGGCCCACGCACTGCTTTGAAGGGGGCACGCACGCTGGTCTCTGCATTGAAAGGGGCATGTATACTGGTCACTACATTGAAGGTGGCATGTATGCTGGTCACTACATTGAAGGGGGCATGTATGCTGGTCACTACATTGAACGGGGCATGTATACTGGTCACTACATTGAAGGTGGCATGTATGCTGGTCACTACATTGAAGGGGGCATGTATGCTGGTCACTACATTGAAGGGGGCATGTATACTGGTCACTACATTGAACGGGGCATGTATACTGGTCACTACATTGAAAGGAGGCATATACGCTGGTCACTACATTGAAGGTGGCATGCACACTGGTCACTACATTGAACGGGGCATGTATACTGGTCACTACATTGAAGGTGGCATGTATGCTGGTCACTACATTGAAGGGGGCATGTACGCTGGTCACTACATTGAAGGGGGCATGTATACTGGTCACTACATTGAAAGGGGCATGTATGCTGGTCACTGCATTGAAAGGGGCATTTATAATGGTCACTACATTGAAGGGGGCATGTACGCTGGTCACTACATTGAAGGGGGCATGTACGCTGGTCACTACATTGAAAGGGGCATTTATAATGGTCACTACATTGAAAGGGGCATGTATGCTGGTCACTACATTGAAGGGGGCATGTATGCTGGTCACTACATTGAAAGGGGCATGTATGCTGGTCACTACATTGAAAGGGGCATTTATAATGGTCACTACATTGAAAGGGCATGTATGCTGGTCACTACATTGATGGGGGCATGTACGCTGGTCACTGCATTGAAAGGGGCATGTATACTGGTCACTACATTGAAAGGGGCATGTATACTGGTCACTACATTGAAAGGGGCATGTATGCTGGTCACTACATTGAAAGGGGCATTTATGCTGGTCACTACATTGAAAGGGGGCATGTACGCTGGTCACTACATTGAAAGGGGCATGTATGCTGGTCACTACATTGAAGGGGGCATGTACGCTGGTCACTGCATTGAAGGGGGCATGTATGCTGGTGATTACATTGAAAGGGGGCCTGTACTGTGGGGTTTGTACTAGGGGGTCTGTGCTGTGGGGTTTGTGCTAGGGGGTCTGTACTGTGGGGTTTGTGCTAGGGGGTCTGTACTGTGGGGTTTGTGCTAGGGGGCCTGTACTGTGGGGTTTGTGCTAGGGGGTCTGTACTGTGGGGTTTGTGCTAGGGGTCTGTACTGTGGGGTTTGTGCTAGGGGGTCTGTACTGTTGGATTAGTGCTAGGGGGCCTGTACTGTTGGATTAGTGCTAGGGGTCTGTACTGTGGGGTTTGTGCTAGGGGGTCTGTACTGTTGGATTAGTGCTAGGGGGCCTGTACTGTTGGATTAGTGCTAGGGGGCCTGTACTGTGGGGTTTGTGCTAGGGGGTTTGTGCTTGAGGGGCTTGTGCGGGGTTTGTGCTTGAGGGGTTTTTGCTGGGGGGGTCTGTACTGTGGGGTTTGTGCCACTCTCAGTCAGTGTATCCCATAATAGGGTGTCTCTCACAGTATATCCCATAATAGGGCCCCTGCTCCCTATTATAGGATATACTAGTACTGATGGACCCCTTAATATGTGATATATTTGGAGAATTTGTTCACCCAAGCAAAATACAGGGGACAAAATGGGTGGAGTCTATAAGGGTGGGGCTTCTGAGAAATGGGAGGGGTCAAAATGGAAGGGCAGGGTCTTACGCCCCACCATCTTAAAACGTCACCAGCCGCCACTGACCAAACCTTCTTTAGCTCATATCTTAACCACTTGACCTCCGGAAGGTTTTACCCCCTTCACGACCAGGGCATTTTTTGCTTTTCAGCACTGCGCTACTTTAAAGTTATCTAAAGTCTGTTTTTTTTTTTTTTTGTGTTTAAAAAAAACAAACATGTCATACTTACCTCCTCTATGCAGTTGGTTTTGCACAGAGCAGCCCCGTTCCTCCTCTTCTTGGGTCCCTCTTTGCTGCTCCTGGCCCCTCCCTCCTGTTGAGTGCCCCCACAGCAAGCAGCTTGCTATGGGGGCACCCGAGCCTAGCAACTTCTCTAAATGTCCATTCAGACACAGAGCTGCAAGTAGACTTCCTCATTGGGTCACTGACTTTAACCACTTTACGACCGCCCGTCGCTGTTATACTGCGGCAGGCAGCCGCTCCTGGGCGAACCGACGTAGCTATACGTCGGTCTTACGCAGGCAGTTTGGTGGCGAGCTCCCGCCCCCCACCCCGCACATCAGCGGGGAAGCCGATGCAGCAGGCAGACGGCTCCGATTGCCGCCTGGCACCCGCGATCGCTCCCCGCGGAGAGAGAAGAACGGTCAGCTATTGTAAACACAGCTGACCGTTCTTCTCCCTGGAAGGATCACAGAGCGCCTGTGATCCTTCTATATAGGAACACATGTCTCTATAGTCATTTCACAAGCCACGCCCCCCCCCCACAGTTAGAATCACTCCCCTAGGCTCACATTTAACCCCTTGATCACCCACACTTTTAACCCCTTCCCTGCCAGTGTCATTATTACAGTAACAGTGCATATTTTTAGCACTGATTACTGTAGTAATGTCACTGGTCCCCGCAAAAGTGTCAAAAATGTCAGTTAGGGGTCCGATCTGTCTGTCACAATGTCGCAGTCCCACAAAAAAATCGCAGATCGCCGCCATTACTAGTAAAATAAATAAATAAATAAATAAAAATGACATAAATCTTTCCCGTAGTTAGTAGACGCAATAACTTTTGCTCAAACCAATCAAAATACACTTATTGCAATTTTTTTTTAGCAAAAATATGTAGAAGAAAACAAATTGGCTTGAAACGTTGAAAAATTTTGATTTTTACATTTTTTTTTGGGAATGCCCTATAGCAGAATGTGAAAAAAAAAATATTTTTTTTCAGAATTGTAGCTATTTTTTGTTTATAGCGCAAAAAATAAAAATCGCACAGGTGATCAAATACCACCAAAAGAAAGCTCTGTTTGTGGGGAAAAAAAGTCGTTAATTTTGTTTGGGTATAGCGTTGCACGACCGCGCAATTGTCCGGTAAAGTAACGCAGTGCCGAATCGGAAAATGTGGCCTGGTCATTAAGGGGGCAAATCCTTCTGGTCCAGAAGTGGTTAAATGACAGCAGCAGGAGCCAATGGCGCTCAGCTGCTACGTCTCAGCCAATGAGGAGGGAGAGTCCTGAGCAGCCAAGTCTCTCCTGCAACATCGCTGGATAGAGACAGGCTAATGTATACAGTGCCGGGACAAGGGGTGGGCAGGAGGGAGCAGCTGCCCAGGGCACAATGGTTTATTGCAGGGATGGGGCTGCCCTCATCCAAACCCTAAGGGAAGTGGGGGGCGCAGTTTGGCATCTTTGCCCTGGGCGCTGGATGACCTTGTCCCAGCACGGCATGTATATTGTGGGGGAAGGGGCTGCTGCACACAGAAGTTTTTTTTCCTAATTCATAGAATGCATTTAGATAAAAAATTCTGACTTTACAACCACTTTAACTGGCAATTTCTCGGTCATGCAACACTGTACACAAATTAAATTTATATTGTGTTTTCCTGCAAATAGAACTTTCTTTTTGTGATACTTAATCCCCACTGGGTTTTTTATTTTTTTTTTGCTATATACAGAAAAATACTGAAAATTTTGAAAAAAAAAAAGCCTACATTTTTGTTTTCTGTTATAACATTTTGCAAAAAAATATTATTTTTTTTATAAATTTAGATCAAAATGTAGTTTGCTACAATTCTTTGGTAAAAAATACCCCCAAATCAGTTTATATTATCCACTCCAGCTCCAGGAGATTTCACCCCCTTCCAGACCAGGCCATTTTGCTATTTAGCATGGCGCTATTTTAACTGGTAATTGCACGGTCATGCAATGCTGTACCCAAACAAAATTGATATAATTTTTTTTCAAACAATTAGAGCTTTCTTTTGGTGGTATTTGATAATTTCTGGGCTTTTTATTTTTTGCAAAACCAAAAAAAAAGACTGAATATTTTGAAAAAAAAAAAAAACAACAATATTTAAAATTCTTTGCTATTAAACATATGCAATAAAAAAAATATATATATACACAATTTCTTCATAAGTTTTGGGCAAAATATATTTTGTTACATGTCTTTGGTAAGGAAAATCCCAATAAGTGTATCATGCAATGCTGTACCCAAACAAAATTGATATACTTTTTTTGCACACAAATAGAGCTTTTTTTTGGTGGTATTTGATCACCAGTGGGTTTCTTATTTTTTGCGATATAAACCAAAAAAGAATGAATATTTTGAAAAAAAAACAAAACAATATTTATAATTTTTTGCTATAAAACATATGCAATAATAATAATAATAATAATAATAAAAAAATAATACAATTTCTTCATAAGTTTTGGCCAAAATATATTTTGTTACATGTCTTCTGTAAAGAAAATCCCAATAAGTGTATGTTGATTGGTTATAGCATCAACAAACTATGGTATATTTACTGGAATTTTTATTTACTTTTTTTTTTCTAATACTACTAATGGCGGTAATAAGCAACTTATAATGAAACTACGATAGTGTGGTGGACAATCTGACACTAACTGATGCTGGGGACGGGGGACTGACTAATTGCCACTGACATCACCAGTGACACTAATACATTAATCAGTGATAATACTGTACACTGTCACTGTACTGACACTGACTGGGAAGGGGTTTACATTTAGGGCAATAAAGAGGTTAATTGTGTGCCTAACAATGTGTAATGTGTGTACTGTGTGTGGTTTATACTAAGCAATGTGCCGGTTTTTATTCCCTGCTTAGCAGAGAGAAAAAAAAAATAGCACATTGATACTGTTCTTTAGAGAGCCCTGTGTTGTTCACTTACACAGAGCTCTCTTCTGTCATTCGCCCAGCTGATCAGTGGGTTCCGGCCATAAATCATAGCCATAGCTGTGCGGCCCCTATCCGGAAAAATAAAATCACATACATGTATGTGATCCAGTGCAGCGGGACTGCTCTGCTGCTGTATAACTGGAGTGAGTGGTCCTGAAGTTATTATTTAGGCTTCATGTACACGGGACAGCTAGCAACCGACGGTTAAAAAAGTCAATTTTGCCGCTTTTACATACCATGTTAATGTGTGTTAACGAGTGGTAATGAGCGTTTGCGTTTAGAAGCGTTTTTTACAGATAACCTCAGGAGACCACAATGCATGAAAAACAAGTATTATTCACTATGTCAGCCATTCTGTGAGAGAAGAGAGAGCCGTGTGCTTTAACCCATCACCCTCTTTCCCTCTCCCCCTCTCTCGCTCTTGTCCTCTGTCTCTCTCTCTCTCCCCTCTCTCTCTCCCTGCCTTTCTCTCTCCCCTCTCTCTTTCTTCCTCTCTCCCCCCCTCTCTCTCATTCTCTCTCTCTCTCTATCTCCCCCCTCTCTCTCTCTTCCTCTCTCACTCTCGTTCTCTATCTCTCTCCCTCTCCCTCCTCTCACTCTCTCTCCTCCACCTCTCGCTCTCGTCCTCTGTCTCTCTCCCCCCTCTCGCTCTCTCCCCCTCTCCCCCCTCTCTCTCTCTCCCCTCTCTCTTTCTTCCTCTCTCCCCCCTCCACTTCCTCTCTCTCATTCTCTCTCTCTCTCTATCTCCCCCCCTTTCTCTCTTCCTCTCTTGTTCTCTATCTCTCTCCCTCTCTCTCTCTCTCTCTCATTCTCCCGTTCTCTTCCTCTCTCTCCCCCTCTCTCTCACTTTCTCACACACTCTCTCTCTCCCACCCTTTCTCTCTCTCTCCCTCTCCCCCTATCTCTCTCTTCCTCTCCCCCCTCTCTCTCTCTTCCCCCCTTCCTCTCTCCCTCCTCTCTCTCTCTCTCCTCCCCCTTCTCCCCCTCCCCCTGTCTCTTCCTCTCTCTCTATCCCCCTCTCTCTCTCTTCCTCTCTCTCTCCCCCCTCTCACTCTCTCTCCCCCCTCTCTCGCTCCCGTCCTCTGTCTCTCTCTCCCCCTCTCTTTCTTCCTCTCTCTCCCCCTCTTTCTCCCCTATTGCTTTCCTCCTCTCTTCCCCCTCTTCCTCTCTCTCATTCCCTCTTTCTCCCCTATCTCTTTCTTTCTTCCTCTCTCCCCCTCTCTTCCTCTCTCACCCCCTCTCTCTTCCCCCCTCTCTCTCACTTTCTCACACACTCTCTCTCTCCCTCTCTCTTCCTCTCCCCCATATCTCTCTCTTCCTCTCCCCTACTCTCTCTCTCCCCCCTTCCTCTCTCCTTCCTCTCTCTCTCCCTCCCCCTCTCTCACTCTCTCTCCCCCCTCTCGCTCCCGTCCTCTATCTCTCTCTCCCCCTCTCTTTCCCCTCTCTCTTTATTTCTCTCTCTCCCCCCTCTCTCCCTTATCTCTTTCTTCCTCTCCCCCCCCTCTCCCTTATTTATTTTTTCCTCTCCCCCCCTCTTCCTCTCTCTCGTTCTCTCTCTCAATCTCCCCCTCTCTCGTTCTCTATCTCTCCCCCTCTTTCTTTCTTTATCTCTCTCTCTCTATTTCTCTCTCTTGACACAGGCAGTGGGCCTAGTGGACCAGAAGTGTGGGACTGAGCTGTCAGGTCCCGTGGAAACTGACAGTGGAGCAGTGGCAGAGATTCCTGCGAAAAACAGTGTCTGTGAGTACCAGGGAGTTTGCATGGGGTCTGCCCAGGAAGGGGACCACTCCAGGGAAAGTGAGTGGACAGGAACCAGCACACACAGTGGGTCAGAAAGGGGGTGCCAAGATAGACCCTGAAGAGAAGCTTAAAGTACAGTCCATCATTTAAATCTTCACCTCAGTGGCAAAGTGAAGCAGCGGCCTTGCCGCACACACCACAGATAGTTGTTGTCAAGTTGTGCATAGTTGCTAGTTGGAGTATCCCACTCATCCCTTCTCCCATTCCAGTTCCATAATAAAATACCAAAAAAAACAAATCCCCTGGACTGTTCATTGACTGAGCCGAGGACTTAAAGCTATAAGTTCAATTGTCTGTTGCTATGGGTAACCCAGGGGAAACCGATCTAAGCAGCTCCCATGGGGGCAGTGCTACATTTGGGGGCTCGTCCGGGATGTCGCCCTGGGTTACCAGAACAGTTGAAGAAAATCTGTGGAAATTTCATTTTTTTCTCAAGAACTGTGTACTAATGCTCAAGACAAGTGTGAGACCTGCTCTATGGGAGATAGGGAGAGTGGGATGAAGAATCAAATGCACAATAAAGGTTGCCTGTGGCAACGAAAGAATTCCTGTCAGAATTGCAAATTGTCTAAATTTTCTGATCAAGTGATGTGCTGGAAAGCAGGAGAAATGCATCTTACTGTGAAAATGGACTGTGCCTGCTTAACAGTAAATGGTGCAAGCATGGACGGAGAAAATGGCGACCCAGGGCACGTAGATCGGTGTGTCGGGGGCCATGTGTGTGTGGAGCTATGCAGGAAAATGTTAACTGTGCAACTGATGACAACGGGACATTCTTTCAGAATAGTGGCAAAATGGAGGCTGTACAGAAATCTGTTGACCGTGCATTTGATGACAGTGGGACATTTTTCAACTACATTATGGCGAGTCTTGCTTGTACAAGTGCTAGAAAAGAGAAATGTTGGCCATGCATCTGACAGTGGGACAATTCTACGGACTAGCAAAGAGGGTCAGCTGGCTCAGAGTGATGGAGGCGCAGTTGGAGCCCTGGTACAAGCAAGGAGAGTGGATGCGTGCAAGCTGAGAGGCACAGTCCGCTTTACAGTAACTTCCATGCAGGCTGAGCTGAGATGGAGCGGCATCGGAATTGCATTGTTGGGATTGCAACCTGTATCGTTGCAGATGAATTATGCTTTCATTCCTCCTGAAGAAGCCATTTTCACCACAAAACATGTAGAGGATCCAGCACACATCCAAAGACTAAAAATCAAAAAAAGAACCTCGCGCTTATGGATAATGTGTAAATAAAACATGAAAAATGGATGTATAAGGATACAAGCTGCTGCTGACAAAAAAAGTGCCTGTGCCTTTAAATAATAAAACAATATGTGTCAGCACTGCTCTTATAATAAAATCTCACAAACAGAGATAGTCAAAATAATCACATCAACACTAATATGCAAATAAAGTGTTACAGTGCCATAAAGTACAGCAAAAGTGTCTTGGTGCAGTAGTGCCAATAAACAATATAGCATTCAATAAATTAAACACTCCTATAAAGTTTATAAAGTGCTCGTGGTGCTCCAATAAAATAATCAAGTCCAAAAAGTGCTTCAAAAGTGCTCATCAAGGGTGCTCCCCTCCAGTGTCCCCACTTACCGGAAAAACTTTGAATTGGAGCCTGTATCTCGGTACTAGTAATCCAATGTCCGTCCGAGTAGGGGCAAAGACTAACCACATTTCATCAGCAAATACCAGCTCAGAATGTGTAGGAGTCGTGAAATGTTTGTGTAAATTGTTGTATCTTATTGTTGCAGATACAGTATATGCCACTATTTTTAACTATGGATAAGTAAAACTTTATATTTTTATGAAATTTCATTGTAATCCTTGGGTACCAAGATAGTCCATGTATCCTCTAGTAGTGGGCATACGAGGGATGCTCTTAACCTCCTTTCAGATCATTAATTTTAGATTTGTGAAGTTCATTACTTTTGAAATATGTAAATTTGGATACACTCAAATCTCCGAATAACTAAAATTGTGTCTGGATTTCGGTTCGTAACGAAACAAATCACACGTGTCTAATTCTAGGCTCATGTGTGGAGTCTTGCATCCTTCACACGACCAGAACATACTACGATGAGCAGGGGAGGACTGGGCCAAGGGGCAGGGGGGGCAATTTCCCCCTGGGCCGCTCTGATGTCCTGTAAAAAGGTTGCACCGCTTCTGCCACAGATATGCCTTAAAGATTCCTGGTAAAGAGAAGTAAAAAGTCCCCACCGCTGGCCTATTGAGTTTGGGATGAGGACAAGGACAGAGCACAGGCCTCTCTCTCCAGCATGGATGGTGTAAGCTGTGTCTGAGCAGAGGCCGGTTCCATGCCCTACTTGAGACTCTCCTCCCCTGGCCAGCCCCAACCGAGCTGTCCCAGCTCCCCCCAACCGCCCCCTGCTGGCCAGGTTGGAAACCCAGAGTCACCCTGTGAGTATAGAGCAGGGATCTCCAAACTACGGCCCTCCAGCTGTTGCAGAACTACATGTCCCATGAGGTATTGAAAAACTCTGACAACTCACAGACATGACTAGGCATGATGGTAATTGTAGTTCCTGAACAACTGGAGGGCCATAGTTTGGAGACCTCTGGTAGAGAGTATCTGGAGTAGAGCTTCAGCCTGAAATGGGTGTCTGGAGGAAGATGGGAAGAGGGAGAGTGGGAGCGGGGCCGAGTCGCTGCACCATGGGCCTCTGGTTTGTACTTGCCCCCTGGGCTGAAAGTTGCCAGTCTGCCCCTGATGTCCTGTAAAAAGGCTGCACAGCTTCTGCTACAGACATGCCTAAAGAATTCCTGGTGAAGAGAAGTAAAAAGTCCCCACCAATGACCTACTGAGTGTGGGATGAAGAGAAGGACAGACCGCAGGCCTAACTCCCCCCCCCCCCCCCCCCCCAGCATGGATGGTGTAAACTGTGTCTGAGTAGAGGCTGTTTCCATGCCCCACTTGAGACTCTCCTCCCCTGGCCAGCCCCAACCGAGCTGTCCCAGCTGTCCCCAACTGCCCCCTGCTGGCCAGGTTGGAAACCCGGATTCAGCCGGTGAGTAGAGAGTACCTGGAGCAGAGCTTCAGCCTGGAATGGGGGTCAGGAGGAAGATGGGAAGAGTGGGAGGGGGGCCGAGTCGCTGCACCATGGGCCTCAGGTTAGTACTTGCCCCCTGGGCTGAAAGTTGCCAGTTTGCCCCTGATGATGAGGAAGGGACACCAATCTTTAGATGCCGTTGAGCACAACGGTCACTTTGTGTCTACAACCTAAAAAAGCAACTTTATACCTCAAGCCAACTTCGTTGTCTTTTGCAGAACTAAATTTTTATACTGGAGAACATTTTTACTTCCAATTGATGCAATTCAGAAACAAAACTCAAGAACATATAAAGGGATACTCATTTTCCGTTTATTACAAAGGGGTAGACAAGCTCATACCAATAACCTATAAATATATAAGCACCACGTCCCCATCTGGATGTCAAAAAAGAGAAATGCTAATTGGGGCGTATATTGGGACTTTATAAATAGGGGTGCTTGATGTGGATATAGTATAAGAAAAAAAGAATGAATGTATAAAAGAATCAAAGAATTTTTATTAACAAAAGTATATATAAAATTGTATACTGATATGAACAGGATACAAACAACAATATCGTGTAATATTGTGATTAAAAACATAAGCAGTACATAGATATTTGGACATATATAATATAATTCACAAGTGATTTACAGTTCCTACATAGGGATAGTTGGCAAATACCAAAAAACTCATCCAAAAGGAGGTATCTATGCAGGATAGCCGTGAGACCCAGAATATCAACCCAACATGTTTCTCGGCCTTATAGCCGCTTCCTCAGGGGTACTTTTTCTATAGGGTATCACTTGGTAAATATGTCACACTAAGAATAAAGAAAAAAATGACAAAGAAGTAAATATCTATATAAGAAAAATATTGCATAACACATAACAGATCATATGCGATTTTACACAGATCCATACAAGGTTGTGCCGTATATTACATTTTAATAGTATTGAATCGAACTATTTTAGAGTATCTATGTTATCGCACCTGTCTGGTAGACCACAAGGCAACAGTGGTAGCGGACCTGGACCACAAAGCGAGGGGAATTCCCCCGGGGGCGGGCACGGGAGCTCGAACCACAAAACCCAAAAGGCAATACTGCACTGAATACGTGTCACTATCTGAAAGTTTGAAAGACAAATAAACCATACATAGGTCTAAGTTAGATATATTGCATGAGAAGGTATGGTCACCCTCTAGTGGTGATCCACCTACAATGCATCTAAAAAGACTGGACCTATTTGTACATGTATAAAAAGGCTAAGCAAGATTGGGAGAAAAAGGACCCCTCAATGTTGCACCTAAAATAAATATATAGTATACGAATATCTTCTTACCCAATGGGTTCCAGATAGGACAAATGGACAGGGAGCGGGTGTACTAGATGTAATCGATCTAGGATCATATAGCCATTCAAAATCCACAATAGGATCCTTTGCTAGGATCGTATAGCCTTCAAAATCCACAATAGGATCCTTTGCATACAACCTAGGAGGTATAAATAGCCAATTAAGGACCAGATCTCGTTCCAAAGAGAAATTCCCTGGTTACCGATAGAGCAAAGAAAAATAAAAGGTATTACCTATGGTGGTACAAAAGATGGCGTCCCGTCCCTGCAAACTGCATGGGAGGAACGCCAAGGAACGTTATTTGTAGTGGTTCATGAGCTCCACCCAGGATGACGTAGAGGAAACTACGTCCCCACGTACATCCGGGCTGACGCCGGGAATGCGCATCGCTACTGCGCACGCGCATCAACCGGACATTCACCTGCCAGGGGACGATCACGCATAGAAGCGACGTCATATGACGCGACCGGAAGTGACGGCGTGTATCCGGCGTATAGCCCTCCCCTCCCAAAGGGGAGGTGGAAGGAGCACCTAGCGTCACGTGTCCGCCGTGGGGGAGGCACCCAAAGTGGTCCTCCTAAAGACAGGAAAGGGTCCGTACACTGCTGCATAGAAGGGACACCCAAAGGACATGGCGCGGGACATAGATCTAAAAGGAAAACAAGAGAACAAAATATAAGTAAATAAACATAACTCAATATACATAAAACCTGCATTTTACTAAACAAAAAACAAACATCAACAGGTTATAATCAATAAAGATATGTATAAGAGAGACTATATCAAGTAGACCCAAGAGGTGTATAAACAATTGGATCAAACATGAGGGGCAATCTCATGAAAAAGAACCCGGATATTGACTTGGTTTGCAATAACCAAAGAATCCAATTACCAGGGTGTAATGCAATATCAACATATTCCAAATATATATAGAGAGCATGGGTCGTAAAGATGAAGGACAGGGGTAGAGGAAAGGGCACTAATTGAAAACAGAGAACGTAGAAAGAAAAAAGGGAAGACTACAAGGGACAAGAACACAAAAGAAAGAGAGGGAAAGATATAAAATTGTTTCAACCAACACTATGAAATCATAAAAAAGACTTATAGGAATGGGCCTCATTTAGTCCGGGGGGAGTGGTAGCACTGAGCCTTTCTATCCACAAAGCCTCCCTTTGCAAAATCCGTTGGTCCCAATTCCCACCTCTGGGGTCTGGGGGGATAATCTCCAGAACCCTAAAGGAGACACATGTGTTATTAAATCTGTGATGTAACCCAATATGGCGGGTTACCGGCGTGAGAATTTTTCCACCGCCAGAATAGTACACATGTTCACCTATTCTCTGTCCAAGTTGTCTAAAGGTTTTGCCAACGTAAAATGCTGAACATTGGCATTGCATTAAATAGATCACTCCAGCTGTGGAGCAATCCGCATGACTCCTAAGTCTGTGGTTGTTGCCGTTTGGCAAATAAGTGATAGGACCCTCCTCAATCCAAGGACAACGTGCACAGTTACCACATTGGTATGTACCATGCACAGTACTGGATTCAGGAGGGTTCTGCGTATAGTGGCTCTTCGTAAGCAAATCCCGAATACTATATATTTATTTTAGGTGCAACATTGAGGGGTCCTTTTTCTCCCAATCTTGCTTAGCCTTTTTATACATGTACAAATAGGTCCAGTCTTTTTAGATGCATTGTAGGTGGATCACCACTAGAGGGTGACCATACCTTCTCATGCAATATATCTAACTTAGACCTATGTATGGTTTATTTGTCTTTCAAACTTTCAGATAGTGACACGTATTCAGTGCAGTATTGCCTTTTGGGTTTTGTGGTTCGAGCTCCCGTGCCCGCCCCCGGGGGAATTCCCCTCGCTTTGTGGTCCAGGTCCGCTACCACTGTTGCCTTGTGGTCTACCAGACAGGTGCGATAACATAGATACTCTAAAATAGTTCGATTCAATACTATTAAAATGTAATATACGGCACAACCTTGTATGGATCTGTGTAAAATCGCATATGATCTGTTATGTGTTATGCAATATTTTTCTTATATAGATATTTACTTCTTTGTCATTTTTTTCTTTATTCTTAGTGTGACATATTTACCAAGTGATACCCTATAGAAAAAGTACCCCTGAGGAAGCGGCTATAAGGCCGAGAAACATGTTGGGTTGATATTCTGGGTCTCACGGCTATCCTGCATAGATACCTCCTTTTGGATGAGTTTTTTGGTATTTGCCAACTATCCCTATGTAGGAACTGTAAATCACTTGTGAATTATATTATATATGTCCAAATATCTATGTACTGCTTATGTTTTTAATCACAATATTACACGATATTGTTGTTTGTATCCTGTTCATATCAGTATACAATTTTATATATACTTTTGTTAATAAAAATTCTTTGATTCTTTTATACATTCATTCTTTTTTTCTTATACTATATCCACATCAAGCACCCCTATTTATAAAGTCCCAATATACGCCCCAATTAGCATTTCTCTTTTTTGATTTTCCGTTTATTACCGAATCCTGTATATTGTCCTGAAATTGACTCTTAAAGTAGAAAAAAATGAGTAAAGTTGTACTATGAATAAAAGCCCAATTAAAGTAATAACTCATAATTTATTGCTGGATAAAATGACAATTCTCACAATGTACTACCTTTCCTTAAATTATAGTCTGGAATGACGAGCTGGCGGCGGGATTTATATAACCCTCCAGACGGCCATACACGTGTAAAGGATTTGCGTTGTGTGGGATTATAGCGCGGAATGCGCTTCCATCCTGACCTTTTCAAAATTCGTCAGCATGATGGACGTGCTACTTCCAACTCGCACATCTAGTCCTGTTTTACTACACTGTCAGAGCCAAGGGGAAGGTAAATTTGGCTGCATGGCAAATATAAAATATCAGAGACTTATAGGTGTTATAATCAATTGCAGCCAGAATTCAGGTGGTCACAAGTTCACCTTTTTTTTTGTCAAATACTGGCTATAAATCCATATCCATATATCCACTTCATTACCATTTTAGATCTTCTGAGGATTCTGGGCCGCCAGTGTGCTAGTTTGGTTTGGATACATCCAAATTTGAAATCATCAAAGATACGTGAAAATCATTTAGTGGAATGTAGACATAGGCCTGCGCACAAGGTGTGTCAGATGTGCCTGGCCACACCCTTATCATCCTGTGCGATACAAATTCCCCCCTGCTCCCTGGGCCCGGCCACCCCACAGTGCTGCTGGCCTCCCTCCTCTCTGCTGGCTGCTGCTGCAGGCACAAAGGGGATGTTTCATGATGGAGAGCAGGGGCCAGTAAATATCTCATTTACAGGCCCGTTCCTTTTATGAATGGACACAGTGAGTTATGGGTGCCAATCACTCACTGTGTTCATTCATAACTGAAAAATAGTAAACTGTGGTTTAGGGATCGACCGATTATCGGCAAAGCCTGCAAGAAGTGGACCCAGCGAGTCAAGACACTGGTCAGCAGAGGTAGTTAGGGAAGGGAGTGAAAAGGTCACCCTAATAGGAGGGTCTTTTCATTCAACTGTCTAGACACTTAGTCTTGTATTTTCTAAAATGTATACAGTTGACAAACTTTTGCTTCTATTTCTCTACAGGTGGGATTATCTTAGAGACAGTCAGTTAGGGAATGTAGATTGTGTTTGCCTTGAAATCCCCACCAAGTGAGTTTGTTTGGTGGGGGGTGCATCATCTTCATGCACCTAAATCGTTTGTATATTTGTTCAGCAGAGTAACGTATAGCTATATTTTTTCACCGTAATTTATTTGTACATTCGTTCTTTCCCTTTTCCCCCTTTCCAGGTTTGTGGGATACTCCCGAGTTTTTGGCCACAGTTTTTGATAGGTAGCGGCTGCCTCAGAGTCATGGGGACATGACTCAGTTTGGTGTGGGGTGGATGTAGCACCCTACAAGTAGGTGCTAGGTAAAGTATAGTGGGCCCTGGCTGCCTAACAGCAGGGCCATGATTTTCAGCTGGGCTGTCATGTCTCCCAGGTGTAGCTGTTGAGACTGGGGAGTCTCTCCACTGTGCTCCATGAGAGGGTTCTCATTAGACAGTGGAGGAAACCCTGCCAATGGTGCACTCAGGCCTGTATCTACCCCAGAAAGGCAGATTCTGCCGCACAGCATTCTGGGAGTGGGTATAGGTTTTAGGGGAGCGCATGACGCATGGCGGGAAGCAGAGTCCCAGAAGGGAGAGTACGGCTGTCTCTCCTCCTGTCAGCAGGATCGGGTGTCCCAGGTGGCTTGCCTGAGGTGACAAATGGCTTAGCTGAGCTGCAGAGAGGATCCAATATGGAGGACCAGTGGAGAGGGAGGGGTCCAGTTTCAGGAAAGCATTCCCAGTTCGTGAATACTGCAAACTGTCCCCGGGGGTCTGCCTAGAGAGAGAGGGGACCACTTCGGTGAAGGTCGTGGGGATCCAGGAGCTAGCTAGCCGGTGCAGGAGTAAAAGTAAAGGGGGTGTCAGTGTTGACCCTGAAGAAGTGTAGAGGGGGTGCCTAGTGAGAGAACCCTGAAGTGTAGAGGGGGTGCCTAGTGAGAGGACCCTGAAATGCAAAGGGGGCGCCAGCAGTTGGGCCCTGAAGTGTTAAAGTGTACAGCGTGCCGTGTGCAGTGTACAGAGTTGAGAGTTGCAGCAGCACAAGCAGTTACAGGAGCTACCTTGGTCAGGAAGGACTGGAGGGAGCTGGGTGCAGGACTTTTGAGCTAACCAGAGCGTCAGGAGGAGTCAAGTCTAAGCACAGTCCAGGACTTTTGAGCTGATCAGAGTGTCAGAAGTCAGGTTCAAGTACAATTCAGCAAGTCAGTGTTTTTCAAGCGCCAGCAAGCGTTGGTCGGCACCCAGCCGGTGTCAAGACAGTGCTGAAAGGCATTTTTTCCACAAAGTGTCCCATTTGTACCTAGTTGAGCCAGAGGAGTATCCCACTCATTCCCTGCTCCCATCCCCAATATCAAATAAACAAAACAAACCAAAGATGCCGGAATGGTCATTGTCTCCAATCTCACTTGGGTATCCAGCTTAAATGGGCTGAAGGTGTCACCGGTAACCATGGCAGACCCACATCAGGCTCAATGCCTGGAAAATCTGCTACATGTCTATAAAGGTTGATAGGTAATAACACCAGAGATTGTTGATTTAGGAAAATTGATGATTGTTGATTTAGGAAATATCAGATCGCCATAGAGCAGGGGTCTCCAAACTTTTCAGTAGGAGGGCCACACTCAGGGTTGCCAAGCTCCCAAAGGGACATTTACTGACATGATACCAAAACATTTCCTGACAGAGATGATTTTTTTTATTGACAGGACACAAAATATTTACTGACAGAGCCAAATTATTACTTACGGTTCAAAAGTTAGCAAAAATGCCAATTTTTAGTGCAAATATCAATATTTGAGCTACAAATATGTAGCTAGTGCGAACAGCAATGTGTTTAAGGTATAACAAAAGGCAAAATAATATTTCTCCTTTTACATGAAGATCATGGTACAAAACACCCAGCACAGAGTTCCTCTTTACAGTACTAGGGGGAACTGCGGACCCTGATGTAAAGGGTAACTCTGACGTAAGGGGGACGCTGCAGGAACCTGGTGTAAGGGGGAACTCTGATGTAAGGTGGTCTCTGGTCACTAGACTACACTTCTGCTTGATCCCTACCTGCTATATCTGCTATTGGACCCTGGCTTGCTCACCTCCTGGTGGGGCGATCCTGAGGACCGCGACCTGGTGCTAACATGCAGCAAAATCCATCTCCACCATCAGGAGCTCTGGTGAACAAATATATTAACAGTAAAAAGCTTAGGTCTGAGCATGTAGGCCCTTTACAAAATAATCAGGAGTGGGTGACTGGGGACAAAGAGAAGGCAAATTTATTAAATACTTTCTTCAGCTCTGTATATACAAAGGAGCATGGGGGAGTTCATGACCATAATGAGGACGGTATTGACACAGCTCCAAATGATCCACAATGGCTCAAAAGTGATAGGTCCAGAAATATTTAGACTGAATAAGGGTGGATAAAGCGCCTGGACCAGATGGCATCCACCCACGCATCCTAAAAGAATTGAGCGCTGTAATTTCTATGCCTTTGTTTCTAATTTTTAGGGACTCGTTAAGGACTGGAATAGTACCACTGGATTGGCGTAGGGCCAATGTGGTGCCTATATTTAAAAAGGGATCAAAGTCTTTGCCAAGTAACTATAGACCTGTTAGTTTAACTTCTATAGTCGGGAAGATATTGGAGAGTTTAAAAAAAGACCACATAGATGAGTTCTTGCTGGAAAAAAATATTTTAAGCAACATACAGCATTGATTCATGAAAGACAGAAGTTCTCAAACAAACCTGATTTCTTTTTATGAGAAGGTAAGTAAAACCTTGGACAGAGGGGTGGCCGTGGACGTGGTATACTTGGACAGAGGGGTGGCTGTGGACGTGGTATATTTGGATTTTGCAAAAGCGTTTGACACCATTCCCCACACACGGCTAATGTGTAAGGTAAAGTCTACAGGCTTGGAAAGATCGGTTTGTAAATGGATAGAAAATTGGCTAAAAGATAGAATTCAGAGAGTAGTGGTTAATGATTATTACTCTGAATGGTGTAAGGTTATCAGTGGTGTTCCCCAAGGTTCAGTGTTGGGACCCTTACTTTTTTATATCTTTATAAATGATATAGGGTCTGGGATTAAAAGTACCATTTCAGTCTTTGCAGATGACACGAAGCTATGCAGTGGAATAACTTCTTTAGTGCCGGTTCACACTTATGCGCTTGTACTGCGAATGCGATGCGTTCTAAATAGTCTCCAATCGCATGCATTTACAAAATACATCTATGCGTTGCGATCCAGATGCGAATGTGATGCGATGATAAAAAGGGTCTTGTGCGAGTTTACAGCGTTGCGTTGCGAATTTAGTCTCCATAGACATCAATGTAAATCGGTCTGGACTCGCATTATCAGTTCAGATATGTGCGAATTCTTATTTTTTGTTTGATTTTCCCCTCAGCTCCACCCCTCCTGAGCTTAATTAACATAATCAACGCACTCAAATTTTCATTACAATCGCGCTGGTACTATTGAAAAACATAAGGTAAACTCAAACTGCAAATTCGCATTGCAAGCGCAAGCGCATAAGTGTGAACCGGCACTTACAGGATGCCTCCAACTTACAAGCTGACCTCAATGCAATGTTTCATTGGGCAACAATGAGGCATGTGAGGTTTAATGTTGATAAATGTGAAGTTATGAACTTGGGGGCTAAGAATATGCATGCATCATACATACTAGGTGGAGTAGAACTGGGGGAATCCATAGCGGAGAAGGATCTGGGTGTTCTAGGAAGATCATAAGCTTAATAATAGCATGCAATGCCAAGCTGCTGTTTCCAAAGCAAGCAAAGTCCTTTCTTGTATTAAGTGAGGCATGGACTCCAGAGAGAGAGATATTATTTTGCCCCTATACAGATCATTAGTAAGACCTCATCTGGAATATGCAGTTCAGTTTTGGGCACCAGTTCTTAAAAAGGATATCGGGGAACTGGAGAAAGTGCAAAGAAGGGCAACCAAACTGATAAGAGGCATGGAGGAGCTCAGCTATGAGAAAAGATTAGAGGAACTGAATTTATTGTCTCTTGAGAAGAGGAGATTAATGGGGTATATGATTACCATTTATAAATACATAAGGTGTCCATATAGTGAACTTGGTGTTGAGTTATTCACTTTAAAGAGGTTGTAAACTTGTTTAAAATTTTTTTTTTTTTTTTACAACCTGCAAGAGAAAGACATAATGAGCTAGTATGCATCGCATACTAGCTCATTATGAAATACTTACCTTAGAACGAGCCCCCGCCGTGCATCTCTCTTACCTGTATGACGGGCGACATGACATGTCGCTCGTCTTCCGGGATCGCGGCATCCGGTCATCTGATTGGCCGGAGCCGCGGTGACGTCACTCCCGCGCACGCGCGCGGGAGCCGACGGTCACGGCACGGGGCTCTGAAGGAACGGCACGATCAGCCGTTCCTTCAGAGCGCATGCGCCAGTGACGTCACTGGCTGCATTAAAGGTAAATATCTCCTAAACGGTACATGTTTAGGAGATATTTACAGTACCTATAGGTAAGCCTTATCATAGGCTTACCTATAGGTACAACTTCCTGAGGAGGGTTTACTTCCTCTTTAAGGTCATCACACAGGACAAGGGGGCCCTCTCTCTTTACGTCTAGAGGAAAACAGATTTTGTCTCCAAATACGGAAAGGTTTCTTCACCGTAAGAGCTGTGAAAATGTGGAATAGACTCCCTCCAGAGGTGGTTCTGGCCAGCTCACTAGATTGCTTTAAAAAAGGCCTGGAATCTTTCCTAGGTGTACATAATATAAATGGGTGCTAAAATATTTTTTAGGTAAAGTTGATCCAGGGAATATCTGATTGCCTCTCGGGGGATCAGGAAGGAATATTTTTCCCCTGCTGTAGCAAATTGGATCATGCTTTGCTGGGGGTTTTTTTCGCCTACCTCTGGATCAACTGCGGGTATAGGATTGTGTATATGGGATTGTATGGTTGGGTTTTCAATACTGTTTTTTTTTTTGGTTGAACCAGATGGACTTGTGTCTTTTTCAACCTGACTAACTATGTAACTACGAACACCGGTTAATACTTAGATTCTGCACCTCAGGTGAGCCTGCATCATCTGCCTGGGTGACCTTCTTGTGTTCCTATCCTGTGGGTTCCTGTATGAGCTTCCACTGCTATAGCAACTGGTCTTTGAGCCCGACCCCTGAGGTGAAATAGAGTTCCTCTTTACATCTGGGTCTGCAAAGTTCCCCTTGCACTGTAAGGGGGAATCCTGCAGACTCTGATGTAAGAGCCAACTCTGAGGACTCTGATTTAAGAAGGAACACCGCTGGGGACTCTGGTGTGGGGGGGCTCTTGTGACCACAGACCAGACCACATTCCCCAGAGTAAATACACTTAGGTAAGGGGGGTTACTGATACATGGGGGAACTTTTAAAATAGTATCCCCTCTCACCTTAGTGTATTCACTCCGACTGATTCCCCCTTTACATCAGTGGCCCCCCACAGACTTTGTGTGGCCTGGCTGGACCTGTCACTAAATTGCCTCCTCCTTAAGACTGCTCGGGAGCAGGGCAGTGGGGGCACTGAGGGCAGGCACAGTCAGACCGCGGTCCAGGTCCTCCTCTGCTTCTTGATCCTCCATTCTGGGCTTCAGTTCTCCACCACCCCGGCGCTCCTGCTCCTGGCTCCCCCTCCTACCATTAGTAAAAGGCATCAAGCGGCGCTATGATGTCACCAAGATCCCGCCTACTCCCCACCTGAGCCTGAACCCTGCCCGAAACTACCCACATTTTTTATGGGCAGCTGCCATCCCTAACAGACATTTACTGACAGTTTAAAATTCAGACAAATTTTCTGTAAATTTACGGACGGTTGGCAACCATGGCCACATTGTATGTAATTAGCCTGGTATAAGTCAGAACAACAGAGGAAGAACTTCACTAAAATAAAGCATGAATATTCCAAATAATTTTCAGCAATTAGTAAAGGCTGAATATTACTGTCCCTATAGGGAACCCCTCTTACATCATAAGCATCTATGGGATAACATCCTGCAAGTCCATGTTGAAGATAGCACAGCATCCATTCCTCCAAGTGCCACGTTGCCGGCAGCGCCGGTGGGTTCCAGTGCTTCGGGTCCGTGAATGGGGAGAGGAGCCAAGTGTTGCTGAGGGAACGGAAAGGTCACTGCAGGGCAGGTAGATGTCAGGGCGTGCGTTCGGAGCATGCGTGCTCCTTTCTCAGGGCTCTTTACAGGTATGATAGTAAGGATGCTTGTACTAGGCGCAGTGGTGTCAAACTGGCGGCCCTTCAGCTGCTGTGGAAGTCCCATCATGCCTCTGCCTGTTGGAGTCTTGCTTGAAACTGTGAGCTTTGCAATGCCTCATGGGACTTGTAGTTCCGCAACAGCCAGTTTGACACCTGTACATGACTAAGGAATACCTGTGAGGGAGGGGCTAAAGAGGCGGAGACTAACCTAAAATCCTGTGTTTTAAAGCGGTTGTAAACCCAAAAACGCAAAAAAAAAAAAAAAAACCTGCAAGACAAAGGCATAATGAGCTAGTATGCATAGCATACTAGCTCGTTATGTATTACTTACCTTAGAACGAAGCCCCGACACGGACCCCCGGATATCGCTGCGGGCGCTGCCATGATCCCTCGCCGTCTCTTCTGGGTTCAGCGGCTCCGGCGCTGTGATTGGCCGGAGCCGCGATGACGTCACTCCCGCGCATGTGCCCAGGAGTGATTTTCCGGCAAGCTCCCGGCAAGCAAAACTGAAGGTCCCCCCGGACCTTCAGAGCGCATGCGCCGCTCACGTGAGCGGCTGCATGCACTGCAAATATCTCCTAAACCGTGCAGGTTTAGGAGATATTAATTGTACCTACAGGTAAGCCTTATTATAGGCTTACCTGTAGGTAAAAGTGTAAAAAAGCGGGATACTACCGCTTTAAGTCTGAGGATCACTGCGGGCCAGATAAAATATATTAGAAGGCCACATGTGGCCCACGGGCCGTAGTTTGGAGGCCCCCGCCCTAGCAGATCAGAAAGGTTTTTTTTTTCCTGTTGGAGCTTTGTAAGGTTTTTTTTGCCTTCCTCTGGTTATCTGTGGGTGTAGGGTTCTGTATATAGAGGTTTTCTATTTAACCACTTAAGGACTGCCCGCCGCAGTTTGACTGCGGCAGGCTGGCCCTCCTGCACGAACCGACGTAGCCCTACGTCAGTCGCGCGCCTGCTGCTAGAGGGGGGCTCCTGCCCCCCCCACTCGGCAGCGGGGACTCTAATTCATGGCGCCAGTGCCTCCGATTGGCGCCGGCCACCCGTGATCGCTCACCACTGAGAGAGAAGGACAGTCTGCTGTTGTTAACACAGCTGACCGTTCTTCTCTCTGAAATGATCACAGAGCGCCTGTGATCCTTCTATATAGGATCACAGGTCTCTGTGATCATTTCAAAAGCCCAACCCCCATACAGTTAGAAACACTCCCCAAGGCTTACACTTAACCCCTTGATCACCCACAGTGTTAACCCCTTCCCTGCCAGTGTCATCATTACAGTAGCAGAGCATATTTTTAGCACTGATTACTGTAGTAATGTCACTGGTCCCCCCGAAAGTGTCAAAAATGTCAGTTCGGGGTCCGATCTGTCCGCCGCAATGTCGCAGTCCCGCTAAAAATCACAGATCACCGTCATTACTAGTAAAAAAAAAAAAACAATAAAAATGACATAAATCTTTCCCTTAGTTAGTAGATGCGATAACTTTTGCGCAAGCCAATCAAAATACGCTTATTGCGATTTTTTTTACCAAAAATATGTAGCAGAAAACAAATTGGCCTAAAATGTTAAAAAAATTGATTGTTAATTTTTTTTTTTTTTTGGGAATGTTATATAGCAGAATGTGTTTTTTAGAATTGTCGCTATTTTTTTGTTTGTAGCGCAAAAAATAAAAATCACACAGGTGATCAAATGTCACCAAAAGAAAGCTCTATTTGTGGGAAAAAAAAGGACATCAACTTTATTTAGGTACAGTATTGCACGACCGCGCAATTGTCCGTTAAAGTAACGCAATGCTGATTCGCAACAAATGGGGGGGCAAATCCTTCTGGTCCAGAAGTGGTTAATTATTTATTCATTTATTTTTCTATTGGTTGATCTCAATGGACTTGTGTCTTTTTTTTTCAACCTAATTATGTAAGTTTGTTGGGGGTTCTATAGCAAGGACCTTAAAATTCATCAGCAGGTAGTCCCTGAAAACTTCCTATCAGTTCAGTACCAGCATGCTCAGCTCACCCTCCCATCATCATTGTTTATCTCATTATTCTACGAAGCCGTCTATTCAAACAACACGATATCCAGTGGTAGCTGCCCTGCTACCGGAATACATTAAGTCACAGAGCCGAGATTAAAGCTTTCTGTATTCTTGGTTAACGCGACCTTTTAAAAAATGTACCAGACATAAATCTGCATTGTCACCACTTTTCAGAACCGCATACCGTCCCCTGATGAATACATAATGAAAGGCTAGTGTAATCACCGCCGGAGAACTGTCCTTACCGGACTCCAGAGACAGTCTGAAGCAACATGATATAGTCTGTGCTTTTTAGGGCCCATTCACACCATGACTCAGTGCTCTTCGAGGTGTTTGTTTGCGTACGCTGTGGTGCATTGCGATAGACAGGCCCAGTGGCGGCCCGTCCCTTAAGGGCGCAGGGGCGTCGTCCCCCCGTATCCATGCGTCCGGCCCCCTAATCTACATGCAGGGCACCGGACGCATGGATTCCAATGGGGAATTTTTTTTTTTTGAAGCACATGATTAGAGCCCGAGGCTCTAATAGGCTTCAAAAAAGGGTGGGCTCGGGGAGCAGAGCACTGCGCCCTGAGCCCACCCAGTTGTGTGACAATAGCAAATGAATATTTACTATTGTCACACGGATTCTCCTCCTGGCCAATCAGGAAGCGGGTCCCGAGATCCGTTTCCCGATTGGCCGAAAGGAGAAGCCATCCTATTGGCGAGGGAGGAGGAAGAGGCGCAGGGGAAGCCCGACCAACAAAGGGGGACATGGAGGACACTGAGGGTGAGGGGAGGTATGGTGTGCGGTGCGGGCTGGAGCTGGTATGGTCTGTGGTCAGGTCTGTCTGCCGCCCCCCGACCCATGGAGCACCAGCCGCCACTGGACAGACCGTTCATTTTAAATGCTGGGATAAAAATGATCACCTGGGCTTGGCATGGCCACTAAACTCAGGCTGGTCATGCACCGTTCTGCCCAGCAGGTTCCCCCTGTGATGGACTCCTAGACACCCTGACTGGGTATCTCCGCCAAGAAGCTGCTTCCTAAGCTCTGGAACACAAGACCCGTGAATCTGGTTATAGTTACCCCAAGAACTAGCCATGCACCGTTCTGACCAGTAGGCTCCCACTGTGATAGACTCCCGGACACCCTGACTGGGTATCTCCACCAAGAAGCTGCTTCTTAAGCTCTGGAACACGAGACCCGTAAATCTGGCTATAGTTACCCCAAGAACTAGCCATGCACCGTTCTGCCCAGCAGGTACCACCTGTGACGGACTTCCGGACACCCTGACTGGGTATCTGCACCAAGAAGCTGCTTCCAAAGCTCTGGAACACATGACCTGTGAATCTGGCTATAGATACCCCAAGAACTAGCCATGCGTCCATTCTGCCCAGCAGGTTCCCCCTGTGATGGACTCCCATACACCCTGACTGGGTATCTCCACCAAGAAGCTGCTTCCTAAGCTCTGGAACACGAGACCAGTAAATCTGGCTATAGTTACCCCAAGAACTAGCCATGCACCGTTCTGCCCAGCAGGTTCCCTCTGTGATGGACTCCCAGACACCCTGATTGGGTATCTCCACCAAGAACCTGCTTCCTAAGCTCTGGAACACAAGACCGGTGAATCTGGCTATAGTTACTCCAAGAACTAGCAATGCACCATTTTGCCCAGCAGGTACCCGCTGTGACGGACTCCCGGACACCCTGATTGGGTATCTCTGCCAAAAAGCTGCTTCCTAAGCTCTGGAACAAGAGACTGAATCCAAGAACTAGGCAATACCAGTTTTGGAGCAAACCAGATTAAGAACTGGTTATTGAACAAGAATACAGGCGTTTTATACACTTGAGAAGTATGTCAGTCACTACATGAACAATGACCCAAGTATTTACCCAAAACATCACACAATGGTTTAGATAACGAGGTACAGCTGTTACAAGGCTAATCCCATCATAAAGGATCCTCTAAGAGTTAATCAAATTAGCCACCAGGTAGAAACAATAGGTGAATGGGAATCCACACCCAGACAATGCTTTGATTAATCAGGATCTCACTCCAGGGCAGACTGCCGGCATCAAGCTCATAAAGTGCAATACACATTATTACAAATATAAACACATCACCACAGTAGACAATAGGTGAGTTAATTAGCACAATTAACAATGTGTGGAAGACAGGTGGTTGAGCTTATGACATTAGCATCTTCCATGAGTCTGACTGTGTGGAGCAGTCCTCTTTGATAACGTGGCATCTAGGCCTTTAACATGGTTACTGGGCCTAGAGTCCCAGAGTCTGGAATTGACATGGACTTGAATCCAAAGTAACATTACTCCAAGGGCTCCCCCAGCATAAACCTCACAAAGAGTAGTGTTCCTTTAAAAGCCAGGGCCCATAGTCAGTAGGGAAGAGGCTAGCCTGCAGTCCCCTCCAAAAGCCTCTGTCCTGAGTGAGTTTGTCACACCCCTATCCACATAGATCTACTATAATCACCTGCTGGAAGCACTGTGGTTGGTACTGGTTGCCTAGGAGGACGGTTGTAATTCCAGTATCCACCAGCGGGTGTCTCACAGCAGCCAGCAGTAGTGATGGGAAGTTCGACTCTTTGAAGTGAATCGGTTCATTTCGACTCACTCACTGAAATGAACCGATTCATTGAATCGAATCTTCGGTTCACTTGCTGAGTCTACTGACAAGCAGTGAACCGAAGCTCCGACTCAACTCTATACAAATGAGCTGAATCAGAGGAGTGACTCATAGGTTCGGCAGCTCTCTGGGGATGTTTTTTTTTTATTTAACTCCTTCTTGGCTCCTCAGAGCTGTCTGAAGCCTATGGTATGTGAGTGTCAGACACAATAAACTTTTTCAGATTAGCCAGCATTATCACGTTCTGGACTTTAGGTGACAGCTGTATAAATCAAAAGCAGTTTCTGTGCATGTGAACTGCATTCTGATGGGCAAACTTCACAGCTAACATTGCCAGCTATCAGATTTGTCCGTTTTTTACAGATTATGCACAGGAATAACGATCAGATTTTACTACTGTGTGTGGGTACTTCGGCCACAGTAATAAAATTAGACTTTTATTCCTGTGCATAATCTGTAAAAAACGGACAAATCTGATAGCTGGCAATGTTAACTGTGAAGTTTGCCCATCAGAATGCAGTTCACATGCACAGAAACTGCTTTTGATTTATACAGCTGTATGTGCTGCTGGTGATGAACGGTTCTATTAGTGTACTGAGTGCTAACAGAGACCGACTCATAGGTTTAGATTCATTTGACTCAGTAACCGCTGCACTGAGCTACTCAGGGAAATGATTCGACTCTTCTCACTGATCGGTTCATTACAAGCTGGTTTCTGGCCACAGTATTCAGTGTGCTGGCCTGGGAGACGCTGATTGGTTAGAGGGAGGAGCTGAGCTCCTCACTCTAGGATCATATTACCAGCAGCCCAGACCAGCTTTCCTTCACTGCATACTGAACCGTTTCCTACCGACTCGTTCAGGAAGAAGAACCGAGTCAACCGGTTCACTGAAAAGAATCGATTCAAAAGAACGATTCGTTCATGAACCGGACATCACTAGCCAGCAGTCCCCAGTACAGTAAATCCTATACATCATGGGTGTCCAACCTTTTGGCTTCTCTGGGCCACATTGAGTGTAGAGAAATTTTCTCGGGCCGCATATAAAATATATACTATAGGTATATAAGTAATAAAACGCCGCCGCACCCCCCGCACTAATTTAACACAACTAGAGGATGATCAAATTAAATGGAATCAGTATACAGGGGTTTACTTCTACTGAGAGATAATAAAGGAACACTCCCAATCACCCCCCCCTCCCCTCCCCTCAGAGGCAGCCTCTGCCTACTGTTAGTTGGAAGCCTCTGTGGCCATGCCCCCAACCCGACTTCCTTCCTCCCCAGCAAAAAAAAAAAATTGTCAGGGGGCAGTGGGCCGCATTGCCTGGGGTTCCGGGCCGCATGTGGCCCCCGGGCCGCAGGTTGGACATGCCTGCTCTACATACCTACCTTCGAGTTGTGAACTTTCAAAGATGCGAACGTGCGTTTGCACAGTTTTTTCTTATTCAACCCAGCGGATTAAATGAAAAAAAAAAAAAAAACTGACAGATCGCCGTACCAATATAAGCAACTCCCCAGCTGTGCTATTGTGTTCTAACAGGGTGACTCCCCCCACCAGAAAACACTGATCAGTGCTCGAAGCGTTGATTTTATTTTTTTTGGAGTACAAACAAGTTGGACTTACGAATGAGCTCAGCCCCGGTTCACACTTGTGCGTGTGCGGGGTTCGCATGTAATGTCGGAGCGCACTGCTCCGACATTACATGTGATCGGCTGTGCGGTGCGAGTTTAGCCATACAATTTGTATAGCTAAATTCGCACCGCAGCTGCACCAAACACACACAGGGACCCTTTTTGGCAGCCGCATCAGGATCGGATCGCACAGCGGTTCACACTTGTGCGATCCGATCCTGTGCGAACTGCAAGATCGCACTGCGATATGCGATCAAACTGGGGGTGTCGTTAAGATTACAATGACACCCCCAGCGTATCGCTTATGGCAGTGTGAACTGCCGGGGGTGCGTGTGCAATGCGGGAACAGGCTGCGGATTCGCAGCCTTCCCGCACTCGCATTAATGTGAACCGGACCTAACGGAACGGAACACGTTCGTAAATAGGGGACTTGCTGTAATCAGTTTCACCTATGGTTGCCACCTGTCTGAGATTCACCTGGACAGTCCGGGTTTTGAATCATGTGCCCGGGTTTCAGTCAACCTGAAATCCGGACACATTATTCAGAGAGGAATGTGGCTCAGAAAAGAGCCTGACAGGAGGCTGAAGGGGCAATATGTGCGCTGCATTACTATTCTCTTTGGAGTGCCCAAAGGTGTCCCAGGTCTGTTACAATCCTATAGTGCAGCCCTTTTCAACCAGGGTGCCCAGGCACCCTGCAGTGCCTTGTGGTTTCTATAGGGGTGCCTTAGCAAAAATGCCTAAAAATTGCCCAAAAATTGTATACAAGCCGGAGTGTGGATAATGCTGTCTTTTAGTTACACATAGCAACAGGTTTTCATTGTGCACCATTACAACCTTCTAGCATCCTAATGAACATTGGCATCACCAGTTGATAAGGAGGATGTCAGTTGGCTGCATAGCATCCTTTTTGACCGTCCCGTGCCCCTCTTCATTAACATTGAGGGCACTGTAGCTGAATGAGGGAGAAAATAATCATTGGAATACTAGTCAGTACCAGTTTGAAAAAGTGTATTTGCTTTGGAATAATAAATCACCTCTTACGTTGGGGGTCCTACTTCTGTGGATGTTGCTGCATTATACAAAACTATTAGAATATTTTTTACATTTCAGAATGAGGTTCCCCGAGACCACCATTTTTAAAGGGTGCCTTGACTGAAAAGAGGTGAGAAACACTGCTATAGTGTATACAAAAAAAAAAAAAAAAAAGTACTGTGCACTGCTAAAGTGTTTGGGTTTGGCTTGAAGAAAAAGTGGAAACCATAGTTTCCCCTGATGCTGGCTGCTGGGAGAGTATTTAGGCCCTCCCCTACTAATTGGCTCTCGCTTCAGTGTTTTGCATGTTTCCAGATACTGCTACAGTTATCCTGTTCCTGCTCCTTCCCTGTAGGCTGTACCCTGAATCCTGTTGCTTTGTACCTCTCCCCTGTTCCAGATCTCAGTTTTGGTTCCCCCTTCCCGTCTGCTCCCTGCACCTCCAGTTTTCTCATGCCTTTCAGTGTTCCCCATTTTGTACACAGTATATTGAATATAATTAGTTATTAGTTAGGCTTCTGTTTGTTAGGTATTCTATCACTGGGTTTTTTGGCCCTTCTTTCTGACCACCAATGCAGGGAGCATTTTCCTACTGATCACCAATGTAAGGAGCATTCTTCCCACTAATCACCAATGTAGGGAGCATTTTTCCCACTGATCACCAATTTAAGGACCATTCTTCCCAGTGACCACCAATGTAAGGAACATTCTTCCCAATGACCACCAATGTAAGAAGCATTCTTCTCACTGATCACCAATGTAAGGAGCATTCTTCCCACTGACTACCAATGTAAGGAGCATTCTTCCTATTAACCACCAATGAAATAGAACGCTTCCCCCACTAACCAACAGTGTAAGAAGGCCCCTTTCCCAATGACCACCAGTTTAAGGCGATCCCTCTCCCACTGACCACCGCACAGTACTTTATGTGTGCCAATAGGTGTCTAGCACCATTCCACCCACTTTCTATGAGCTCTAGTAATCCTAGACCTGCCACAGATGTGACTGGGCAGTGAAAGGAGAAGCAGCACAGCAATGAGCTCACCTCTTTTTTACTCTGCCCTCTCCTCCTCACTTCTTGTCATCACATGAACCAATTGGCTCATTGTGCTGCTTCTTCCTCTCACAATCCAGGTCTGCTGTACAGGAACTGGAAGATGCTGATACCAGGTCCCATTCAGATACTTACACTGCTTGTATTCACAAGATACGTTTAATGATGTATTCATGAATACAGAGCTGCATTTGTTTGTGTCTTTTTATCTGCCTGGAGCTCAATGTTCAATTTCTGAGAGCGATCGGAATAAAACAATGTGCTATTGTCGAAAATGTTTTTTGGATTTATTGGTGGAAAGTTCTAAGCGCTTTATTAAAAAAATAGAAAAAAAAAGTGAAACATTTCATATGAAGATGATTTAAGAGTTCTCATAAAACTGCTACAAACGGATGCATTAAATACAAGTACTGTACACTGCGTTGGGTATGGCACCTCAGGGACGGGCAGTAATATACCCATAATCCCACGCTTTTTACTATCTGTAAGGTTAAACGTGGACGCCGTTCACTTCCCGCCGGCAGCTTTATAAAGGCGCAGAGCAGACGTATCTGTGCCTCTCACTGCAGCTTCTCTCCGTCCATTCTTTCCTTCTCCGGACAAGGACGCAGCTTTCCTCCGAAGCTCCGGACAGAAACGAAGATGGCGGTTTGAAGTTGCTTGTAGTCCAGTGTTGTCCGTTAGCCCAGGACCAGGGCGATCGTCTGTCTGATGACTTCAGGCCTAAGGGTAAAAAAGATCTCGATTCACAAAAAGTTATCCCTTTGGCTCCCAATCATTATTTGAGAGCACACTGGGCGCTGGTACCTGTGCTCACATCTGATTGGCGCTTAATAATATCTTACCGATCCAAAACGGCTTCTTGTTGGCGAACTTCCAGAGCCACCTCATCACCGATTGTGACCGGACACTTGTTAAATGACTGCCCGGCCTGAATAAAGAAGCTGGGGGTTAGGCTGAATCTTTGGGAAGACCACACTCCATGTTAGCTTAAACATTTTTGAATCCCACCACTAATTCTGTGTTCCAAATCTGTGATCATGTGAGCCAGAGAGTCATGAGTTCATCTAGAGGTGCCCTATATTGTAATACGTACACTAGTGTCACACATGTACTTGGAGCCAATAAATATTCATTATTTTCTGTTTATATAATGATAATATATTTATTAGTGGTCTACAAAGTAGACAAGGCTCCATCAGTCCCTGTCCCAAACATACCAGCCCCTGTACCAACCATACCATCCCCTGTCCCATTCACACCAGTCCCTGTCCCAATCACATTAGCCCCTGTCCCAATCACATTAGCACCTGTCCCAATCATACCAGCCCCTGTCCCAATCATACCAGCCCCTGTCTCAATCATTCCAGCCCCTGTCCCAATCACATTAGCACCTGTCCCAATCACACCAGTCCCTGTCCCAATCATACCAGCCCCTGTCCCAATCATTCCAGCCCCTGTCCCAATAATACTAGTCCCTGTCCCAAGCACACTAGCCCCTGTCCCAAACACATTAGCCCCTGTCCCAATCACACCAGCCCCTGTCCCAATTAAACCAGCCCCTGTCCCAAGCACATTAGCCCCTGCCCCAATCACACCAGCTATTGTCCCAATCACATTAGCCCCTGTCCCAAACACACCAGCCCCTGTCCCAAACACACCAGCCCCTGTCCCAAGAACACTAGCCCCTGTCCCAAACACACTAGCCCCTGTCCCAAACACACTAGCCCCTGTCCCAAACACAATAGACCTTGTCCCAATTACACCAGTCCCCTGCCTCAATCACATCAGCTCCTGTCCCTATCATACCAGCTCCTGTCCCAATCACACTAGCCCCTGGCCCAATCACACTAGCCCCTGTCCCCTTCACACTAGCCCCTGTCCCCTTCACACTAGCCCCTGTCCCAGTCACATCAGCCCCTGTCCCAATCACATCAGCCCCTGTCCCAATCACACCAGCTCCTGTCCCAATCACACTAGCCCTGGTCCCAAACACATTAGCCCCTGTCCCAATCACACCAGCCTCCTGCCCCAATCACACTAGCCCCTGTCCCAATCACACTAGCCCCTGTCCCAATCACACTAGCCCCTGTCCCAATCACACCAGCCTCCTGCCCCAATCACACTAGCCCCTGTCCCAATCACACTAGCCCCTGTCCCAATCACACCAGCCTCCTGCCCCAATCACACTAGCCCCTGTCCCAATCACACTAGCCCCTGTCCCAAACACATTAGCCCTCGACCCAATCACACTAGTCCCTGACCTCATCACACTATCCCCTGTCCCAATCACACCAGCCCCCGCCCCAATCACAATAGCCCCTGTCCCAATCACACCAGCCCCCACCCCAATCACACTAACCCATGTCCCAATCATATCAGCTACTGTCCCAATCACACTAGCCCCTGTCCCCTTCAAATCAGCCCCTGTCCCCTTCACATCAGCCCCTGTCCCAATCACATTAGTCCCTGTCCCAATAACACTAGCCCCTGTCCCAATCACACTAGCCCCTGTCCCAATCACATTAGCCCCTGTCCCAATCACATTAGCCCCTGTCCCAATCACACTAGCCCCTGTCTCAAACACACCAGCCCCTGTCCCAAACACACCAGCCATTATCCCAATCACACCAGCTTCTGTCCCAATCACACTAGCCTCTGTCCCCTTCACACCAATCCGGTCCCAATCACACCAGCCCCTGTCCCATTCAGGCCAGTCCCTGTCCCAATCACATTAGCCCCTGTCCCAATCACATTAGCCCCTGTCCTAACTGACAACTAACCTAGCAGCATGTTTTTTGGAGATAGTTGAACCCTCAGTAGTACACACATGAGGAGAACATACAAACTGTTTGCAGTGTCCTGGTGGGTTATGGGTTTAGAACTCCAGCTCTACAGGACCTCAGAGTGCTAAATCCATCCCCGTACAGATGAGGGATTCAGAACTTATTAGAAACATAGAAACATAGAAACATAGAATGTGTCGGCAGATAAGAACCATTTGGCCCATCTAGTCTGCCCAATATATCTGAATCCTATGAATAGTCCCTGGCCCTATCTTGTATGAAGGATAGCCTTATGCCTATCCCATGCATGCTTAAACTCCTTCACTGTATTTGTAGCTACCACTTCTGCAGGAAGGTTATTCCATGCATCCACTACTCTCTCAGTAAAGTAATACTTCCTCATATTACTTTTAAACCTTTGCCCCTCTAATTTAAAACTGTGTCCTCTTGTGGTAGTTTTTCTTCTTTTAAATATGCTCTCCTCCTTTACCGAGTTGATTCCCTTTATGTATTTAAATGTTTCTATCATATCCCCTCTGTCTCTTCTTTCTTCCAAGCTATACATGTTAAGGTCCTTTATCCTTTCCTGGTAAGTTTTTTCCTGCAATCCATGTACTAGTTTAGTAGCTCTTCTCTGAACTCTCTCTAGAGTATCTATATCCTTCTGGAGATATGGCCTCCAGTACTGCGCACAATACTCCAAGTGAGGTCTCACCAGTGTTCTGTACAGCGGCATAAGCACTTCTCTCTTTCTACTGCTTATACCTCTCCCTATACATCCAAGCATTCTGCTGGCATTTCGTGCTGCTCTATTACATTGTCTTCCCACCTTTAAGTCTTCTGAAATAATTACTCCTAAATCCCTTTCCTCAGATACTGAGGTCAGGACTGTGTCAAATATTCTATATTCTGCCCTTGGGTTTTTACGCCCCAGGTGCATTATCTTGCACTTATCCACATTAAATTTCAGTTGCCAGAGTTCTGACCATTCTTCTAGTTTTCCTAAATCCTTTTCCATTTGGCGTTTCCCTCCAGGAACATCAACCCTGTTACATATCTTTGTGTCATCAGCAAAAAGACAAACCTTACCATCGAGGCCTTTTGCAATATCACTTATGAAGATATTAAACAAAATTGGTCCCAGTACAGATCCCTGAGGTACCCCACTGGTAACATGACCTTGTTCTGAATGTTCTCCATTGACTACAACCCTCTGTTGTCTGTCACTCAGCCACTGCCTAATCCACTCAACAATATGGGAGTCCATGCTCAATGACTGCAGTTTATTGATAAGTCTTCTATGTGGGACAGTGTCAAAAGCCTTACTAAAATCTAGATATGCAATGTCTACTGCACCTCCACCGTCTATTATTTTAGTCACCCAGTCAAAAAAATCTATAAGATTTGTTTGACATGATCTCCCTGAAGTAAACCCATGTTGTTTTTCATCTTGCAATCCATGGGATTTAAGATGTTCCACAATCCTATCCTTTAATTACATTGAGGTCTGGGTCCCACAAAGGATATAAAAGAGTGTCAGTGTCTTACATTTGTGCACAGTCCTGCTCGGCCTCTTCCCAGGCTCTCTTCTTATGGGTATTCAGATAAAAGCAGTATTTCTGGTGGTGAGTCCACCCTGCAGGACATCTTCTCAGCTTCTCTCCCTACAGACAAACAAAGCGTCAATTAATATAAAACAAGCTCATGGTGACATCATTAAACTTGGAGGGGGATGTTCTCTAGTGGACTAATACCAAATATGATCCCTGGGGAGGGGTTTTCCCCAGAGATCTCTCCAACGTCATTACCCATATATAGACTATTACCAAATATAGACGCTGGGGACGAGTTTCCTAAAAGATGTCTCTGACATCATTGCCCATATATGGACTATAGAAAGGGGTTTGCGGGAGTTCTCTGACATCATTACCCAAATATGGACCAATATCAAATATGGACTCTAGGGACAGGTTTCCCTGAAGATCTCTCTGATATCATTGCCCATATATGGACTTACTGTATATCAAATATGGACTCTAGGAATCGGTTTCTCTGGAGTTCTCTCTAACATCATTGGCCATATATGAGTAATATCAAATATGGGCCCTAGGAGGGGTTTCCCCTGGTGTTCTTTGCTACATCATTACCCCTATACAGTATGGACTACTACCAAATATGGACTCTGGGGATGGGTTTCCCTGAAGATCTCTCTGATATCATTGCCCATATATGGACTTACTGTATATCAAATATGGACTCTAGGAAGGGGTTTCTCTGGAGTTCTCTCTAACATCACCGGCCATATATGGGTAATATCAAATATGGACCCTGGGAGGGGTTTCCCCTTGGTGTTCTTTCCTACATCATTACCCCTATACAGTATGGACTACTACCAAATATGGACTCTGGGGATGGGTTTCCCTGAAGATCTCTCTGATATCATTGCCCATATATGGACTTACTGTATATCAAATATGGACTCTAGGAAGGGGTTTCTCTGGAGTTCTCTAACATCATTACCCAAATATGGACCAATAACAAATATGGACTCTAGGGACAGGTTTCCCTGAAGATCTCTCTGATATCATTGCCCATATATGGACTTACTGTATATCAAATATGGACTCTAGGAAGGAGTTTCTCTGGAGTTCTCTCTAACATCATTGGCCATATATGGGTAATATCAAATATGGACCCTGGGAGGGGTTTCCCCCTGGTGTTCTTTCCTACATCATTACCGCTATACAGTATGGACAACTACCAAATATGGACTCTGGGGATGGGTTTCCTTGAAGATCTCTCTGATATCATTGCCCATATATGGACTTACTGTATATCAAATATGGACTCTGGGGATGGGTTTCCCCTGAAGATCTCTCTTTTTCATTGCTCATATATGGACTAATATCAAATATGTGGACAAGGAAGGGGCTTCCCTGGAGTTCTATCTGAGGCCATTACCTATATATAGACTAATATCAAGTATGGGCCCTGCAGAGGGATATCTTAGTGTTCTCCCTGATGCCATTACCCATTTATAGTCCACTCTTAGATACAGTCTTTACAGACGGAAAGTTACATTTTTTGTCATAGATTAACATTTTGCTTGAAACTCCCCTCCTACCTACAGTAGGATGGTAGACTGCATATAATTATGTAATATAAGGCTGCAGCCTTTATAGAATTATTGTGAAAAATATACTAAATTTAGCTGCAGTACATTGTATAAAGTTCATTTTTTCTGATTTATATTCTGATTTGAGCACAGTTTCAGGGTTTGCTGGATGACACTGCCTGCTCCCTCATTGCTTTGGTGTCAGGTCACCTGTGGCCAGGTGACGACTGCACCCTGTTGGAGGCAGGGGTGCACCACAAGGTAGTGAACCCAGTAGCTGACTGCTGCGGATGGACAGGAACGTGAGCTCAAGATTCCCCAGGGCGCGGAGTCTAAGACCCAGCAGGTGTTCACCAGAGCCTCTAGTGGTTAGGATGGACTTGGCTGCAGCTGGGCCCAGGTCGCGGCCCCTGGGGTCCCCCAGGTCACGCTCCATAGGAAGAGGGGAAGCAGCCAGTCAGGACACAGGGGATAGTGATGGGTAAGCCGAGGTCGGGACAACAGGCAGACAAGGGTAACCAAGGAACAGGCCAAAGGTAAGGGTCACAGGCAAACAGGAGAAGTCAGAGACAAGCCAAAGTCGGTACACAGAAAGGTAGATCAAGCACACGGCAGACATGAAACAACTAACAAACACTGTTGAACAGCAAAGCAGACCTGCAGTGCACTGATTAATATAGACTTCCAGTGATGACCTGAGGTGGGGCCGAACAGGGAGGAGAGATGATAAAAAGGAACCAGAAGTGAAGTCAGGCCTCTAATGCAGACATGGAGGAACAGGTAAGCTGCCAAACACTATTGCAAGTCCGTTACATTTGGCTTGTTGCCTGCTGTCTCTTTAAGTCTACACCTTCCCTTTCATTTGCGCACTCTTATGAGCATTTTTAATATGAATACCTGCTGTGTCCCGTTAGTCGATTGGCGTATTGAGTCTGGAGAGGCAGAATCATGTTGGGGGCGCTCTGGAGCAGAGAGACTCGGCGGAGCTCCGACCAGCCAGACTTCTCCTCTTCTACGGGACTGCTGAGCTCCGCCCAATGGCATCATCCCTTGATACTGCATAAGAACACAGAAAGAGAAAACCGATCCCATCAGCCGCAGATAGGTGAAAGAATGACTCCAACCATCTGTATACACTTATTTAGGAAATGTCTGAACTGCCATAAAAATGCTTAAAAAAAAAGAAGTATTAAAATGTGTAAAAAATAGTATAGAGAAGTATTAGAGAGCCACAGGTTTGTATCAAGTCCAGTAAAACTATTTATCTTGGCATTGGCAACATATCAGAGTTTATAGTCAACGCCAGGGCTGGGACAAGAGGGGCGGCTGCCCTGGGCACTGTGGTATCATGTAAGGTGGGGTGGCACCACAAGGAGATTGAGGGGAGGGGATTTGTGTTGGGAGGGGGAATTTCTGGGGTGCCAGGGGATAAGAATTGTCCTAGGAGGAGAAATTTAGGGAGGTGCGCTAGGAGTGATTTGAGATTTATGTTGGGAGGGGAGATAAGGTAAGAAGATTTGTGCTAGGAGGGAGAATTGTAGGAGGCTTGTGCTAGGAATTGTAGGAGGCTTGTGCTAGAATAGGTAATAGGATAGGGGAGAATTGTGCTAGGAGGGGATTTTTTTTTTCTAGGGGGGGGGGGGGGATTTGTGCTAGCAGTTATTATCGGGGGTATTTGTGCTATGCTAGGAGGGGAAATTGGGTGGGGGGGATTTGTCGCTAGGATTGGGAATTGAGGAGAACTGTGCTTTGGGAGGGTGGTATTGGGGGGGGGGGGGTATTTGCGCTCAGAGGGAAATTTTGAGGGGTAGAGGATTTGTACTAGGAGGGGGGAAATCTTTTTTGGCGGGGGTGGATTTGTGCTAGGGGAATATGGGAAATGGGGTGATTTGAGCTGGGTGGATAGGGGGCAAAGATTCATGCTGGGAAGGAGATCTCAGCAGGGAGTAGATTTGTACTGGGAAGAGGGGGGATTTATGCTTAGTAGGTAAAAACATGCAGATTAGTGCTCAATTTTCTACCTTTTGGGGGGGATTTTTGCTGATACATAATGCTCATACATCTTGGCGGGTGGGCGCAATTTGGCATGTTTACCCTGAGCTCTAGGTGACCTTGTCCCGGCACTGGTCAACGCGTTTCAAGGTGTCAACTCTCATTCATCGGGGGTTTGTGTGCTTACAATCGTTTGGCTACATTGGACAACGAAAAATAAAAAAATTACTAATAGAGAGATCACAGGTCACCAGTCTGGCAGCTGAATACTTTGTATATTTTTCACTTGCCCTGATGTAGGCGGAGCTAGGAACCCCCCGAACATGTTAGTTACATCCTGTGCCTTGTTATCAAGAGAAATACATTTTTACTGTACTTGATACAAACTTTTGGCACTCCCACCCCTTTATATACTATTTTGACCACTCCAGAGGCCCTAGGGATACTCTGGCCAACTTTTCACCAATTACCAACACTTTTGAAAAAACATGTAAAGTAATGCACATCCACACCCCCGTGCAAAATAACAAAAGCAGCTTTCACTTTCAATCCAGAGATGCAGTGCTTTTTTCTGTAGCTAGATGTCCTCAGTTTGATAGCCAGCATCATTCAACCTCTGAGCTAAGGCTATCCCGGACCAGCCCCCAGCCTGTGAAAGGAGAAGCAGCAGAGTGAAGAGTTCATCTCTCTGTTACTCTTCTCTCTCCCAGTCTTGACTCTAGCGGACAAGGACTGCAAGAGGCTGATACCAAGTCAGTTTCAGGTACTTACACTACCTGCATTTAAATAAATACGGTACAATAATGGTACAATAATAATTAGAGAGCTGCATTCAGTTGCGTCTAATATATTGGCCTAGAGTTCAGCTTTAAAAAGAAAAAGAAGTTGGCAAGCATCGAAAAGAAAAAAGAAATTATGTCTGAGAGCTTCATCATCCCAATTATTGAATTATTGGAGACCTAACTATGCTTTTCACCACTCCCCTCAATGAGGGTCTTAATCTCATCCCGCAGCCCCGTGTCATCTTCATCAGTCTGCGCTAATTAAATCGCAGGCGGAGGCCCGGGCCCTCTTAAGAGAGAATGTCAACCTCGGCCCCAATTTATACCAACCACTCACCGAACCTGGAGCGGCGTAATGACATAATTAGATCTGTGCAATAATCCATAGAAGTTTTTCATTTGCTGGGAAGAACACTATCAATTAGGAATGAGTTATACCGTCTCATTTATTTCCACCGTTATTAATGCCCACATTTTTTTTTTGCTCTTGTGTTTTCAGATAGTTAAATTAAACCTACGAGGACGCCGCTTCCAGCAAAGGCCAGCTCCTGTCCCGGGCGGTCGATGCCGGACACGGAATGATAAATTCGAGGGGCGGCTTGGACGGAGGCTCGCGTGTTTGGCAGCTGGATTTGAGTGATCTGAGTGGAGATTTCGGCGTTTTTTCCACGGCCCCTTGCATTCGTGTTGTGGCCTCCGCACTGACCTGTTAACAAAAATGAACTCAGGTTAAAAATAGAGACCCGTGTTTATGTGTCTTTTTATTTGGGAGGAACATGAAGGCTGCTGCTGTGATCCCCTACAGCAGGGGTCTCTAAATTTTTCAATATGGGGGGCTGATTGTATATTCACAGGTTGGAAAATTTTAGTTTTATTAAGAGTCCCTCTTTAAATCCAGCCCCCCCCTTACATCCAGAAGTGCCCATTAGTGCTCCTTCCTTTTATCCAGGAGTGCCAAATCAGCATGCCCCTTACATCCAGGAGTGCCCATTAGCCCCCCTTCTCTAATATCCAGGGGTGTACAATAAGAGTCCCCCGTTACATTCAGTAGTGCCCATCAGATTTCCCCCCTTACATCCAGGTGTGCCCATTGGCACCCACCCTCTTATATCCAGGAGTGTGCCATCAGAGTTCCCCCTTACATCCAGGAGTGCCCATCAGAATCCCCCTTACATCCAGGTGTGCCCACTAGCGCTCATCCTCTAATATCAAGGAGTGTGCCATCAGAGCCCCCCCTTACATCCAGGAGTGCCCATCAGAGTCCCCACTTACATTCAGGTGTGCCCATTAGCGCCAATCCTCTAATATCCAGGAGTGTACCATCAAAATCCACCCTTATATCCAGGCGTGCCCATCACAGTTCCCCCTTACATCCAGGAGTGCCCATTAACACCCATCCTCTTATATCCAGGAGTGTCCATTAGTTCCCATCCTCTAATATCCAGGAGTGTCCCATAAGAGTCCTCCCTTACATCAAGAAGTGCACATTAGTGCTCCTTCCTTTTATCCAGGAGTACTGCACCAGCATGCCCCCTTACATCCAGGAGTGCCCATTAGCACCCCTTCTTTAATATCCAGGAGTGTACAATCAGAGTCCCCCCTTACATACAGGAGTGCCCATCAGAATTCCCCCTTACATCCAGGTGTGTCGATTAGCACCAATCCGCTAATATCCAGGAGTGTACCATCAGAATCCCCCCTTATATCCAGGAGTGCCCATCAGAGTTCCCCCTTACATCCATTAACGCCCATCCTCTAATATCCAGGAGTGTCCATTAGTTCCCATCCTCTAATATCCAGGAGTGTCCATTAGTTCCCATCCTCTAATATCCAGGAGTTTCCATTAGTTCCCATCCTCTAATATCCAGGAGTGTCCATTAGTTCCCATCCTCTAATATCCAGGAGTTTCCATTAGTTCCCATCCTCTAATATCCAGGAGTTTCCATTAGTTCCCATCCTCTAATATCCAGGAGTTTCCATTAGTTCCCATCCTCTAATATCCAGGAGTGTCCATTAGTTCCCATCCTCTAATATCCAGGAGTGTCCATTAGTTCCCATCCTCTAATATCCAGGAGTGTCCATTAGTTCCCATCCTCTAATATCCAGGAGTGTCCATTAGTTCCCATCCTCTAATGTCCCATCAGAGTCCCCCCATACATCAAGAAGTGCCCATTACCTCCCATCCTGTAATATCCAGGAGTGCCCCATCACAGTCCCCCCTTATATCCAGGAGTGCCCCATCACAGCCCCCCCTTATATCTAGGAGTGCCTATCACAGTCCCCCCTTAAATCCAGGAGTGCCCATCAGAGTACCCCCTTATATTCTGGGGTGCTTGCCAGAGTCCCAGTTATATCTAGGAGTGCTCATCAGAGTGCCCCTTTACATCCACAAGTGCCTATTAGTATTCTCCTTACATCCACTAGTGCCCATCAGAGTCTCCACTTACACGCAGGAATGCTCATCAGAGTCCCACTTACATGCATGGGGGGGGGGGGGAGTCGGAGTCCCCCTTTACATCCAAGAGTGTCACATTAGAGTCCCCCCTTACATCCAATAGTGCCCATGAGAGGGGTGTGGGGGGAGGGTCATGGCTGGCACTGGATTCCCCAATCTACATATTACATACGATACATAAAGCAGCGCACTGCCAGCAAGGGTATTTTCATGGACAGCTATTATGAGCCAGATAAAATCTTGTAGCAGGCCGGATTCAGCCTACGGGCTGTAGTTTGGGTACCCCTAATTGATTGTAATGTTGAGCCCCTGTCTTCAATGCATTGAGTCACTGGTCAGGAACAAGTATGAAGATGAAGGCCTCTGCAACTTTCCCAAACTATTTGCTGCTCTCACAACAGGTGCTGGGAGGAGTGGGGTGCAGTGTGAGGGGTTCTGGGCGGAGTGGAGTGCAGTGTGAGGGGTTCTGGGTGGAGTGGGGTGCAGTGTGAGGGGTATTGGGCAGAGTTGGGTGCAGTGTGAGGGGTTTTGGGTGGAATGGGGTGCAGTGTGAGGGGTGCTGGGTGGAGTGGGGTGCAGCGTGAGGGGTTCTGGGTGAAGTGGGGTGCAGTGTGAGGGGTTCTGCATGGAGTGGGGTGCAGTGTGCGGGGTGCTGGTGGAGTGGGGTGCAGTGTGAGGGGTTCTGCGTAGAGTGAGGTGCAGTGTGAGAGGTGCTGGATGGAGTGGGTTGCAGTGTGAGGGGATGTGGGTGGAATGGGATGCAGTGTGAGGGGTTCTGGGTTGAGTGGGGGTGCAATGTGGGGGATGCTGGGCAGAGTGGGTGCAGTGTGAGGGGTGCTGGTTGGGATGCAGTGTGAGGGGCTCTGGGTGGAGTGTGGTGCAGTGTGAGGGGTTTTGGGTAGAGTGGGGTGCAGTTTGATGGGTTCTAGGTGAAGTGGGGTGCAGTGTGAGGGGTTCTGGGTGAAGTAGGTTGCAGTGTGAGGGGTTCTGGGAGGAGTGGGGTGCAGTGTGAGGGGTATTGGGCGGGGTGGGGTGCAGTATGAGGGGTTCTGGGTGGAGTGGGGTGCAATGTGTGGGGTTTTGGGCGGAGTGGGTGCAGTGTGAGGGATTTTGGGTGGAGTGGGGTGCAGTGTGAGGGGTTCTAGGTGGAGTGGAGTGCAGTGTAAGGGGTTCTGGGTGGAGTGGGTGCAGTGTTAAGGGTTCTGGGTGGAGTAGAGTGCAGTGTGAGGGGTTCTAGGTGGAGTGGGATGCAGTTTCAGGGGTTCTGGGTGGAGTGGGGTGCAGTTTGAGGGATTTTGGGCAGAGTAGGGTACAGTGTGATGGGTTCTGGGTGGAGTGGGGTGCAGTGTGAGGGGTTCTGGGTGGAGTAATGTGCCGTGTGAGGGGTTCTGGGTAGAGTGGGGTGCAGTGCTGGGCGGAGTGGAGTGCAATGTGAGGGGTTTTGGGCGGAGTGGGGTGCAATGTGAGGGGTGCTGGGCGGAGTGGGGTGCAGTGTGAGTTTTGGGCGGAGTGAGGTGCAATGTGAGGGGTGCTGGGCGCAGTAGGGTGCAGTGTGAGGGGTTCTGGGCGGAGTAGGGTGCAGTGTGAGGGGTTTTGGGCGGAGTGGGGTGCAATGTGAGGGGTTTTGGGCGGAGTGGGGTGCAATGTGAGGGGTGCTGGGCGGAGTGGGGTGCAGTGTGAGTTTTGGGCGGAGTGAGGTGCAATGTGAGGGGTGCTGGGCGCAGTAGGGTGCAGTGTGAGGGGTTCTGGGCGGAGTGGGGTGCAATGTGAGGGGTTTTGGGCGGAGTGGGGTGCAATGTGAGGGGTTTTAAGCGGAGTGGGGTGCAATGTGAGGGGTGCTGGGCGGAGTGGGGTGCAGTCATGGGCGGAGTGGGGTGCAATGTGAAGGGTTTTGGGCGGAGTGGGGTGCAATGTGAGGGGTGCTGGGCAGAGTGGGGTGCAGTGTGAGTTTTGGGCGGAGTGGGGTGCAATGTGAGGGGTGCTGGGCTGAGTGGGGTGCAGTGTGAGTTTTGGGCGGAGTGGGGTGCAATGTGAGGGGTGCTGGGTGGAGTAGGGTGCAGTGTGAGGGGTTCTGGCGGAGTGGGGTGCAATGTGAGGGGTGCTGGGTGGAGTGGGGTGCAGTGTGAGGGGTTCTGGGCGGAGTAGGGTGCAGTGTGAGGGGTTCTGGCGGAGTGGGGTGCAATGTGAGGGGTTCTGGCGGAGTGGGGTGCAATGTGAGGGGTGCTGGGCGGAGGGGGGTGCAGTGTGAGGAGTTTTGGGCAGAGTGGGGTGCAGTGTGAGGATTTTTGGGCAGAGTGGGGTACAGTGTGAGGGGTGCTGGGCGGAGTGGGGTGCAGTGTGAGGGGTTCCATTTAGTTGTCACTGGAACGGGATCTCTCCTCATATTGGAGTTTCTTTAATTTCGCTACATTTTACAGAACTTTTTGTCTACATTTTACAGAACTTTCCTAAAGGCTCGTACACACTATAAGAAAATTGGGCGAACATTTCCGTCCAAAGAATTTTCGTATGATTTTCGTATAGAGTGTACAGAACTTTCTACAGACGATTCAGAATCTTTCTTTCAGAAAATTCTCGAAAGGACAAACTCCAAAATTTTTCTTGTACGGGAAAAAAAACGAACGATTTCCGTTTAATGTGTACCGTTTTCATACGATTTTTGTACAAGAAAAATCAGAAAAGAAAGACTGCGCATGATCAGAAACAATAAACAAAAAAAGCCTTTTTCGTACGAGACGTTTCGTATGAATTTTCGTACGAAAATTATTTTATTGGTTCCGATTTGCTGTGAAACAACGAGGAAAATCGGACAATCGTTCGCCCGTGTACGAAAGTGCTAAAAGACAGTGTAACAACAATCATTCCTGAAATTTAGACCCCATCGTGGTGAATTTTGCTTTCACCTAATCCCCATATTACATCTTGTATCCTATATGAATCCATGTAACAATTGATGCAGTATGATCTGTGTCCAGCAGGTGTCACTGTTGTTCCAGCATTCGCTTGCTCCGAAGTGCGCACACAGCCAAGCGAAATGCGTGTGTCAGCTCTTTTCTGCAGAACGTGTCTCTTTCCACTTTCATTATGGCTTGAATTATATCTCGTTGCGCATATCAAAAACAGTGAAGGATTGTAATCCTTTAAATCCCAAACACAGTAGGTGGCAAAATGCAACCCAGCAGGAACGTCACCAGGAAAAAGCGCAGCGTCTGCGATGAATTAGGATGTTTTGTATAGCGCTAAAGTTCAGCAGGGATAGAGGGGGCACTTGGGGTCAGATCTCAGTTATATACCCCCCCTAGGATGCTTGTATTGTGACTCCTCCCCCTTCCTCCAAGGGAATTTTGTTGCTACAGAGTTGCAAAAAAAAGTTTATTTTATATGTAGCAGAATGGTAAAATCTTTATAGTACTGGAAAAAAGATAAAGCGCCCCCCTATATACAGCCGGCCTAACCCCCCCCCCTCTGCAAATGTATACAACCCCCCTGACCGCTAAATACAAATTTATTCTCCTGTTACTGATTATATCATAGAGATCAATTCTTCTATAACCAGAAGTCTCCTAATTTCCAATACTGGGGTCACGTCATATATATATATACTCACCGGCCACTTTATTAGGTACACCTGTTCAATTGCTTAGCTAATCAGCCAATCACATGGCAGTAACTCAATGAATGTAGGCATCTAGACGTGGTGAAGACGACTTGCTGAAGTTCAAATCGAGCATCAGAATGGGGAAGAAAGGAGATTTAAGTGACCTTGAACGTGACATGGTTGTTGGTGGCAGACGGGCTGGTCTGAGTATTTCTGGGATTTTCACACACAACCATCTCTCGGGTTTACAGAGAATGGTGGGAAAAAGAGAAAATATCCAGTGAGCGGCAGTTGTGTGGAGGAAAATGTCTTGTTGAGGTCAGAGGAGAATGGGCAGACTGGTTCCAGATGATAGAAAGGCAACAGTAACTCAAATAACCACTCATTACATCTAAGGTATACAGAATACCATCTCCGAACAGAGGCCATCCGTTGGGGGCACAGGGGCACCGCCCTCCCTATCCATGCGTCTGGCCCCCTAATCTACATGCAGGGCGCCAGACGCATGGAGTTCAATGGAGGATTTTTTTTTTTTTAAGCCCTTGATTAGAGCCGGAGGCTCTAATAGGCTTCAAAAAAAGGGTGGGCTCAGGGCGCAGGGCACTGAGCCCCACCCAGTTGTGTGACAATAGCGAATGAATATTCACTATTATCACACGGATCCTCCTCCCAGCCAATATTCATGCGCTATTTGCACGCGGTTTCTCCTCCTGGCCCATAAGGAAACGGGTCCTGAGATCCGTTTCCTGACTGGCCGAAAGGAGAAGCCATCCTATTGGCAAAGGTGGAGGAGGGAGGAGACGCAGGGGTAGCCCAACCAATGAAGGGGGGCACGGAGGAGACTGAGGGGGAAGCCGCCGCCGCCGCATGTCAGTCCAGGGGCAGCACAGGGTGAGTGAGCCAGCGACTTGGGGAGGGGGGGATATGGGGTGCGGTGCGGGCTGGAGCAGGTGTGGTCCGTGGTCAGGTCCGTCTGCCACCCCCCCGACCCATGTAGCACCAGCCGCCACTGTCTCTGAATGCACAACACATTGTACCTTGAAGCAGATGGGCTACAGCAGCAAAAGAGCACACTGGGTGCCACTCTTGTCAGCTAAGAACAGGAAACTGAGGCTACAATTGGCACAGGCTCACCAAAATTGGACAATAGAAGATTGGGAAAATGTTGCCTGGTCTGATGAGTCTCGATTTCAGCTGCGGCATTCAGATGGAAGGGTCAGAACATGAAAGAATGGATCCATCCTGCCTTGTATCATCAGTTCAGGCTGGTGGTGTAATGGTGTGGGGGATATTCTCTTGGCACACTTTGGGCCCCCTAGTTCCAATTGAGCATCTTTTAACTGCCACGGCCTATCTGAGTATTGTTGCTGACCATGTCCATCCCTTTATGTCTGCAGTGTCCCCATCTTCTGATGGCTCCTTCCAGCAGGATAATGCACCATGTCACAAAGCTCCAATCATCTCACCACCGGTTTCTTCACCATGACAATGAGGTCACTGTCCTCCAATGGCCTCCACACTCACCAGATCCGGTCACTGTACTCCAATGGCCTCCACACTCACCAGATCCGATCACTGTACTCCAATGGCCTCCACACTCATCAGATCTGGTCACTGTACTCCAATGGCCTCCACACTCACCAGATCCGGTCACTGTACTCCAATGGACTCCACACTCACCAGATCCGATCACTGTACTCCAATGGCCTCCACACTCACCAGATCCGGTCACTGTCCTCCAATGACCTCCACACTCACCAGATCCGGTCACTGTACTCCAATGGCCTCCACACTCACCAGATCCGGTCACTGTACTCCAATGGCCTCCACACTCACCAGATCCGGTCACTGTACTTCCAATGGCCTCCACACTCACCAGATCCGGTCACTGTCCTCCAATGGACTCCACACTCACCAATCCGGTCACTGTACTCCAATGGCCTCCACACTCACCAGATACAGTCACTGTACTCCAATGGCCTCCACACTCACCAGATCCGGTCACTGTACTCCAATGGCCTCCACACTCACCAGATCCGATCACTGTACTCCAATGGCCTCCACACTCATCAGATCCAGTCACTGTACTCCAATGGCCTCCACACTCACCAGATACAGTCACTGTACTCCAATGGCCTCCACACTCACCTGATCTGGTCACTGTACTCCAATGGCCTCCACACTCACCAGATCAGGTCACTGTACTCCAATGGCCTCCACACTCACCAGATCAGGTCACTGTACTCCAATGGCCTCCACACTCACCACATCTCCTCCAATGGAGCACCTTTGGGATGTGGTAGAACCGGAGATTGGCATCATGGATGTGCAGCCGACAAATCTGCAGCAACTGCGTGATGCTATCATGTCACTATGGACCAAAATCTGTGAGAAATGTTTCCAGCACCTTGTTGAATCTATGCCATGAAGAATGAAGGCAAAAAGGGGTCCAACCCGGTACCAGCAAGGTGTACCTGATAAAGTGCCCGGTGAGTGTATATATGTATATAAATAACAAAGATTCACCAGCCAGAAAATAAATAAATAACACATGCACAAAGGTCCATGTACAGATAGAAGAGAAAAATGCTTTTACAGTCATGATCACTTGTAGTCTCCATCAGGGAAGCATGTGATAGGGTGACAACACAGGAGTACAATTGGCAGACAAGGACACTGCGTTGTCACCCTATAACAGGAAGTGCCTAAACAATCGCCGTCATAACAGGATCATCAGTGATTATTTTCATATAAACTGCAGATTAAAAAAGATTAACGAGTGAAATATTAATATAGTACAGCCCAATGCACTGAAGCTCTGCCCCCCCCCCCTCCCCCACACTACAACAGTTAAATGATCTAGGTTTAGGGGGCCATAAAAAGCAGTTTTACTTATCCAATCAAAAAATGAGGTGGATCTGTCTCGCTGCAACTTCAAATGCACATTATGAGAAGCTCACAGTGTGCAGTGAAATCAGAGGAAGCCGTTTCAGTCCAGAAGAGGAGTCGGTACAACTGTGCAGGACTGAAGGGAAGGCCGGAGTGACACTTTTTAACCACTTGCCGACCAGCCACTGCCTATATGCGGCAGGAGATAGGCAGGTTCCCGTGAAGTGCTGTACCTGTACGGCGGTACGCCACGCCCACTGAACAGCGGGGAAGCCGAAGCGTGGGCCGACACACGCGATCGCTCCCCGTGAAGCGAGAATGGAGGTCTGCTGTTGTAAACACAGCAGTACGTTGTTCTCCCAGGAACCAATACAGAGCTCCTGTGATCCTCCTATTTAGTGTGTTGATATTACAAGCCCATCCCCCTCGCAGTTAGAAAACACCCCCCTAGGCTCACACTTATTTGCCACAGGGGAAGCTGATGCACAGGGCCAGCGGCTGGCATTGCTTCCAGTTGAAAGAGAACGGCGGTCTGCTGATGTAAACACAGCAGACCGCTGTTCTGTCTGTGATGATCCTCCTATTTAGGATCACAGGTTTCTGTGTTGATTCCACAAGCCCATCCCCCCCCGCAGTTAGAAAACACCCCCTAGGGACACATTTAACCCTTTGATCGCCCCTGGTGTTAACCCCTTCCCTGCCAGTGTCATTATTACAATAACAGTGTATATTTTTAGCACTGATTACTGTAGTAATCTCACTGGTACCCCCAAAAGTGTCAAAAATGTCAGTTAGGGGTCCGATCTGTCCGCCGCAATGTCGCAGTCCTGCTAAAAATCGCAGATCACCGCCATTACTAATAAAAAAATAAAATAAATGAAAAAAAAATTAAAAAAAATAAAATAAATAAAAAAAAAATAAAAAGTGTATCGAAATACACTTATTTGGATTTTTTTTTTACCAAAAATATGTAGCAGAAAACAAATTGGCCTAAAATGATGAAAACAATTACAGTGTCAGTCTCCTAAGGCTTATATCTGCTGTCATGTGTACTTCATACACAGGGATACTGTCACAGATTGTACCCCGATCTACCCTATCATGTGACTTTCTCCAGTCCCTGATCCCCCCCCCCCCCCAACTAGATGAGGTCACATCCCATATTACAGAACCCATGTGAGATCCTTCTCACCATCTCTGGGATCCACAATCTCCACTGTGGCCTCCCGATTCTTCCCCAGCACGCCGTTCTTCGGGGTCTTCAGTAAAATTTTTAAAAGCTCGTGATTTTCCTCCAAGCCGTCATTCTTTATGTAAAGATTCCAGGATTTCATGGAAACTCCTAAAGGAGAGAAAACAGAAAATTCAGCTGAAGTCAAATATAATAATATAAGTATTAGTTATAGTTGGAGCCTAGGGGTCCGTCCCCGGCCACTTATCTGTCAGAGTGCAGACATTTCACCAACTGACAGAAGAGATTCACCAACTGACAGAAGAGACTCATCAACTATCAGAAGAGATTTACCAAGTGACAGAAGAGATTCACCAACTGACAGAAGAGACTCACCAACTGACAGAAGAGACTCACCAACTGACAGAAGAGACTCACCAACTATCAGAAGAGACTCACCAACTGACAGAACAGATTCACCAACTGACAGAACAGACTCACCAACTGACAGAAAAGACTCACCAACGGACAGAAGAGACTCACCAACTGACAGAAGAGATTCACCAACTGACAGAAGAGACTCACCAACTGACAGAAGATATTCACCAACTGACAGAGGAGACTCATCAACTGACAGAAGAGACTCACCAACTGACAGAAGAGACTCACCAACTGACAGAAGAGACTCACCAACTGACAGAAGAGACTCACCAACTATCAGAAGAGACTCACCAACTGACAGAACAGATTCACCAACTGACAGAACAGACTCACCAACTGACAGAAAAGACTCACCAACGGACAGAAGAGACTCACCAACTGACAGAAGAGATTCACCAACTGACAGAAGAGACTCACCAACTGACAGAAGATATTCACCAACTGACAGAGGAGACTCATCAACTGACAGAAGAGACTCACCAACTATCAGAAGAGATTCACCAACTGACAGAAGAGACTCACCAACTGACAGAAGAGACTCACCAACTTTCAGAAGAGACTCACCAACTGACAGAACAGATTCACCAACTGACAGAACAGACTCACCAACTGACAGAAAAGACTCACCAACGGACAGAAGAGACTCACCAACGGACAGAAAAGACTCACCAACTGACAGAAGAGATTCACCAACTGACAGAAGAGACTCACCAACTGACAGAAGATATTCACCAACTGACAGGGGAGACTCATCAACTGACAGAAGAGATTTAACAACTATCAGAAGAGATTCACCAACTGACAGAGGAGACTCACCAACTGACAGAGGAGACTCACCAACTGACAGAAGAGATTCACTAACTGACAGAAGAGATTCACCAACTGACAGAAGATATTCACCAACTGACAGGGGAGACTCACCAACTGACAGAGGAGACTCACCAACTGACAGAGGAGATTCACCAACTGACAGAAGAGATTCACCAAATGACAGAGGAGACTTTTAAGGAGTTTAACTTTCCAGCATCTGCTTGTCTTAGGTGGATTAACCCTTTTAAGCGGATATAATTTTGATGCAAAAACAAAAGCTGCACGTCACAATGTAGATAAATAATTTACATTTTCTGAAAAGCTTCACATTTTATCATTATAAAGTGCTCCTTGAGCTCCAGTCAGGTGACTTTTTCTAGGCTGCCATGACACCATTAGTCTGCTGCGGGCAGGAGGAAGCATTCCCTCAGTCCTCTCCCCCATTAATCAGACTACAACACTGTAACCTTGTAGCAAGTTGACAGACTGCAGCAGGGGCTGATATGTGTCAGACATTTGTGAACACAGCAAAGAACTGCACAGGCAACAGGACTATGTCATCTCTGAGTCAGCGTCTTTGTCTGGGAAATAAATGGGGACTCTAGGTCAGTAGTGGGACAATGTCCTTGACCTCTGGTACCAATATGCCAAAGTGCACCCCCATGTCACCACACTGGGAGGGATGGATCATACAGGGGCTGGGCCACAGCCAGGTACAGATATGAAAACTGCTGTCCATTGGCCCCTATATTTACCATTTTTGGCCCTAGAACTGCCGTGATATGGTTGAACCATAGGTGTGGGCAGCCTATTGCTTTAGCATGTTCTCCCCAAAGCTCAAACACAAATATGTGTGGATGGTGTCAGTAGGACAGTAGACTGTGTCAGTCAGTAAAGCAGAGGATGGTGTCATTAGGACAGTGGACGTGTCAGTAGGGCAGAGATTGGTGTCAGTAAGGCAGTGGACGGTGTCAGTAGGGCAGAGATTGGTGTCATTAGGACAGCGGACGTGTCAGTAGGGCAGAGATTGGTGTCATTAGGACAGTGGATGGTATCAGTAGGGCAGAGATTGGTGTCAGTAAGGCAGTGGACGGTGTCAGTAGGGCAGAGGTTGGTGTCAGTAGGGCAGTGGAAGGTGTCAGTAGGGCAGAAGACGGTGTCAGTAGGGCAGAGATTGGCGTCAGTAGGGCAGAAGACGGTATCAGTAGGGCAGAAGACGGTATCAGTAGGGCAGAAGACGGTATCTGTAGGGCAGAGATTGGTGTCAGTAGGAAGGGGGATGGTGTCAGTAGGGCAGAGATTGGTGTCAGTAGGGCAGAGATTGGTGTCAGTAGGGCAGAAGACGGTGTCAGTAGGGCAGAGATTGGTGTCAGTAGGGCAGAAGACGGTGTCAGTAGGGCAGAGATTGGTGTCAGTAGGGCAGAAGACGGTGTCAGTAGGGCAGAGATTGGCATCAGTAGGGCAGTGGGCGGTGTCAGTAGGGCAGAGATTGGTGTCAGTAGGACAGGGGATGGTGTCAGTAGGGCAGAGGTTGGTGTCATTAGGAATGAATGGTGTCAGTAGGGCAGAGGTTGGTGTCATTCAGGGCCATCTTATTGAATGGGCACGCTGGGCAGTTGCCCGGTGGCCCAGTTGCCCAGCGACCTAGCCCCAGCCCCAGCCAAGCATTAGTCCCGGTTCCTGTGTGCATCCCGCCACCGAACTTAGCAGGTGGCAAGCGCCTGTCGGCCCTGCGCTGCTGTCAGGCCACTTGGGCCGTGGAGGGGGCGCCCACAACTGCAGGAATGCCTCCACGGGAACCGGCACACACAGGACAGTCGAGTCTGACTCCCGTCCGTGTGTGTGCTCACCGGACCCAGCCGCCCAACTTGGAAGCTGTTAGCCTATCACTACTGTACCAATAAATATCTCCTTATCGATAATTTGCATTTTTATTCTCGTGGGTGATTGTGTAGGTGGGGCCCCAGTGCACTGCATTGCCCGGGGGCCCTTTAATGCTCTTGAGATGGCACTGGTGTCATTAGGACAGTGGGCGTGTCAGTAAAGCAGTGGATGGTGTCATTAGGGCAGTGGATGTGTCACTAGGGCAGAGATTGGTGTCACTAGGGCAGAGATTGGTGTCAGTAAAGCAGTGGATGGTGTCCGTAGGGCAGTGGATGTGTCACTAGGGCAGAGATTGGTGTCAGTAGGGCAGAGATTGGTGTCAGTAGGGCAGAGATTGGTGTCACTAGGGCAGAGATTGGTGTCAGTAGGGCAGAGATTGGTGTCAGTAGGGCAGAGATTGGTGTCAGTAGGGCAGAGATTGGTGTCATTAGGACAGTGGATGTGTCAGTAGGGCAGAGATTGGTGTCAGTAGGGCAGAGATTGGTGTCAGTAGGGCAGAGATTGGTGTCAGTAGGGCAGAGATTGGTGTCATTAGGACAGTGGATGTGTCAGTAGGGCAGAGATTGGTGTCAGTAGGGCAGAGATTGGTGTCACTAGGGCAGAGATTTGTGTCATTAGGACAGTGGATGTGTCAGTAGGGCAGAGATTGGTGTCAGTAGGGCAGAGATTGGTGTCAGTAGGGCAGAGATCATTAGGACAGTGGATGTGTCAGTAGGGCAGAGATTGGTGTCAGTAGTAGTTGAAGATGGTGTCAGTAGTTTTTTTATTTTAATTATTTTATTTATTTTTTTATTATTTTTTACAATTTTATTTTTTATTATTTTTGCAACAATATTTTTATTTTTTTACAATTTTTTATGACTCCAAATTGGGGGGGGGGGGGGTTTGGTTAGATATCAGGGGACTAAACAGACCAGGGCACGAGCAGCAGGGGTAATCTGCACCACACAAGGAGACCAGGGTGTGCCCAGGCACATCTGGCACACCCTGTGCGCACGCCTATGGGTTTACCTGTGATTTAGTCATTTGTTTTTTTTAAATTTTAGACATCACAACTCTTCAAATATGTCTGTAGAGTCAGTGAATGCGACATCACTAATTACTATTCCTGCACCCTAAATCTGGTGTGAGGTCACTGCCCCCTCCCCCGAATCCAGAAGTGATAGTTGTCACCATATAGCCGATGCCGGTCTATGAACCTCTCATGGAGAAAATCCATAATGAATTGTTTAGCATAATAAACTGATTGAACCCGGACACGTGTCACTTTATAAAAGAGTGCGTCCATTTAATGTTACCTCTAATGAAATGCCTTTTTAAAACGACAACCTTTAATTGAGCGCTGACCCCGTCCTGAGATTTGATTTACTGGAACGTTCTATTTTGCTGGAATTCACCGAAATGAATAAATTAGCCCGGTACCAGTAACTGGATTATAAATTACCTGTCCGCCAGCAAGCAGAGCTCTAGGTGCAGGTAGGAGGATGGTGTGGGAGAAATGTTTCTTTACAAATCCAGATGGGATCACTGGATTCAGGGGATATCCGGATTGGGTGGTAATGCAATGCGAGGAGAAATGATGATAGAAAGAGTAAGCCTGATCTCAACTTTCATCTGTTGTATTATCCCCTTAACCACTTAAGCCCCAGAAGATTTTACCCCCTTCCTGACCAGGGTTTTTTTTGCGATTTTTTACTGCGTGACTTTAACGGACAATTGCGCGGACGTGCGACGCTGTACCTAAACGAATTTCACGTCCTGTTTTTCCCACAAACAGAGCTTTCTTTTGGTGGTATTTGATCACCTGTGCGATTTTTTGATCATGCGCTATAAACAAAAAAATAGCGTAAATTTTGCAAAAATTACAATATTTTTCACATTTTTTTATATGAAATCCCCCCCCCAAAAAAATGTAAAAATCAAAATTTTTTAACATTTTCCGGCCAATTTGTTTTATGCTACATATGTTTGGTAAAAAAAAATCGCAAAAAGCTTATTTTGATTGGTTTGCGCAAAAGTTATCGCGTTTACTAACAAAGGGGAAGATTTTTGTCATTTTTGGTGTTTTTTTTTTTAACGAGTAATGGCGGCGATCTGTGATTTTTTTTGCGGTACTGCGAGATTGCGGCGGACAGATCGGACCCTTGACTGACATTTTTGACACTTTTGGGGGTACCAGTGACATTACTGCAGTAATCAGTGCTATACATATGCACTGTTACTGTAAAAATGACACTGGCAGGGAAGGGGTTAACAGTATTGGAGAGGGAGGGGTTAAGTGTGTCCTAGGGGCGTGTTTCTAACTGTAGTGGGACATGTCTCCTATTGTAAAAACAGAGATCAACGGTCCTACATAGTAGAACCATCTGATCTCCATTTTTACACAGGGGAGAATGACAGGCGGCTTGTTTACATAAGCCGCCCGCCTTTCTCCCGCTCTACCGACGATCGTAGTGTGACCGGCGGACATCGGGTCCGCCGGTCACACGCCCGGACTCCTCTGTGAACTAGCGAGGCGGGCGCACGCCTCAGCGGGCGCGCGCTCGCGCGCTGTTGGCTCAAAACCCAGTGACAGGCGAGCGACGTAGATCTACGTCACTCTGCCTGGCCGGGGCTGACTGCCGCAGTAAATATACTGTGCGCAGTCGGCAACCGGTTAATGACCAGGCCATTTTTTGCGAATTTTCTGCATTATATTAACTGACAATTGCGCAGTCGTGCGACGTCTAATAAAATTTACGTCCTTTTTTTTCCCCACAAATAGAGCGTTCTTTTGCTGATATTTGATCCCCTGTGCGATTTTTATTTATTGCGCTATAAACAAAAAAAAGAGCGACAATTCTGAAACAAAAAACAATATTTTCACTTTCTGCTATATAACATTCCCCAAAAAAAAACAAAAAATGTATTCAAAATCAAAATTTTCCATCAATTTAGACCAATTTGTATTCTGCTACATATTTTTGGTAAATAAAATCCCAATAGGCGTATTTTGATTGGTTTGCGCAAAAGTTATCGCGTCTACAAACTAGGGGAAAGATTTATATCATTTTTTTTTTTTTAATAGTAATGGCGGCAATCTGCGATTTTTAGCGGGACTGCAACATTTTGGCGGACAGATCGGACCCCTAACTGACATTTTTGACACTTTTAGGGGGGGACCAGTGACATTACTACAGTAATCAGTGCTAAAAATATGCACTGTTACTGTAATATTGACACTGGCAGGGAAGGGGTTAACCCAGGGGTGAGCCTAGGAGGTGTTTTCTAACTGTATGGGGGAGGGACTTGTGGAATCAACACAGAGACCTGTGATCCTAAATAGCAGGATCACAGGCGCTCTGTCTTCATTCCAGAAAGAACAATGGTCTGCTGTGTTTACAACATTGTCGTTTTCTCTCCCCAGGAAGCGATCGCGGGTGCCCGGCGATAATCATAGCCGCTGGCCCTTTGGATCTGCTTCCCTGCTTCCTAATGGGGGTCGGGCGCGCCCCCAGGAATGCTCTTGCAAACCGCCATACAGGTACGGCGGTTTGCACAGCCGAGCCAGCCTGCCGCAGTATATCTGCGGTGGGCGGTAGGCAAGTGATTAATATTATTATATTTAATTAATTTTAATATTATACTTTGTTTAATGAGCACCAAAACATTACACCGGACTGGACATGAAACAACAAGAGGGTTCGAACTTCAGACATGACACCTCGGGGGGGAGGAAGGAGATCAGAGAAAATGATTACAAGAGAAGGAGAAGATTCCATGGAGACGGGTCACTAAGGGAGGAATGAATGTTCACCAAGCTTTGTGAATGAAAGGGAGCTAAAATCAGAGGCCAAAGACTACAGTGTGGTAATCTGATGATTGGTTGTTGAATAAAAAGAAAAAGAGAGAAAAGAGAAGAAATAAAGGAAAATAATAAAGGAAGAAAAAAGAGAAGGGGAAGGAAGGAAGGAAAGAGGGAAGGAAGGAAGGAAAGAGGGAAGGAAGGAAGGAAGGAAGGAAGGAAGGAAGGAAGGAAGGAAGGAAGGAAGGAAGGAAGGAAGGAAGGAAGGAAGGAAGGAAAGAGGGAAGGAAGGAAGGAAGGAAGGAAGGAAGGAAAGAGGGAAGGAAGGAAGGAAAGAGGAAAGGAAGGAAGGAAGGAAGGAAAGAGGGAAGGAAGGAAGGAAGGAAGAGGAAGGAAGGAAGGAAGGAAGGAAGGAAGAGGAAGGAAGGAAGGAAGGAAGGAAGGAAGGAAGGAAGGAAGGAAGGAAGGAAGGAAGGAAGGAAGGAAGGAAGGAAGGAAGGAAGGAAGGAAGGAAGGAAGAGGAAGAAAGGAAGAGGAAGGAAGGAAGGAAGGAAGGAAGGAAGGAAGGAAGGAAGGAAGGAAGGAAGGAAGGAAGGAAAAAAGAGAGAGTCAGTGGACAGAAGTGAGGGAAGGAGGAAAGGAAGAAAGGGAAAAGAATAAAGGGAATACGCAAAGAGAAAACAATGGAGGAAGAAATGGGAAAAAAGAAGGAAGGGAAATAAAAGGGAATAAGAAAGGTATGAAGTAACAAAAGAAGGAAGGAGGAAAGGGAAAGAAATGGAAAAGAAAAAAGTAAGGAAGCAAGGAAGGAAAAGCAAAGAAAAAGAAATGAAGAGAAAAAAAAATAATAGAGAAAAAAAAAAAAAGAGTGGGAGGGCAGGAGGAAGGGGAAACGGAAGGATGTAGAAAACAATGGAGGAAGGAACGGATGAGAAAAAGAAAAGGAACAGGGAAAGAAAAAAATGGAACAGGGGAAAAGAAGGCAGGAAGGAAGGAAAAAGAAAAGGGAAAAGGAAGGAAAGGATTAAATGGAATGGAATGAAGGAAGAAAAATAAAGGATATGAAGAAAAGAAGCGAGGAAGGAAAAGGAAAGGGAAATAAATGAAGAAAATAAATAAAAGGGAAAGGAGCAAAGAAGTGCAGGCGGGAGGAGGGAAAGAAAGAAGGAAAAAGGAAGGAAGGGAAATGAAAGGGAATAAGGAATAAAGTAACAAAGGAAGGAAGGAGGAAAGAAAAATAAATAGAAAATAAAAAAGTTAGGAAGCAAGGAAGGAAAAGGAAAAGGAAAGGGAAAGAAATGAAAGGAAAAAAAATAGAGAGAGGAAAAAAGAGTGGGAGGGCAGGAGGAAGGAGAAAAGGGAAAGGGAAAAGAACAAAGAAAAAAAAGATGGAGAAAAGAAGTGAAGGCAGAATGAAATAATATAAAGAGGGGGAAGGAAGAAAAGAATGAAGGAAGGAAGGGAGGAAGGAAGGAAGAAGGGAGGAGGGGAAAAAAATTAAGAAAGAATAATAAAAAGAGAAAGAAGAAAAAAGGGAGGGTTGGGGGCAGAAGTGAGGGAGGAGGAAAGGAAGAAAGGGAAAGGATGAAGGGAAAATGAAGGAGAAATCAATGTAGGAAGGAAGGGTTGAGGAAAGGGAAAGGAAAAATGGAAGAAAAGCTAAACAGGAGAAAAGAAGACAGGTACGAAGGAGGAAAGGGAAAAGAAAGGAAGTGAATAAAGAAGGAAGGAAGGAAGGTAGGAAGAAAGTAAAGAAAGAAAGGGAAAAGAATGGTGGAAGAAAAATAAAGGAAATGGAGAAAAGAAGTGAAGAAGAAAATAAGTAGAAATAGGAAGAATGAGAGGAAGAAGGAAAATGGAAGGAGGGAAAAAAAAGAAAAGCAAGGAAAGAAGTAGGGATGGAGAAAGTAATATGAAAAAAAAAAAGGAGGTTGGCAGAAGTGAGGTTGAAGAAGAGGAAGAAAGGGAATTGAATAATGGAAAAGGGAAGGATGGAGAAAACCATGGAGGAAGGAACAGATGAGAAAAGGGAAAAGAACAAGGAAAGAAAAATGGAACAGGGGAAAAGAAGGCAGGAAGAAAGGAAAAAGAAAAGGGAAAAGGAAAGAAGGAGTGAATGAAAATTAATGAAGGAAGAACAACAGCATGGCTTCATAGTAGAAGAGTCGGGGTGCTAAACTGGCCTGCCTGCAGTCCAGACCTTTCACCAACTGAAAATATTTGGCGCAACTTGAAACAAAAATACGACAAAGACCCATAACTCTTGACTTGTTGAGCTGAATGGGAGGCAAGAATGGGATAACATTCCTCTCCCAAAACTCCCACAATTGATCTCCTCAGTTCCCAGATGTTTACAGAGTGTTGGTAAAAGAAGAGGGGACGCCACACCATGCTAAACACTGTGCTAAACATTGCTCTGTCCCGACTTCTCTTAGACGTGTTGCTGCCATCAATTTCAAAATCACCTTATTTTTTACTTAACCCCTTAAGGACCGTCCACACAGATATACTGTGGCAGGGCGGCCCTCCTGCGAGAAATCATGTACCTGTATGCAATTTCATGCAGTGGGTACGGGGCACGCATGGACACAGCGGGACCCAATCAGCGGATCCGGCAGATGCAATGTCTGCCAGGACCCTGCCGATCGTTCTCAAGAGAGGCAGAATGGCGGTCTGCCTATGTAAAAAAGGCAAACTGCAGTTCTGTGAGAGGGGAAGACAGAGATCTTGTGTTCCTGCTTCCAGGAACACAGATCACTGTCCTCCTCCAGTCAAAGCAATCCCCCCCCCACACACACAGTTAGAAAGCACTCCCTAGGAGCACACTTAACCCTTTGATCACCCCTGATGTTAACTCCTTCCCTGCCAGAGCCATTTGTTCAGTTTTTTCTAACACTAATCACTATATTAGTGTTACTGGTCCCCAAAAAGTGTCAGTCAGGTGTCTGATTTGCCAGCTGCAATGTCGCAGTCATGCTTAAAATTGCTGATCGCCGCCATTACTAGTAAAAAATAAATAAATAGAAAATTCCAGAAATATGTTCCCTAGTTTGTAGACGCAATACCTTTTGCGCAAACCAATCAATATACGCTTATTGAGATTTTTTTTTCCAAAAATATGTAGCAGAATACAAATTGGCCTAAATTGGTGAAGAAATTTGATCTTTTTTTACATTTTTTTATTGGATGTATTTTTTTTTGTTTATAGTGCAAAAAATAAAAACCGCAGAGGTGATCAAATACCACTAAAATAAAGCTTTATTTGTGGGAAAAAAAGGACATCAATTTCATTAGAGTACAGCGTCGCACGACCGCGCAATTGTCAGTTAACCACTTGCCGACCAGCCACGTAGTTTTACTGCGGCAGGTCGGCTCTATTACATGAAACGACGTACCTGCACGTCGCTTCGTGTAACAGTTTGTGGGGGCAGGCGTGCCGTCCGGGGGCGCGCACGCTGCCAGAGGCGCACGCACACGCGCCGATTGGCCAGAGGGGAAGCCAATCAGCAAGTCCAGCGGACGCGAGGTCTGTCGACCACCTGCGATCACTCCCCATAGAGACCGAACAGCGGTCTGCTGATGTAAACACAGCACTCCGCTGTTCTGGCAGTTATGAACACAGGGATCCTGTGATCCTCTTATTTAGGAACAGAGGTCTCTGTGTTCATCCAGCAAGCCCATCCCCCACACGGTTAGAAAGCACCCCTAGGGACACACTTAACTCTTTGATTGCCCCTGATGTTAACCCCTTCCCTGCCAGTGTAATTATTACAGTAACAGTGCATATTGTTAGCACTGATTACTGTAGTAATGTCACTGGTCCCCCCAAAAGTGTCAAAAATGTCAGTTGGGGTCCGATCTGTCCGCCGCAATGTCGCAGTCCCGCTAAAAATCGCTGATCGCCACCATTACTAGTAAAAAAATAAATAAATACATAAATAAAAATGACATAAATCTTTCCTCTAGTTTGTAGACCCGATAACTTTTGTGAAAACCGATCAATATACACTTATTGGGATTTCTTTTACCAAAAATTTGTAGCAGACTACATAATGGACTAAATTGATGAAAAAATTAGATTTTTTAAATTTTAGGAATGTTTTATAGCAGACCACACACCGCTCCAGGTGGAAATGCCTTCAAAAAGCTAGCATAGCATAGCTATGATTAAGCACTGCAAGTAGTGTGAAACACGTCAGCTGTCTTTGATCCATACCTCTGTATGCTGTGGTATTTAAGGCCCCGTTCACACTGGGGCGATCTGACTTGCCGGGCCGACCTCACAGGTCACGGTGCGCAGCTCGCACCGTGACCTTGGAGCGGCCGGCACGGACTTCATAACATTGAAGTCAATTCAGGTCGCTCCGGGTCGCCCCAAAGAAGCTCCGGACCCTTTTTCTAAGTCGGAGCGACTTGTGTCGCTCCTATTAGAACGGGTCCACAGCTTCTCTATGGCAGGCGACCTACGGCGACCTGTCAGGCGATCAGGTCGCCTGACAGGTCGCCCCAGTGTGAACGGGGTCTTATCCTGTTTTCAATAAATATTTGCATTGGAGTGCGGCTGTCCAGACATACTTCTAGTTCTATAAAGTAACGCAATGCCGTATCGCAACAAAATGGCCTGGTCAAGAAGAGGGGTAAACCTTCTGGGGCTGAAGTGGTTAAAACTGTCCATTTTTTCAGTTCAAACATTTGGTTTTTCTATATTCTAAATATGGATTTAGGAGAAATCATTGCATTCCAAGTTTATGTAGACTTTACACAGTGCCCCAACTTCTTTGGAATTATGGTTATATTACATTATATTATATATTTTATTATATTATATTATATTTATATTATCTTATATTATATTATAGTATATAGTTTATTATATTATATTGTATTTTATCATATTATATTATATATTTTATTTAATTCTATTATATATATATTATTATATTATATTATTTTATATTATATTATATTATATTATATATTATATCACATAGTTTATTTTATTATATTATATTATACTATATATTATAGTGTATATTATATATTTTATATTATATTATATATTATATTCAATATTTTATTCAATATTTTATTATATAATATAATATAATAAAATATAATATATAATATAATATATAATATAATATATTATATTACATTATATTAAATATTTTATATTATATTATATATTTTATTTTATTATATTATATATGTTATTATATTATATTATTTTATATTATATTATATATTTTACTATATTATATTATATCATATATATTTTATTATATTATATTATATTATATATTTCTATTATATTATATTATATTATATATGTTATTATATTATATTATATTATATTATATTATATTATATATTTTACTATATTATATTATATTATATTATATTATATGTATTTTATTATATTATATTATATATTTCTATTATATTATATTATATTATATTATGTTCATTGCTAAATAAACAAATTCTCCAACAAGCCCCAATGTTAGTACATCTTTAATACACGACGCGCTCAGCAGCTCTACTATTAGCAGATCGTCATCCGACCGGCGAGTAACAATTTATTCCGCCCGGCGCTCAGTTTATGGATTTCTCCCACACTTTGTGCCGCCTTTCATATCACACCTGTGTCACATTATTACCCGGCTCTCCAAAACAGATGTCTCCTCCTAATCCTGATGAGTTAAGTGATCCTCTTGCTACAAATGTAATGAATTTCCCATTCCCTGCTGAACTCCAGGGGAAAGAACAGCGGCCAAATCAAAACCGCCTCCTTTAAATGCCATCTGGGCCGGTGCTGCAACTTGGACCAACGCTCAGCCTTAGCTATGTTATATCGTTCACCCCTCCCCCTGATTTTGGGAGGGGGGAGATAAGATCGCTCTCCTCACCATAGAAGACAACCAGTCACCAATGCATATCTGTAATATTGTATCTTCTCTTCACACGTACTTCAGTATACAGAGTATATATCAATAAATGAAAACGAAGTGCCGGTTCACACTAGTGCGATGCCAGACATTGCATGGGATTCGTACCGCATTGCTGTGTAGATCACATGCGATGTATGGCTGAAATTGCATCGCATTTGCACCAAAATGGTGCATCCCACTGGAATGAGGGATCGCATGGGTGTTCACACCTATGCAATCCGATTCCTGAACCATTTCACAATCTGGGGGTGTCATTAACCTTACATTGACACCCCCAGCGATTTTCAGATTTCAGTGTGAACCACTGTGCGATTCTGGTGCGACTCGGGAACAGGCACTGATTTGCAGCGTTTCCCGCATCGCACCAGTGTGAACCCGGGTTTAAAGGCTTTTGTAATGATCATCATCCTCCTAAGCAGCCCGGAGTGTCACTTTCTAGCCCTGAACTCCTTCAGAAGACCAGCCAGCCTCCGAAGGGGGCCGAATGGCCGGACACCGGACTGCCAGGTCTGATCTGACAGGAGGAGAATACAAGGAAATAACAGAAAAAGATATTCCTTCCATGGAGGGTTTACAATCATTCCTCCCTCTCTTCTTACCCACCGATGGATGCTCCAACATATAAAATGATTCCACAATCCAGAACAAGCATGTGCCATCTTATAATAGAATTACATAGAGGCATATAGATAGATAGATAGATAGATAGATAGATAGATAGATAGATAGATAGATAGATAGATAGATAGATAGATAGATAGATAGATAGATAGATAGATAGATAGATAGATAGATAGATAGATAGATAGATAGATAGATAGATAGATAGATAGATAGATAGATAGATAGATAGATAGATAGATATGGGATAGATAGATAGGTAGATAGATAGATAGATAGATAGATAGATAGATAGATAGATAGATAGATAGATAGATAGATAGATAGATAGATAGATAGATATGGGATAGATAGATAGATAGATAGATAGATAGATAGATAGATAGATAGATATGGGATAGATAGATAGATAGATAGATAGATAGATAGATAGATAGATAGATAGATAGATAGATAGATAGATAGATAGATAGATAGATAGATATGAGATAGATAGATAGATAGATAGATAGATAGATAGATAGATAGATAGATAGATAGATAGATAGATAGATAGATAGACAGACAGTAATGTTACCTGGGTCAAACTGGACGAGGCTTGCACTGCTGTGTGTAAAATCCAGGCCATGTCTGGCGGAAAGTTCTTGGATAGATAGATAGATATGGGATAGATAGATAGATAGATAGATAGATAGATAGATAGATAGATAGATAGATAGATAGATAGATAGATAGATAGATAGATATGGGATAGATAGATAGATAGATAGATAGATAGATAGATAGATAGATAGATAGATAGATAGATAGATAGATATGGGATAGATAGATAGATAGATAGATAGATAGATAGATAGATAGATAGATAGATAGATAGATAGATAGATAGATAGATAGATAGATAGATAGATAGATAGATAGATAGATAGATAGACAGACAGTAATGTTACCTGGGTCAAACTGGACGAGGCTTGCACTGCTGTGTGTAAAATCCAGGCCATGTCTGGCGGAAAGTTCTTGGACCTTTAAAGAGAAATATTCAGTGTAAACTTTCATATGTGATCAGACAGTAATCTCGGGATTGGGTCTGCACCCCACCCCCCCCCCACCCCCCCGGTCAGTCACACACAGGCAGGATCACTGCGAAACATAAATGACAGATGTGGAATCGGATACAATATTTCCCATCATCATATTATCACTCTTTTACACTGAATGCGGCTTTGAAATCGTACGACTTCACCTGAACTCACACGATTTCAAACCCACATTTCAGTCCCACTTTGGGGGCGACTTGAGAGATATCTGAACGGGTTCATGCACGGATGTCCATTGAAGTCGCCAAAATTAGAGCAGGAACTACTTTTGGAAATTGGTGCAGTGCTGCATTCGGTGTCGCACCGATTGGGACTCTCCCATTGCCGGCAATAGGCTGCGATTGTGTCAAATCACGCCAGCGTGAACGGGGGCTTATTGTCAAACAAATAAGTGCTCTCAAAAAGCAAAACATTTTTGTTACAATCATTTCAGAAATGTGACATACAATAACCAAGAGAAAAAAATGATTTCAAATATTGGCATTTTATTATGTTTTGTTTCCTTTTTTATGCTTTTTTTTTTTTTTTTTGCTTTGGTTTATTCTTTAATAAATCATGCCAAGAGTTTCAAAGAAAAAAAAAAGAAAACAGACAAATCCAAAATAGAGTCTCCAATTTTTTAAAAAAAAAAAAAAAACAAAACAAACAAGTGCTCTTAAAAAAGCGAAACATTTTTTTTCTAATATATTCAAAAATGCGACGCACAATAAAAAGAAAAAATGCATTTTAAAAAATTGCCATTTTATTATGTTTTGTTTCCTACCAATTTTTTATTTTTTTTGCTTTTGCTTTGGTTTATTCTTTTGTAAATCAGTCCACATATTTCAATCAAAAAAAAAAAAAGAAAAAAAAAAAGAAAACTCCTAGCACTGTTGAAATATTGGTGAGGGGACACACTGGACACCTTTGCTGCTATAGATATATATATATATATATATATATATATATATATATACACTGTATATATATATATATATATATATATATATATATATATATATATATATATATATATATATATATACACTTCTACTGTGGAGGCTCACAAAATTTGTGTGCAAACAAAACCCATTTTTATCGCACACTGTTAGACAGGACAATTTAGTTGGTTAACAGGCTGGTCGTTGAGTTGAGCTTGAAATTTCCTTTGTTTTTGTTTTTTTTTGCTGCTTTGGATTGTCTGTTTTTTTTTTTTCATTGAAACATTTCGCCTGATTTACAAAAGAATAAACCAAAGCAAAAACAAATAAATAAAAAATAGGTAGGAAGCAAAACATAATAAAATGTCAATTTTTTAAATACATTTTTTTCTGGGTTATTGTACGTCACATTTCTGAAATTATTAGAAAAAAATGTTTTGGTTTTTTTAAGAGCACTTGTTTGTTTTGCTTTTTTTTTTGTAAAAAAAGGAGGCGCTATTTTGGATTTGTCTGTTTTATTCTTTTTTTTTTTCTTTGAAACTCTTGGCATGATTTATTAAAGAGAAAAGAACAGTGTTAGACTGGACAATTCGGTTAGTTAGCAGGCTGGTCGACTATTTGAGCCGGGATTTTCTTTGGTTTTGTTTTGTATGCGTTGCTGACATCAGTGCTGTATTTTGGCCTAGGCCAACAAGGCCCAGGCCTAGGGCAGCACTTTGCAGGGGGGCAGCAAAAACAGCTGCCCCCCCTCCACCTGAGACTCCATTAGCCACTGGTTGCTAGAGCCGCCTCTCTCACCCCCTCCTCTCCTTCTCACCCCTCCTATTCTCTCTCTCTCACCCCTCTTCTCTTTCTCTCACCCTCTCTCTCTCTCACCCCCCTCTCTCTCTCTCTCTCTCTCTCATACTCTCATTCCCCCCCTCTCTCTCATCTCCCCTCTCTCTTTCTCTCTCACCCCCCCTTTCTCACTCTCTCTCACTCCCCTCTCTCTCATCCCCCCTCTCTCTCTCTCACCCCTCCCTCTCTCCCTCCCTCACCCCCCCCTCTCTCCCTCACCCACCCCCTCTCTCTCTCTCATCCCCCCTCTCTCCCTCCCTCCCTCACCCACCCCCTCTCTCACCCACCCCCCTCTCTCTCCCTCCCTCCCTCCCTCACCCACCCCCCTCTCTGTCCCAACACTCTCGTGAGATCTCAGGGGTTCATGCTGGGAATTGTAGTCCTTACAATTTGGAGGGAGTCACATCCGTTAAAAAGGAAGGAGTGGGACAAATTTACATAGGAGGGGGGGTGCCCAATTTTAGTCTTGCAGCACAAAACCAAAATACACCCCTGGTTGCTGCAGAGTCCAGTTATAGGTGGAGGCAGTGGCCATTTGTTTGTATTATTAATCTAAAACAGCATCTCGCTATTTTTTTCTAAGTGCTCTTAAAAAAAGCCAAATTTTTTAATTTTTTTTTTGCCAATTGTTTCAACAAATTGATGCTCTAAAAAAAGCAAAACCTTTTTTTTTTTTTTTTATAAAGTAACTTCAAAAATGTGACGTACAAAAAAAAAAATTCTAAAAAAAAACAAAAATTGGCATTTTACATTTTGCAAAACATGAGCTAACCAATGTACTGCATGTAGATTCTGTACCTGTCCTTGAAATTGTTTACTTTTTGTTTTTTTTTTTGTACATTTGATTCATTGTTTAGTAAATCAGACCAAGAGTTTTAACAAAAACAGCAGATGATCCAAATAGTTTGTCCTTTTTTTCTACAAATAAGTGCTCTAAAAAGCAAAACATTTTTTCTAATAATTTCAAAACTGTGATACTATAACTGGGAGAGGAAATTAAACAAATGACAAATTACAAAAAACAATATTTTTTTTTTAAAGTTTTGCAACTACAACAAATAAGTGCTCTTAAAAAAGCAAAACAATTTTTCTAATAATTTTACAACTGTGATATACTATAGCAGAGAGAAAAATATACAAATGGCGAATTACAAAAAAAATATATTTTTTTAAAGTTTTGCAAATACAAAAAATAAGTGCTCCTAAAAAAGCAAAGCATTTTCTAATAATTTCAAAACTGTGATATAATATAACAGAGAGAAAAATAAACAAAATGAGGAATTACAAAAAAATATACTTTTTTAGAGTTTTGCAAATACAAAAAATAAGTGCTGTTAAAAAAGCAAAAAATGTTTTCTAATAATTTCAAAACTGTGATATACTATAACCGAGAGAAAAATATACAAATGGCGAATTACAAAAAAATATATATTTTTTTAAAGTTTTGCAAATACAAAAATTAAGTGCTCCTAAAAAAGCAAAGCATTTTCTAATCATTTAAAAAATGTGATATACTATAACAGAGAGAAAAATAAACAAATGACAAATTACAAAAATATATATTTTTTTTAAAGTTTTGCAAATACAAAAAATTAGTGCTCATAAGAAAGCAAAGCATTTTCTAATAATTTCAAAAATGTGATATACTATAACAGAGAAAAAAATAAACAAAATGACGAATTACAAAAAATATATATATTTTTAAAGTTTTGCAAATACAAAAAATAAGTGCTCCTAAAAAAGCAAAGCATTTTCTAATAATTTCAAAACTGTGATATAATATAACAGAGAGAAAAATAAACAAAATGAGGAATTACAAAAAAATATACTTTTTTAGAGTTTTGCAAATACAAAAAATAAGTGCTGTTAAAAAAGCAAAAAATGTTTTCTAATAATTTCAAAACTGTGATATACTATAACCGAGAGAAAAATATACAAATGGCGAATTACAAAAAAATATATATTTTTTTAAAGTTTTGCAAATACAAAAATTAAGTGCTCCTAAAAAAGCAAAGCATTTTCTAATCATTTAAAAAATGTGATATACTATAACAGAGAGAAAAATAAACAAATGACAAATTACAAAAAATATATATTTTTTTTAAAGTTTTGCAAATACAAAAAATTAGTGCTCATAAGAAAGCAAAGCATTTTCTAATAATTTCAAAAATGTGATATACTATAACAGAGAAAAAAATAAACAAAATGACGAATTACAAAAAATATATATATTTTTAAAGTTTTGCAAATACAAAAAATAAGTGCTCCTAAAAAAGCAAAGCATTTTCTAATAATTTCAAAACTGTGATATACTATAACAGAGAGAAAAATAAACAAATGACGAATTACAAAAAAAATATACTTTTTTAAAGTTTTGTATAATAACTGAGAAATAAAAAAAAAACAAATTAGGAAAAAACTTGGCTAGTTACTAAATGTACTACATTTTGCAAAAAGTGATATAATCAATGTATTTACACCTGCCCTTAAAATTGTTTCCTACCAATTTTTTTTTTTTAGCCCTGCAAACATAAAATGTAAATCTGTCCCTGAGGGAAGAAACGAAACAAGCAAAAAATTACTGAATAGCAGAAAAGAAAAAAAAAAACAAGTCAGTAGTTTTCCCTAAAATAATAATAAAAAAAAGGATTTTTTTAATTTTATTTCTAGGCCTGACCGAGAATCCAGGCGCTGTTAGTTATCTGTAGCCACAGTCGCTGTGTTTGGCTCGGCTTATCGACTTGAAGCAGATTTTTGCAGGCCTGTTATCTCGCTCTTTACATGTCCATGCACACAGAACCGGTGGCCCCACATAAATATCTTTCTCCAAAGCCCAACACCTTCCAGGATTTGGCACGGGGAAATGGGTGATGTGTGTGCTGGAAGGATTTAGTGAGGATTGAGCCTGCGGAAAGCCCTCAAACTTTAGATTTTTTTGTCAACTTGCAAAAAAAAAAAAAAAAAAAAACATAAGAAAAAAAAAAAGCGACGCCGGATTTGGTTGTATTCAACCCAAAAATTCTAAAGTGATAGAAAAGCTCTGGAAAAGTATAAAGTTTAAAAGAAATCAAATGTTTTATGTGAAAATTTACTTTTTACTGGAAATAATTATTTGTCAACATGACAAAAACAGGAATATTCCGTAGAAGGTACAACAATCTTTCATTTTTTGAAATAAAATAATTAAATTTTAGTTACCCGAACTAAGCTTTCAGGGTTTTTGAAAAAAGGAAATGTGTTCCTCTTTGAAAAAAAATTCTATAATCATCGATAGTCATCTTAAAGGCTAAGTTCCCCTTTTCAAACATGGAAACATAGAAGAGTGATGGCAGAAAAAAGACCAAGTAGTCCATCAAGTCTGCCCCATTTTTAGAACTTTTTGTCTACATCTATGTTTGTCCCAGGCTTGTTTGAGATCCTGATCAATACAGACCTGCTCACGGATATAGTAATACGGGGCAGCTTAGGAAATAGTGACCATAGGTCAATTTGTTTCAGTATTAATCGTAGTAATAGGAAACACAAGGGTAATATAAGAACACTGAATTTCAAAAGAGCCAATTTCCCAAAACTGCGCTCTCTGCTAGAAAATATCAAATGGGATAGAACCCTGGGAACAAAGAACACAGAGGAAAAATGGGAGTGCTTCAAGAGCATACTAAACAAAGAGATTGGCCAGTGCATTCCAAAAGGAAATAGATTTAAAAGAGCAAAACTAAACCCTGGGTGTCTAAACTCCAACATAAAAATGCATATTAATAGTAAAGAAAAGGCCTTCAAAAAATACAAGGCTGAGGGGTCATTGGCAGCATTCAAGCATTACAAAGAGTGTAATAAGAAATGTAAAGACGAAATCAAGGCGGCTAAAATAGAACACGAGAGACATATAGGGGAAGAGAGTAAAAAGAACCCCAAGAAATTCTTTAAGTACTGTATATAAACAGTAAGAAAGCGAGGCCAGAACAAATTGGTCTCATAAAAGACGACAAAGGAAATATGGCCACAGAGGACAGAGAAAAGGCGGAAGTGTTAAATAATTTCTTCTCTTCAGTCTTCACAAAAGAATTGGGGGGTTACACTAACCCAGCTTGTAATGCTAAACTAAAAAACACACCTCAGGAAATACCGCCATGGCTAACAGAAGATAGACTTAGAACTAAACTAGAGAAACTTAACATAAATAAATTACCAGGATCGGATGGCTTGCACCCGAGGGTTCTTAAAGAGCTATGCCAGGTGATTGCCAGACCATTATTCTTGATCTTTAAGGATAGTTTACAGACGGGTATGGTGCCAGCTGATTGGAAAAAAGCCAACGTGGTACCAATATTTAAAAAGGGGCCGAGATATATCCCGGGTTACTATAGGCCGGTCAGCCTAACATCAGTAGTCTGCAAGATTTTGGAGGGGATGTTAAGGGACCACATACAAGACTTTAGTAATGAAAACTGTATTATTAGTAGTAATCAGCATGGATTCATGAAAAATCGTTCTTGCCAAACCAATCTATTAACCTTCTACGATGAAGTGAGCTGCCACCTAGATAAAGGTAAGCCTGTGGATGTGGTGTACCTGGACTTCGCAAAGGCCTTTGACACAGTTCCCCACAAACGCTTACCGTACAAACTAAGGAAGGTAGGTATGGACCATAGGTTGAGTACCTGGATAGAGAACTGGCTCCAGGGGAGAGTCCAGAGGGTGGTGATTAATGGGGAGTACTCGGATTGGGCGGGTGTGGAAAGTGGGGTCCCCCAAGGTTCTGTCCTGGGACCAATCCTGTTTAATTTATTCATAAATGATCTAGAGGGGGGATATCTAGCACAATCTCGGTATTTGCGGATGATACTAAACTAAGCATGCCAATATCTTCTATGCAGGATGTGGAAACCTTACAAGCGGACCTGAACAAAATAATGGGGTGGGCAACTACATGGCAGATGAGGTTTAATGTTAAAAAATGTTAAGTAATGCACTTGGGCGTCAGAAACACGAAAGCAAGCTACTCACTAGGGGGGGGGGGGACCTCTGGGTGAGTCTAGGATGGAAAAGGACCTGGGGGTACTGGTAGACAACAGGCTTGGCAGGGGCATGCAATGCCAAGCTGCTGCAAGCAAAGCCAACAGAATACTGGGATGTATAAAAAAGGGGATTCACTCCAGAAATAAAGAGATTATTCTTCCACTCTACAAGACTCTGGTCCGGCCACATCTGGAGTATGCTGTCCAGTTCTGGGCACCGGTCCTCAGGAAGGATGTGCTGGAATTGGAAAGAGTCCAGAGAAGGGCAACAAAAATAATTAGGGGAATGGAGGACATCAGCTATGAGGAAAGACTACAAGCACTGAACTTATTCTCTCTGGAGAAGAGACGATTGAGGGGGGATATGATATCAATGTACAAATACTGTACTGGCGACCCTAGCATAAGGAACAAACTATTCAGAGAAAGGGAATACAATAAGACACGTGGCCACTCGCTAAAACTAGAGGAAAGGCGGTTTAACCTTAAAATACGTAAGGGGTTCTTCACTGTCAGAGCAGTAAGGATGTGGAATTATCTTCCACAAGCAGTGGTATCAGCAGGGAGCATCGATAGTTTAAAAAAACGATTAGATGGGCACCTTAAAGACCACAACATACAGGGGTATACAATGTACAACATACAGGGGTATACAATGTACAACATACAGGGGTATACAATGTACGGTTAACAGCAAACACACACACACATCATAGGTTGAACTGGATGGACTGATGGGGGGGGACCAGTGACATTACTATAGTAATCAGTGCTAAACATTTGCACTGTTACCGTACTAATGACAATGGCAGGGAAAAGGTTAAACCAGGGGCAATCAAAGGGTGAAGTGTGAGCCTAGGGGGTGTTTTCTAACTGTGGGGGGGGGGCGGTTGGGCTTGTGAAATCAATACAGAGACCTGTGTTCCTAAATAGGAGGAACACAGGAGCTCTGTGTTGATAGCTGAGAGAACAACGTTCTGCTGTGTTTACAACAGCAGACCGCCGTTCTCTCTCCACGGGGAGCGATCACTGGTGCCCGGTGGCAATCGCGGCCGGCGGCCTCGTGGATCGGCTTCCCCCGCTGGCAAGTGGGCGTGCGCGCCCGCCCCCCAAGAGCAATCCTGCGGACCGCCGTACAGGTAAAGGGATTTGCGGGAACCTGCGGCCTGCAGCTGTATAACTGCAGCGACTGGTCGGCAAGTGGTTAAAACACAAAATGAACTGTATGATTTTGCACACCTTTTGTTTTGATGTACCTGGAATGTATTCAGCTAATTTGAACTGAAAATGGGCTTCCAGGATTTGTACTGGTTTCCATTTCTGAAGAAAGCTAAGTGATAAGACGGGACCAGAAAGAATTCTCTATTTCCACAGTTGTCATCATATTCTGATGCTCCTTGGGCTATGCAGTTGTTATATACAGCCCAACACCTTTTAAGGTGTAAAAAAAAAACAACATATATATATATATATATAGTTCACGTTTCCAAAATGGATATACTTTAGTTTTTGGTGATTTTTGGTGCTCCAAGGCAATATTGCGCACAGCAAGCGTAGAAACCTTAATTCAGCAGTGACGTGCCCCTTAAAGTGATTTCTAATGGAATATTTGGAAATGTTTCCATTGTCTAGCAGAGCAGATCTTACCTTTATACCAATAAATGCCGGATCCTTGCTGCTTCCAGCTCTCATCAGTGTGATAGCGAGAGTCCCCGAGTTCTCACAAACCCGATAATACGGCTCAGCAAGTTGTAAGATCGACCACTGCACTTCAAGACTGAAAGAAGACAATTATATTCATGTGCAGATTTTCAGAGAACATCCAACCAAACAAATAAAACAAACACAAACTTTTATGTCTTGTAGTTAGCATACCACTTATTGTTCCTGTACACCACCTAACACTAACCCTTCCTCTAACCCTAACACTAATCCAACTGTGACTAAACACTGATCCTCCCTTTAACCCCAACACTAACCCTCACTGCAATTCCGACATTTTCCCTCCCTGTAACCCCGTAACTATCCTTCCTTGTAACCCTAACCCTCCCTATAACCCTAACACTAACCCTCTCTATAACCCTAACACTAACCATCCCTATAACCCTAACACTAACCCTCCCTATAACCCTAACACTAACCCTCCCTATAACCCTAACACTAACCCTCCCTATAACCCAAATACTAAGCCTCCCTATAATCCTAACACTAACCCTCCCTATAACCCTAACACTAACCCTCCCTATAACCCGAACACTAACCCTCCCTATAACCCAAATACTAACCCTCCCTATAACCCTAACACTAACCATCCCTATAACCCTAACACTAACCCTCCCTATAACCCAAATACTAAGCCTCCCTATAATCCTAAAACTAACCCTCCCTATAACCCTAACACTAACCCTCCCTATAACCCGAACACTAACCCTCCCTATAACCCAAATACTAAGCCTCCCTATAACCCAAATACTAAGCCTCCCTATAATCCTAACACTAACCCTCCCTATAACCCTAACACTAACCATCCCTATAACCCGAACACTAACCCTCCCTATAACCCTAACACTAACCCTCCCTATAACCCAAATACTAAGCCTCCCTATAATCCTAACACTAACCCTCCCTATAACCCTAACACTAACCCTCCCTATAACCCAAACACTAACCCTCCCTATAACCCTAACACTTACCCTCCCTATAACCCTAACACTAACCCTCCCTATAACCCAAACACTAACCCTCCCTATAACCCGAACACTAACTCTCCCTTTAACCCTTACCCTAACCATTTCTCTAACACTAACCCTCCCTATAATGCCAACATTAATCCTCCCTATAACCCAAACACTAACCCTCCCTATAACCCTAACACTAACCCTCCCTATAACCCAAACACTAACCCTCCCTATAACCCAAACACTAATCCTCCCTATAACCCTAACACTGACCCTCCCTATAACCCTAACACTAACCCTCACTTTAACCCAAACACTAACCCTCCCTATAACCCTAACACTAATCCTCACTTTAACCCTAACACTAACCATCCCTATAACCTTAACACTAACCCTCCCTATAACCCTAACACTAACTCTCCCTTTAACCCTAACCATTTCTCTAACACTAACCCTCCCTATAACGCCAACATTAACCCTCCTTATTACCCTAACACTAACCATCCCTATAACACTAACACTAAACCTCCCTCTAACTCTAACACTAACCCTCCCTATAACTCTCACATTAACCCAACAGTGACCAAAACACTGATCCTCCTTGTAACCCCAACACTAACCCTCGCTGCAATTCCAACATTTTTACTTCCCTTAACCCCATAACTATCCATCCTTGTAACCCTAACACTAACCCTTCCTTTAACCCTAACACTAAACCTCCCTATAACCCTAACACTATCCCTCACTGTATCCCTAACACTAACCCTCCCTATAATCATAACACTAAACCTCCCTATAACCCTAACATTAACCCTCCCTATAACCCTAACACTAACCCTCCCTGTATCCCTAACACTAACCCTCCCTATAACCCTAACACTAACCCTCCCTATAACCCTAACACTAACCCTCCCTGTATCCCTAACACTAACCCTCCCTATAACCCTAACACCAGCCATTCATATCACCCTAACCCTCCCTATAACCCTAACCCCCAAGTAACTAACACTAACCGTCCCTATAACCGTAAAACTAACCATCCCTATAAACCTAACCCTTCTTATAACCTTAATACTAACTCTTCCTATAACCCTAACTCCTCAGTAACTAACACTATCCCTCACTATAGGCCCAACACTAACCCAACGGTGACCCTAACACTGACCCTTCCTTTAACAGCAACACTAACCCTTGCTTTAACACCAACCATAACCCTCCTTATAACCTTAAGACTATCACTCTGTAACGCTAACATTAACTGTCGTCATAACCCTAACACCAACCCCTCTGTAACTAACATTAACCCTTCCTATAGCCCTAACCCTGACCCTGCTGTAACCCTAACACTGATCCTCCCTGTAACCCCAACACTAACCCTTGCTGTAACACCAACACTAAACTTTCCTGTATGCTTAATATTAACTCTTCCTCTAACCCCAACAATAACCCTCCCTGCAACTCCAACATTTTCCCTTTTCATAACTACCCCTCCTGTAACCCTAATTAGAATTTTCCCTGTAACCATAACACTTTCCTTACATGCAACCCCATAACTATCCCTCTTTGTAACCCCAACACTAACCCTTTATGTTACCTTTGCACTACCTCTCCTTGTAACCCTAACCCTCCCTGTAATCCTGACAATAACCCACAGGTAACCCTCACAGATACGTATCCAATGGGATTCTTCATCCTTGGATACTCACCTCTCTTGTGCTAGGACCTTCTATGCCTTAGACCAATCCTTCCTGAGCCATATAGCACCACAATCCCAATGCCAGATTATGCTGTTTTGCAATCTCCCTGCTTTAGGGGGCAAGATTTATTTATTTTGCCTCACTGGGCTCCCATTCCCCTATGGTCACTGGGTCTAATTCAGTTTGCTACATGTAAGTAGTAGGATCTTATGTATACTATTTTTTAAGGGAGTAATTTGGTGTATCCTTTTCATCTATACGAGATTTTTCTATTCTAAAATTTGTTTATATTTACAGATATTTTTAATCAAGCTCCTGATGAGTGGATATAAGCTCCATGAAATGCGTAGAGCCCATAGATGTGAAGACATATTTATATGGATATTGGCCATGTATTATTTATGATATATATATATATATATATATATATACAGTATCTCACAAAGTGAGTACACCCCTCACATTTTTGTAAATAATTTATTCTTTCTTTTCATGTGACAACACTGAAGAAATGACACTTTGCTACAATGTAAAGTAGTGAGTGTACAGCTTGTACAACATTGTAAATTTTCTGTCCTATCAAAATAACTCAACACACTGCCATCATTTTCTGTTGGATATCTCACTTTTCTGGGTAGTGTGTGTGTCCTCCTTTAGCAACAAGGTCTGGCCAAGGGGTAAGCAAAGGAGGCATCTGCATAGGGCGCTTTAGCAGGAGAGTGATGAAGAAGGGTGGAGCCTGCAACCTATACTGATGAAGTAATTCAGGGCTCATTGGTGGGGTTCACCTAGGATGCTAATGGAACTTTTCCCTGCGCGCCTCAGCAACAGATACAATATTCTTGTCACCACACAGGCCTCAATATTCCACAAGGAACCTACATTTCAGGTGGAATTTTATTTCCAGACGGGTCAGAGACTTGAAATTCAAAGCTGTCTGAATTCACATCTAACGAGGGGTTAATGACATAACGGATCAGCCTCTGATTAACATCCTTCTGCGTGAAAGTTCTTCCTATGTGGTCACCTGCAAAATAAAACAGATTAAATAACCTACAGATAAAGACAAAAACAGCGCTTGCATATAAATAAGCAAAATAATCCATGCCCCAACTATCAAGCGCTATAAAATAAAATGGAATAAATCGCTCATAGACAGCTACTATACACTGAGTGGGCTCAGAATTATAAAAAATATATATAAATATAAGCTCTTGCCTAAAAAATATAAATATGCGAACCAGTGCTATAAATAAAACTGAATAATAAATAAATAAATAAAAATGTGCAACAAATTCATTCAATATTTCACAAAAAGTGCATCTGTGCTATAAAAGTCCATAAATGTGTATTAGTAATAAATAAATATCTCAAAGTGCCAAAAATGCAATAGTCCACTATAATTTATAGTCCATCGATGTGTATTAATAGTAAACAAATTAAAGTGCCAAAAATCCACAAAAAAAGTGCTTCATGCTGCAAAAGGTGTAAAACCGTGAAAACCCCTATTTTCCATCCGTCTGGAGGATCGGATCGGGTAGGATCGGATGAGAATGGACGGGCGGTCCATTATCATCTGAACTCCCATAGAGGAGAGCGGGGATCTGACAGCTCCGTCTCTGCACACAGAGTGGAGACGGAGCTCTTATCCGCCTTCTCAGCGGGGATCGGCGGATCGATCCCCCGCTTAGCAGAACGGGCTCCGTCGGGTGCACCGCCCGTGTGAAAGGAGCCTTAGACATTTTGGTTTTTGTTCAACTTTCTAATTGGCAGTGGGGTCAAATCGATGTTTATTTTTAATTTTTGTAATAAGAAAGTTTGAAGGAACAGGAATTTTCTTTTTTTTTCTCGAACAAAGTTCTGGCTTAATGCATTTTTTGAAAGTTTCACATTTTACAAGAATTGAATACAAAAACATTACAAAAGTGCAGCAGGAGGGGTTGTAACCAAATATACAACAGAAACAAACGAGTCTTCAATAGTCCATGAGTCCATAGGCAGAGGAGTCGCGTATAAAAATCCTGGAGCCGATTGTCCACATTCAGGACAATCTGAAGGAGGGCCATGAAAAGCACATCCCTCTGGGGTATATCAAGGCTTGACTCATCCTAATGAGTGTAGACCAACGGTTGCCCTCGAACAAACAAATTTCTAATAGAGTATGTGGTTTTGGGAAAAATCACATTCATTCCAAAATTAAATGTCAAAAGAAATTTAAATTTTACAACTTTCATTAACTTTCATTTATATTGAGATTTTCCATACAAAGGTTTGTATGAAAATTTACCAGCGTATGGCCAGCTTAAAGCCCCGTACACACGCAACGAATTTCCGCCGACCGGTCATCCGTCTTTTGTCCAGAGTGGTGTCTGTTGGTTGGAATGTGCTCTAGACTGCACACGAATTTTCCCGAAGGACAGAATTCTACTTCAGAAGTGATGTCATGTGTTGGATTGCTTTCTATGTGTTCTTTCATCTCTGAGCATGCCTAGACTTGCTCATAAGATTTTTCCCCATCGAAATCAGTACTAATGAGACGAATATCGGACATGTTTTGATGGTCGACAAAAATTATATAGCCTGCACACCAGGATTTTTTCAGCCGAAAAGTCGGAGTCGGTTGTCGGAAGCACCATACTAACAAGCCGAAAATCGGCAGATCGGTCGTCGGACGAAAATTCCCGGCCGAATTTTGACTCGTGTGTACGGGGCTTTAAGGTGCAAGAACACACTAGATTTAAAAGGTCTTCAATATCGTAGAACAATTTAAGCTGAATGTGACTAACTGGACTTGCTTTTTTGCAGGTCCTGATAGGCTCCATTCTTCTACAGCACCATTTCGCCTCCAATGGGCTCTGTTATAATAGAGCAGCAGATTGAGCATGGCACATGGAGGATCTGGTTGTTGTGAAGATTGGATGTGTTGGCTGTGCAGAGAGGGACTGTGCCAGCTGAAGGATGCTGGAAGGGTTGAGTTGGCTATACACGTAAGCATAGGCAGCACGACCAGTGGCAACACCTGCAACCATCTCTGGAGCCAAGATCAGACCAGTGTGCCAAGATCAGACCAGTGTGACAAGATCAGACCGGTGTGCCAAGATCAGACCAGTGTGACAAGATCAGACCGGTGTGCCAAGATCAGACCGGTGTGCCAAGATCAGACCAGTGTGACAAGATCAGACCGGTGTGCCAAGATCAGACCAGTGTGCCAGGATCAGATCGGTGTACCAAGATCAGACCGGTGTGCCAAGATCAGACCAGTGTGCTAAGATCAGAACAGTGTGCCAAGATCAGACGGGTGTCTCATGGCAGAAGCAAGTTTTCATCTTCTTCCTAGTAGAAAATAGCCAGATAGCATACCAAACTCATGGACCACAAAAAAAGCTCCTGCTGGCTGCCAACTGGCAGCATGTACTGCCAACAATTGGACAACCCTGAGCCATATGTAGTACCCTCTTAGTTAGGTGCTTGACTGTCAGGTAAATTTTGTTACTTTGTGCTCTTTTGTAATCAGTGGAGTAGTGTTTAATTGTATCTATATATATATATATATATATATATACAGTATACGTGGGAGAATGACTGTGCGGATAGAAACAAAGGACACCATCCCCCAACTATATGTATTAAAAGAAATACAAGCTTTGCAGTGTTTGATTGTGTAGGGCTGATCCCACAGGATGTGTATTGGACATTGCTCGGATCGCAGATCGGACGTGCACCCAACGTTGATGGTCCTATTGCCTGCACCTGAGCGGCAACATTTCTCTTGTCTCTTGTCTCCCACAGACTCTAAACTTGATTGTTTCTCCCTGCTTTCTGGAAAGCTCCAGAACATAGTAGGGGAGCCGGTTAAGTGAGCAGTCTGAATATTTCCTAGCCAATCCCTAGGGAGGCGTGCCCAGAAGGTGGCTGAAGAGAACATAAATAGTCTGTGGTTGGAGCAGTCAGAGGCACCCAGCAAATGACTGCCCTCCCAGGCAAATGATTGCCCTCCCAAGCCACTTAAGTGAAACCTGCCAAGAAGATCAATGAGGTCCCAGCAGATACAAAGCTGGGGGGGGGGGGGTCCATTCAAAGAAATCCCTGTGGTTAAAGAAGAAGGGGTATATCACCTAGAAACCAGTCTGAAAAGTCCACTTTGAAAATGTTTGCCTGATACAGGAGGAAGGCATCCAACTACTTATTACTTACTACTTGTGAAGTTGTGAGTAAGGACCTGAAAGCAGGACCTGGGTGACTGTACTACTGTAAAACCCCTGGATAAATAATAAATATTGCTATGGCTTGCCCAGCCTGGTGCATTGTCTATGGTGCCCCCTGTCCATTCCCCAAGAAATTATTGAGGGGACTGTTCTAAGAAGTGGCTGCAGAGAGAAAGGCGCCCTGTTATAGCTGCTCAGCATTCTGGGGTATCCCACAGCTCCCTACCCTATCCAAGTTACTCAGCAATAAACATGAAAAAAGGCAACCTAGACTATTTAATGAGCCAGAGGAGTGAATGCTGCTGTGTGCCTGGCTGCTGTTGCTGCACTAAAGAGTGGGAGGAGCCTGGGATAAATCAGTGACCCTTGCAGGGGTAGCGCTACATTAACAATCCCCTAGATCAGGGGTTTCCAAACTATGGCCCTCCAGTTGTTCCAGAAACTACAATTCCCATCATGCCTAGTCATGTCTGTGAATGTCGGAGTTTTACAATGCCTCATGGGATGTGTAGTTCCGCAACAGCTGGAGGGCCGTAGTTTGAGGATCCCTGCCCTAGATAAATGAGAACCTCCATAGAAAGTCTGAGGAATACCTTATTGCAGTGGTGACTCCCATTGTCTTTACCTGTCTTTGCATTTTCCAAATGTCCAAAACTGGGAGATCTCAGAAGAATGTAGAGAAGGTCATCATCAGCGCTGTCAGGATCCGAAGCCTTCAGGTTTCGTGATGTGATCTGGATGACAGATTTCCCATCTTTTAGGTTTTCCACCGTAGATGGTTTTTCCTTCTGTAGAATTTTTGGGGGCATTTTATCCACATGCTCCACCTTAAAAAAAAATCAAAGGCAGGGTGTGTTAGACCTATGTGTTGTGGTGATGCATAATAAAACACATGATGCATGGTAATGCAGGACTGGTAGTGCCATTCAGGCTGATGATATTCTGCATGGCAGTTATCAGTTAAAGACTCTACAAAGAGAAGCTGCTGACCTCCTTCTGAAAATGCTGGTTGCCTGGCAGTAAACCTTACCCTCTGACTGCAATACTTATTGAGTCATCCCCACTGAGCAGATGTACTCGTTCTGGATCGTGACTTAAAACACTGAAGCCAGAGTCATCATGGCAGCCAAGTATCAGTACTGAAGTCAATATGGAAATGAAAGTGGAAGGCAAGTATATGCACATAAAGAACCATGCCCCACTAATATGTTTCACCCAACATGGGCTTAATCTATGATTAAGCCCAGTGTCGGCCCGTCCATTGGGGGAGCAGGGGTGCATCCACATCTACATGCAGGGCACCGGACGCATTGGATTCCAATGGGGTTTTTGTTTTCTTTAAAGCACGTGATTAGAGCCAGAGGCTCTAATAGGCTTCAAAAAAGGGTGGGCTTGGGGCGCAGAGCACTTTTCCCTGAGCCCACCCAGTTGTGCGACAATAGCGAATGAATATTTGCTATGATCACAGTACTGATGCTCCTCCCAGCCAGACCCGTTTCCTGATTGGCCAAAAGGAGAGGCCGTGCTATTGGGCAAGGAGGAAGAGACACAGGGGAAGCCGCCACCGCTGCTGGGGGGGGGGGGGAGCCGAAGTCGCTGCCTGCCCTCCACATCAGTCCAGGGTGAGTGAGCCAGTGACAGGGGGGTATGGTGTGCAAACTGGTGTGGTCCGGGGGGGGGGGGTATGGTGTGGTCCATCTGCCCCCCCTCCCCGGCCCATGGAGCACCAGCTGCCACTGATTAAGCCCATGACAGGTGAAACAAATTAGGGGCAGAGTTCGGTAGGGGATGGTGCTGAAGTCTTCCTCATCTGAAATGGAACGGGCTTTCATTGTGCGCTTCTATCTTTCCCTTGTATGTTGTTAACAGGAATGTGGAGATGTATTAGAGGGCTGATAATGCCTTTGGGGTGCCGGATTCACAGTGGTGACATAATGAATGTACAGGAATGTGGAGATGGATTGGAGAGCCGACAATGCCTCTAGGTTGCCAGTAGTGTTAATTTCGTTGACTAAAATATTTTTGTTGACTAAATTAATACTAATTTAGTCGACTAAAATACGACTAAAACTAAAACAATTAGGATGACTAAAATATCACTAAAACTAAAATACGACTAAAATGGCATTTTAGTCAAAAGACTATGACTGAAACTAAATTGAATTTATATCACAACGGCTAAATCTGTGCCTGTAGTGGATGTTTAAACCTTAATACCATAAATAATAAACATGTTATTAGATTTTAACTCCAGGAGTAAATAATGTTTGGCAGTTCGAAAGAAATAATGCATTTAAAATTTAATTTTAGTAGACTAAAATGTACTGGAGATTTTAGTAGACTAAAATACGACTAAAATAAAAACAACTCGGATGACTAAAATACAACTAAAACTAAAATGGCATTTTAGTTAAAAGACTTTAACTTAAATTAACACTGGTTGCCAGACAAAGGGACGATGACATCATTCAATCACAGGAATGTGGAGATGGATTGGAGGGCCAACAACACCTTTGGCGACTCAGGGGCAATGAGATCATTCATTCACAGGAATGTGGAAATGTATTGGTGGGCTGGCAACGTCTCTAGAGCAGTGGTTCTCAAATCCGGTCCTCGGGACCCACTAACAGGCCAGATTTTAAGTATTACCTTGGGGGATGCAGACTAGAATACTGCAATCACTGAGAAGCAAATGAGATCACCTGTGATGTAATTTAGTTATCTTGCAAACCTGGCCTGTTGGTGGGTCCCGAGGACCGGATTTGAGAACCACTGCTCTAGAGTGCCGGTCTCAGGGGTGATGGCATCTTTTATTCACATGAATGTGGAGATGGATTGGAGAGCTGACAACGTCTCTAGGGTGCTGGTCTCAATGGTGATGATATCCTTCATTCACAGGAATGTGGAAATGGATTGGAGGGCTGACAACGACTCTAGGGTGCCGGTCTCAATGGTGATGGTATCCTTTATTCACAGGAATGTGGAGATGGATTGGAGGGCTGACGTCTCTAGGGTGCCTGTTTCAATGGTGATGGTATCCTTCATTCACAGGAATGTGGAAATGGATTGGAGGGCTGACAACGTTTCTAGGGTGCCGATCTCAGGGGTGATGGCATCCTTTATTCACAGGAATGTGGAGATGGATTGGAGAGCTGACAACGTCTCAAGGGTGTTGGTCTCAGGGGCTATGGCATCCTTCATTCACAGGAATGTGGAGATGGATTGGAGGGCTGACAACACCTCTAGGGTGCCGGTCTCAGGGGTGATGGCATCTTTTATTCACCGGAATGTGGAGATGGAATGGAGGGCTGACAACCTCTCTAGGGTGCCGGTCTCAGGGGTGATGGCATCCTTTATTCACAGGAATGTGGAGATTGATTGGGGGGCTGACAACGTCTCTAGGGTGCCTGTCTTGGGGGCGATGGCATCCTTCATTCACTGGAATGTGGAGATGGATTGGAGGGCTGACAACGTCCCTAGGGTGCTGGTCTCAATGGTGATGGTATCCTTCATTCCTAGGAATGTGGAAATGGATTGGAGGGCTGACAACGTCTCTAGCATGCCGGAAGGAATCAGAAATTCAGGAATGTCTGTGGAAAAAGATTATCGGGCCAACAACCCCTCTGGGGCCCTGGACTCAGGGGCAATAATATCATTCATTCACATGAATGTAGAGATGTATTGAGAGCTTAAAACACTGCTCTAGTGTGACAGACTTGCGGGTGATGACTTAATTTATTCACAGGAATGTAGAGATGGATGAAAGGGCTGTCAATGCCTCTAGGGTGCTGGACTCAGGGGTGATTACATCATTCATTCACAGGAATGTGGAGATGGATTGGAGGGCTGACAACATTCATTCATTCATTCATTCACAGGAATGTGGAGATGGATTGGAGGGCTGACAACATTCATTCATTCATTCACAGGAATGTGGAGATGTATTGGAGGGGTGACAAAGCCTCTAGGGTGCTGAACTGATGGGTGAGGACTTCATTCATTCTCAAGAATGTGGAGATGGATTGGAGGTCCTGTAGGTGGGGTGCAGCGTAGTGCGGAGGCAATAATTCACACAGACAAATGCAACAGAAACTTGTATTGAAGAAATGCAGCAACGGTTCAACCTAGGCAGCAGGCTGCACAACCGGGTGCACTCATGTTTCCAACAACATAGACAGAGCAGGTACCATCAGATTTACAGCATCTGTTGAGAGGGGCAGAATGTGACCTGGCCGTCTTGAGCCCAGTCAGGAAGATGTCCAGAAGTGTAGTCACCCTACACTTTCCCTATCACTACTACTATCCCTAACAGGCAGGGTACCTTTCCTTGCACTACCCACTCACATAAAGCATGCCAAACCCAGGTGCCTGGATCTAAATAGACTCTGCAATGCCCAAGATGGCCACCCGGGTCACATGGGTGGCCAGCATCCAATTGGATCACTGCCCCAGTGACTCAGGAAACCATAGAGGAACCCTGTATCCCATGACTTCCTCTCCTTCCGCACTGCCGCTGCGGTTGAGCGCCACCTGCAGTGGAGACAGCGGACTGCACCTGCCTACAGGCCGACAACACAACTTTGAGTTTAGGGGTTTAGTAGTTCATGCACCTTGATAATAAATAAGGCATTGTCAGAAGCACTGGATGTTTCAACAGGTAAACTTGGAACAGAAAGAGATATTGTAAATGATTTAATAACAAAAGGAAGATGTATTTGTAGATTGATTATTCATTTAGGATGGAGTTCTATTTTTTTATTTTATTTTATTTGTGGCAGGAAGTGCAAATTGGTTTTTAAATTGCTCCTGAGGATAAACTATCCTTGGCCTGTTCCTGTGCCAAAAAAAAAAAAAAAAAAAAAAAAAGCACTCTTCATTAGCCTCTTTATTTGATTTTTATCCACAGACAGCCAAAAAAATTAAGGAAAATAAAAAAAAAAAAATAGAAAGTGACTGCGTAAATAATAGAATACAACAAAAAAGAAAAAACAGAAATACAAAGAGTAGTAAATGAAAAAAACTAAACCGCACTGAATGCATCACCCAAAAAACACATTAAATAAATAATAATAAAAAAATGGAATTGAACTTGTTTTTTTTTTAACTACATAGCTCGGCAGGTTTGCAATGGTGCATGCCCCTGAAGGCGGTAACTGACAAACAAATCATCGCTGGAAATGATTTTATAAATCTAAAGCAAAATTATTATTTTATGAGTATACAACAAACAAAAAAAATAAAAAACCTGAAATGTCTGCTAAATTAGTCTTTTCTGCTCATTTAGTAGAACATTTCTTCTGCAAAAACCGTGAACTG